>NC_073726.1:13392708-14040000 GCF_023634155.1 Falco peregrinus | reverse complement strand
ACTTGTTGATTAAGCATTTTAAAACTAGTCTGTTCCTATACAGTACTCTACAATGTTATACTTCACAGTATTTGTTTTCATAAGTTTGCACAGAGGCCAAAGCTGCAATACAGTTATGAAGAATATTCAATAAAAGTTGAGTGTCCTTGAGAGCTAGGTTCTGCCACACAGATGTGACCTGCATTGAGGGACTGTGCTGCATCGCACTCCAAGGTTAAATTAAAGTTGGCCTTCCACCTCACTATTGCCAGTTAAGGTGATTCTATCATGATATTTCATATTTTTCTTAATCCCTGGCTCCTGAAGTCATACAATTCACTGGGGCTTAGTGTTTTCATTAGGGTTTCTAGTCCTTACAGGGTAGAAGGTAGCATGAAGACTGCAAGCCTGAGAATACCCTCACAGTTGGATGAATGAGAAGTAGCCTCATTTTGTACTTATTTGTTATTTACATCCCACAAATTTCAAGACTAGCTGATGAGTCTGGATCCCTGATTGAAGATATTGGAAATTCTGTCATCTTTTGCTGATTGCGGTAATCTGTAATAATTCACAATATGGCAAACTCTCCTGTAGTTTATCACAACTCTTGCAGTTATGCTTTACACAAACCTCTATATGTGTATGCATTTTTGGGTATATAGATGTATAAAATATAAGACAATAGAACTTAAGTATCTGTGGGCTTATATGGACTAGACATACACAAAGAAAGAGAGAAAGAGAGTGTCTCAGAAAAATAAGGACTGTTTTCCAGTGACACTAACCATGATCTGAGCTTCCTTCTTCACGATCACAGAGCAGCTACAGAGTATGTGTCTGCAGAAGTCTGAGGGAATTAATGTGAAAAATCTCCAGGGACTGAAAACTAGTGTCTTCACTGATCTACCTTTGTAGTAGAATATAACCTGGGGGGTGGGGTGGGGGAATGGGATGGGGAATCAGTTGAGAGATGACTTCCAAAAAGTGCAGGATGGACCACTTTATCACAACTCAGTTACATCTTCAGTTTAATTGACCAAATAAGGACAAAGTACTGTGATATTGTTAAAAAACCTCTGCCTATGATGCCAGCAGGAACAGTCTGCTAATGTGTTTATTACAGAAACCCCCATGATGACCCCCACAGAAAAATTTCCCGCTTCAGGGAAATGCTGGAAAGATCAAGGACTATGGCTACGTCATGTTGGCCACAGTCAGCTGCCAACTCTATCAGTTTTTGCCACTGACAATACTTTCAGCCACTGGCGTATCAGTTGTACACTCCAGTCAGACATTACACTCATGACATCTCCTTCCTGCCAGGGTTATTTAATCCAGTCTAGTCCTATTGCATTTGTCCCACTTACTGCTCTCTTCCCCTTCTAGGTCATGTTACCTATGCATTGCAGCTTTCTGTTGCATCTAACTCTTCCTTCTTTGGTCAGGAACTTGCTCAGGCACTCCAGCTAATTTTTCCTCATATTTGCCTGCTGTGACAAAGATATTTCACTCATAAAGTACACACTAGCTGTCAGTTGTATCCAGCACTCTATTCCTCTCTGGAGGACATGTCACCCATGATAGCTAAGCCAGCTGTCATTCATGCACAGCACTTCCAACCTTATATCTAGGGCATGTCATTCATACACTTCAGCCGTCCCTTACACCAGATGTCCTTTAAATCTAGCACACCATTCTTCTATCTTCTACGTGTTTGTGTTCATTACAGCTGTCCCTTTTCCCTATCACTTTCCTCTCCTGTTTAGTAAATGTCAGTCAATCGTTCACTCCATCTGTCTTCTTCACTAAGTAATCCCTTTTCTGTCTACATACTAGCTCCCTGAAAAACTTTTACTCAAATGTTATGGGTGCCTGCTGTACCTAGCACTTTGAGGTAGATTTGCAAGAGTGATTTAGAGGCCTTAATGAGTCTTTAAACATGTAGTTTCATACTTGGTCATCATTAGCACTTAAAATTCCCTCAATTCAACAGGCGTATATGACAAAGCTTTCTCCAGTGAAGCCCTTTAGGTACCCAAGCTTTGATAGGTGTGTATGAGCAAAACGTCTCTTGCCTAGGCAGTGCTGAATTTTTTGAAGCTCCAATTCATGCTTAGGTTCACAAGAGATTCACAAATCAGCTCCTCCACCTATTTTACTTGACAGATCCATCACAATAACCATTTTCAGAGCACGCCTATCTGACAAAAGGCAGTAAGATTCTCCTTCCCCTTCAGTGAGGGATTGGAAAGTATAGATTTAAATCAGGCATATATTTAAATTCTTCTTCCTCCTTTACCTTCTTCGAGCTGTGATTTAACATGGGATCTTTCCTGCAGTGGAGAAGTACCCTAACCAAGGGATGATACCAACTCTTAGAATATTCTGTTATTTAATCGTTAATAGAACAGCAATCACAAGTGATACGGTAAGATGTGAGCTTCTGACTTGCAGATAGCCTGTTGGTTATAACTTTCATGAGGAATGTAACCTCAGATGAAATAAGTTTTGAGAACAGATCTTTTGGCTGTATGCATGCCCCCATCATCAAGTGACATCAGTGTGTTGGGTTGACTTTGGCTGGATGGCAGGTGCCCACCAAGCCACTCTATTGCTCCCCTCCTCAGTAGAATGGGGGGGTTGGGGGATGGGGGTGGAGAAAATCAGATAAAAAAAACCACTTGTGTGCCAAGATAAAGGCAGTTTAATGAAGCAACAGCAAATGTCACGCACATGGAAGCAAAGGAAAACAGAAGATGTTATTCTCTGCTTCCTATCGGTAGGAGATATTCGGCCAGTTCCCAGGAAGCAGGGCTTCAGTATGCATAGCAGTTGCTACGTAAGGCAAATGTAAATAATGAATGCCACCCCCCCCCACCCCCCCCACCCCCCGTCTTCCTCCTTTCTCTTAGCTTTTATATCTGAGCAGATGTCATATGGTATGGAATATCCTTTTGGTCACTTTGGTTCAGCTGTCCTGGCTACATCCTCTCACAAGATCTTGCCCACCTCAGCCTACTGATGAGGGGGGAGGATGCTCAGCAGTATTCAAAACACTGGTGTGTTATCAGCACCTTTCTAGCTACCAGCACAAGCAAAGCACTACAAGGGGTGCTATGGGGCTTAAGCAGTCCAAATACAACTAGGCTTGGTCCTTGTGTTTTGTTTACCTTTTTGTGAAAAAGAACTTATATGATTTAAGTACTTCACTGCAGGACACAGTTCACAGCTGAGAAAGTTTTGAACAGACATCTTATAAAAGGAAAAAATCCCTTCAGCTCCACTACTCTCATCAATGTTTCCTATCATTCAGCTTCTGGTTCGGTTTTCTTTCATGGGCATATAGCGTTACATGGGTTGAGGAATAAGGAAAGGTAACTGCCTAGCAGTTTGCTTGAAAATTAGAAGTCACAGTGTTAAGCCCTTCTTGAGATTTCAGCCTTTCACCTGTGGTGTGAAATCCATAGCACCAGGGAGGGTGGAAATAAAGAACCATGTTTTGGTACACCAGAATTTCAAGAAACTTCAGCTTCCATGCTGATGGTCCATTGAATCCTTAGCTGTATGTTTCTTTGTCCACAGCTCATCATTTCAGCTGTGACTGTGGTTCAGGTCTTCTGTTCACCAAACTGGAACTCCATTTTGGTACTTTACATGTTATCATCCTGATCTCCATGTTTCTAAAGTCTTGTTTTCTCTAAGTTTTTCAAATGTCTCACTCCTTTCTTCAAGTTTTTCTAACTTCTTTAAAGGTTCTTTAATATATAGATATATATATACACACACCTTCTTTGTTTGAGTACTGGGAGAAGCTGCAGGGTTTTGACTAGGGGCTGCAGTGACCTCTGTGGGAGTAGGCCACAGACTGCCATAGCTGGGTCCAGCTGCCCTGAGACAAGTGTAAACACTCCATCATGTGCCAAAAGTTCAGGTAGTCACAGGAGCACATGGTGCCTCTGCTAAAACACTTTAAAAAATACCATTTGCTGCTGTGGAGAAGAAATGGAGGAGACACATGGAAGGAGACGTTGCTGGAGACACAGCTCAAGATGCACTCTGGACGGAGGAGCTCAGTGCCGGAGGAGGTCACCCCTGAGGGACTGAGGCCCACAGGTAACTCACACCATGGCAGGAAACCCCTGAGGGCTTGCAGTTATGGGTGGCCTACACTAGGGCAGGGACAGCCCTGAGGGACTGCAGCCCTGAGCAACCCATGCTGGAGCAGAGCAATGTCAGTAAGAAGCAGCCATCACACAGTGCCCTCAACCTCCTCTGCCCCTCAACACCTCACCAAAGGAACTGGGACAGATAGATGAAAAATAGCCCATGGAGAAAATAAGGGGAATTGAAGCTGGGGAGGGAGGTGAAGGGGTGTTTGAAGTTGAGCCTGCTGAAATGGAGGCAAAGGTGTTTAGTTAAGTGTTTGCTTGTGCTGTCTTTTTTCTCAATATCCAATTCAATAATGCAAAGTTTGTGTTTCTTGAAAATAAATTAAATTAAATTAAAATTTCCAGTCAAGACTGTTTTGCCTATGACAAAGGGTAATGACATATTTCTGTGGCAAAGACAAGTCCACAGTAAAAAAAGAGAATGAAGGTCAGTCTTTCCTGTTTTTAAAGGGAAGTATCTTTCTACATGAAATGTGTGGTCCGTTTGTAAGAAGTTACCAAATCATTTAGTAGAGCCAAGATCTGGGTTCATCTGGGCCACCTATGCTGTTAGATACTAATAAACCTGCATCACTGGGAAGGGATCTTGTGAAATTCTCTGATAAATGCAGATGCCTATGTTCTTCCTGAAATGAAATGTTGCCTTGATTGCTTCATGAACCTGAATCTTTCTCAGTGTCATCTACTGATATCTATGGAAGTGTAACTCATATGAAGGTTATATGCTTTCATGTTGCTGAAACTACTTTTGGAGATTTGAGTCTAGACTACTAGTTCTCAGCTCTGAATTTTCCAAGATGAAATTTCCTGCTACACAGAAGCCAGTGCCTGTCCTAATAAGGCTTTATTTTGACATCTGAAGCAGTGAAAAGTCTTTACATTTGCTTACTGCTTGTAGTTGAATGTGTCCCTTCATGAATAAAACTCCACTTATAACACAGCACAAAAATTTATCCTACAAAAATTGTTCCAAGACTTTCCAGTTGAAAGCACTTGCCGTGTAATCAGGTTCCAAAAATTCTTCAGTGAGCACCTAAGAACTGAGTGGTGTCATACCTCTTAACATCCTCATAAATGGATAACATCAGAATTATTTCACTGAATGTGTTTATAGAGAATAAGGTCGTCTACACCTGGGGCGGGCTCTCAGAGGTGCTGACAACACTACTGAAGCTGATTGCCTTAAAAGCAAATACACATGGTTTTCGTTTATGTCTGCCTGTAACTGACTAAATATATTTACAGGCTCAGTCTTGCAACCTGCTGCGTGCATAGAATTGTATCCATGTGTGGACTATGGCAAAGCAGAGAAAACAGATGATCTTCCTTATATAGACTTTTCCCAAACATGCATTAAGCAATTAGAGATGAAAAACCATTGCCCCCGTGTTTGTCTTTTCCTCACGCTGAAGGTCATTGCGCTGTCTGCTGTTGATATGCAGAGGTTATGATCTTTGGCTCGCCATCCCTTGCAGGGAGGAACGTGCGTGTCTCACAGTGTTTTTTCCACTATTCCTTCACGTATTCCATTTGTCACCACCAGAGATGACTGCCTTCCTGGAGCACACTCCTTGTTGACTGAAACCAGAAGCGAGCTCCTCTTATGTCAGGAGCTGCTAAGATAGCCCTTGTCAACAAATCAAAAGGCTTGGTCATTGTCCCAGAGTTTCAGCCTTGGTTCAGCAAGGGCTTTTTTTCTAAGGAGATAGCCTTTTCTTGGCTACAAAGTTTCTCTACCTGGCATATCTACCAAAGTAAGTAATTGGCCATATGCCAACTTTTGGGGTGAGCTTGAGCCTGTTGAGAAGGGCTGTTTCCTCATCCACATTGTACCAAGCACAACAAGGCCCCTGTCCTGACTGTGACTAGATAAACTGAAAGGATAAAAATAATGAAAAGCTCTGTTAATACTAATAAAAATATGCAGACTCTAATTGTAGGGCCAGTACTTGACCCTGCAAGTTGCAGTTCACTGACTTGTCCACCTTTGATAATGGATAATGGTCTGTCTTAATTTTTTTTATTTTTTTTTTGGCTTCCTAACAACTATTAGAAAAAATTAAGTAAGATGCATATGGAAGTTTTGAAATGGTGCACTTGAATATTTTAAGGAGCTATCCAAAGGACTTTTTGAACTTTTGCAGATAATGTTAATCAAGCTAGGGATTCAGAGACTAAAAATAACCCTATACGGCAGGAAGGAAGAACTGGGAAAATTCTGGCCAATCAATTTTACATAGATTCTAGGCATAATATTCAGCCGTACAAGGGAATCAATATGTGAATATTTAGGGAGATTCCAATTAATAATTAAAAGTAAGCTTATTAAAAATAGTTGATGCTTTAAAAAAATCTAATCACTTTCTACATTGTAATTACTGACCCAGATCTAACCATTTATCCATACGGGTGGAGTCTTACGTCCATATGGAATGGTGCTGGAATCTAAGGGGGTCTGCATGAACAAAGGGTTCAATCAACATGGAGCAAACAGTGGGAATGAAGCCTGCATAGATAGGGTGGGGTACCATGGATAATGGACTGAAATAAGACATTACACAAAGTGCTACCTAATACAGATTTACTGACTTGGAGATAAATACTCATTAAAAGTGATAGATTTCAAATAGGTTGACAAAAGGGAGAAGAAAGTAATTACTAGGGTAAGGCTTCTCAGGGGAGAGCATTATCTAGGAGTGCCAGGCAGCATCACTGTGGTCACTACTGGAATCCATCTTATTTCTAATGACAACTTTGTTATCTCAGCCATGGACAGTACAGAAGATTCACTAATTGTGCTTGGGCACCAAAGGCAAATTTTAAAAGGGATTAAAGAGAGTGGTCTTGTCAATTATGCAGACATAACAGATCTTTTCAAAGTTAAAGGTGACATGCCAACAAATCCTTCTCCCTTGACACCACTGTTGCAGTACCAAAGTACTTATAAACACATTTCTACCAAGAGGATTTTCCAAGTATTGACTCTGGTTTCTGTGGTCAGACAAATTATTGATGCTGGCTAACAGTTCCCTTGAACCTCTATTTCAATCTGAAATCCAGGAAACCCATGAGCAGTATTTTTAAAAATACAGGGAAGACTGTCCTTTTGGACCTAACACTGGCGATATGCTCTGACCCTGCTTGCAACCTGGTATCTGTCAAATTCCCAAGGAGATGGCTAGGTACTGGAATACAGATATATTGCTGCACTACAACACCTATTGAAAAGCAAGCTATTGGCTCTTGGCAGTAAAAGACAAGTATGAAGGAAGTATCGGCTTTCTGAAGCACTTGGATGTAAAAAAACCAGGTAAGCACCTGAAGTGCAATTTATGAAGAATTTAGGCATTTACACCCAAAGTGAGAACTGTTCAAAATTGTTTCTTCTGAAAATGATTACATTGTTAGGTGCTAGTTAGAAAATTCATGTTTCTACCTTAAGTATTATAACTGCCCATGTGCTGAACTGTGGCCAGCTTGAGTAGGCTGAATATGTTGGTCCATAATGCCGATCTAAAATTCAAAATTAATAAATAAATAATAAATCAGAATCCACTAAACTCTGTGTTAGCACAGTTCAGAGAAGTCCTTGAAAATATTTGAGCATTACAAAATGCAAAGTGACCATAGACATTTCCTATGATAATTATGAACAGTGCAGAGAAGGTGAGATCAGAGGAGCATTAAATGATGTTTTAGGCACAAGGAAGATTAGATAAAAGTCTAATAGCTGTACTACCATCTGCAGTCCTGCTCTGACAAGAAATTGCTGTAGAAGTTTGCTACCCAATGGAAAATGGTGCTTTGGGGCAGGAGGAGAACTTCAGGCTGTGGATGCCTGAACATGGGCTCTGGAGTCAGTGCCTAAGCTGAGAGGGCGGTAGCACTCCAGATGTTTCCTATTAGCTGGCTTGGGTTTGGTCCCTTGCTGTTTTTTTGGTCCTCCTCTTCCTCAGTAGTCCTGTGGCTGTGGATATTATTTTTAGTTTTGAACCTTGAATTCAGGCACCATATGTGGACTTAGGAAATCACTTCATAAAGTATAGGTATGGGGCAGGTGCACAATGCCATGCCCAGGGGAAGGAGAGTGTGATAGAACATCACTGCTGCTGCAGCTGAAATAACAACAAAGTCATAATTGACACTGACAGTTCTCACTGAAGTTTAAAACACTTTGAATTTGTGATTCAAGCTAGTTAAACTCATAGGTGAATAGTTAGTACGGCTTACATAAGTAATGATAACTTGTTATGCTTCAAGAATGGATTTGTGTTTGACTTTCTTACCCACTTTTCAGTCCCTTTGTGCAGCTTGGGTAGGTACTGCTTAAGTCTTCAAAGTGTCAGCTGTGAAGACAAAAAATGTATTTATGTAGAAGCTACGGGCCACAGGAGTACTTGGGCCCTGTCAGGCTCCATAACTCCATGTCTATGTGCTATCCAGCTGTATGAACAGCTTGATCAACAAAGCTCCACATACCTCATTCAGTGCATGTGCAGGAAGACACTTCTAAAGGTAGACAAATGTACAGGATGCTGAAAGAACATATAGAGGGGTCCTGTGGGGATCGTTCAGTAATGTTTTCATGCCTGGAAAGTACCCAAATGCCATTGCAGATGTCACTCTTGGGCAAATGTCTGTTTAGCACTGAGTTAAATCCTCACAGGAGACTGATGTTCCACATTGCAACTCTTAGTCTTTTAAGTACTCTGTTATATATACTGAAATACTAGGCTCCAAGTGAAGGATTCAGAGCTCTAACGCTGACTGGTGCTGAAATCACTGTAGATAACGTGCTTGGTAGAAAGCTTTTTTTATTTAAAAAATAAATGGAAAGTGAATTGCCAAGATGTAAGTTCTTCTAAGTTCTTCCTGCATCCATGAAGAAATTTGTGGGTGATAACCTCAGCGGCTTGAGCCTGAAGTGTTAAACCTTAGCAAGCAATGTGAGAATTCAACTTGGAGTTAGGTATGTACAGTGGCAGGTAGTGTCAGTGTCCTTTTGTGAATCTAGGTCTGAGTCCCTGAAAGAGTGTTGGCTTAAGTCAAAACACATCTTGAGTTATTTTTATTGGCGAGTCTAGCTCCAAACATGAAAATTTTTAGCAATCTATTTGCCGTGCAATGCAGAGGGTTTAGCTGTTTAACTCACAGCTGCAATTTCCATCAAGCAAAAAGCCGTTTCTATATCAAAGCAGGAGGGTCTGTATCTACTTGCAATCAGTGTTAAGATTATATCTAGGACACCAAAAAGTGGCAAGAGTCATGTTTAAAGTAGCATAAGTGTCCAGCTTCTTTATGAAGCGAATACCTTTTCAATTCTAGTGAGCACTTCTTGTGATAATTAGCATGAAGCAATGAGTGGGGCATGAACTGGGGAGCTGGAACAGACATGATAGCAAACAGGAACAAATGGTTGAAGTCTGTGCCAGAAGTTAGCACAACACAGAAAATGTAGGGCCAATATGTCTGAAGAAAAGTTTCATTTGAGGGGAGAGTGAATATATTCATCAATCAAAGGAGACTAAAAAAAAAAATAAAATAAAAAATGAGTAGATGACAGCTATCTGAAAAGTAGTAAATCTAAGAAGAAACAAGGGTAACAAATATGCATAACAAGCATTGCAAGAATTAATAAATAGGTTGGTTGAAAATGGATTTGTGTCTTGCAGTTGATTGATAATTCTTAACTGAATTATGCTGAGATTGCAGTACAGGCTTATGCCTTATACCATAGAGAATCCACAGGGAGGAGCTGCCATTAAAAAAAATAAGCATTGAAAAAACTTCATTTATGGGTTTTGTCTTCTTGAATGCTAGGAAATCTGACTGAGAGAGAAACCACCAATGCAGACTAGATTCTCTGGTGTCTAATAAAACTGTGCTCTCTTACTTTAAAGTTCTTTTCTCTGTGAAGATAGCGTTGGCAACTCTCCATCTTTTCTACCCAATTACTTGTTTTCATCAATCATATACAAATCACATACTTTTCTCATGATTCTACTCCTTTCTCAAGTGTCATTGAAACTGAAATTGCCAGCAGATTAGAGAATTACTGGAGAGGAGCAGACAGACAAAGGAGTGCAGACATGTGGAACCTGATGGGATAACATCCATTCCTCAGAAATCCAGGTAAAAAAAATACTAGGCTCAAATTACCATAATCTATGGACAGATTTACCTGTTTGTATCTTTCTGGAAACTGCTTAAGGATTAGGAGGAGTATCATATATATACATTATCTAGGTTTTTCCACTCTCTGTGGTCTTTCAGATAAATATTAGCCTGAGAAATGGAGTGTTAGCTGTACTGAAATTCAAACCTATTTAAATTTTTTTAAATGGTTGAGAAGTGTATTGGGTTGGCATGGCAAGGTTTTGATAGCAAGGAGTGCTACAGGGCCGGCTTCTGTGAGAAGCTGCTAGAAGCTTCCCACATGTCCCACGGAGCCAATGCCAGCCGGCTCTGAGATGAAATGGCTGCTGGCCAAGGTTGAGCCCATCAGCAATGATGGTAGCACCTCTGGGATAACATATTTAAGGGGAAAAAACTGCTGCACAACAGCAGCAGCAGAGAGGGGAGTGAGGCTGTGTGAGCGGAGCGTCCCTGCAGCCCCCCGGGCCAGTGCAGACGGAGGGGCAGGGGGGCTCCAGGCCCGGAGCAGAGGTTCCCCGGCAGCCCCTGGGGAAGCCCCTGGTGAGGCCGGCTGTGCCCCTCGGCCCGTGGAGGGTAACGGTGGGGCAGATCCCCACCTGCAGCCCGTGGGACCCCACGCCGCAGCAGGGGGTGCCCGAAGGGGGCTGTGACCCCGTGGGCAGCCCGTGCTGGGGCAGGGTCCTGGCAGGGCCTGTGGCCCCGTGGGGAGAGGAGCCCGGGCTGGGGCAGGTTTGCTGGCCGGGCTGGTGGCCCCGCGGGGGACCCCGGCTGGAGCCGGCTGTGCCTGAGGGGCTGCGCCCCACGGGGGGACCCTGGCTGGAGCCGGGCGGGGTGTGAGGAGCCCCCCTGAGGGGGAAGAGGCAGCAGGGGCAGCGTGTGAGGGACTGAGCGCAGCCCCCAGGCCCCGTCCCTGTGCCGCTGGTGGGGAGGACTTCGGAAAAATTGGGAGTGAAGTTGAGCCCAGGAAGAAGGGAAGGGGGGGGGGGGGGGGGGTGTTTAGGAATTAGTTTTTATTTCTCGTTACCCTAATTTGATTTGATTGCTAATAAATGAAATTAATTTTCCCGAGTCAAGTCTGTGTTGCCTGTGACAGTAATTGGTGAGCAATCTCTCTGTCCTTATCTCAACTCACGAGCCTTTTGTTATATTTTCTCTCCCCTGTCCAGCTGAAGAGCAGAGAGTGACAGAGCGGCTTTGGTGGGCACCTGGCATCCAGCCAGGGTCAACCCACCACGAGAGGAATTTTCATGTAACAGTAAACAAGTCAACATGTGAAATGCAAACAAATGTTGCAAACACTGGCAGCAAGAGCATTACACTAGACAAAAAGATGTAAGTGAAGAGATGAAGATTCTGCGTTTGTGTAGTTGAGAATAGGGAATATTAATGCAGGACATCATAACAGTCTATAAATACCTTCAAAGAAAGATTATAAAGAAGGAATGTAGGTATTCACAGCTTAAAGAAATGGGTAGGATAAAGAAAAATGACCTGAAAATAAGGCTGAAGATGTTTAGCTGAATATTATGAAAAGGCTGTGATCCATAAAAGGAAAGGAACATCAAAAACTGAGTTAAAGTTGGCTTGTGTTTGAGGTTCTGTAAGTAGAAATATTATCCAATGAACTAGAAAAACAGCAACAAAAAAATCATATATTAAATGACCCTGTGAAATAAGAGCAAGGCGAGAGACAATACTGAGAAGGCAATGAGAGCTGGTGGTTTCTAGCACTGAAGTTAATGTCCATGTCAAGCTGTGGAGTCTGTTCAGTAAGGCAAAGTATGGGACAAACATGGGGTTTTTTAGCAAAAATTTATTATGTTTGGGACTAAGAATATATTCATTGCCATGATACAGCCAGGGTAAATTTCTTCCAGTTTCAGAAGGAGAACCTGCCTAGAAAATTATTATTCCTGTAATTAGTTAGCTAAAACATAGAAGGGGGAACTCCAGTTTCTGAAATCTCTTCCCTTAGCTATCATGGGGATGGACACCACCCCTCCCCCCAAAAAAACCCAAACAGCCAAATCCAAACCCAAACAAATAAACAAAGAAGAAATAGTTTTGTTAATATGTAAGATACAGTCAGTAGCAGTTGTGTTTGAAAAAGTGGATTTTGTTAGCAGCCTGACCAGATCAGAGAATATTAGGAGTGTCAGATTAGGCTCAGAAAGCCATTCTTGGCAGATCTATGCATACAAGTGGGGAAGGCTCAAATACACATAGTTCAAGCTGATGAGGCAAGAAAAAACTGTAGTTTAGGATCCATTCATTTCATTCAACTTCAGATGTATAAATCTACGTGCACTCCTAGAGCACATATTCTGTTTCATTTTCATTTGAATGGAATGTAGCTCATATGCTCCAAAGTCACCCCATGATGCCAGCCAAAGTTCGCTGCATGGGGATAACTGTGTGGTTATCTTAAAAAATGCGCTCCTGTTTCAGACTGAAAGACCTGTTTAGCCACAGCCTTGGATACTTATCTCAGACACCTAAGACACCTGTCTTTCAGGTTTGTTAGCATAAGAATGTATCACGCTGAGTAAGGCAGACCCACACTTAGGGGAGGAGGTGGGAGCTTTACTGCTGTGCGGGGCAGAGTGGCTCTGGGCATGCATGTTGAAGAAACACTGGTATCTAGAGAATTTCAAAACCCTAAAGGAGATACCTGGTGAATTTAGATATCTGCAAGTTACTGAGCAAGGTTTTGTTTTGGTTTGGTTTTTTTTAAACAGCAAATCTGAAAGTGTAAATTTCTGTCATTGCCCTTGTAGGCATTAGATATAATTTCTGCATCTGAAGTTTAGTTTCACAGTTAATTTTATTCACATGCCTCAGACTGGTTTATTCAAGCATTTGATATCTTGTATTTGGGTAGGTTCTTTATTATGTAAGACCTGCTGATACTTAGGTACTCTCATAAAGACTTTACAGTTTTCCTAAAATTGCCTTGAAAGCATTGTTTTAAATAATGTTTCTTTTCCAGAGCTGGTTTGATCTGAGAACATTTCTCCCCCATCTCTGAAAAAGCACACTACTTGACACTTGCTCACACAGATGCACACTCGTAAAGACAGTCGTTTTCATGCATATTCTTCTTTGTTGATAAACCTTTGGCAAGTATGTCTCCTGTCAATTAGTAAGAACACTATAGCAATGTCACTGTCTCAAGCTTGTTGTTGACAACAGAAACAATAAAAATGATCTGATTGTGGCAGTTGGTAGCCCATCATTTGGAAAGACTACAGTTTAATTTCAGCTACATATCTCAGTGAATTCAGGGTTGAAGTATGCAGGACTTCATTCTTTGGCTGAATATTTATCATTTTATATAGTTTTAAGCACTTGAACGTGTAGCGAACTAAACTGCTCACATGTAAGAATCCATTCTTGAATAAAGCACGTCCTGCACAAGTGGTTATGGTCTCAAATGTTGCAAAGTTGTACCTAAGAGCAACCACTCTTACCTGTGATATCCTCACAGTACAATATCACACAGTACAAATCACCTACCCTAGCAACTACTAGTCCCCTGTTAAGGGCCAATCATTTTATTACATTCTCCCCAATCTTCTAAATCTTTTGCATCTCCACCCTGTACTGAAATTTGTTTGGATAGAAAAAAACACTGAGATTTTATTGAGAATAGGCAAGAAGTAATTTTATGGCCACCAGAGGCTTCTGAAATTATAGATTAAAAAAGAAGATTTGTATTGTAACATAAAGGGTATCTGAGGCCTTTTTCTCTGAGAAGTCTAGGGAAATCAAAAATACCATCCTTCTTCTTGGGAAAATTTCGTAATATCTTTGAACATTTATTTCAGCATAGTAGTCCCACAGAACAAGCAGTGGTCTTGCGGTTACAAGCAGAGAAAGATGCCATCTGGGTTTCATTTGCAGCTATGCTGTTGACTTGCTTTGACACCTTGAACAAGGCATTTAACATCACTATGGCTCAGCTGTAAATGATAATTAATTACAGTTGTGTCCAAAAGCTCCAGTCAGGATGAGGCCCAAACATGCCTGCTACCATACAAACCAGGTCTGACAGCATCCCTGCCCTGAAGAATCTAATTTGAAACAAGATGCAGCAAGCAAATCTAACACAAAAAGAAAGAAGGGAATAGACCAGAAGAGGGTAATGAAAATAAGATAATGAGGTTACTTAGGGAGCCATTATAGAACTTGAATGTTCCAAAGCATTAATTAATTGATTAATTAATTAAAATTAGCTCTCCCTAACTGCAGTACAAGTCTCCACCATGGATTTTGTGTAGATGCCATTGCAGAAGAAAATCCTGAAGAAGTGCCTAAAGGAGAGTAGAAGTGAAGGCCTTTGGGTTAGGTCTGACAGGTTAATCTATAAATCAGAGTAATATGGAAAGAAGTGCAGAGCTGATAAATAGAAACTCAAGCCTGACATCCCTAGGGAGAAGAGGGAACACAGAGGTAATCATGTATAGAGGGGTAGTTTTCATTAGTTTTTTAGATTTGTAAATAAAAAGCATGTTACTAAAGTACATTTGCTTATCTTATTGCAAATGTCATAACTGAACAGTAGTAATACAGATGTCTGACTGAACTTTTTTATTTCACTTCTTGAATGGTGTGATTTTCCTCTCTTCAAGTAGCTGATAGCAAGTGCAGATGTTGAAAAAATAAGCAGCAGGTCACTAAGAACTTGTGCCTTTTCTTTCACATATCATTGCCATCTTTTCCCTTGCAAATGAAATGTAAACCAAGGACTTTGCCATCAGCAAGAATTTCTCTTTCTCTCCCCTACATCTGTGTTCTACCTGCTATTCGAACAGCCTCGCCCCTTATGGGTCAGCTCATGCCCCACAGAAATAAGTATGTTTTCCTTCTGTTCTCACTGCCTGTTTCAAATGCCATTTTCTGCCTCTGAATCGCTCTGAATTTACTAATTTGCTTTCCCTCCCCAATTTTTAATATTGTCTTCTTCCCTTATACTCATTCTCTTAGTTGAATTTGAGATCAGAAGATTATCTACTTTACCCAGGTATATGAAACAGGGTGTATAATTTAATCACAATTATGCCTGCAGGGAGGACCAGTATAGCAGGCAGATGTAAAGAGCAAAGAAGGAATCCAGGCATACTGCAATGTTGATTTGTTATAGGTTAGTGCAGCAACAAGAAGTCCTACACACTGATGGAATAGGAAAACCAGTAAGAAAAGGAATGGACTTTCTCCCATCATCAGTTCCAAAACAGGTACAGAAGAGTTTTCACGTTGAGTCATACCTAGACAGCTAGATCTTTACTTAACCTACAGCAAGGTAGAGTCAGATGATAGTCTGTAGAAATGTAGATGGTAGTGCTGGCCTGAAGACGATTCTCTTGTTCCTAAGAATCTCTTTTTCTTTTCATTTATTTGAGGTTTTGAGGCAGAAAAAGAGTTTTCAAAAATTTTCACAAGCGTCGAGGTAGAGAGATCTTTTGGCAAAGCCAAAGCTGAGTGCTAATGTCCTTGGTGTAGGCTAGAGGCTACTCAGCTTCTCTCCAGGAACTTCATCCTGTATGCAGTCATTCAGTGACATTTTCAAAACAATACATTTGGTGAAACAAAACTGATTTCTAATTAATGAGATATTTTAAAGTGGGAAAAGATCATGTTTCAATCTGTCTTAATAGCTTGTATGCCCTCTCACCTGGTATTAAAGTCAATGGTAAAATTCCACAGACTCCAATATGACAAGATTTCAACCTAAGAATCTAGCTCATTTTGTTACCAGATGGAAAACCAGTTTTGAAAGATCTCAGAGAATCCACTGGGTGACATTCATTGACTGAGAGTCAGCCCACAAACAGGCAGAAATATAATTTACCTTCATTTACTAAGAGCAATGTCAGATTTTTTTACTCCCTACCTAAACCTTTTATACAGCAACTTTAGATCTGCTCTTTTCAGCTTCCTGTTCTGGTTCTTCTTATTTCTTTGAGGGTGTTTACAATTACGTGGGGGAGAAAGGAATGACAAATGAAAGCACCTTGTGATTTGGGGAAATCATTTAGTTATGTAAGAAACACTTTCGCTGGTTTTCCTGAAAGATACAAGACCGATAAAATATTATGTGGGACTTCAGTGTATGGCAGCTAATGGGAAATATTTGAAAAAATATCAATCAAAATGTTGCAAAACATAGGAAACAGCTCCAGCTGCAAAGTAGCATTTCTTCATTATGCTTTACACACAGTTTTGTCATATTGCTTAGTTTAATTAGAGCAGAACTCTAGCTTCTGCTCATTGGTTTAGCGGGTACCATAAAATGAAGTTTATTTAATTTTCTAAAATAAGGAAAGCAGGGTAAAGTTAATTAAAGTTAATTACAGTATAATGAATCATTCACACTCAGAGTGCCAGTGTTGCCCAGGTGATTACTGATGTCATCCTTCCCGAGCACTCCTACCCTCTCCATTATGGGTTTTTCCTTCCAGCAGTGTGGGGTGTCTCCCACATTCCTTTTTTAGTCCAATAATATTTTCATTGGCTAGTTCAGAATGAAGATGGGGGTTGGTGGGTGGGGGGGAAGCTCTTCCTCATTTCTTTCCTTCTTTCTTTCTTACTTTTTTTTTTTTTTTAATGCTTTCCTCAGGCATAATTTTCATTTAGACTTCTGATTGCCTTTTAAATTTGACAGAATATACCTATAAAATTTGTTAGTAATTGTTTCATTTCCCAGCCTGGCATGTGTAGTTAACCTTGAAAGACTGATTGGACATTGCCTGTGCTGAACCCAACCTTTACTGGCACCACAAAGGTCACAGAACAACTCTCACTGAACCTGTGCTTTTAAACACAAGGTTCTGTACATATTTGAATCACAATGCTTTTACTGCTCATTAATTAACCGTTAAAAGCATTAACTAATCACTGTCTATAAGACTAGTTTAAAAATTGCTCTGGCATGAAGTGCCCCTTATCTACCTCAAAAACCAAAACCTTTTTGGACCAGCAGAGTATTTATAAAAACCATGTTCAATGTGTTTTTTAATGAAAACGATATAAGGAGACAAAAGGTGACTTTCTTTACATTTGGCAACACCATTTTCTTCAGTTTTGCAACACCATCAGTAATATTAGTATTCTGTACCTATGTTGTGGGAACATCCCAAAGCTCCACCTACAACAATTGTCTTTATTTTTCTAACTGTTGCATGAAAAGTTAATTCTTTGTTCAAAAGCTCTTCAGTCCATAGTGACTGCATGAAAAAGTACTTATATTATTAAAATGATACATCCTGAGACACAGCACTAAACACTTTTAGTGTCACAAAAAATATTATCCACACTGAAGAAAAAAAAAAAGAAAAGAGAATTAAAGCATTATGAGAACATTCCATTTGTTGTTGTTAACACTCATATTATTTTGGAAAACTGAGCTCATTGCCATGAACTTTAACGCATAAAAATAAACGCATGATACATTGCTTATATTGGAGCAATGTTCTGATGTTTCACAGTTTAGATGTGCTAAGTGCTACGAGACTTAAAGAAAGAAACACAAACATTAATCTGAAGAACTTCACAATTAACAAGAGGTTGAACAAATATATTCAATATATAGAGATGTAGCTAAGAGACGTTCAGGGCAGTACTAACTAGTAACTCTGCAGGCAAAAAAAATGTCTTGAGTGGGAGCCTCACGTCTAGGTACACATAATTACTGAAACAATATTAAAATGTTATTTAAATTAAAAAATTAAAATCAGTGAGATGCCAGAACCAGAGGTACCAGGAAAGCCTTGTTCCAGCTTTTTATGTGTACAAATTTTGATATGGTCTAATTGTGAGTACATTTATTTCTTCTGCCAGGCTTGTCACTTGAGTATGAAGATAAGATCTTCCAACTCATGGCATAGATTTCAGCCACCATACTCAGAGAAGTAGCAGACACGAGCTATTATCCATCAGACAGATGGCTCTCTAGAGGAGGAAACAATATACATTTTGTTCAGTGGTTTGCAGCTGTTCAGAAGATAGCAATGAGGTGCTGAAATTTCTGCCCCACAAGGGGAATGTTGATCTAAGTCTGAAACAGTGCTTAAAGACAGCTTAGTCAAACACATCTAATTGGCAGATGTTTTGAAATGCAGTATAAAGTGGTTTGCATTTCAGACTATCATGTGAGAAATGTAGGACCTGCTCCAAATTCTTAGACTTCGCGTGACATCTCCATTATCTGGTTTGTCACATCAGACCACTGGTCGCTGCCTGCTTACGAGTGTAGAGGTATGAAAACCTCATTTACAGTAAGATTGTAGTTATAAAAATACAGTGGTATCACTTGGTGGGCTAGACAAGAAGGAATTCTTTCTTTTCCTGCTACAGATCAATGCACAAAAAACCCAGACACTTTGGCAGTTATCACATTTGCAAAAATTAATGGAATGCGCTGTATCCCCTTGCACTCACCAGTGATTAGCAGCAACATGGAAATAATTATTCACATGTAGTACTCTGTGTCAGAGAAGTGCTGTGATAACTATTAAATTAAAAATTTGGAAGTGCTCTGCTTCTAACAGCAGAGAGTTTAGGCTTGAGGTCGGTATTATCACCACCATTTTTCTAGCCTGAAAGGCGGCATGATCTAACAGAACAGAAACCGACTTCCAGAAACAAGAGTGTTGGTTATGGTGTAGGTATTCTCAGTAACAGTAACACCTTTCAGGAGAGTATTAGAAATGGGGTGTGGGACTAATCTGTCCAGATGTTGCTGTCACCAGAACAAGTCAACCAAATCCCTCTCAATGGCGTCAATAGGAAGTGAGGTCCTCTCACAGTACTGTTTTGCTTCCTAGATTAGGCAGATGTAACAGGACAATGGATTATAACATAAAGGCTCCTGTTTCTTTCCTCTAATCATGAATGGATGTTTGGGTGGCTAGTTCAGCTGTAGAAGGATTATGGATAGGTGTTATACTGCATCTGGAACATCTCCATGGAGCTACTAGGTGTGGAACAACTCTGACAGGGCTCCTACGGCTTTCTGGAGGAGCAGCAGGAAACTGGGAAAATCAGGGGAATTTTTAAATTGCCATCTAAACAGATCGTAGATGACCATGCTTTGGGCATCTAGTCACTCAAATGAAGCTAGGAGAAGAGCCTTAACCATGCTGTCTGTCATCCATGTAAAGACTGGAGGCTACGTCTTCATTAAAGTCATTGAGTAATTTGCGAGAATAACTGGTTTGACTGTAAGACTAAATTTTACTTACCTTTTACATAATACATAATGGAGTGGGAACAAGCTGAGGTCTCTGGTAACTGAAAAGCATTTGGGGCTGTTAGACTAGTGGAAAGCCGAAACTGCCATCCTTTGCTATGTACTGTCTCTGAGTATGGCAAAACTCATTTAGGCTGACATTGTAAATCAAATTTTTCATTCAAATGACTTATGGCCTCAGACAACGAGCACTGATTTCACAAAAATAAGCAGCATGATATGTTTCAGGAAAATAAAAATTATGCAACATCAGGCACAAATGTCTTCAACATTGCCAACTAAATGAATCTCTGCAGGGAAATGTAAATACAGAAGCCATTAAAGACTGGTCAATGTACATTTTAGGTCTCTGAACAATAACATTGAGCAGATCAGTAATAGAGCCCTTCATAATTTGCAGCCTTTGCAGAAACAAAGAACTTCTATTGTATTTATTATCAGATAGCAGCGTTCCTGTCTTGAAATCCAAATACAACAGGAACTCCGTTGCCCTCTGCAGTTATTTTGGTTATGAATAGGGGCTCTGTTTAAGATCAGCAGGGTGCATACACCTAGGAGGACACTGTGCTCCTGAAAGTTAACTAGGAAACTGTTGACTCAGACTCTGCTGATGAACATCTCATAGCTTCAGGCTCCAAGTCTCTCCATTTGCTCTTTTATTTTTTCTTCAGCAGAGTTCATATAATTTGTAATATATCCAGAGGGTTACTGTGTCCTCAAGTATTACAGCATACATGTAATAAATAATACAGTGTTACTGCTAACTTTTGCAAAAAAATATTTTGCTTGGGAACACAAGTGTGTGAGTCCATTTCTTTAGGTTGGGTATTTCAAACAGGTATTGGTGGTGATTACACATATTCATTGCAGAACAATCCACCACTGCAAGAAGATTCTAGCCTTTTTGAAGAAGTTTCTGATTTTTTTTTTTGAAAGAAATACATGAATAAGCTAATTCATGAACGAAACAATTCATAAAATACATTAATAAATCAGACTTTAATTCTACATACAAATATATACATATATACGCATATGTACATATATGAAAAATACCTGGTAAAATCATTCAATGTAGTAAAGCATCACAGAGATGAGATTGCCATGCCATTAAAAATAAACTGTTTGGGTTTTTTTTTTGTTGGGTTTTTTTTAGTGTAGAAGGAAACTGCAGAACAATCGCTACGTAGTCACTAAAGGTGAGTCCGAAGCATGGGGAGATGAACAGAAAGGATTCCCATGGAGTCCAGCTAGTTTTGTCTCTGAGGCACTGAAACTGAAATCAGCTTTATGCAGAGGAATCCCAGCCTCCTGAGGTCTACAGACTCTCAAACTCTTCTGCCTGAGAGATGCCAGAAGACTGGGAAAGTATGGGTCAGAATGGCTCAGTGCTGGCTGGATGTGAGCCAGCTCAGGGCTGGATGAGGGATGACTACAATCAAATAAATTCTGACAGCTGGCATCTAGCATGAAAGCTGGAAAACAGCACCACATTGCACATTGTCCTATGGACCTTCCATCCAAACCCCTCTTACCCCAGGCATCCCTACATGTGGCTCCATTTCATGATGAAGACATGCTTCCAACAGAGCATTACTACACAGAACCACACTTGGAATCTTGATCATCTCTTTTGGTTTTCCAGTTTCTGATATGACTCATCAGCCAGACTAAACAAATACTGCTCTGTTAATTTGTCCTGGCCAAGGATCTATTTCATACTCCTATGACTCCCCAAAAGCTTAATGCCATTAGGATTATCTACATTTGTGGGTAAGAGTTAGTAAAATTAGGACTTTATTTACAGCTGATGTACTTTGACCAACTTATTTGAATTTGTGAAACAATTCCTTCTTATAGCTGTTACAGTATGTTTTTTCTCATATCATATTAAAGATCCAGATTAACAAGAGACTGATTTTAATGTGAAACTATACACATGAACAGTCTTTGAAACCGTTGAAAAAATTCATGATTTTACCAAATTTGGACAGAATATTTCCCTCGTGTATCTCCTACAATATTTCTTGCCTAAAACTTTTGCACTATTTCTAAGAAAGAGGGGGGAAAGGGGAAAAAGGGAAGAAATAAGCAGTTTGTTCATGCTTTAAAGAAAAACCCTGATGTGTTGGGATATTTCTTTTCTCCAACCACTCTAGCTTTTTAAAAGTCAAGGCGCTTGAGTCTTGCCACCAGTGGCATAAATTAAAACCATAACTACTGAACAAGTAAAATTTGGGCCAAAACTATAAAAACACTACATAGGAAAGTACCAAAAGGCTGCAATTGATAACATGGCCCATTCCCAGATTTTACTAAAGACTTACTGGGTATAATTCTTCTAAGATTTCCATCATATCTTGTGAAAAAGTGAGATCCATTTTATTCTTTGATAGAGCAATCACAGGTGCCCACCCTTACAAAGGGGTGCTGCGGATTCATGTGCACATAGGCTTATTGATCCTCCTGGTGGTTTCTGATTACTTATACAGTGAGTGTCTACGTTGTATTAGAAGAAATTTACCCAAATTATCCCATGTGCCAAAAATACAAATGTACCTACAATATACAAATGCACAATACATGTACACTGATATCCTCATATACAGATATTGTTTATTTAACACAAGTGATAGCCTTAGGTTTCTAAATGAATGTGTCATGGATCACTGACTTTGAGCAATGTGAAATCCATCTCATGACATACTTATGAAAGCCAGAACAAAAATTTCTTTGAGGAAAAATTGCTCTCCATAAGGTAACATTCACCCACACATTTTATGGGCTGTTTGCCACCTGAAGTTTTAAAAGGTGAGTAAAGATTGACACATACTCTTTGTCTACTCATAGAGAACTATGTAAATTTATATTTCAAGTTTTATTTTCTTGATTGATACTATTATTTTCTGCATATTATTTACTTTCTGTGTTGCCACATTGTACTCTGACACTCTGAGTAATAGCACTCAATAAAGGCAGAGCAGGACTCTGACAATCCTGTGTGCGAAGCATGACAGATGGTACCTCACCTAAGTGGCAGGGTTGCAAACATTCCCTAATATGACATCATTCTCCTAAAAGCTACCTAGATTTCAAAGCCAAAATCTGGGACAATACTTGTCGATCTATCTATTTCAGTTTTATAGTATGCTCATTACCGTGATATCCAGGGACACAGGGATATATTCTGGAGTGGGGGGATGGAGAAAGAAGAAAATGGTCATCTTCCATCAGTTTCTCCCTTGCATAATGGAGAAGAAGAATTCGCTTTAAAGTAACGAGGAGGGTGGATGAAAACTTTTCTTTTTACTACTTCTGTTCTTCGTTTATGATTTTATCTTTCCTTGCCTCTTTCTCTTCCCCCTCTTCCTTTCACAGATTGTGTAGACTCCTAGTCACAAGTTGCTAACACTCAGTCTACATTTGCTTGCTTACAGCTATTTTCTTTTCCTTGTAATTCATTCTTTTCACCAAAAAACAGTTACCTCTGCTGAGCTATCCCCTCCCAAGAGCTGCCAGTTCAGGCCACCGGAATCCCAAATCCTTTCTCTGCATTATTGAATGTCCTTAGCCTGTCCCATTTCTGTATATGTATCCTTGCCTGATCACCCATTATCTGACACCTTCCCCTTACGGTGCAAATGCATTCCATTTTTTTTCATGTAGAAGCTCTCTGCACACAGGCTGAAAAGCTTTCATTTAGCCAGGTTCTGCCTCACTCATCACCTTCATTCCAGTCCAGCCTCATCAGAACTGCTCCCACTGGCTTCACCCAAATCCTTGTATGTAAACCTCATGTCCTACCCTGAACATTACGCTGAGGCCATCGCATTCAACCACCTTGTGGAGAACAAAAACGTGAGTTACGTTTGTCACATTTCGTTTGCCAAAGGAAGTAAGTGCATGCTGTAGAGCTTGTTCTGGTAAACTTTCTTCTTTTAGGAATAGATTTCTGCTGGATCTGGAGGAGTAGAAGAAGCAAACCCTGGATATGTATAGCTGCAATTACACCAACTCACAGAACTCTGCGATTTGTTCCCCCTAGCCATAAGCTTGCTCTGTTACAATTTTGTTAATTACCCTAGACCCTGTTGATAGACCACCCTAGCATCCCCCTCCTAGCAGCTGTTGCATTAGGAACTGAAATCCTGCTAACAGACTTCAGCATCCACTGTCGTGCTATACCAGCCTTTAAAGTGCAGGAGCCCAGCTGTCACTGCATTTGTTGCTCAAGGACACTTCTAAAAGTGGATCTTTTCCTGTGGTAACTGGCCAGTGTGTTTTCCCCCAGGTCTTCCTCCTGTCTGATTTAGAAGTTCCTAATGAAGTGTGCAACACATGATTTGGGAGGCTGAAGGTGCTGTCCCTGAATAGACTTTCTCTGGAAAAGAAACACTGCACTACTTGAGCAGAAAAAACAGCAGAGAGAATCTGGATGAAGGTACACGTGTTTCCTGATGGATTTTTTGTTTCTAACCTTGATTTGTGTTGGAGATACCTCAACAGCACTATAAGCTGTGCTAGCCTGCTCTCTGTGGCACCAGAAGACATAGCTGTAGCAGTATTCTTTTTTTTTTTTTTTTTTTTTTTTTGCCTGTAGGATCAATCAGTACTAGTTTGGAGACTATACTTCCAAAAAGCATTCTTAACCCCTCCACCACTTTACTCTGTAAGGTTAGACTGTTTGGAGCTGCCACTGATGCCAAAGGAACCTCTAAGTACGCAGACTGTATGGAAGCTTTCATAAGTAAAACAGCACCATTGCCAGTAATTCTTCCTTTCTTTTATTAAAAAAATTTACTATTGTGACA
The DNA here is from genome assembly GCF_023634155.1 of Falco peregrinus. Classification (NCBI taxonomy): domain Eukaryota; kingdom Metazoa; phylum Chordata; class Aves; order Falconiformes; family Falconidae; genus Falco; species Falco peregrinus. The sequence continues at coordinate 14,015,632 of NC_073726.1, read as the reverse complement.
CAGTAGTTTTTAAAAAAAATAAAGAACAATGAATCACTGGCTTGTTTTCTTTTGCTTTTCTCAGGCTAATCACCAGCATCCTCTGCAATATAATGAATGGATACATGGAAGTTGATGACTATAAAACTTCATCAGCTATTCAAATGAAGGTATCCTGCTATTGCATAGAACAGAACACATATCAAAACATATATCCAGCAGTTTCTCCTGTGGATTTACTACACAGGACCTTATAAAAAATTCTTTACCATTCCAGAAATCAAAGACAGTAATGGTTTCCTTGGTTGCTTTCCTTCTTTTCTTTTGACACTCTGAAGTTTTGAGATATTTGGGGGTTTTAGCACTTACCAGTTCAAATGTACTTAGGAAATAGATGGGTGCTGTGTGGCTCACAGGAAAAGTGAAAGTAGAAGTACTCTCTTTCTCTCATATTTATTGTTATGGTCTGCTACATGCAGGATGAGACCCTGTGACCTGTATGGTTATAGTCATGTCATACATTCCTATTCAGATAGGAAGAGAAGAAAATTATACTCTATTTTTAGTTATCTTTTTAACTTACCTCACCCTAGATAGTTGTGAGTTTTTGCCCCTCATAAATACTGAAAACCAGTGATAAGATTCAAAAAAAGGCAGAATTAAACATTCACAAGACAAAAGTCTTTGCCTCCCAGGCACAAATATTCTACTGCTGTCTCAAAACAGCTTGGAAAAAAAAGTGTGTTATATCACTGCTTTTCTGCCCATTGCAGCAAATATCACATCCATATCGGATTCTCCAGAAGCTATGTGCACTAGCTTAGCCTGTTGTGCAAATCAGACTTTCAGCAACTATTATATTTTTCTGTTCTGCAATCTGATTATTTCTAATGAATTAAATGGGGTTCAATTAATGTTTGAATGGAAGATCGGAGAGCTTGTACGTATTCATTTGGCAGTGCATATATTTTGGGTAGTATAACACAGGATAGTCCACTGGTAGATAGCACTAGGTTATTTGTGATACTATTTCTGGATGTAAGAGAAATTTGACCTCTTTTATTTAATAGGTCTTTATTTGTTTCTCAAAACAGTTAACTTTTCTTATCCTGAGCAGTTTCAGCTCTGATAATTATTTTTGAATGACCTACCTTTTAATGAAGCGATACTCCACTTATTTGCTCGTCTCCTGTGAGTCCAGTACTTCTACAACCTCTTAAAATATTGACTAGGATACCAACAGGAAGCTCAGGAACTTTAGTGGCTGATGAGGTATTATATGTTTCCATTTTTAAAGGTAACATCATGATATTACCGTTTGTAATTGTGGTGGTGAACTGATTAAATAAACTAACGCACTAGAAATATAGCTGAGAACTTCAAATTCATCTCCTAGCCTTCATATTTGAGGTCATCACAAAGAAAACTATTCAAATCAATGTGAATGAAATAGTAAGCTCTAAGTATAAAAATGAACTTATTCAGTTAAAATTTTCAGATATTTTTGATACACTTATGCATTTTATGTGGTTATTTAGACCACAGCTGAACCAAAGGGCATGCTATTCTGGAATTCATATAAATGTCCCACAAGCACTTTCAACAGTACAATATTTACATTTAAAAGAGACTAAGAAAGTTCATAAGTTTGCAACTGTCCCAAATTTTACATTTTTTTCTGTTAGCAACTTTTGCTAAAGCCATTTAAAGTTAAAATGTAAATTTAAAGCGAAATCCCTGGTCCCTCAATTCTCTCTAGACATATAGACAGCATTCACATGTAAGAAATGACTTCTACTCTGAAGTACTGTATTGCTATTGAAATAATGTTGCAGGGTAGATTTGTATATATCAGAATGGGAGAAATACTTTAAGCACAACCACAGCGAGCAGGCAAACTACACACATGCACTCACACAAAAGTATCTGTATGAAAGATAACCCAAAATTGAAGAATGTCAATTTAAACTGCATATTCAAACTTCTGAAGTTATAAAAAAAAGAAAAGTTAGCTGTAAAAAAAGACACTGAGAAAATCAATTTGCTTTACATTTTTCTAATGCCTCAATCTTAAAATTTTAACTGAGAACACTGTAATCAGGACGGTCCACATTAAAAACAAACAAACAAACAAAAAACCCCAAAAAAGAAAACAAAAAAAACACCTAAATAATAGACACTCTTACGGGAGTTTTTCAGTTTCCCCTTTTGATACTCTGAAACAACTTTTGGGGATGCCTGAGAAAAATCGCATAAGCTCACTTCCCTTTCTTTCTTCTTCCTTCTCCCTGGATACAAAATGCCTTTCTGTCTGTTCTTCTTTGGTTTCAGCTCCACAGAGGCTTTCTGTTGTGCCATGAACCAAACAGCAGAAGGAAATATGTAAAGAATGAAGCAAAGAAACCCAAGAAGAGAGAAAGATTAATTCTAGGATAATATAATTCTATATTATGTTACACTGGAACAGGCTTCCTAGAGAGTTGGTTGATGCCCCAAGCCTGACAGTGTTTAGGAGGCATTTGGACAATGTCCCTAATAATACACTACAATTTTTGGTCAGCCCTGAAGTGGTCAGGCAGTTGGACTAGTTGATCACTGTAGGTACCTTCCAACCGAAAGTATTCTACTCTATTCTAATTCTAGCCTGTTTCTATTCTATCCTATATTGGACAGAAGGGTACCCTTTAACACTCAAGGATACAAAATGTCTCCTATAAACTTGGTTTTCAGTGCAAAACTCCCTAAGACTCGGCCAGATTTCTGGTACTGGAAAGCTAGTTAGTCCTTGTCCTAGTCTTTCTAAGTGTGGTCATTGCCCTGCTGAAGGAGCGGGAGGTGCTCTGCAGGGTCGTTGACTGTCCAAGTGGCCGCACAGTGCAAAGCGGTTAAAAAGAAGCTGCAAAAGCTCACTTACATTTGCTTGGGAAGTTCACATTTGGTTCATAAAGCACTGAATTTTCTAGGCAGAGTTTTAATGAAGGTCAAGGAAAGGGGCTGGAAACAGGGTTTATGAAAGTGTTGTAAGGTTCATTATTGTCATTGTGCGGAAAAGGATAATTTCCCTAAGAGAAATGGTGACATATACATAATAAAGTCCCTGTCCCTGTCATGACAGCTCAAGAGCATGCCATTGTTACCACCTATGTCACACTGCAGGTGTGCCTGCCATATGGGTGACAGCCGCTGACTTCTCTGATCAACACATAATTATCTCTGAATAAAAATGCACGTCGGAGTGGCTGGACATAATGGATTGAGGACCCAGGGCAAAATGCTCTTTGCCGCATCCCGCAGCACCACCTGGGGGTAGGAGGGGGCTGAGGGGAGCCACAGGAGCCGGGGCAACCTTGAGAAACCTGCAGCGGCTGGGCCGCCCTGAGGTTATCGTGTTTATCCTTCCTGTCTTCTCTTGGATAGGAGAGGTCACTTGGTTAATGGTAGGATGCCCCTGATGGAAAAGGTCCTCCTGATCAGGGCTATTCTCCACTGATCTAACCATATATCTCTCTCACAGCATCTGGATAGTTTCCATTTGCAGAGTCCCCTTCCCCCATAAGATAATAAATATCATATCACAAGGATGGCAGTGCTCCTTCATGGAACACTGACTGTTTATTAGAGGCAAAAAGTTTAAGAGAAATGCTAACAATGTTCATTAATGGCCTGCATCCAGGTTTAATGAGGCATGTCAATATGCGGACTGGGCAACATCAGTGGCATAATAGTGGTGGTAAATGGGAGTAATTGTATCCAATTGTACGGCACAGCTTCCAGGAATGAGCCCGAACTGCCAACTGACAATGACAGAGCAATTATGGGAAGGCAAGCGAGCTGTGTCAAATTAGCACTTGGTGAGAACTCATTTTTCAGAGATGTGCTTGCTCTACAACACCACAAGTGATAGCTACTTTATTGTGAGTGATAGGAAGACCAGCACTTAGACTGATGTTCTGATTTGTCAATAGCTGTATTTGAAAGCTTAGTGTCACAAATATATAGAGATATTCAGGGAGAGAGGCACACTGCTCATGATCCGAAGGATAAGAACGTCGCTGAGAAGGTCATCTGTCAGTGTGAGCTGTCAAAGAGAGATCACACTCTATGAAAAGGGAACATTCAGCCGACTTAAGTAATTACCTTTGACTGAGATTTGAAGATGTCTTCTTTTGTTGGCCTACATTGACTGCATAATTTATAATTTACTGCAATCAGTGAAGGGCCAGGAATTGTAACTAAGAAAATCCTTATTTTATTTCTCATAATTACATTTCTTTTTTGCTCCCTTAGTGCCTCGGAACGAAAAAGTAAGATATTGATAAAATCTTTTCTAGTAACTCGCTCAAATCAGCTTTATCTTTTAACATATCATACCCAAATCAGAAGGTTTGTTGTTTTTGTTGGGTCTTTTTTGATCGCAGATATAAGCCATACTCTATGCCATCTTATAAAGTACACTACATTCCTAATGTGGCTTTATATGCTTTGTAGGATTACCAGTTGAAAAGGATAAAGGAATAATTCAATTTAGTCTTTCTAGTGCAGAATAAGGAAGGGGGGGAAAAAAAAAGATTTGGAGTACTAAGCACTGAAATTGTAATCCACATCCTATTCAGAGATAGAGATCAGTTTGATATAGTTGTCAGAACTGCAGAGAGATAAGTATTGTAGCAAATATTTTAGAACTTTGTGGATTAATAGAATTTTCATTTCTTGGTGTCTTTTTTTCCCAGTAATCTCACTGGATCAATGTTTGAAAAGTAATTTCTTAGCCTTTAATAATCTTAAAAACAAAAGATAATATATGAGCAATTATGCTCTGGGGTATAACAAGTATTACATTTTTGCTTTTTATCTTAATAGAAAAAATATCTACTTACATTTTATTAACTAAAAATATAGCATGAATTGTTATCAACATAGCTTTTGAATTTTTATTTTCTCAGTAAAAAAGTAATTTTGGAAACCTTTCTTTGGTTTTACTTATTCTGCTTGCCACTGTGGGCTGTTTGGTGTATCAAACTTTCTGATTCAGTGAAATCTTTTATTGGGAGTGGCTGAATGATTAATGAATTGTAACAAAAAGAGACCAGGGATTAGCATGCCTTCTGGCCAAAAACTGATGTTTAATTCCAGGTGTATTGATTAGCTGTATAGTTATTGACAAAAGAATTAATTTAAGTACTTTAAGTCAATGTTACTTTAGCTGAAAACTCTACCTTTAGGCACAAGGAAATGCTAGTACAAAACTAGTCAATTAATATATTGTCAAAGTACTGTCACATGAAAAAGGCTTTATGTCTTCATATCTTACACTTTAGGTAGGATTTTTTATGTCATGCTAATTTTCTAAGATTCATCGGAAGCTCATATTTAAAATTCATAATTGTGGGTTTAGTAATGTTTGCTAATTATTTAATGTTTCCTCTGAACTTTAAAGATTCTTCTAAAATATACTTTGTTTTCTTTAGTTTGAATTTCAGTACCTGACATTATTTTAAATTATATGCCTTGCTGATTCTGAAACACATTTTTAATCATTATTTTTTTATGTTTCAGAATTCTTTAGGCCATTCAATTTCCTCCATTGTTGAAAGCTGTTTAATTCACAATGCCTTGAGTACAGGCCCGTCATCTATTCTATAGTGACTATACCACTTAATAATGGAATAGTGCATCAAAGTGCCACTTAGGTCTCAAATTGTTATGTATGACTGTCAAAGCGGTGAAAAAAGCAAAAAGAAAAAAAAAAGAAAAAAGGAAAAAAAAAACCTTGATTTGTCTTTACTACTGGAACGTGAATTTGTCAGCCAGGTTTTGAAATCACAACAGCATTGCTTGCATCCCCAGCGAGATGTCGAAAACTTGACAGGTACATATTTTTTCAACTACAAGCACTTCTATAATGAAAACTAAATACACAAATCTTATTTTTTTTGCTCTTGACAGATAGTTGTTGCCAATGGGATTTAATGTTCAGGTTTGAGTTGTCAAGAGAAATAACCAATAAGCAATCCAAGTAGTCAGTATACACATATTCAAAAGCAAAACTCCTGGCTTATGTGATATACTGGGAAGATTTGAGTGTATAATTAACTAACTGAGGAACCAAGGACACTTAATCTTCCCTCTAATGGCAAGTTCAACCCATCACTGTCTCTCTCTGGGGGACAAACTGTAGCTTGTTTTCTGGTCACCAGGGCCTTTGGTTGTCATTTTGCTCTTTCTTATTCATCATATCCTTGAGTTCTGGCATTGTTCCTTTCATCACTACTGAGACACAGTAAGAATTAACAAGATAAACTATGGTTCGTTCCTGAAACTTTATTAATCATCTTATGTATTTTTAAATTAGGGCTGTTCATCTGTTTAGCAACTCTGTTACAAAACTACCTGCTTTTCTTTCAGAGTACAGAAGAAGAATATGCATTTATACGTTTGTTGCCTGCATAAACACGCATTTACAATATGTACACTGGAAACCATTAACAATATCTTAAAAAACGCTCTAGGAGCCGTCATTTACCTCCAGGCTATACAGTCATTTCCATGGCACTGCATGCCTCTCTGTATATGTGTGTGCACAAGCACATGCAGGATTTACGTGTACAGGAGAGAAAAAGCAGGATAGTGGTAAGGGGAGACTGAGGAATGGAGTGTGGAAGAGGCCAGATGTGTTTTGCATTGAGCAGCTCCCCCTCCCTAACCCCCACTGGGGCTCTCAGCACTCAGTAGGAGAGAGCCCAAAGTGGCAGGCAGTCCCAACAGTGAAATGCTGCAAAATTCAAGCTCTGCATAAAAATGACCACATAGTTCCAGGTGTGAAAGCCCTCTTGCACCACTCCCATGCCCCCTAGGGAGTAAAGGGGACCCTGAAATGACTGGAGAAAAAAAAAAAAAAAAAAGACTTCCATTTGCTCACAGAAAGGCAATGAAAATGGCTGCCTTGTAGAATTAAAAAAAAAAAAAATCTTTTAATATTCAGGACATGGAAAAGAAGAACGTAACACAAGAAGGGAGTAGTATGTCTAATGCTTTCTGGGCCACGTGCCAGGTTTGCAGACCAAGAATCAGGGGTCTCCAACTGCTCCTCCCAGGTTTTTCATCTCTATGCACACCTAGATGTGGGACGTCGCACACAACTGATCCAGAAGCATCAGGTCACGTGTATGTCCTAAATGTTCCTCTTATAAATATTCACATAGTGGGAAGTGTAATGGTGATTTTGTAAACCAGTCAGTACGGTTATTACGTTTACTAAGCTACTGATTGTTTACCCAGCAAAAATGATTACTTGCTGGGAAGAAATTTTGAAAAGCTAGATTATACACAGAGAAACAAAAGAGATCTCAACAGAAAAAGCCAGAACTTACAGTACACGGGTAAACCCAGGGCTTAAGGTATACATTGTGAGCAAGGAGAGTCAAAGTAAAGGCTGACACAACTTCCTTACTTATTCTTCTTGAATCGCTACTGTCACTTGTGTACAGTAAATCTGTCTTAGTTCATGGATCATTGACACCATAGACCAAAACGTTTAAGGTCGCTGTATCAAAGTAGTTGGTGTGCTTATGTGTTATGGACTTGATCCTGGTAGGTGCTGGGTCCCTGCCAGCCAGCTTCAGATGGAGCTCAGACAGCTGCGTGGCTCGCAGGATTGGACCTCTAGCCTGTGTGGTAAAGAGCTTTGCCATTTTGCTTGAAAAAAGATTGCACTTGTGTAGTAAATCTGCTTTCTGAAGAGGAAAGCTGTGTCCTTCTTCTGGTTAAAATACTAAATCTTGAATGTCTCTTTTTATCTAAAGAGTAATTTGTGCAGGATTTTTTTTTTGTTTTAAAACAAATAAATTATTGAACTATCATGAACAGTGAGAGAGAGCAGAAAAATACTTGAGACCGCTCATTTTGATAGTCCTTTCGGATATGCGCATTTGTAACATTTAAACATCAAGTTTCTCCAGTTTCGTGAAATAATAATAAGAAAAAGTTCATTAGCCCTTTCCAAAGGGATGAAAGAGGATTATAATGTAATTACCGACAGACCCTTAATACAGCGGTAGAAGTGACTGATGTTATTCTAACACCAGCAAATTTACTGTAGATACTTTTGAGTCCAGCTATGCGTGCCTGTCTGCTTAATGCAGGTGCTTTCAAACAGGAATTGTACCTGATAAAAAGCTCGCACCCTGGCTGATATGCATGTTAGAGGTGCCGCGTGTTGTCATCTGCAAGTCTGGATAGCTCAAGGTTATATGACTGGGTTAATAGGATGAGATTCGTGGTTTAACACTCTGGCTTCTAACACACAGCCATAAAGACACCGAATGAAATACAACCAGCTGTCTCCTCCTAGGAAGCAGTCTGCAGGCCTCTAGTGATTGTTTCAAAAGTTAGAGACTCTTAAAGTCCTACATTTCAAAGCGACTCATTTGTACAAGGACTTATAAGCAAAATAGCATGGAAGAGACACCCACATGAAGGAAATCTGTGTTTAAATATTTATCTGATGGTTTTTATTTTTAAAAACATAATCTTTTGTACAAGAGAAAAAAGATAAGAGAATTATTTTCATGAAACAACTGATCTGTATCTAATCTGCAGAGACATATTAATATCAAAAATAGACTCTCTCAAAAATCAGGCATAGCAAAGATTTCATAATATATTTGATTAATCAAAACCCAAACGGAAAGTTCTGATCTTCCCAGATGCTGATAAGGCTTACAACTTGCTTCAGGGCATTATAAACCATGCAGCACCAAATGCTTGCATATATTTCATAACACACCAAGCTCTCAAATATTTCCTTAAAAAAGATCCATCATTAAAATTGTACTGCTTCTTTTCCTGGGCTGTGCTGTACAGACATAGCAGCATGCACTAATCTCTACAGAAACGTTTCTGTTTTTTCAGTTCCTTAGTCTGCCACACCAACATGTTAGATACAGAACAGATAGCAGGTGATGGATTTTTAGAAACTGCAAATAAGAAACAGGAGCAAGGATCTTCAGCCCTGTTGGCTGAATGGTTAGTGGGGCCCAAGAAAAAGGATACAAATAGTTTTATTGTGTGCTACTTCAGTTCTGGATCCATTTTAGTCCAGCTTATTTTGCTGACTTAAATGACATTTGAGAATTATTTCAACTTGTATTAAAGACATGTCCACAGACTGCAGGCTATTCTCTGCGCAATGCTCTGTAAAAGAGTGAAGAGAAGATTGAAATTATGAGAGAAGAAACAGTGACTTTATATCAGCCAGAGGTTGCACCTTTTGTATCGTGAACTACCAGAAAACCAGAAGTGCATAGAAGTAAGGATACCAATAAATGTTTATGTTGCCCAGTCAGAGCATAAGCAGTATTTTGTCACTAGGTGCAATAGCATGAGATACTCAGCATCCATAATCCTCTTCCTGGAAACGCTCACATCTTGCAGATGTTTTGTCATCATTCTTTGCCATTGGTGTCATACATGCTTATGAGTGGCCACATTTTGGAGGAGGGAGGGAAAAAAGAAGGGGGTTATCAGCTGAACTGAAGAGGGCAAATCTGTCCATCGTGCCACCATTTAATGCCAGGAATGAAAGAAACAATCCAAAGAACCAGCTTATATCACAGCACTGAAGAAAAAACAAATGTAGAAAATTAAGGCTTTTCTCCTTATTTGTTAAGGCTTTTCTCCTTATTTGGCTTCTTGTTAAAATATGGTGTATAAGCTGGGTGCTGTGCATGGTAACAAGCTATAGCTAGTGCTCCACATTAATCATCTAAAGTATTGAGTCAGCTCTTAAAATTAGTAATGAATTTATTTTAAGTTTGATAGTAATACATGATATATTTTGACACTTCTCAAGAGAGGAAAGTTGCCTCAGGTGCAAAGTTAACACCACAGGAAAATTAAAGCCAAGGCTAAGCACACTGCCACTACTGCCCTTGTATTGGGTTTACATGTTGCATATGCCTAAAATTAGCCTTTCTTAAACATTTAACTGTCTAGACCATATTAGTTTCAAAAGGAAAAAAAGCTGTAATAAAAAAGGAAGGAGCCCAAGCTTTCACAGACTATCTTGTTCAAACAGCATCAGGAATGGATTACATCTTTGTCAACAGCAGTGGCATTGCTGACAGTTACAGTAAAAAAAAAAAGTCACAATCTACACTGGAAATAGAAAACAAGGTCAAGGGTGATATTTTAGCTAAAATGTTTCTTCAGCTGTGGACAAACTAAAACAAGGTTCATGCATTCTCTCTTGTAAGCCCCCAGAAAGCCTGATAGGCAAAGTTCTGTTTCCCATATTTTTTATTTTTAGTTATTATTGTTCACATGATGTCTTGTCAGCCCTTTCTTATGGCTCATTTTAGGCAATGGAGCAAACCACTAGCAGTTTTCAACTTATGAGAAACACCAGTAAGAAGGGCAGGTTATACAATGCTGACTTTGAGAACAGGGTTGGTGTCTGTTGTGCCAAACTGTAAACAAACAATATTGAAGGCAGCTTAGACTTTGATAAAAGTATCCAAAAGATTAAGGGTATTATTTCCTACCTCTCTCGTCTGCTGACATCTTTTGCTTCCTCTCTCTACTTTTTTCCCCTCTTCCAACCACATCTGACTTCATCCACAGCTGAAAAATGTGACCTTGGACTCAGGTTACCCTAAATGAAGTAAATAAATGCAAGTCCCAGTCACTATGTGTAAATCTGTAACTGATCATTCGGTGCCAGCCAGAATTATTGTCATTTTTTTCTCCTTTGACATACCTTTTTATCCTTTTATAGTCCCCCTTCCTCATACGGTTTTTCCTTTGTTTCCAGTGACTGATCTGGCTACCTTTGGGGATATTCCATGTTCAGAGTTTTACAATCTAACTTCAGATCTTACACGCTGGAGATACGGGATTTCTGCAGCTCACAGTACAGTTTGCCTGGGAGATTGGTAAATTCATATTATGTAGATGTAGAAACCACATTCACACTTCTAAAACATTATTTCATGCATAGCAAGATATTATTGTGATAAGAAAGTCAGAATGATCTAGTGGAAAACAAAATTAATGTTGAAAGTAGTTGTCTGATGTTTAACAGGAATGAGTGTAAGGAAACACAACACAAACCTTGACTGTTTTCCCAATATATGCAAGGGATCTGCGATCTCTACCAGCTGCTACAAAAGTCTGCGATTTAGAAGGAAAAGGTAAGAGCAAAAATGCCACAGAGGTGTAGGATATACCAGAGAATGCTGGACTGGTTCATCATTTGAAAACAGGAGCATTTTAGTGAGATGCAGAAAAACCTGGGACACAGGAAAGGAAAGGAATGAAATAATGGACAAAAGAGGATTTGGTCAGAGGAACTGGTTAAATTCTAGGATAGATGTAAAAAATAAAAATGTTTTAGTTTTATGGGGTTAACAGAGGATATTGCTCGTTATTTTATTTTGTATTATTTCAGGTTACTTCATCGGAGCAGGGCTATTTTCTTTTTCATAGCAACTAACTGATCCGATCAGAAAGGACTTTTGACTTTGTAAAAACCTTTGACTTTTTTTGATGTAAGAACCAGTTCTTATTTACACCCATCCCTAATCAGCCCCTACAGGAAAATTTAAGGATAAAATGTCATCAGCCCCTAGAACTCAGTCAGGTGGACAAGGGGATACAGTTCATTAACTCAGCTGCAGCATGAGGCTGGTGTACCCACCTGTCTCTTCACATCTACCTTCCAGTTATTCCAACTCTTGTGCCGAACTAACATGAAAGAATCATATAGACAGGCACTATACATTAGGCGTCACCCTAAGAAAGGTTTTCAGACACACTAATATCTGAATAATGGTGTTGGGAGGCTGCAGGGCTGTGCAAACTGTAGTCAGAAGTCTGCTTCTGTGAGACAACTGAGCTGAAACGCTGTGATGATGGAGACAGTAATTCATCAAAATTCATCAGTGTTCTTACAGGAAATACAAAGCGCCTGTGTGAAATAATTTTCAAAACTTGAGGCTGAAGTCCTTGCTCCAGTTAAAACCAAAGCCTAATGAGTTTCAAAGGGGCAGGATTCCTCCAGTTGCTTACAGCCCCGCACCCAGGCAGCACTTGAGTACCCCCAGCTCCCTGAAACAGGCAGGTTCTTTGTGCTAATCCTGAATGACCGTGTTACAGTCTGTCGAATTGATCTGTGTTATCATGAGTATTATGGTGAGTAAGGTTTAGCCCTGCAAGATGGAAAAGAAGATCCCTATGTACACTGGTTTCTCCTGAAACATTTCTAAAAATGCAGGAAGGAAGAAAACACTGGCATGCACAGACACTGTCTTTCTTTTCTTCCTTCTTTCCTTCCTTCCTTCTTTCCCTGTTCTTTTCTTCCTTTTTTAATGGATATTGAATATATAGGGCTGAAGAGATGAGAACACAGATGTAATTCTTATAATGTTTCTATAATCAATGCTTTGTATCTGAACAAAAGTGTAAAGAAGGGCATAAATGCACTAAGCTGCATTTCAAAAATGACATCGTAATTGCTGGGACTGCCTATCTTACCTTGGCCTCAAGCATTTACCAGGATTTAAATTTATTTCAAACTGTTCTCCCAAGTCTGCCTAATTTTTTTTTTGTCCAAATAGCAGCAACTCACAGTTAGTGAACAAAGCCTCAAGATTTTTTTTTTACTTACAGCTAAATTTAACTTTACCCATCCAATAAAAAAGAAATAAGGGAGCCTTTATTATCTCCCTGGATTTCTGGGTATGATACCACATCATAGAGAAGTGGTTATTAGAGACAATGGCCTACCAAGGTGAAGTTTGTAATAAAGCCTATTATGTGGTTTCACCATTGACACTAATGGAATGTAACAGTGATTTAGAATGATTTAATGGTTCCCAGGTTGTGCTCTAATAGTGCTCTTTATATTATGATGTATATCACAAAACCTAATGTGGCTGTTGTGATATATTGACAGTATTCATGCTGTTTCATTTTTTTAAGGGAATTTAAAAAACTGTCAAAGAAGAAAATTAATAGGCTGCAACTGCTTTATTTTCAAGGGGTCTGTTTTTTAAATGTATGTGCATAAATTTCTATTTGGTGCCATGCTTAAGCTAATAAATTCATTTGCATTTTTATTCCAAAGTCATAAAAGTGGAATGCGTGCATGCATGCATTTGTGTGTGTGTCTGTGTTTGAAGCCTTGCTTTGAAAAGATTGCACTGTCATCTCAAAATCTGTTTACAAAATGGTACTAATGGTTTCAAATGCTCATAAAAGGGGAGTGCAAAAGACAAGTTTTCTTCTTCTCATAGGCTGCAAAATGACACTAATTTAATAAGAGGGAGACAGCAGGGGGTATGACTACAGATTCACTTAAAAAACATTCAGGCCCTTAGGGGTCCAGGTGGCTTTTAGACTTGCACTTAAAGTCTGGAATTTAAATAAAAACACAATCACCCTGGAACAGACACAAAGGAAGATGTATTAGAGCTGATATACCTGCATTTTGAAATAGTTTGTGGTGTCTCAGCAATGCTTGACCTATTAGCTCTAAGGCATTTCTGGTTTCAAGTAGGTTAAGGAACAGCAGGAATTTTCTTGCATTTTCTATAAAGTTTTTCCGCCTTCTTCTTGGAATTCAGAAGAAATATCATCGCGCTAAAGATCATCATTCTGAGTACCTCCCAGCACTCCAGGCTCCTTGAATGACAGGGAAATGGTCAATGGACTGAGGTCGTGATGGTGAGTTGCCAGTGAAAATACAGACAGAACACAGCACTCTCCAAAAAAAGGAGTTCCATAACTTGCTACATTTACACTGTGAATGTTAGCGCAAAGGTCCTCAGCATTTTTTCTGGTGTTTCCTTCCCCATTCACACAACTTCACCCTTTCTAAAATGAGTTTCCCACGCTTTCATATTGAAACCAGGCACATCTCTTCTGGAGGGCAAAAGAAGGGAGGGACCATGAAAATTTGTTACCGCTACCCTGATTGCCTCATCAAACACTGCAAAGAGAGCAGATCTTCTCAATCCCCACCTGGGCTGAGAAGCTGTGGAAGATGTCACACACGTCTGCTCCCCTAATAGTAATGTTGCTTCGGGTGAGGGTGGGAGAAGGACAAGAGCACCAACTCTTACAGGTGTGCCAGAGGGGAAAAGGACAGCAAGAAAGAGACAGCTGCCTGGCAGGGAGTGCGTCGTGTCACAAAAGACCATCCCGCACTTGTGTCAGGGGAGGCTGAGGTCTCTTCTGTTTCTTCTGTCCCTGAATAATCTGTGCCTTGTGTTGTGTGCTGCGACTGCCGCTGGCATGGCGGGAGGAAGCTGAGCCTGGAAAGCACAGGGCCTCCGAGTTGCAGATGGGGAACAGTGACCGTACATCCCTTCCCTCCTGGAGGGTGAGTGTTGGCTCAAGCATCTTCCACACCAGCTGGCAGGTGATGCTACGGCACCGCTTGTGCTGCTGAGATGGGCACAAATCCACGTCGGTTCATGCCACGCCCTCCTTTTGGAAGCGTAAAGGAGAGTAATTAATATAAATCACCCAGCTGAATTTACCCCACACGAAGTATTCCTTGAGTGCCCATGCTGTTGTAAGTACTATCATTTAAGGGGGAGAGAGACACTGAAATCTGGGAGGAGAAGTGCTAAGAGTGAGTGCTCACACAGAACATGGGTAGGGTGAGCACAGTGTTTGGTCTGTCACCATCACATCAAGAGCTTCCCAAGCAATGAGAGAACTTGCTCCTGTGGGACCCTGCAAAAAGGCTGCTTTGCCAAACTGTAGGCTACAGCCATTTACATGGCACTGATGCTCACTAATGGCTGTGTTACATGACAATAACACAACGCTTTTGTCATATCCTGATCCAGGTTAGCTTGCTTGTAGACTGATTTTTTTTATTCTTATTATTTTTTTTCCCAGTGAAAACACCAGCTTGTGACAAAACTGACTATGAAGAGATCCGCTGGAACACAGCCAGCCACGTCCTGATGGGATCACAGTTTGCATTGCGTGTGCTTCCACTCTCATGGTCGGGGAATTCAGTGAGCACAAAAGGACAATTTTCCTCTTTCTCCGATTCACCCCCTAAAACTGTCCACAAAACCATAATTTTTCAAGTGTAAAGAGTATGTACAGGCGGGAAAATGGTTTTATAAATAGAACCTTACATTGAATAATGACTTTGGGGCACTCAACTGAGAGAGGACAGGCAGAATTTTGGAGAAAGTCATTTGTTTTTGACACTGAAGTTATTTCAAAGTTATAAGCAAGATATTTCTCAGGAGATGTTCTCTCTTTCTTTCCTTTTGTACTGTATCATCCCTGTGGAGAGCTTTGTGGAATCATAGAGAACAAAATTAGGCAAAGTGCCTGTTATATAACCTCCCGGTTCTCTAAAAATAATGGGAGCATCACTATCACCTGAGCTTCTCCCTTCCCAAAGTTTATGTACAGCACATGGAAAGAGGGGTTGGGAAATAGTGGAGATCATATAATGAAATATAAAGAACCTTTCTACAGCAATGCATTTAAATTTGCATAATTATTATCCCATTTTGACTTTTTAACTTTGGAGGATCTATGTGGGTCAGTTTTCCCTGTTTTAATTAGCAAAATCAAAATAACAAAAAATGGCAATTTCCTTCTTTCAAGCTCAAGTGGACTACTCAGCCTGTAGCAATAATTATATTTTTCAAATGTAAGGTGCCTAATTTAAAATACAAGATTCCCAGTAGCTGCAGAAGTTTTAAGGACAAGAAGTGACAGAAGCAAGCAAGCTTTTTGTTCTTATTGCTTCCCAGCCAGAAGTCCTCTCAGCATCCAAGCTTCACAGGAATTGTGTCACTCATGTAAATAAATTTCTGTGTCAATATTATTTATTGTAAAATATTTTACCCACTGGGGTAAATGAAGAGCAAGGCTTTACTAATCAGATTACTAGCACACTTATTCTAATTTATACCTTCCATGGTTAGCCTTTAAGCCACAGTTGACCTCTTATTTTTTATATTAACTGGAAACAATTCATCAAGTGAGTTACCCCTCTCCTTTCAAATCTACTTGTATTACTAAAAGGTTGAGTAAAGACCTCTGGGGAACAAGGGCAATTTTTGACATGGATCTCAACAGATTAAACTATGCAGGGACAATATAGAATACATTGGAGCAATAACATTATCACATCATAGCCTGATTGAGAGGCATTTCCTTGCATTTTTGTCCTTTTACCATAAGCCAATAGTAGCCACAGGCATTTGACTGGAGAGCCCGGAGGATTGACAGGCCTGGCAGTCATTACACGCTGGATTGAATACTAGATTACTCCAAAGTGGCTCAGGGTCAAGGATCAGTGTGTTCCCTTTTGGCACTAAATGACTTTAATATCCTTACTGTATTAGTCAATTACTTTAAAGCTGCTGCTCTCTGAGCTCTCTCTGCCCCCCTGCAGTTGACTATGGACATTTGAATTGCTCCCATACTTAACCCACACATCTGCTTTTAGCTGTCAAAAGAACAGTGCTACCACTGGAGCTATTGACAATGCAAAATGAACAGAGATACTTGCTGTCAGTGTCAAGTGGCACTTTCTTTCCATTGTTTGTTTTAAGCAACTCCTAAATAACTCCACAGTGAAACTGTTCCTAATTCAGGAAGAGTCCAATCACATTTTGCAGCCCACCTTTAATCTAATCTCAATGCGATCCAAACAAAGAGCAGTAAGTTATCCTGTCCTCACGGTTAAGTGCTCTGCAGGAAAAGAACATGTTGTCCAAAGAGCTGAAGTGCTGTGGCAAGACGCAAAAAGAAGGTTTGCTTTAAACTCTTGCTTAAATTTCACAACAGTCACTGCGACTATAGAAAATCACGCTGCACTTCTGAATTTATTGGTGCAACATGGTGAAGAATTTTATATCATGGCCACTGAACATTAAAAGGTCTGGCTTGGCTTGGTGTTAAACCAATATGTCTAGATTAAATATGAGCAGGACTGATCTGAATTTTAAAACTGCCTGAAAGTTATGCCTTTAGTGTTTTAGTGAAAGTGATATCATGTGCACATGAAAGCACATCTGTGCCGTAGGGCTTGACTTGTGTGTGGTGATGTCATTGGGCTAAAAAAGCAGCTCAGGCCTTCACAGCTAGAGACATACAGAAACAATTTTCTCTTTACGAATATACCTATTTTCATCTGCGGGAGGACAAACGGCCACTGCCTTTTACTGGAAGAGCTGTCAGCTGTGTAGTTTGGTGAGCCTCTGTATATATCACCTTGCATGTAGGCAGTGACACTTTTTTCCTCTTTTCTTCTTAATTTGTATTGTGGGTATAGGGACTGGTTGTTTTGTTGTTCTAAAAAGTGCAACCAGTGTTTTACAAGGAATAGCACCGTGCATATTGCAGCGCGCATCAAATCGATCTATTTTGTGGACAATCCAAGGATCTGTCATGTCAATGTTACCTTTCTTATCCTTCAGAGAACTGTTAAATATCCTCATTAGCAAGGGATTCAGACTCTTTATTTACTGCATGAAAAAAAGCAAATTTTGGCAAATTTTGACATACATGGTAGATGTAACACAGGTCGTTACCGCTGGGAATTCTAAAAGATCTGGTATCCAGGCTGCCCAATACATTTAGCAGGGAGGCGTCCAGTCAGGCCTTTTTGCTGATGACGTGACCAAAGGAAAATGAATCCACTGTGCACCATAAGCTTCTGGAAGGCTTAGGGCAGTATCAGAGACATGCTAGCTCCTAGCTTCAGCAGTCTTTGTATTTCACTTGGAATTAAGCTTGCTGTCTTAGGAAGTAGATGAAATAACATTTTTCTCAGGATCTTTGAGGATAATAAATACATTCCAGGTAACAGAGCATTAATAAAAATGCAGGAATATAATCAATGCTAAAATACATGCACACTTGTATGTCTTTCAATACACAAAAACATTTTACATGATGAATTTTGAGTTTTGCCATTTCCATTACATATTACACGTGTTCCTACTGCAGGAAGGCGGACAGACATTTGGACAGTAATATATATTTCGTTTGCAGTGTGCCTCAGCTCAGCGGCTAAGCATAATGAATGGTGCCTTGGGGAATGCTCTGAATAATTGTGCTAATTTAAAATTTAGTCAGCAAAGGACCTTAAAAAACTTGATACCTCTTGGTAATGATGCATCATTAGCACTTTTCATTCATTTATATTTTGTTGTGTTTAGGGATTTGGGTATTCAGGAGAAGAAAGGTAGCCTGACAAGAGAGTGATTGAATCAGCCCCCTTGATACCTGGGAGTGACAGAAGGTGAAGTACTGTAGCTGCAGTTGACAACTACTTTAATATGAGCCACTTATAAATATTTACAATTCATAAGTCAATGATGAGCTTGTGTATAGCACATAAATAATACCATAAGTATTTGGCATATTTATTTGGAGCGTGATCATTAGTTTGAAGATAGCTTAGTGTTAAAGAGTTATGGAAACATTTTCAATTAAAAGAGCTTCATTTGGAGACTGCAGTGCGTGCACGGCTTTGAAGAAAATAATATACATGACACAGGTGAGTTCACACTTTTAGAAAACTGCCATTCCGAAGAACCATTCTCACCTTAATCATGGGAGTAAAACATCCAACTTCAGTGCAATAACATACATGAGTAAGATTAATAGGAACTGGCTCTCAATGATTTATTTGGCACAGATACCACAGCACTTAACATATGGCCTTTTTGCAATACAACGATAAGCATATCGGAATCTAGTCGTAAAACAGTGAGTCCTATTTACTGCGTGAGATATAATTTTGTTGGGGATATAATTCCTCTTGTTAAGGATTTCTACTAATAAGTTGATTTTGTAGGCTAAATGAGACACCTCAGGTGCACGATTTTGATCTGACTGCAGTAAAAGATCAAGCTCTCACCAGGCTGACGGGTTGAAAATGAAGCACCTATTGACTGACAGATTTCAGTATTTTTTGTTGAAGACAGGCTATTATATGCAAACTTTTTTTTGTTTCTCATATTAAATGTACATCGTTCATAAGGGGGGTGGGGGTGGGGCGGGGAACCCAACAGACCCACACTCCATAAAACAAATTCAAATAAAGTGAAAAAGCTTACAGACAATGCATCCCCCCTCCTTTTTTTTTTCTTTTTCTAAAAGAAGTTAAAATGTCTGTGCTTTCCTGAACTACTTTAGGCAGAGTAATTATATGTAGCTTCTGTCTCTTAAATATGAGTGCAAGGTGCAGTGATGAGTGCTAAATACATTAATCAGGCAAGAAAACTAAATTGGAACTTTCTGGAGCACAGGCATGGATGCATAAAAAGATAAACTAATTCTCTGCACAGGTAAAACATAATCGCTTGCTATGTTTTTCTGTATAATTTTCATGTTTTCTGGATTTTGGCATCACTACTTTTTTAAATATAACAATGAGGTTTTAAATGACCATTGGGGATGGATACTCCTTTCTTTCCACCCCGGTGGGTAATGAGAGAGACAACACCTCCAGCCATTATCCCTTCGAGTGCTGAGTGGGAGTGCAGTTAACTTTGATAGCATAGAAGTAAGTACATTTTTATTGCATAGAAAAAAAAAAAAAAGTTGAGAATAACCTATTCATTTTTACAGAGTATTTACACATAAAATTATCTGACCGTCAAACTTTTTAGCTACTTTTCCTCCTCATATTAATGGAATACATACACATTTCATCTCTAAGCCCAGAAAAATTATTTTAACCTGGCAATATCCACAGGAACAATCCAGGGGGTTTATTTCATTTTTTACTTGTTGATAATTTTAGGTTTGCTTCTCAAACTATAATTAATTTTTCAGATACTAGTGCAGAAAATCAATCTGCAATGTCTCTCATGTTTGTACAATGCAATCATTCATTAATGCAGTTTCAAATATCAAAAAAGTGTCTGTTTTCTGTTTAATTTGTATGCTTTTTGTAATAGGATTGTCAGAGTCTTCTTGTCATGGATCATCCTCAGGTATGTAAACAAACATACGAACTTTGAACGATAGACAATCTCATAATTTTCTCTCGTAAAATGACATACAAATCAAGGAGCTAAAGCATAGAAAGTAACATATTTTGGTCTTGTGACTAATGGTAACCTGGTGGTATTGAATTACTGAACTGTGTCTGAGAACTAATGAGAAAAATTTCCCAGGGGAATCTTTATCCAATGCACTTGGAGAGCACCTTGGGGACTCATTCCGTGTCTGTCACCTTTCCCGTCTCATTGACACTCAGCTTCTTTACCACCATTACACTGTGCAACCATTTCACTTTACACCTCACGATTAGAATATTAAAAGGAGAGAATACTACACTACTTGCTCCAGATATCAGAGTTGTTTTTGACACTTAAAATAGAAATTGTCACTGAAATATCACAAGGACATGACTGTCTCCAGGTCCAGAGCTCCAGTAGAACATTTTAAATCTCAGAGCTGTATTATTTTGCAGCTAATGCTATCTTCTATCATATTTCTTAAATGGCTTGGTTCTTAATTTCTTAATTAACAATGAAACACTTAAAGATACATCATGTCGTGTAGACCACACAAATGCTTTCTCTTAGGTAAAATTTCTTCCTGTCATGGTAGTGAGGACTGAGTCACTGGTATTGATTATCTAATCAAGAGTTTTTAAATGAAGGAATAGAAATGTCATTAGCAAAAATGTAGCATTTTGCATGTGATAAATATTTGGTGAGGACTTGTGGAGTCTGAAAACACAAGGAAAAATTTTCAGTGCCTTTAAATGGCTTTAGCTTCATTGACTTAAGAACACTGCTGATTTCGCTCAGTGAGGATTTGTTTCATGCATCTTACATCTATATTTAGAAGAGCTTTGGTACATTCCGTTAGGGCCAAAACCGCCTTCCTCTGAAAAGCTTCCTCACTGAAGTGCACAGAACTACTCTCATGAGTAAGAGCGAGGAGGATTTAGCCTCAGGGAATAAAGCTTAACTAAAAAAAACCACAAAAAAACCCAACAAAAAACCCCACAAAAACCCCCAAAACTTTGAAAAAATGCAACTACATTTTTTAAACTTAAAAAAAAGTGCTCTAATTTCACCTGGTTGGTGATTTAAGAGAGAAGCTAATTAAAGCCAATGGAGAATTTTAAAAATGAAAAAAAAAAAAAAAAATAGGGCAGCAGGGGGAAAATAAGTTTTCTAATTATATATAATGAGGGTATCTTCTGCATAGTGCAGCAAATATTCACCTTTTCGATAATATAGGGAGAATGATGATTTCTGCTGTGTGGCCCAGGGTGTTACACATATAGTTGCAGGTACCTGTTGTACAGGTATTTGGTTTTATTAGAGTTCTGGTTAGCCACATGTCCATGGGGGGTCACACACTGTTTTTGTGTAGAGACTGAGAGGTACCAAATATATTTGACTGTTGGTTATACTAACAGCACCTATTGGCTCCATTGGCTGTATTTGTCACTTCGTTTTGTTGGCAGATTCTCAAGTTTCTCTTAAAAATGGGGAGGCGTGGTAAAGGGGTGATTATTTTGGCAAGTATTAGGAAGAAGTAAGGCTTTGGTT
Source organism: Falco peregrinus (assembly GCF_023634155.1). NCBI lineage: Eukaryota > Metazoa > Chordata > Aves > Falconiformes > Falconidae > Falco > Falco peregrinus. The sequence continues at coordinate 13,994,084 of NC_073726.1, read as the reverse complement.
TTGTCTTCTGTCAAAGACAATCTTTCCAGAGAACTGGAGAAACTGTGCTCTCGTCCTATCCTGCTTCTTCTGAAGGCAGTGTGATTTCTGCTACAGACTCCCTGAAGACAGGCTGAATGTGACTTTTTTTTTCAATAGTGGGCAGCTGCCGGTGTGTTGGGGTAGATCTAGTATTTCTTGCAAACATTTGAATATACCTGTCCCAGCCTTACATTACCAGCGGTTCAGTCTTTCATTGTTGACTCAGCAAATTTACTTAGCTCTAAATGAAAGATGAACTCTCGGGTTGTAGATTTTCTAGAGGATTCTGTCCTCTCCCAATGAATCCTGGCTTTCAGAGGAGAGGTGAGGGAAAACTGGACGACTGATTTAAAATCTACAGTATTACTGGTAATGTTTAGGGAATGAAAAAGACCTGAAAAACAAACTCTGACAGGAATTATCAGTCCTCTGATGTTTGATGTAAGCCATTGATGGTGTGAGAAATACTGTGATGATGATGAATAAGGAAATAATGTTTTGATGTTCTCTTCCACAGTTACTCTGAACCTATTGAAATCACAAATGTTTTAAGTCTCATTTGTTTTACAGGACTGAGGCAAATTAATTAGAACTAGGAACAGTCATGCATGTCTGTGCAAAGTGAGAATGAAGCACTTCTGCTTAGATGATCTCCTTCATCTCCACGCTGCATCCATTTTGAACAGGGGGAAATAAATAAATAAGAAGCAAGGCTGTGAGGATAAGATCTATATTACCGGCTCTAGCCTGTTCACCTTTACCTTTCTTGTTTGAATTTCAAGCCACTGTACTTTATTCCAGGTTCAGACCAAAATTCCTTTATCTATGCTGTTGCTTTAGCTAGTCTGAGATCTACCATGCATGAATAGAATGTCTAAGAGGAGGCTAGTTTATGATTATTTTAGAAAAGTTTTTGCGTTTCACTTCAGTGCACATAATCTTCAAAAGTAAAAGTCTGTGAATTGGTCTGTTCAAGATTCCTCTACTATTTGAATATGTTGATTTAAGTCAAAACCTGCTATTTTTAAAGCATTAACATACAGCTTACATATTCCTGTCTCCTCTTTTAAGTGGCAAAAGACAATTCTCTTGAAAATGTATAGGGGAAGCACTCCATGTCAATACTTACAATATCAGGAGACAGGTTGTGAACTGTGTTTCTTTGTCTTTCTCAGACAGATAATTAGGAGTGTGGCAAAGAAAGAAAATCTTAGACTCAGTTTTGCAGGAACCGCATGAAGCAGGTTACTCGATTCTGTATCATGGTAGCGCTGCTACAGGCAACAAGCCGCTTCAGTAGAAGTTGGGATTTAATATACATTTAAACTTTTTCTCTGTGACCTCCCTCCCACCCGTTACATTTCTTACAACTGGCTCTTATCAGGTTCTCAGGGATAGTTTCTGACTGGGAGTTGATGAGGGTACGTTAAATCTTCCTGATGCCTTGGATACCCAAACCCATGGCTTTTTTTATGTTGCAGAACATTGTAACTAAAACCTGAGGGCACCTAACATTTATGCAAGCATTACTAATTTCACGAGTCTTTACTAGTACAACGTAGATTTGCAAAGACAGTGAAATTAGACACATTTCATCATTTATCATTTTACTTTGCCACCTTGGACTTATACAGGCATCAACTCTGATTTCTATGTAATTGTATATATGCATAGATAGAGAAATGTGCACTTCAGAATGGGTCTCCTAAGGCCAAAAAAGTTCAAATGTAATCCTCCCACTGCCACAGATCTGTGTGCAATTTTCTTTAAGTTCAAGTAGTGATGCATAAATAGAAGCAGCAGAGCATCTGACCCATCACTCATATTCAGGATGGTTTCTCTGTTTCAGATGTTTTTGCTAAAGTTACTCAGTTTTGAGCAACTCACATTTTCTTTTGAGAAACTATGAAGGCATAAAGATATGAAGACCTGTATTATATGAATGTCCATAGGGAAAGGAAAAAAATTAATGCTGAACTGCTCTCAACATCTCAGTGCCTGCCTTGCAAAACTAATGTTATGGTGGACAGTTGAGACAAGGAAACACACTGTGTGTTGATGAGACAGAAAGCTCTCTCCGAACTTCTGCAGACTTGTGAAAGAGAAATACTTCATTTATATACAGCTTTTTTTTTTTGTGGAGGGGGAATTTTGTGGTGTGGTTATCGTGTATCTACATTTGCCTGCCTAAGTGGAGTGCTTTGAAGGATGCAAATCCTATATGGCTAAGCCCAACTGGTGTCTCTCAAGATCTTTTTCTGTGGACCCCAACCTCATGTCTGAACATCTGCTTATTCTTTACTATATGGTTGAGAATGTGCAGTGAAACATAATGTAACTGCTTTTTAGCGCCACAAGTGGGCAGGTAATGAAGGTCTGGCCAAGATGGTAAATAAAATAAATACAGTATTATTCAAGGGCCTGATTAGCACTATTTATCTGTCACTTTCTTTCAGTTTTGGAGATTTCTTTGCACAGAGCTTGGAGCTTAACATTTACTGTTTGGATCATTCATCCCAGTCTAGTTTGCCACGAGCATCTAAAAGTTCTGCTCCGAGTGACTTTGATGGTGTCAGCACCGTCAGCGCCAAAGCAAACATGGGGTATATTTTGTTTATGCATGTCTGGGGCAGAAGAGCTATTGAAGCAAATTAGTTCTCACCCACATGGAGGGTATTCCTTCAATGTCACAGCAGAGGTCATTGACAGGGCAACACAGAGAAGACAGCTTCCAAAGAGTGTGCTTAGGTTTTCCATAATGCTCATCCAACTTTTCTCAGACACTGTCAAGAAAAGTATACATAACCCTTTTATAATTAACAAATGCAAATGCAAAAGTATGTCTTTAAAAATTTTAGCTTCTGCAATGTCATATGAAGTTTGCAGGAATAAACATCACATCCCATAGCAGTTCCACAGTTACGGCAACAGCCAGAACGATACATCATTTTTTCGTTTTAACGACAAATATTTGTGACTGCTAATCTATTCAGTGAAGCTATATAATTTCTTGTTGATGTTGCTATACTGACCTCTGCAGGCTTTGGAAGTTTGGAACATTGTTTACTGCAATGACTGCTGTGACCCACTATGCAGCTAAACAAGCCTGGTACACCCAAATGCTTCAGGGGTAGCATGCTTATCTGAGAGCTTTATTTCTTTTTAGTTCTGAATAACAAACTCTAAAATAATTTAAGGTAATGATTTCAATGTAAGTGTTCTCAAAATAAGTGTTCATGATATTCAGAAAATGTTATTTTAGGAAAAAGTTAATTAAGTGAAAAAGTCAGTATTTAGATGAGTACTTTGCAGATTTGGGGGTTTATGGTATGACCTGGTTATTAAGAAATATAGGCGTTTTAGAGGAAAAATATTATTCCCAGTAACGACTGTGCAAAGCTTGTCTGTTAAACGAAGAATTTCTGCTGTATATTTAATCCAATTTGATACAGTCTTCCATTCTGCTCCTAGATCTAGTTAAATTAAAAGTTGCATATGTCAGTATAGGTTTCATAAGTATAAGCTTTCTCAACCAGGGCAGACACACCAGTATGAATAGTGATACCTAAATGATGCAAACTTCCCCAGTTTCTGAGTTTCAATATATTGAATTAAATTAATTTCACAGATAGAGTATAATGCATGAATTAATCTAATCTGGGTTATTTTCTGTTAAATACTCACCGCCTTTCTGGAGTTAAGTGTATTCCTTATATTTATTCATGTCCAGATACAATTTTTCAATTAGGGTCTGACACTTCTTTTATACATATATATCATTTTTGTAACTTACAGTCATGTTGGCTGACATACAGAGCTATGCCCTATACCTTGTTTATGTTAGGAACAAAGACTCTCTGAACTGCAGCTCTGTTTATAACTATTTGTGGTTTAACAAATGACAAAATACAGAAGACTTAAAAATCTTGGTCTGGAAAAAATATCTCAGTCTGGTTTATGTTTTCATCTACTTTCCCCACATTTATTGATTTTGTTAACCGTTTCAGCCATTCACTGTACACTTCTCTGACCACATCATATTTATGTTGTATGCAGGTAACTGACATCTGAAGAAAAACAAAGCATACAGGAAGAAGTCCTGGCTCCTCTGAAAGCTCCCATTGACTTTAGGAGAGCCAAGAATTTTCCTGCTGCTTTTTTGTCTCTCTTGCTTCATCTTCAGAATTAAATGCTCTCCTGGACAAATTCAAGGTTTATCCAATTAATCTTATTCTTTAATAGGCTGACTGGTTAGAGTCTGAGACATAGAGACATATGGGCATTTCCACCTCCACTATTTGTTGAAAAAACTGCATTTGGGGATGGATTATCACTCACATTGGATTAAATTTTCTGTAATCCCATACTGGTAATTGAGAGTTGCCAAGAGCTGGCTGAAACAGGGAACATTTGATGGGAGAGGAAAATACACACAGGAAACTGCAAGATACTTCTTTAAATATTTGGCTTAATGTTCACTCCCTCAGTTGTATTTTTTGCAGTTTTTAGTGTTGTCGAAAGAAATGATCCGAGATAGCTGGAGGTTTTGTCTGAGAGAAGAAAGATTTTGATATTACTGTTCCACTTATCTGCTGCCATTGGCATTACCAACATCTCCAATTCATAGTCTTCTAACCAGTCCAAGTGCTGCCCATCCTCTTTTGCTGATCCTGCCATTCCCCATGGTGCTCAGAGACACGGATGAAGGCATAAGTTTTTGTGCATTTACAGACTGCCTAACCCCATGGTTCTCATCTAGATCAAGATCAGTGTCAGCAATGTTATTAAAGTTTCTACAGAGCAAAATTCTGACTACTACCATTCGTGTCGGGTACCTTCAAAGACTACATAGCTTTACACAGTACCCTGCGATGCATCCAGGAGCACACCTAATGTTCTCTAGCCACAAAAGAACAGTTAATGCATGCGATCAAACTAGGGCTAACCTGAAGCAAAAAATACACGAGTGTGTAGAGTGAAGAATTTAGGTCCTCAGATCTCCTTCTTTTGCTCCACACTGTTTGCTAATATTAACATAGCCACATTGTTTTGCTCAGTCACATAGAAAATATTTACAGAGTTTGAGACTAAACCCTTGTGTCTTAACCATCAACGAAGGAGCAAAGGTAGACTCACTTCTGGTTACAAGCAAGTCTGTATAGCCCTGCAAAGTGGGAAAGGGCAGCTGGAAGGGGCACGTGATGCCCCCCTTGCCCCTCCCAAAGGGAAGCACTGCATAATTGCAGGCAGACGTGATATAACAGCAACGATGCTAATTATCTGTTCATTCCCATACCCAACCACCCTGCCTACACTGCAGACTGAAGGGCTGAGGAACCTGAATTGGCTTCACGGGCAGGCTTATGTTGTCATGCAGTGCAGTGCAGAGAGGAAAAGCCTAGGCTTTAATTGAGCAAGATGCGTTGCAGCCATAGGACCCTACGCCTGCACAATATCTTCACCGCAATGACTGTTCAGGGCAGATGCCTGGCTCAGGCACACATCCTGCATGCACAGAGAACTGGATGCTGGAGGGCCTTGTGTCCGTGTTGCAATGGGGCATGTTAGGGGGCTGCCCCCAGGACACAGCTTCACCTGCATTCCACCAAGAAGGAAACTGCTCAGAGTCTACCAGCAGTGTCTCTAGTGCATGCTGCAAGTCTCCAGTCGTAGGTACGAAGCAAACTGGAACCAGGAAAACTCTCCACAACACACTAAATTAATAACCTGGATGCACCCTAACCACAGGTACCAGAACAGTTTAAGTATGGCAGCATAATTAACCAGAGGATTTACAATGTGACTTTTTTTCAAGGACATTTCAGGACTTTTAATATGTTCAGTATGCAACCAACAAATTAATCTGGAATTGTTATTTTGGAGGACCAATGAAACTTAAGACATGAGAATTTTATTTGGTTTTTTTTTTTACTACCGGTTGCATCTAGACCACATAGTAAATTCCAAAGCTCTGAAGAAATAATTCACAGTGTTGGAGGTACCGCTGTTTGTGTGCTGATACCACATTAGAGCACCTGGACAACTGATATGAGCAGCCACTGAAGCCTTCTCCTGACCATTAGTCTTGATTTCTTGGTGTTCATGTCAGGCCTATACTGTAATGTGAATAATCATTCAGTGTTACATCACCACACTTTTCTGTTTTGATGGAAATTTGGGCCTGGATCACGACCTGATTCTGTCAACGTAAAGACCATAGTTTTGCTTTTGCCCTAGAATTTTCTAATTTGTGCTCATTCCTCTGTTGGATCTCTGTGAAAACAGTTAAGCAGGATGTCATCTCCTTTTTATTTTTTGAAGTGCAAGCCTTGTTACGATTTGCTTAATCTTCTGTCCATATGGTGACATGTAAAACTGAAGCTTGACCATTTAAGAGTTCAGCAATACCCAGCCTCCCAGCAGGCCCCCCCAGGGCACCGTGTCAGATGGTATTAGCAGAAGAACCAAAGCAAATGTCCCTGCTGTACTGCTTGGACATGTATAACTGGAGCACTCCAGATTCACAGGGCTGTGTGTACAACAAACTGTAAGCTCCCTTTAGACCATAGTATATCTTTTCACACATGCCCTTACATCTAAATCGTACTACCGTAGCTCTAAGAAGTAGCAGTAAAGCAGTAAAGCAGTAAATCAGCATCTTTGCCTATTTCCCCTATTAAACTCTATTTTCTGATGGGGGTGTAAGGCTGTCAGTGTAGTGGCAGGTACACTTCACTGCGTACTCCTCCTCCTCCGCATAGGTGCTTAAAGTTTCTTTATGCTGTCGAGGCGGCAAAAGCAGATGCAAAAGGGACTGTGCTCTGCCCCTTTTTGAAGCATCTGTGGTTCTATTTATGCAACAGACTCTATTTGGTACCTTATTACTGATACAAGCAGAAGGATCACCCATCAATTACAAAGAGATTTTCCTTTGCATACCTCAGAGGCCGAACTTGATCCAGTACTTCTGAGACATTGGGCATAGAGTGTTTTTCCACTGATGCTCTTTGATTTGCAAAAATCCCCACTATAGGATGTATAGTGTGCAAATAGACTTTGCACTCTACTGTAACGATCAGTAATGCTATGCAGGCTACAATTTAAGGAGAACTATTAGCTTTCTGAGATGTTAAATTACTGCAGAGCATGCAATAATAATAATATGGGAAAAGACAGCACCCTAGCGGGTTGAAACAAAGAACATTGTGCAGCCAAATTGTACGCAGCCTCTATAACAACACTTCTTTTTCACACAAAAAAGTTCCTTCCTGGGGAGCGCGGTTGTTATACACTGACACTGTATTCTCCTTGCACAATGACCTTGATTTTGTGAAGTACCTTATCCTCACGTGAGTCTTGAAGCAATTGATCAGTCTCACCTGAGTCGGTACGGCTGTTTACAAGCCTGAAGTTAGACCCATCCTTCAGACTTCAGCTGAATTCAGCTCTACAGTTCAGCTGGCATTCACATTTTCTGATACCAGGAGTTGGATTTACTTCCATTTCATTTATTGATTTTATAATAAAAATATATTTTTATATATTTTATATTTATATTATTAACAAATATCAATATAATAAATATATTACATTTATTATATTTTCCTCACCCCTGCCCCCTTTTTAACTGATCCTGCTTACCTTTTGGATCTTCAAAGTAAAGTATCTGATGTGTTTTTTCTAGTATAGTGGTGCCAGTGCCAGGACTTTTTTTCTTTTTTTTTTTTTTTTTAGCACAGTTTACAACCAAACTGACAATATCAAACATCCCATTGTTTGACAAGTGTCCGAAAGGTAGAGTATAGAAAGAAACCTACATTTTGTGAAATTCTCCTATGCTTGTTTAGACCGGGAAAAGCAACTGAGCCCAGATTAAAACCAAGTTCAAAATTAAACATTTTAACCACAAAAGAAGAGAGAGGCAAATGGCATAATCTTGAAGTATACTTCCAGGGTGGTCTGATCCACTGTTATATAACGACTTGAAGTTTTGGCCATGCTAAGCTTCTGTCTTTCATTTAAATACTGCTGGGATGCTGCCATATTTTCTGGAAATTCCTGTCCTGTAATAATATAAAAAGAAGTGAACAGGGAGAAAAACAAACAAAAAAAGGCATTAGAAACTAGTAATCAATCAAGCAACTTAGCTTTCTCTTTGTGCCTTAAGAATAATTTGTGCATTTTTTTTTTAAAAAAAATCACCCATATTTGTATAAAGTGGATGTATTTTTCAGATGAGAAGTGAGAGCCTCAAGTATCCTGCTCTGAGGTAAAGGTCTTTGGCCACCAGGTTAGAGATCCATTTCATTTCTTCCGGTTCCTTAATGGAAAGGAAATTACATGCCTACTGCCTTGAAGAAAAATATTGTTCATGTGTTTGTATGCACGGAAGGCAACAGAATTCCTGCTATAGTATCAACATAACAATATGGAACAAATCGTGTCTTCCAAATGAATGGTGTGCTTAGCAAAACATTTTGTTAACAACTGTCATCTTGTTTGCACAGAAATAAATAAGGTCCATTTTTTACATTGCAAGGCACAGCCAAAAGTCTGGCTTTCAGGGGAGCGTGTTATAACAATGGTTTTGCCTATTTCTGTTCCCTTCCCTGAATATCCTGGCAAACCAGTTTATTAACTGTAGCCCTGAAATACTGGTGAATTCTCAACTGATGTTGGCATGTGGTCAGTACTCATGGCTTCATTAGGAAGCACTACTCCCAGTCTGCACAAACGAGTTGGAAGAAACTTCTGGATTTGTATTCACTGGTCTTTCTTCCAGTACACTTACATTTTATCAGTCAGGAAAGAGTACTGCAACTTTCAAAGACATTTGTAACTAGCCTGATCTCCCATCCCAAAGCCTGAGTAAACATCTACAGAGATCAATACATTTGTATTGTCATATCTTATGTATATCAATATTGAATTAGTATTAGCTGATGAAAGCTGTCTTCAGTGATCTGAAACTTTCTGATATTTTTGGCTACTCATTTGTTTCTGTTGTTCTTTCTTTTTTTCAGCAGACTGAATATTCACTTTGTCTGCCTATTTTGCTTCAGAACCTGTATAAATATTTCCAAGGAACCTTAACCTTTATCATAGGAGATAAATGTTGTGTAGCTGAGAATACTTGGAAAATATGAGACTTGTAGAGTCATGTGATTAGGTGCATAACATGGGCATCATAACTTGCAGTACATGGTACAAAGAAACAGCAGACTTCCATGATTTAACAAGAATTGTGCAAATATGCATCCCTCAACACCATTTATGAATTAATCAAGTGCACAAGCACCTCTTATGAGGACTTCATATCAAGTAAGGAACTCGCCTAGGGACATAATACTAAAAGACCCCTACAAAACTCATTAATAGAAACTACATCTTCCAATTTTTAATTTAAATATATAATAGAAAAAGAAACAAGTTGTATCAACTTACCACTGGATTTGAATTAGAGATAATATAATGTGGGAATTAAAAAAGTTTTAAAAATGCTGAATAAATACATATTTTACATCTAGATAACACCATTCCGCCAAGATATTTCAAAAAGCAATTTCAACACTGATGCAAATATTGTTTTGCCAGGCACTTATTTTGGTTACAAAAGGCTTCATTTTGTACCTTTCTCAGGAAGCACAATGTACTCCAGTAAAAATGAGGGAATGCTTAAGTAGGACAGGTCCGTTGTGACTCAGCTGCCTGCACATCCAGTTCTTATACAAGGGGGGAGCAAGGAGTTTAGTTTAACCTTTGAAAAAAGAGCAAAATTAGGTAAAGTTGTGTGAAGTCACTATATTTTTACCTGGCTATTATGGAAGTACTTTTAAATGCTACCAGGCAGTTCAGATAATATAAAAATTCCAATACTGCCTTCGACTCGAGTCAAGGGTACACTTAAAGAGTTATTAGCACCCAGCAAAGTGTGTTAAGTCTGACATTCATGATGTCTCAGTTATTAAATAGATACTAGTACACGTACTGATTTTCTTATAAAACTTAATAATGATAATGACCTTTCCATTTAGAATCAGGCTTTCAATGCTGAAAACACCAGCAGATTTATAGAATTTAATGCTAGACGCAAATTACAGATCATTGTCAGTTTTTCACATATACAGAACTTGAAATGTATTTTTCACTTTTCATCTTGAACATTCATGTGTCATAATGACCATCAAATGTATATATTTCTATGCATAGCTGACATAATCGATGTTACACTCAATTTATCATTTGATTTAGTGCTCCTCTGCACCAGTGCATTATTCCACTGAGATGATCTGTGCACTATAGTGCCTCTTAATGTTAAAAAAGGTTTTAAAAAAATGTGCCAGAGACTCTGCTGCTGTTACTAAACAACAGAGGAGATATTTTGTATGGCAAAACACTGTCCTCAAACAGACTAGTATATAAATTGTTTTGGGCAAAGAGTGAAAGCAGACACTGAGGCTGTTGTTTTGCCACTCACTGTTATAACATGACTGCAGGGATTGTTCTTTTAAGGTACGCTGTATGGCAATAAGATAGACTCATAAAGAAAATGCCAGACATTGCTAAATACTGAAAATAATTTGGCCTGGAGTGCTCAGCTTAGTCAAAATTACTGCATTTCAAGGACCAGGTTTTCATCTACTGAATAATCAACACATTTCCACTGACTTCAATACGGCTACGGCAGCTTTCGTGAGCCCAGGATCTAGCCCATTTCAATAATGAATGAGAATAACTCCAATGGGGATTACAGCAGCTGAGAATTTGACCCCTGACTTTCTGCTACACAGAGAAGAAAAGGAATAATTTTTAGAATACTTAATATATTTTCTTATGCATGAACCAGAGGTTATTTCTAAAACAAACAAGCAAGACTGTGCTTCAGCAGAGATGATTATAAGCAACAATGAATATGATGAAGGGAGTCCATATTTTTTTTTCTTTCTTTTTCCCAACAAGTCCTTTTCCCCAAACCTCTGTGTTATGCTTCTATACCTTAATAAACCCTGTGCTTCTGATTAGCCACCACATCCATGTGTCATTTTGTCTCAGTTATCTGACGGGGCCAAATTATGTGAAGAACTGTTTTTGAATACTGGTACTGTTAAAGGGTGCAATTCATGTCACTACAAGATTATTTACATGCAAAATTATAATTCCTGCAAAGTTACATAGTTATCATCTCCAGAAGTCCGAACTTAATGCTGGTGATTTTGGGGCAGACTATGTAACTTTAAGGGTAGAAATTATCCACCTAACTTCAGGTGGGATCTGAATTAATCTGAACTTGTCCCAGGGGGCAATGGAGGGGGACAATTCATTTCACTTGCTTGAGACCCAGCGATTACATTAATTGCAACCCAAAAGTGCCACTTTCTCTCCAGTGACTATAAAGGAAACCAAAGAGGGCTTGCACAGATGCAGATGTCAATATTTGTCAAAATCCAACCTAACTTCTTTCCCTGAGAAAAGGAAAATTCCCTCATCTCCCCCAGGATGACCCTACCTTAAAGGACTAAATCCTACAGGATACTCTGTGATATTCTTTTTAACAGCATTTATTTTCAATTGCTTTAGGATCAAGAGTCAAAGATGAAAGATGCTCGCTATAGATTGGGCAAGAATTCTGAGGAAGGGGTAAAGAGATAAAAGGAAAGGGTGAAAAATATTGTCTCAGGAACTGGATAATACCGTTCCAGCTATTTCGTCTTGTGGAGAAGACAGAGCTTGTCATTTGGTTCCCACAGGGAGCTCACAAAGCAAATTTTACTTGTTCTGCCCACAAATTTTCTGAACAATGAGTACCTGCTCCAGGAATTAAAGCTTATACCTCATTCACATAATGTAACGTTAACATGAGAAGAAAGAAAGGTTCCAAGAAAGTGATTCTGAAAGATCTGAGCTTTTTCTTCCCAGACACAGGACCTCAAATGACTATTAAATCACCTAAGACCAGGCAGTGAAATGAATGGCATCCTTCCTCTTTTTGAAAAACAACACGCTGGTGTGCTATGTTTAGCTATCATTATCCGATCCAGAAAATTTAGGTCTATATGTGATCCTAGTCTCAAAGCAACCAGTTCAGCTAAAAGCTAGCAAAACTGCATTCCTTGAGCATGTTTATATAATTACATAAAAAATAAGAGTTAAAGTTTTTTGGGGGGATAAAAAAACTTAACACACTAACACAGTGAATGTAAGAAGAGAAGGACAGTTAATACTTTGATGAGAAGTAACTGGAGAGTGTAAAAATACTGAATTTGTTATCTTTGAGGAGCCAATTTTTCTTTGGCTTTACAAAGAAACATGTGAGTTCTCTTTTTACAGACACTGGAAACTGCTAAACATTAGCAGGCAGGAGTGGTTTACACAGCGATTGATATGAGCCAATTTTACAAAAATATAAGGATATTACTTGTGCTGTACTCCGTCTAATTATTTTTATTATTTTACCATGGCTGTGCTGAAACTGAGCCCCAAAATTCCAGATCTGGATTAGCTGTCCCATGAAATTTTAAAGGGAAACAATTTATAGCTGGGTTTTAGTTAGTTAAAACCAGAAATGTATTTAGAACAAAATCCCAGTTTTGAACACTGCTAGACAGGTGGGAAATTTGATTGTGGATGCCAGCTTACGGACAGGATTTTTAATACATCAGGCTAACTGTGTAAAAGAACACTTTGGTGACTTGATTGCTGCACATTTTCAGAACATACTAATTTTGAAAATACTACACTTAAATACTAACCATCTCTGAGGAACTAAGATGTTTATTGTCAATGGTTTTGTGTAATTAATGCAGGCTCAGACTTTATTATTAAAGAAATAAGCTAGCTTAAACTTAGAAATTCAAAGTTAAAGATGACATTCCGCATTCAATTCATCCTCTGGCACCTTGTTATTGAAGAACATATAATGCTATCATCACACACAGATCTGAGGCTCCACCATTACCTAAGCACAACAGGGTAAGCTAACAACAGTGTGTCAGCCTTTTGTTGGTCCGTGTCACAACCTTAACATTACTTTGTGAGAAGAACTGCTGTCAGAGCATTTCAAGTTGCTTTTGAAATAGTGCCAAGAATGAGGAGGCCCCACTGTCCAATTGCCTTTCCAGTATTAACAAACTGTACAGGGGGAAAAAAAATGAAGAAATTGCTCAGTTTGCATCTCAGGGCATGAAAAATCCTAAAGTGTTGCAGGGACAATTGATTATCCAGAGGGCACCACACCATTTCTGTCTGAAAAAGGCTCTTTCTGGTGTCCTACTGGATATCTATATGAGCATTTCTTTTGTATTTTTCTTTCAACAACTGAGAAATGAAGAAGGGGTAGAAAATGAGGTTATGGGGAAAAAAGTCATGAGAAAACAGTGTTTCATAACATTATTAAGGTTTTCAGCCCCTTGGCTAGGGGTAAAGTGAAGTGCTGGGTCCTGCACCTGGGTCACACCAACCCCACGCAGCGCTACAGGCTTGGGGCAGAGCGGCTGGAAAGCTGCCTGGTGGGAAAGGGCCTGGGGGTGCTGGTTGACAGCCGGCTGAACATGAGCCAGCAGGGTGCCCAGGTGGCCAAGAAGGCCAATGGCATCCTGGCTTGTATCAGGAACAGTGTGGCCAGCAGGACAGGGGCAGCAATCGTCCTCCTGCACTCAGCACTGGTGAGGCCGCACCTCGAATACCGGGTTCAGTTCTGGGCCCCTCACTGTGAGAGGGAGCAGAGGGGCTGGAGCGTGTCCAGAGACGGGCAACGGGGCTGGGGAAGGGTCTGGAGCACAAGTCTTGTGAGGAGCAGCTGAGGGAACTGGGGGTGTTTAGTCTGGAGAAGAGGGAACTCAAGGGAGACCTTATCACTCTCTACAACTATGTGAAAGGGGGCTGTAGGCAGGTGGGGGTCAGTCTCTTCTCCCACATAATTAGCAACGAGAGGAAATGGCTCCACGTTATGCCAGGGGAGGTTTAGATTGGATATTAGGAAAAAATTCTTCACTGAAAGGGTAGTTAAACATAGGAACAGGCTGCCCAGGGAGGTGGTGGAATCAGCATGCCTGGAGATGTTTAAAAAACACATAGACGCGGTGCTTAGGGATATGGTTTGGTTGTGGACTTGGCAGTCCTGGGTTAACAGCTGGACTTGATGATCTCAAAAGTCTTTTCAAACCTAAACGATTCTATGATTCTATAACCATTTTTCCCTCTTGGGGATGCTAATCACACCACCTACAGCAAATATTTGAGTATTACTTCATTTGTTCTTTAAGAGCCTTGTTGCAATGGACCACACTCCCTATACTAAAAGTATATAGCCTGAATGAGAGCAAAGTGGCCTTAAATATAGCTGAGATGTTTTTTAGCAAAGGTTCCACAATCTCTATTGTGATTCATGAGTCTTTGTCACAGTGAACTGGTAGTACTTACAGAGACAGTAACATTGGAATAGTTTGTTCCCATGATGGAATTATTCACGTGGTTAAAGAGTAGTTCATACTTAAGTGGTATGTTGGCCTGAATCTTTCAATATACCACTATTTATGCAGATGAAATAGACCTTATCGGTTGATGATTCACAATTATCAGTGATTTCTAAACTATAAAAATCTAGAAGTAGCCTTTTTTACTGCACAGGACAAACAATTTAACGATGGGATCGGATTTCTTTGCTTTAGCGAGTCATAGCATATATTTATATATTTATACAAATTAAAAACAGAAATATAACAGCCAGTCAAACATGCAGATTATTCTTTAGAGCATGACATGTATACAGTAATGAATTCTACAATACATAATTTACAAATATCCTCAGTCCTTATTCTCTTTTCAGAAGCATTCAAGCCATGACTTGGCTGGACCAGGCAGTCTCCTGTCTCCTAGCACAGACTAGAGCTGTGGAGGAAGAATCTGGGCTACCAAGGAATTAAAATGGTCTTTAGAAACTTAGGGGACTTTTCCTATCATTATTTTAGATTTTTTAAAAGTAATAACCGTATTATAGATTATAACCTAAAAGTTAAAGATTTGATCCTCAGTGTATGGAGAACTTGGTGTCTATGGAGATGTCTGTTAATTTAATGGTGGGAACTGACATCCGTATTTCTAAAGCAAGATCAATTTAAAATACAACCAGCACTTACCTTATATTTTTGCAATTGACAGTGTGCTGATATGACCACTGAAATGAATGGTTGGAAGTACCTCATTCTGGATATTAGCACTTAGATCTAACTTATTCTGTATCACAATGTTAAGACAATAGCAAACGTGTCGTATACTACCTATTCCTTAGATAAGTAAACAGGCAAGGATATATTCCTTTATCTAGATATGTATATGTAAACATAAATTTACACACAGATATACATGCAACAGAGGAAGGCAAAAGTAGATGCCTCTGGAGGAGACAGCACTACATCTTATTTTTAGTGGTTTGCCAGGACAGGATGATGTGTAATTCAAAACAGTGTCACAAATCGTAGAATTCAATGGCTAAATAACCCCTTTACCCTCAAAAGTGCATACAACAGATTGTCCCTTTTGGGTAGAATAAAAAATCGATTGTCTTGTGTGATTAATCTGGACAATTGAAAAAGTTTCATATGATAATCCTGCATTTTAGCTTGACAAGAGTAAAGATTATACAATTCCAAAATCATCACAAAGCGTATTCAGTTTTCAGGGCCCAAGTATGGCAGTGAGTTGCAAGTCAGTTTAATTCTGTGCTGCAGAACAAAGGGCAATTTCTGCTGAACACTTCTCAATGGATATGTAGATGAGAGATGAGCTGCAATGTTGCTGAAATATTCAGAAGCTGATACCCATACCAAGAGAAATTCTGTAATGTAAAACATATCACTGCCTTATTTTTTTTTTTTTTAATTTCTTGCTCTGGGGTTTCTCCCTCCATAAATTGCCTCCTTGACTGCCAGCTTGTGGAAAATCCTTGAGTCTGCTTGGCTTCCCAGCTGCATAGGCTATTCCCAGTCTCTTAGCCATAAATAAAAAGAGTTGCCTGTAGCTCTAAGTAGCCTGATTGGCACATATGGCAATTGATTAACTACAAGTGACATTGGGGGACTGCCATTGAATACAGCCTTTTTTCTAAGTTCCTAATGAAACGATGGACTCTCCCCTTCAGGGCAGAATCATCCATTAGGCCCATGTGGTCTGAGCTGAAGGCTCCATAGGTTCCCACACAGCAATGTAATAACCTTAAGGTTCTTACACAGTGATAACAGAGACTTCTCTGTGAGAAGAATGATTTAAAGAAATGACCTGCTTTGTCTTACTTAGAAGAGCAATTTGGAAGTGGTTGTGTTGGCAGCTGTCTGCCTTCCTCCCGACACTTCTGCTCCTCCCCTCAGATTTCTCAGTGCACAATTGTTCTGCCCACCAAAAGTGACATTGCCATGAGAACACTTTCCCCTTCTGTAGTATCTTCGCTCAGAATAACTTCATAAGATGCTTTATGAAACGTAGTGAATTTAGCATTGCAGTATGCTTGCATGCTCCACTATGAAAGCAGCAGGGGCAAAGAGAAACTCAGTGACTGTCTGGGGAGGCAGAAAAGCGGAATAATAATGATAATTGCAAGCTACTGAGTCAAAATAGTTTAAAAGTGACTGGTGGAAATTTCCACATATCTGCTGAGATGAAATTGTCATTTCCATGAGCATTCCTAGTCTCTTGCAATATAGATAAAAAGGTTATGTTAAATTTGGGGGTCAATGCTAAACACAGTGAACTGATGCATGACAGAAACTTAAAGGTACACAGGAAAGTAAGGTTCAAGGAGGCTTCACACACCAGTATGTCAACTGATATGCATCCTGCGACAGTGACAGTATTCCTTGTAAACGACTGAATGAGCCTTTCAAAAACATTCAGGAAGCCACATATTAACACATATGGTCAAGCATATGTCAACTGATGTCGGTTTTATTCTGGGAGACTTCTTTCTGAAGGCCCAGAAAAAGCTTTGTATACTTGCAACCTTGAAGTCTTTTCCAGCAACAAGTATGATAAAATGTCTGTTTGCCAAGTTTGGTTCTTTAAAAATAAGTGTGTGGCTGTGGGTTGTTGAAATTAAGTCTGTTGTGTTCTTTTCACCATATGTGCTACCTGGGTGACCCGTGTATTGCAACCATGTTTCATGTCTATATGGGGAATTCTCAAGCCTGAGAAACTCGATGGACAAAATAAAGTTTGCTGAAGTGGCAGGTTTTTCACTCAGCATCACTACAAGTACTGATGGCAGAATGGACTCACCTGCCACATCTCTGCATATGTTTCTGTAAAGAGAAAAAGGGGTAAGATCAAGGTTCGTTGCCATTTCCATCATCTGAAGCCTGTAGAATTGTGATTATTTTCTTATTGTGGTACAGTACAGATGGATTTTCAACTTTTGGCCAGCAAACAGGTGAAAACATTTGTTGGGCTGTAATATTTCACTCTTGAAAATGCAGGTTGATATTGTCTAAGTTGTCGAGCACCTCTAATGTTTTGTCAGGTATTCATAACAAAGAACAGGGGAATTAAGTCCTCCTGGCCCTACATGACCCTGCTTCCTATAAACTACATTTTCTCCAAAAGCAAAAAGTGATTTGAGTACCAGCAGGACATTTGCATTAGTCAAGTCTAAATATAGTCAAGGCAGTTATCTTGGGGTACTACTGTTCCTGTCAACATAACAGCTTCTTCAATCCACTCATTACACCTTTTTTCTCTTGTTTGAAGACAACTCTAAATCAAATTCATTTTAACTAACGCTGACTGTGTAAAAGTTAGGTGTGTAGTCTAAGCCATTCAACAGTGACATAAATGTCTTGTGTGCTTAGATTCTTAGTCAGACATTTAAGTTCAAGCCTGATTTTAGTCACTTATGCATAATCAAGGGCTTCTGTCATCATTAAATCCTTAAAAATGCATCTTTTCCTTGACACTCCTATTCTTGAATGCCAGAGGTCAAGGCCCATGAAACCACTCCTGTCCCTCTGCACATATCCATGTGCACAAATTGGATCAAGTCTTTACCCTTTAATAGTCCAAGTTCACCTTCAAATTCAAGCTGAGTGTGAAAAAAAGCCAAGGCTTCGCGTCAAAATCCTGATGCTGGATATTGTCCTGCTGATGGACCAGACTGAGGACGAAGCAGGAAGGACTCCGACTTCAGCAGGGATGGTCCTGCCCTCTGCAATTCTCATCCCAGATACCCTACTGACAAGAATGAGAAACACACTCGCAGAGCATTCAGATGATTTTTTCCCAGTTAGCCTGTCCCTAGATGCATGCTGGGTGTATAACTCAGTGTCTGTTTGAATAGCAGCTTGTGAGCACATTCTGCCCTTCCCCGTATAGTGTGCAATTAACACAAAACATCCTCAGTGACTGGCTGGGATAACTGGCAAACACTGAAAATCTTGGAGGACATTTCACAGGAGTGAGCTTCTTTGCTGGAAACCAGAAAGCCAGGGCACAAGTTCACAGCAGCTTTTAATTTTTTATTCTTGCTTACTCAAAACAGTTGTATAAATGTTGAAAGAAACAAAAATATCAGTATGAGAGTTTCCATAGACTGCAGCGGAGTCAAGATTTTCAAGTAAACATGTATTGCAAAAGCCAGACTTAGAAAGATTATCACTAGTCTGGATACGTTCATTTTCCTCCTAACAAGGACTCCAATCTCTTTCAGGAATCCTAATTATTCCTACTCAGAAGCCATTAAAAATTATATATTGTATTATATTGAGAGTTCATCTAATTTAAATGTGAAAATTTTGTAAACATCAGTATTATATTATGTTCCATTCATTCATTTGATTCTCCAGTACATTAGAGAGTGGAAATATACATGCATTGCATTTTGGAGATTTTATTTTAAGGGCTGCTTTAATGAATTCTTAATTACATTATTCAAAAGATCCATTATTCAGCATTCATCTCACTTCTAAATGAAAGTCTTTACCTGACATGTGAATGAAATGAGTCTAAATGCTTTCCATGCCACCTAGGGATTCGTAATAGACTTCTTGCTGAATGGCAGCAGCGGGTATTCTTTCTGTTTTAATTTTTTGTGGATTGTTTGTAGAGATGGACAGGTATGAAACACCCATCTGTCCCAAGCATCACTGAACCCTCTAGGTGAACTCAGTTTCACCTGATGTAATGCAGCCACAGTGCTTAAGATAGGTGAAAGAGATAAAAGCTGTAGAGAAAAACATTTGTAACATTTCAAAGGTTTTCAAATATATTGTACAGTGCTCAACAATTTTATTTTGGGTGGAAAAAGCTTATAGCCTCTTGTTAAAGATTTTTATTTTTTTTTTATGGTTCACCATGAAAAAAGGTGGTGAACACTGTAAAAGGAATTGAGATGTGTTTTTCACAAAAGGTAACTTGATACTTTTTCTCATTCCCCATTCATTCCAGGAGGACTAATATCTGGTATTAAATTTGGAAAAGAGCTTAAAAGCTCAAAATACTATACTGCATTTCAGCAGTGTAGTCAGCAACTTGAAACGAATACACGCGTGGCTGATCAGGATTGTACTGTCATTACATACATTGGGCCAAATTCCTCCATTACTCAGTCGGTTCCTGATCCCAGTCAGGCTGGGTTATATGTAAGGGCTACTTGCTTTGGACTGAGCACTACTCATCTCCTAGAAGGACTGAAGTGGTTTAAGGGGATAAAGTTATATAGTTGTATTTAAAACCTGGTAACATCTTTCTTTAAAAACATATTTTTTGGTTTCATTGAGTGTTTTGCTTACATAAGGACTGCAGAACTTTCTTCACTGAAATTACCTGAAAAAAGTCCTGCGGCTGTTTTTTTAGAAATTTTTAAATGTAATATTAGTATCAGGGAAATGTACATACTGTATGCATGTAATTGCCTACCTGTTCATTCTAAATAGAAAGCTCTTTCGTATTGAAAGACCATTATTTAGAGCATTGACGCTATCACTGACTGGATACTACAGTAAATCTCAATTCCTTGTTAAAGGATTGAAATACTCATCTCCCATAGATTAAGATTTTCTGTTTCACTCGAATTAAAAAGGTGACAAACTTTCTCATTTCAGATTAACATGCCATAGATAAATTATTATATACATTCTGTTCTTAGCTATCTATGTTTTATAGGACCACTTTTGCAAAGAAATGCTATTAAAAGACTTTTGAGTGCTTTTACAGTCCTTTAGATCCATTTTTTAAAGTACATTTCTAAACTACATTTTGTTGCTTTTCATACATATAAATGGAGCTTTGCTAGCGTTGAGGCATCGGTGGATATATCATGACCTTTCCCCCACCTGATTATGAGGACAACTGTGAAATTTAATATGCTGCTTTAATTCCAGACCATTATTTAGGGCTCAGTACTGGAAGGTGCTGAGCACATCTCATGAAATGCCCAGCATTACCAATTCCCACTGGCTGTCTTGCTTAGTGCAGGACTGCGTTAATAATACAAAACCCACAGCACTTGCGTGATGCCGTCAGGCACTGGTTAACGAAGCAGCCACAATACCGAGCAGGCTGAACCACCTACTGATAAAAAAAAAAAGCAACATTTTAGAATGCCTGAGAAATCTCAGATGAAAAACCACATTATCCACTCTTCTGATGGGCAAAATGTATGAGTGCTGCTCACAGGGACTCCCATTTCACCCAGCCTAAAACTCCCCTCTCTAGGAGTGATTGAAGTACACCCTCGAGGAGCCACATCACATTGTGCATCCTGTGCAGAAGAGATCCTTCAGCACAGACCAACAACCCACCCAGGCTCTGTAGCTGATTTCTCAGTATGTGAAGTGCTGGGTTTTTTTGTCCCGGTTAAACAGAAAAACACATAAATAGCCATGTGGAAATTAATAATGAAATGAAACAAATGCATTCAATGGCACTTACGTTGCACTGAGGCACGTGTATTAAGTCACCACTTCCAAATTTGTTCGCCCAGCCAATTTTATTTTTCTTTTTTGTTGTTTCCCCCACTGCACCCCATCTACCCAGCTAGCAACTCCGTTTATTTTAGTGCACGTCATTAAGGAAAATGAAATCTCAAATTCTCTTTAAAGGTTCTGGAAGGAGACACATAAAATTATCAAAACATTTTAAATATGAGCAACCTCTCCAGCGTGAAATGTGTCCCCCAAAAGGCAGGCCCCAAGGTGCATACTTTGAGTTCCAATGCACAACAGGTTCACTTCAAAATAAAAGGGTGTCAGTCCTGCAAAGCATCAGACCAGGCAAAAATCTCACTATTCTCACTGAACAGTGTCCTCTATTAGTTCAATGGAAATCATCCAGGGCTACTGTCTACCCATAATATTTAGGCTGAAGCCTGTTGTGTCTCAAAATCATGAATGTATTTATTTCAGCAATGCTTCAGTAAACTGTGGAAAACTTGGGAGCAATGAAAGATTAAGGGCAAAATCCACAAAGGCACCTTAAGCACTTAGGTAGGGACACAGAGAAGTCAGATCTGCAAGATTCATAGAGCGAGTGAAGGAAAAATAAAAATGAGCATGACTTCACTACATCTAATTGCAAGAAGATATTTAATATAAATACATGGAAACATCTTTTATGCAATTAATATTGAAGCTGTTTCCAATTTGCAGCTCTGATCATGTTTCTGGAGTAATGGCACAGTGCAAAACCACGTTTCTCTAAGCAGGAACATGAAAACTTTTTTTCACCTTCCCAGTATGTAATTTGTGTAGAAGCTAAAGGGTAGCTTTGAGTGCTTAAAGAAATGCAAAGATGAGTTTCTAATGACATTATGTTCTTTTTAAGTTTTATTTGAATTACTAGGTGATTATAGTCATATATCTATTAGCTTTTCACTAACACACATCAATAAGATTATCAGTGCCCTGAAAGCTTGTATGTACAAAGCAAACAAAGAAACCAACGTCTTGTCATTCTTTTTGCTGGCCAAGAAAGGAAAGCTGGTGATATATTCCAACAGATAATTTTAATATTCTGATTTTTAAAAGGATAATTCCCATTTTTCAGAAGTGTTTTTCTGTATGTCCTGTATGTGAGATTATTAAGAGTTGCTGATGTTGATGAAGCAGGATACAGTTGTTTCCGAGATATTCCAAAAGAAAATGTTCCCTGTTTTCAGTCATTTCTAAAAGTCATCATTGCCGATTTGACTCATCTTCCACCCCTTCAACTTTCCATCTGAGAAATTAAGTCCATTTGTATTATATCTTGCTGGGTAGATAGAAGATACGGGTGGTCCTTCTATCAATCAAAATTGTAATTACCTTTCCCAATTGTCTCTGATATTTTATTCAAAAAAGTATTATGACTCCTAGGCATCACATTAATACAGTGATGGTTGTTTTTATTTTTAATAATAAAACTAATGGGATTTTTGATACAGTGCGTGCAACCCTATATGGCCTTTTCTTCACTTCTTCATTCCCTCTCTGTCTTTTTAGAGTTTTTAAAAAATTATTTTAGGGGTAGTTCTGTGGGCTAATGCTAATGTTAGCTATGTAAAACTCACAATAAATTGTCAACCATTCTTCAAGAATTCACAGCACATGTGTTACCCTGACTTCTTTGCAGAAGATTTGAGGTACAATCGTATAATGCAGAAATAATTCTTTATTAACCAGGCTCTCTGACTGTACTAATAATGGCAAACGTGAGCAAAAAGAACTTAAGAAGAACCACTTGATATGATAAAGGATAGTTCTTTTACTATTATGATGTATAATTTCCTGTCTTCCCCTGTAAAAAGAAGAAATTTATAGCCATTTCCTGCATGTACCTTTTTCATTTTAGTTTGACAATCCTCAGCTTTTTTACTTCAGCAGTACCTTTGTCACTGGAACTGAGCATTTGAAACTTCTTTCTAATTTGATAAAATATACATATGGCATTAGCATGCTAGAGGTAAAAGGTACTAACATCAAAGTCTGCAGAGCTCACATTAGAATGATTTTAAATGGGCATTATATATTTATTTAACAGGGAAAGAAGGAAGTCTCTTAGAAGCAGTTTAAAGGCTCTTAATTGTACTAAATGTTTCAGTAAAGCATTCTAATTAATCTTCTTACCAATAACTTTGCTTCAGTAAAGCATTTTTAAAACAACTTTCATTTATTTAGCAGTTTTGGATGCCATTAGAAAACAGGTGCATCGTTGCGCTGCAGCCCTGAAGGGGTTAAAGGAT
Organism: Falco peregrinus; assembly: GCF_023634155.1. Lineage (NCBI taxonomy): Eukaryota > Metazoa > Chordata > Aves > Falconiformes > Falconidae > Falco > Falco peregrinus. The sequence goes on along the minus strand of NC_073726.1, from coordinate 13,970,866 downwards.
GTGCACGCATACGATATCTTTAAACTTTCAACTTAGAATTATTGATGGATGTAAAGCTACTCACTCAAAATCATCTAACCTTCTTAACTGGGTAAAAGAGTATAATCCTCTCAGTTATTAGGAGACCTTTGAAGTGAAACAGTGAAACTCACTCCTTCTGCCTGTTTTGAAAATTCTCATTGACTGTAGACTAAATCACAGGGAAGTTTCGGCTGCAGCACTTTGTCTGCAGAGTGAGCTGTGGATTACTTAGTTGAACTTTGCTCCAGTCAAGACTTTGTAGTGCTTATAAATCTTGAATCCATCTAAGTTCACCTTAAATTAGCCTTGCAAAAACAATCTCTAAACTTCAGCTGTCTGCTTGGTGGCTTCTGGCTAAGTGCCATGCAGAAGCTGAGACGCTGATTAATTGTCTTCATTTCTTAAAAATACCTCAAATTTTATTAAAAATAAAATATCAAGGAATATACACTTTTGCTTTTCACTTCATAAAACAACAGTGTCGGCTGGCTTTATGCAGACCATTGGCAGATACATTGCATTTTAGACATTAAATGGAAGAGAAACTTGAAAGCTTTACAAGTCCTGAAAGTCTTATTGCACAATAATGCCACTGCTGCATGAACAGCCTGGGACGGGGCCAAACAAGCATGCCAAGATACAACAGATTTTTCAATTTTCCAGCAAATAGAAACAAATTCTGGTTTCAAAAGGTGTACTCAACAAACACTTCTCAATGTGTTTCTGATTTGTGGTAAGAATGTTTTTACTGCTGGTGCCCTGTACTTTTGAGACATTTATTTCCTAAAAGAAAGATTCCTTTCTATAAACCTCAACTGTCTGTTTTTCAAAGCAATTTAAAATCAAACACACAAATAAAATTTTTAACATATGGAAACCTTCATATAGAGACTTACGTATTCCAAGTTAAAATTGTTTTATAAACTGTAATGCTTTGCAGATGAAAACACTGAGAAGATGACTGTTTTTAGCAGTAATGCTTTTTGACAGCGTTAAACCTTGTTTTAGTAATTGACATCAAAATGTTTGGTGGTTTTAAAATGGACCATTAATAAAAATGGCATGTTTTAAGTTTTAAGAATTTTGCTTAATACTGTGAAGTTGTATAGAATTACAAATATGATATAGTATTTTTTAAAAGAAAATAATCTTTTACGTCTCTGTGTTAAAAACAGTGCAGATGCATCTTTAAAGTATTATGTTGGCCCTTTGTTGTAATAAGTATCCTAGGGTTTGGAGTTTGAGTTTGGGTTTTTTTTATATCTGTATCACATATATTTTTTTCTTTTATTTTTCAGGTCATTGCTTATCTTCTCCATTGGCTGATTTTTACCTTCTTTGTTTCATACAGAGGCAAACCTAAAGACTGCTGTACATAAAGCAGGGAAAGTTATTACTTAAACATTAGCAGGCTATTAGCTTGCACACTGAATACTTTTAAGATGTGTACGTTGACAGCTCTGAAGTATTTTTGGAATAGTAAACATTAATTTAGAAGAATGTTGCAATCTTTAAAAACCTGTTCTTAAAGAGTGGATCCTTTAAACTTTTTCTGGTTAAAGAGGTGGTAGAACATTTACTTCCCTTGCTTTAAAAATAGATGTTTCTTCTGCAGGAAATTCTGCTTCCTGATCTACTGCAGTTCATTAATTTTTGAGGCAAGTTTTGATGTCACATTTTGTATAGAAAAGATCTGAAGGAATTAAAATTTTGATGCACTACTGCTGAATAAACAGTGTGCATTAGTATTTTTCACTAATGTCCTGTTTACAAAATAATTATGTGGATGCTTACTTTTAAGAACATATTTAAATCTCATTAACTCCTGCTCTGGGAGTCCTGTATGTGTTTTCAAGAGCTCCACTGCAATAACTCATAAATTAATTTGCATCTTCCTACAGGCTGACTATGTCCGTATGGACAATTATTCTCTTTTAGTAGCAAAAGGAAATAATGAAAATGAACTGGTGGCACAATGAGCCAATTTACGTGGAAGATGGAAGCAGATTTCATCCCTGTGTTGAAACCTTGCAAAGGGGACAGTGTGCATGCCCCACGCCACAGCAACCTTAAGCAGCAACTGTCTGAAAGAAAGAAAAAATGGTAAAGAATGGCAACAGCACCCCCCCCGACACAAGCCAAATAGAAAGCACCAAATGGCTCTTTCTTGGAGCAATTCCAATGACAATTTTTTATTGCTGCCAGAGTAATGGTACTTCTCAGTCATCGACCATGAGAAAAAACAGAAGCAGAAACGCAGGAAGCAAACACAGGTGCCAAGTGACTGATCTGCCTCAGCAGGTAAACAGGGAAGAGGAAAGTTCCAGAAGAAACTGAAGCAGAGGCACGATCAGAGAGCCACCGAGGCTGCGGTTACACACGCGGTGGCAGGGTTGCCTAAGCCTATTTAACTTGGTTCCTGCTGTTCACCACTCGTTCGCTTCCTGCTCCCCTTCCTGCGGCTGGCACCACTGTTTGTACAGCTGCATGGTGAACAGTCAGGGGCCTGGACCCCGTGAAAAATCAGCCACCAGAAGGGGATCAATTCCCTTTCTGATATACTTCAGAGCCCCACAACTGGTTGTGCTAGCATAGCAGAGGTTATGATGTGGGAATGAGACTGTGCAGCTGAGGAGAGAAGTTTTGAAGGAGGCCGTCTGTGGCACAGGGGGGTCACATCCTGGGGCTCAGAAGGTTGTGCATGGCCATACCTCCAGCACACTGCCCGCTCTCCCTGATAATCTGTCTTTGTTACCAGGAGTCCTACTCTTTTTGAGATTAGGACACCTAAATCAGAACTTCGTGCCTGTAGCTTGGAAGACAGATTTCTCGGTTGCCATCATAGTCAACAGAGACGTAGGACTTTTTTCAGTTGTATAAATACAGGCCTCTAGTGCCATCTGAAAATGCCTAAGGCAACACGCCTGGCCTCCACCAGATAACTCCAGAATGGTTTAGATCCACCATGTCACATATACCAGCCCTCTCTGGATGTCTCAGACACCCAAAGGATCCTCAAATGTCACTAGACTTCTCTGTTTATGCAACTGAATTAAACTCCCAAGGAAGCACCAAGAAACCTAAACAGAGCTACATAAAGTAGATATCTACAGGTGGAAATTCCCATGAGTCAATAGCACCATTCTGTTGCTTAAATATAAGGATCAGCTGCTTTTTGAGGTGTCCTGAGACATTCTTACGGGTCTGGCAAATTCTCCACAGGAACTAGGGGATACCTGTGCCATTTTGAGCAGTGGACATCAGACACAGAGTCCTAGAACACCTCAGGTGGCATGAGGCCCAAGTTCACTGGACAACACTCAGTTAATTTTTTTGTTAGTAGTAGGTTGGGATCAGTTTGCATTTACTGCTCCCCCAGATACTGTCAGCTCTTATCAGCATCTCCCTATTTATTTATGGTTACTGCAGATGATCAACCATACAACAGGCAGTGCAGGGGCTGGCTTTTGGGATCTGTCTAGATGGCTTCCTTCTGTTCCAGCAGTGAATGAGTTTTAATAGCCCTCCTCAGTGGTTTATGTGTTTCATCAAGAGCGCTGAAAAATTCCCCTTAGACTTGCTGAACTTTAAGGCATAAGAAAGAAAATGGGTATAATCTGTTTCACCAGGTTTCTAACCATTAAATGAAGAAGATTGTCTCTTCTTTATAATCTGAAAGAGCTGTTAGAGAAGAAAGCAGCATATCTTGAGGAGCTGATTTGTCTAGTAGTAGAACCAAAATAAAACAAAAAGAGCACAGCAGTTTTGTCACCTGTGTGACTAGGTTTAGTCACCCTCCCATTACCTTTAACAAATGGTTTCATAAACCTATGGATTATGATATCCTTGTAGTGAGACCTTCACTACCAAAAATAACTGCAAATAAGGGTAACCACATCACGAACCACTGATGTGCCTTTCTGAGGACCCGCAGTACGGACTATAAGAAAAACAGATGCACTGATCATTTCAAAAAGACATGGGAACACCTCCTATGGGTATCTAATATAGGTCCCTCAAACATGTTTAACCAGTGACTGTAAGAGCAGTCAGCATTTCCAATCACTGGATAATGTCTGTTCTGACTCATTTTTTGTTTTCCTGAATTTATAAACCACAGCCATCTCAAAACCTAAATTAAGTGTCCATGGTATCTAAGCTAAGCATTGGTTCCAGCATACTGAGCTTTCATCCCACCTAGTTTTCATTTCTCACCCTTTCCAATTAACTTGAATATGGGATCTATTGAAAGATCCAAATTTTACCTTTTTATCTCAATAAATAATTCTGCCACCACCACGAGTGCACATGGAGCAAACTATATGCAGCAGAAAAACAGGAAAATGGATATAATGTAAGATGAAGAATATTAGCTGTGAGGAATCACGGCAAAAGATGTTTTCTGTGACAATTCAGGCTGCTTTTAATGAGGGTCCTCTGAAATAGCTCATTCAAAGATCGGCATGGACAAGGCTACTGCAGCTTTCAGCTATTTCCAGGGTGTTCAGAGGCACATTGTATCTTTTCAACCTTCAGTAACAAAATTCAAGTGATCTAAAACTGATTAGTTTAATTCTGCATTTAAATGTAATTGTAATTTTATTTTATTTGTTTTTATCTTTTCTAAAGCACTCTAAGAGGTCCTGAAGAAAGGTGTTACACAATTGTAAGTGCTGGAGTGATTGACAGAGTATTTTACAACTGGCACTTATTATTCCTTTTATTAAGAATAAAGTGGCTTTTAGACTAAAAACAATAGGGTGAAAAGGGGTCTTTTATGCACTCATTATAAGTAGAAAATTGGAAGGAAAAAGTTGTAATAAAAACTAAATGATTTTGGCACAATGTATGTTTCTTGCATTATATGTTAAGTGGTATATATGTCGAAACCACTGGACGTACAATAGCCCTCTAGATATGGAAGAAAAAATGGAAAGTGTAGATTAAAATTGCCAAAGTAATATATGTAATAACCATCTTTTCTTATTTTTGTTATGAGTAGAAAGAAGCCTTTATGCAGCAAAAAGGAGTAACATTGTTATATTTCACCTTTGAATTTAAATTTGGGTGAAGTGACAGAGGGCTTGAAGCAGATTGTCTATTATATGCCCTGTTCTAAGATGACAGGTGATTGTTCCCCAAGTTGCTGTAAGGTTTTCTCTTCTGTTTTATTCAGATCAATCCTCTTTTCCCTAAAAATCACTGTGTGCTAAATGCCTATGCACTTTCAGTCATCTTTGTAAATGGGATGCAGATTCACAGAGACAATTTCAAAATTTCAGAGCATTACCCAAGACAGCAGGCCCCAGAATCTCCTGGATGAAGCCTGCACTGGGTTGTCATGCTTTACTTTTGGATCACACTATATATTAATAAAAGCAACTGAATTTTTGTTAAACTCCTGAGCATAATAATGAAGTCACAATCCCTAGCTTGCAGCTGGCCTTTTTACAGCCCTCTACTTTCTCCATAAAAGACAGTTTCACTGGGGCTCTGGGGCTTTTTGTCAGGTGAAGAATCTCTGTTTAGCTCTTCCTAAGGCTACTGTCCCTGCAGCGCTGAAGGGTACTTCACACTCTGAGTCCTACAGTCCCCGATTCTGGAGCAATTTGACCAATTCAAACACTGTAAGGCTTTTCAAGTCAGAAGAGCCAAGCATCGATAAACATCCTGATAAGAACATAAGTCCTTCTTCTAAGCCGTATGCTGCGGTATGCAGCTCTCATCAAATCAAGGGGTGTCCCTGTTTTATGTGTGTGAAATGAGTATACATAATAAGCAAGGACAAAAAAGGAGCTTTGGTGCCTGATCAAGAGGCTGTGAGCATAAACCAGCTTAAAACAATTTCCCATTTTATCTTAGAAAAGTTATTTGCCACGCCAAAGAAGCATATTTATCAGCCAGAGCTCAAACAAGTCTGACACCAAAGTTGTTCAGACCCAGAGGACTAAATTTGCTGCTGATTCCTTGGTGCTGTGCTGAGTTTATGGCACAGGGTTACCTAGGGCCTTATGGTGCAGAGCTCCTCAGGGCAGGTCTGGACCCTGCTTTCTCAGCAGCTGCTTGGTTTCACCCGATGACAAAACCCAGGGAGTAATGAGGGAAAGGCTACTGGAGATATTAAGCATAACCAGCAGTAGAGACCTCAGATCAGCATCTAGCGAGATTTATACTACTTGACCTTGGTGAACTGTTGAATGTGTTCAAGGACCCCATTTTTAATGAAGTAGGGGTGATTCTTCCTCCTCTCACACTCTATCTGGTTTTGTTCTTTTAGAGCGTAACCCTATGACAATATAGACCTTCTGATACAACGACCAAACACAAAAAGACCCAGCATTATTTTAATATAAATAGCATGTGTGTAATGTAAATGTAAATAAGAAAATATTTCTAAATAAGTTTAATATAAGAATACAATTATTCTGAAAATTCTAATTTGCAAATGTTAGATAAAAAATAAAGAGGGCAGACTTCTTTTGCATAGTCATATTAAAATCAGAACTGACAAGCTGCCTTATTAAAAAGTGTATTTTCTTGTACACTTAAAAACCCATATTATGTTACAGAGATAGACCTCATGGGACCATATAAAATTGCATAGTAGGTCGTTATTGTGCAGTGCTAACGTGACCTAGAAGACGACTTAGGAAAAAGGAATAACCCAAGTGGATGTTCAAAAGCCTATGATGGTTCTGATACTGTAACTAAAAACATTGGGCTTTATTTTCCAAAGCATCTAAATAATGAAAAAAGTAAGTGCTGTTTTTTATAATTTTGGAAGTTCTTCTATGGTCTACTGAAATATTCAAACACTTGAATACCCTTAAAAACATGGCCTCTCAAAAATCATAGAATCATTTTGTTTGGAAAAGACCTTTGAGATCATCCAGTTCAACCATTAACCCACCACTGCCAAGTCCACCACTAAACCATGGCCCTAAGGGCCACATCTACAGGTCTTTTGAATACCTCCAGGGATGGTGACTCAAACACCTCCCTGGGCAGCCTGTTCCAATATTTGACAACCATTTCGGAGAAGAAGTTTTTCCTAATATCCAATCAAGACCTCCCCTGGCATAACTTGAGGCCATTTCCTCTTGTCCTGTCTCTAGTTATCTGGGAGATCTACCCCACCCGCCTACAACCTCCTTTCTGGTAGTTGTGCAGAGCAATAAGGTCCCCCTTGAGCATCCTCCTCTCCAGGATAAAACACCCCAGTTCCCTCAGCTGCTTCTTATAAGACTCACGCTCCAGACCCTTCACGAGCTTTGTTGTTCTTCTCTGGACATGCTCCAGCACCTCAATGTCTTTCTTGTAGTGAGGGGTCCAAAACTGAAGACAGTATTTGAGGTTGTGTTGTGTCTTCACACGAGTGACGTTTTGCCATACAGTTAGCTTTAGTTTTTCATTCCAGCAGGAAAGCTCAGCAAATGAAAAAAAGAGTGTTTAGTGAAGAGGCAAAGTATTTCTAATATTTAACATGGATCTTGTGAAATTTCTTCTCCAAGAAAAGTGGAATGGTCTGAAAGGGGAAAAATTATGGGCAGGGGGAGAAGGGGAGGAAATTTCACTGTAAATTCTATTTCTTAAAACACAGTGAAAAAGGCCTTTCCCCAAATTTTCTTTGAAATAATTTGGAGGTTTTAGAAATATTTTTAATTTGAAATATAAGAACCGCATTACACCTCAAGTATACTCTCTGTGAAGGAGGAAAGAAGGGAAAGGAGAAACAGAACATAAGAGACAGAGAACAGAGAAGAGAGAAAGTGAGAAAGATGGGAGGAAACAGAGGAAGAAAGAGAAAGGATGAAAGAACAATGGAGTGAGAGGAAAGAGTGAAAGAAAGGAAGAAAGAAAGAAAAAAAAAAAAAGAAGCAAGAGAAGTTTAAAAGTCAAACCAATCCATCTATATCTATCTATCTATCTATGAGGTGTGTCAGGAATCCTAACTCCTGAGAAAAAAGAATGAATGACTACTCTGTATATAAGCCCTCTCAGTTTGAAAGGATAACATTTATATTTCTCTTTTCCAGAAACCTTAATTACTTGGAATTAAACATTCTACAATTTTTCTTAACTGTATGAATTTAAGATGCTTTTGATCCTCTGACAACAGATCGAGAGGCACAGCATATTAATTAAAAAAATACCAATAAAAACAGCCCTCATGAAGAAAATCTTAATTTAAAAACTCCACAGTACTTTTCTTGGACAAGTTTTGTAGGGAAGAAATTAGTCTCCAAATAAATAGTACAGAAAGCAATTTGTTTTTCACAGAAGTTTGTCCTTCTTATTCTTCATGTCAACAACTTCATTGTTTTAGCGTGCCTTTATGAATTTACCTTCTTTGAGTAAGATGTGGTGTATTAGCAGCATACACAAGATAGTCTGTATTTCAAAGGCTACGGATAGCCATGTAATACCTGTCGTGTTATCTATCTATCTATCTATCTATCTATCTATCTATCTATCTCTCTATCTCTCTATCTCTCTCTCTCTCTCTCTATCTATCTATCTATCTCTTCTATTAATATATTGCATTTATTTCCTGGGTGTTGTCAGACCAAGATGTTGACACTGTCATTGGCCATTTGCATATCACTTCTCACCATCATTTCAGTTACTTTTGACAGTGTTTCATGATTTAGTCCTAGACAAATACCAGAGAATGAGAAATGTGCTGAAGGAATAAAGGGCATTCCCTCAGTGTAATATGCAACAATAAATAAAAATAATTAATAGCAATTATATAATTTTGATTTTTTTAAAAAATCTATGTTCAAGGCAGTTCCATTTGCCTGCAACATAATGAAACCATCTAAATTTTAATACAAACATTACAAATTCTAAACACCCTCTCAAAATTTGAACAACTAAAACAAATTGACATTTGATTCTCAAAAGCCTTTGGATAAAGTACCTCATAAGAGTCAGTTAAGAAACTTGATAACTACAGGCTTAGAAATACAGTACTGCCATGGACTGAAAACTGCTTTCAAAATGGGAAGGCAAGAGTAGGAAGAAACGTTGAGTTCTTAGTAGAATGAGGCTATTCAATAGTGATACTTTAGAGATCAGAACTAGAACCAGCATTGTTCAATGCAACTGTGAGTAATCTGGAGGAGAAGATGACTGCTGAGACAACTTCTTGCCCATTCCTGTTACTATCATTTTTGTACAGCAAAACTGCTTTTTTATTCTGGAAGCCCTGTTTCTTCTCTTTTCTCCTCTACTAAGCCCTTTTTTCGTGGACAGGGTTCATTATTTACCATCAAGTTGTGCATCACAACTCATTCATCCTTACTAAGGCCTCTTGGCAAAATTCCAACATGCGATGTCAATAAGCAATATTAACTCTGGGTCATTAGCTAATGCAAGTAGTACCAAACTGAAAGAACAACTTGCAGTACTTAGTAGAAGTAATTCTTTAGGTTTTTGATAAAAATTTGATAGAACCAACAAATAAAAAGCATAGAGTAGGAAAATATTAACATAACATACACAAATTAGTGGTAAAATATACTTTAAGTATAAAATTACTTTAAGTACTGTCAGGTCTAATTTTTTGTGTCAAAAGAGAAAACAGTTACAGTGGAAAAAGATTAAAATAAGGACAATGAGAAAAGGTCTTAGGTTTTGGGGAGGAAAATTTCACAGAACAGATATTCCTTCCTAAGCTGAGCCTGTGAACTACTGGGAAAGGGCAGTAAAGTTTTAGTAATTAGCCAGACAGAGATTCTCATAGGTCAAAGTAGACCCAACTATGATAAAGTTTCTGTGTTCCAGCCAGCAGGGAAAATTAGAACACCACCTTGCGAAACTGTAATACAGAGATTATTCTGTATTCATTATCGTCACCAGACTCATATGGCTTTCTTTTAGTTGCATGATTTTCTATTAAGTTGTCGCATCATGCTAGCAGGAAGTGTTCATTAGTTTATTTTTGTGTCTGCTTTTGTATGAAAAGCAGGGCGTTCTGAGGTGAGTGTAGTACTGCGATCAGTCGCTGAAGATGTGGTTTGCATTCAGCTGTGAACAATGAGGGACTTGGAGAGGACCGTATATGTGATGGATGTTTAACAATTAAGAATCTTAAGTTGAATGTGGAAGAGCTGGGAAGAGAAGCAGAGGTCCTCAAGAGGATAAATGAGTGTAAGAGATTTATCAATGAAACACGGTTAGTTTTAAATGCAGAAAACAAGAAGCAGCAAGGAGGTCAATGGGAGTGAGCTGAGAACAGCCTATAGAGAGGAAGAAGAGGAAGAGGAAAAAAAAGATGTGAGATGTGTAAAGAGGCAGAGTTAAAGTGAATGAGAAGCAAAAGGAAATCTGCAGCGTGAAAGGGACTCTGCAGAGCTTGTGGGAAACCTTGGCTGACAGAGCACATGAAATCGCAGAACGGTGAGCAGACAACGGTGATGGCAGTGAGGAAGAACAACCCAGAAAATGGAGACATATTGGAAAGCACAGTTTTTTACCTGCACTTTTTCTTATCCTGACTTTTTTCGCCAGGAATAGAGTTACAGTTAATAGTGACAGAACAGAGGTATATATGTAAAATACTCTGTAAGAGAGTATCATCTCTCTTGGTAGCCATCAGTGGCATAAAAGAGGAAAGATTCTTGTTTTGTGCGATAACCGAGACTTTCATAATGCTAAGTGTAGGGTCACAAACTAATCATGATTTTTGGGGAATGAGAAATTTTGCTAGTGTAGGTAGGCTGAGTGTGTCCAACCTGTGGGTAACAATTTGCAGCTAATAAAGAAACTAGACTACTTATTACAGGAAAATAGAAGATGAAACTGCATATAGGAAAACAGTAACTATATGTGTGGTTGATACAGAAATTCTAACATCATCATCCTACCATAAAGATCTGTTTCCTGAAAACAGCTTTGTTTTAGTGAATCTCTTCTACTTTTAAGTGAAACAATTAATTTGGGAAATGTTGCAGACTACACAGGGAATTGTTTTGCAAAGCTTTTCACTATTCTCTGTGGAATTTTTCAATTACATAGCCTTTTATCTCTCTGGGAGGATCACCACAACACTTCTTTCACAGAATTGTATAAAGGATCCTACAGGTCCTGGCCCACATTCTACTGTAGGGCAGAGCACCCATCCCTCTGACTTGGGCAGTTTCTGTAGAGATATATCAAGATGAGATTTGGTTTATTTAGTGGCAAACATCCTCACTAGTTTTATATGACAAATACCTTTCCGCGTTCCTGGAGATAAGCTGATTTACTACAGCATAAAATCTGGTCCGTTAGATGGTAGGATTACAAGAACACAACCCTGAAGCTAATAAAAAAGCATACTGTATCTGGGAGTGGCACAAGATATCAATGCCAATACTGCTGCGATGCCAATACTACTGCTGCTCAGGCCATTCTCTAAAAGAGTATCTCAATGAGCCAGCTGAAATGTTTAGACAACAGCAATATACACAGTACCACAATGTCAGCTGGTCAATGGCTTACTGTTTGTACTGAAACATTTTCTGGGCATCTGAGGAGGAAATTTAAAGTTCAGTTTTCTTTATCTCCCATAAATACGAAAACAATAAAGAGCTTATGAATGCATAAAATATTTAAGTGCAGTCCTCTAAGGCCATTCAAACTCTCTCGTGTTCTACAGAAATGTGGGTCAATGAAGGGTTTTGAAAAATAAGTATTTTGTTTTATAGTTTAGAAAATGGGGATTAGCAGAGGTGTTTTAAAAAACCTTTAAACAATTTTAACTTAGGAAACAAGTGTGAATGAACATTTAAAAACATACCTCCTACTCTGCGACAGTATTGTAACATGTGTGGTTAGTTAAAGAAAGATTCTTCTATTTATAGTCAACAAATACAAAACATGTAAGTGTGCCACCGTGCTGTGTCAAAGATTCAGCTTCTGTCACAGGTGACATGTACTCAGCACAGTAAAATAAGGATGGCTGCAAGCAAATCTAAGCCTCACAGATGAAGAGAGAAAAAAAAACAAACCAACCCTGTGCTTACTGGAAAAGGTATCCCTCTTGCCTACTAAGAGAAAGGAAATTTGTCAGTGCAGTGACCAAAACCAGGTTCGAGCACAATTATTTGTCTCTGTACCTAAGGTGAAATGCACTGGACAACCAGGTTGGGGATCCAACAGTGCCAAGCTCTGGGCGTGTACTTTTTCTGTGGTTTTGTAATTTGGGTGCTTTTTTTATATTCCCTTCAGGAACTACATTTGGGAGTCTGTGATCCCTAGAAGGGTTGGGAAGGACATATGAGCCCTTAGCGTCATGTGCAATTGGGTCATAACTTTTTTGTTCTCTAAATTGCCCTTCCTTTTCCTTGCTATATCATCTTTATAGCGGCAAATTGTTTCTCCCCCTTCATTTTACCTATTATACATAGGAAATAATTTTAAATCAATTTTCATTCCATTATGTAGCTGAAATTAAAAATATAGCAAATTGAATTAGAATTTGAATAGTGATGCTGGAGGAATTTCCATCTAAATCCAAAGTATCAGAATTATTCTTATTTAAGAATATTTTTTACTTTTCAGACCCTTACCTTGAGTAATTTATACAGTGCTGGCCACTATATCTTTGTAAAGGTTTAATTGCTCTTCAGGGGAGCGGTGTAGAGCAATTATACAAATGATACCAGATATCAACGATTTAAGTTATGAGGAAAGACTGAGAAAGTTGAGCATATTCTCAGTGGAAAAGAAGAGACTCCATGTAACCCAATTGAAGTTTTAAAAATTATGAAGAGGACTGATAAAATTGATCCAAGCAAGCTCTTTACACTTGCAAGACCACAGAAACTAGAAGACATGATCTAAAAATTAGAAAGTTGGGAACAAGAAAAGAAATGCTAAGGCAAAATTGTTTTACACAGAAGGATTAGAAGTATATGGAATAAATTACTATAAAGGGCCCCTGAAGCAAGAAGCATCATTGAATTCAAGAGGGAATGAGATGAATTTCTAAACAAAAGGAGCAGATAGAGGGTGGCAGAGAAAACAGTCAAATGGAAATAAGGGAGACAATAAGGAACAAGCCAGAAGAGCATGAAAGCCTTTTCCTCTTACTTATTTCTTTGGGGTTTCTTGCTGGTGCTGTTCTTTGGATATTGATTTGCTATTGCCTAAAATAATGCACCAGCCCTGTAGCACAGGTCAATCAGTCTTTTTTTTTTTTTTTTGAAATTATTTACAACATTTTTAATATTAAGTTTATTTTATTAAGAGGTTCCTGGATTTTGGCCTACAGTCGTATTTGATCAAATCTTGAAAATGAACCTAGCCTAGTTAGTCATATTGGACAGCTATATGTGTAGGAAACCCCTGCAAAAGAGACACAGGGGTACAAAGCCATCAGGAAGGTCTTTTCCCTCCCACAACTCCAGCTACTGCTGGCCAGCACAAGTTGTTGGAATACCCAGCACCCTGCTCCTGGGATATCTCTCTGCTTAGGAGCTGTACTTTTCAAAGCTGGCTTTTACTAATAGACACAGAGGATGTAGTTACATGCAGATTTTCTCTAGTGAGAAAGCCAATTTATGAAGTCCAAGCTTCCAACCACAGCTACTCATTCCAGTCACCACAATATAATTTACTGTATTCCCAAGAAACAGCACCAGAAATCTGAGATGATTTTACAGATTCTATATATGTTGTTTTAATTTTCCTGTGACTGTCTAAACCAATAAGAAACAGCAAAAACTCTGAAGCTGTGGATACTGAGGAAGACAAGATTCCATTGTTTTACTTTCAGACAGGTGTATTCAGAATGACAGCTTTAACTACACAGGAATGAATGGCTGAAAATTCCATGTGCACCTGAGAAAGCTTCTTGAGTTTCATTGTTGACTGCTACCTATGTCCATTTTTGCAAAACTAATTATTTCTCAACAATATTAAATATTTAAAACCTAACTATTGCTCAGTTGCTACATTCTTTTAGTCCCCCCCAACCTGTTGTGGCTTTTATGTATCAGGTAGATGCTATTATGTCAAAAAACAGCATACAGACAATAATACATTGAAATACTAGTCCTTGCCTAATTAATTGCCTTAGAGCTTTCAGAAATGCACCAAAAAAAAAAAAAAAAGAAAAGAAAAAAGCTTTGTATATATGGTAAATAGTAATAATATCCTCTGTTTTGTTTTCTTACGAAGTGGGGGACATTTGAAAGGATTATGCAGTTTCTTTCAACTTAAAGCTTGGGTTTTTTTTCTTGAAGAACATGTACAATTTTTTTCCTCCGCATTTTAAACATTAATTTCCAAGGTATCCACAGCTAATTATTCAGCAGTTACTTTAATGTTTCAGATAGGGAATAAGTACCCTTGGGGAGAACAGATCATGCTTTTAAAGTCTAGCTACAGTAAAGGTTTATTACTAGAAGACATCCACTGCATATAGTCACTGCTATTCCTTTCTCTGCTCAAAAATGGAAGCAGTGTGGTAAAATTTAATCTCATTTAAAAAAAAAAAAAATCCAGATGTTGACTAACAGCCCTATGTCCACAGTTGGGGCTCTGGAAGATGAGCTCTGGAGTACAGAAGTATTTGCTGCCATCAGCTGTCAACCCCACCTCATGCTGGGCACACTGGAAAGGTAAATTCATTTGCCCTTTCCTACTTATTTCACACTTCAGAGTCTTTCTGTGACCACACCTTCTCTGGTGAAACTCTGGTCTATGAGCTGGACAACTGGCAGCAGCCCAGTTTAGCCTCTTCAGGGAAGGCCCTCAAAACTCATCACCAGCCTTGTTTGCTGCAGGTTCTCCAGGGCCAGGGGTACCAGAGTGGATTGCAAGTAAAGAGGAAAATTGAAATTATATCTGAAAGGAAAATGAATGCTTTCATGTGGTTATATCTTTGGGGACATCCTTTGGGAACTCTCTCCCAGAATCCATCCAGGTGGTCCTGAGCACATGTGCCTGCTGCAAAGCTGTTAAATGAGAGGTAACACACACTTAAACTCTGCCCAACACCAATCCTATCTGATTGTTTCCATATGAGGAAAGGTATGTCAAGTGGCAGAAACAGCAGTCCTGACTAGGAACTGGAATAATTTTTCACAACCCTTGTAAAAGACAGCTCATGTCCTGTCCTCACCATGGCTCAGTCAGAAAGAGAAAACCACATGGGCCAGGGCCCAACCACAGGTCCTTGAGTCAAGTGTTGCCCCCTGACTCGACTTCCACTACTTAGCCTCTGGATCTCCTCTGAGGTCACCGAATGTCATAGCCAAAAGACATGATGATTATTCAGGGAGCGTTTTCCTCAGTTTAAAGTTCATAAAATAATGTGAGTGTTCCTCTGCAGCCTGGCTGACTGGTGGGTCTTGAGCCCAAAGCTGATGATCTGTTTGCACACCTTAATGTGCGGTGGGATTAGAACATGTGGGAGTTTGGAGAGTACAATGTTGGAGGATGGTGCCGTGGAGAAGAAGCTAGACATGTTGTAGACTCTCTTCTGTGAGCGGTGTCTGACCTGTGCTCTTCCCCAGGTAGTGAGCAGAGATACCTGGCAAAGTGCTAGGTGGCAAAGGCCAAAAGTGTATATGAGGCTTTGCTAACAGTCGATACCGTGAGTGATGGCAGGCCATGACTTAAACCTGTGACCTGGACCTAATATAGTATTTACTACCATAAAACCAAGCTTAACTCTTTTCCTGGAATATTTCTGTGTATTCCACTTTGATATATGGTTTCCAACTTACCTCAGAATGCAGTATTGGGTCACCACAAACTTGCCTGAGGTATTTCAGTTAAATACCTATAAAAGGAAGAAAGCATTAGAACTTTTGCTAATCAAATATATTGGTGGTTCAGAGTGTTAAAAAATATATCTATATCTGGTTTATAGTAAATGTGTTCTTATATTTAGCTTACTAATATAGACATAGCCTTTGAGTTAGAGATGGGAGTTCCAACTGAGGTAAAATCTCGTTTTATTGCTCTGGTTATTCTGAAAGAGAAATCTTCTAAATTTGGCCAGTAATTTTTAGGTTAGGACTGGAGCTTGCGTTTCCCTCCTGACAGACTTTATGACATGCTGATCATAAAATTATACAATCAAATATTTATTTTGGTTGGAAAAGACCTTTAAGATCATTGAGTCCAACCATTGACCTGACACTGCCAAGTCCACCACTAAACCACTAAACTAATCCAGAGATGGTGACTCAACCACCTGTCTGGGCAGCCTGTTCCTCATTCAGGTAATTGTAGAGAACAATAAGGTATCCCTTGAGCCTCCTTTTCCCCAGGTTAAATAACTTCAGTTCTCTCAGCTGCTCCTTGTAAGACTTGTGCTCTAGGCTCTTCACCAGCTTTGTTGCTCTTCTCTGGACACGCTCCAGCATGCTCCAGAAGTGAGGGACCCAAAATTGAACACAGTATTTGCGGTGCATCCTCACCAGTGCTGAGTACAGGGGGACAGTCACACAGTCACTGCCCCTGTCCTGCTGGCCGCACTGTTCCTGATACAGGCCAGGATGCTATTGGCCACCTGGGCACACTGCTGATTCCTGTTCAGCCAGCTCTCAACCAGCACCCCCAGGTCCTTTCCCACCGGGCAGCTTTCCAGCAGCTCTGCCCCAAGCCTGTAGCGCTGCGTGGGGTTGGTGTGACCCAGGTGCAGGACCCAGCACTTCTCTTTGTTGAACCTCCAACAATTGGCCTCAGCCCATGGATCCAGCCTGTCCAGACCCTATATAAAGTCTTCCTACCCTCAAGCAGATAACAGTCCTGCCCAACTTGCTGTCACCTGCAAACTAATTGAGGGTGCATTCCATCCCTTCGTCCAGGTCATCAATAAAGTTATTAAACAGGACTGGCCCCAACACTGAGCCCTGGGGAGCACCACCTGTGACCAGCCGCCAGCTGGATGTAACTCCATTCACCACCACTCTTTGGGCATTTTGATAGATACGTGACCTTAGCTCATCTTAGGTATCTAAAGGTTTTCAGGTTGTGAGACTGGTGAAGTCTCTTCATTGGAACATTGCAGAGGAATACAGGAGGGCAGCAGGACCTGTAACCCTACTCTATCCCCAAGCAGCAGGAACAGCCTTGGAGGGGTCACCAAACACAGGCAAGAGCAGCACCAAGGGTCTTACACTTGACATCAGGAAATAGGCTAGGTCTGCTTCCCTGGCTGCTCCTCAGCCCAACATGCCCACAGTTGGGTAGATTCATAAATCTTGCCCTAAAATTTGAACAGAAATTTGGGGTTTTTTTTAGGTTTTATTTTCCTGTTTTCTCATCCATTCTCTCTCCCCTTAGAACCACTTATTATATTGTACATCTGTACAGATCACCATACTTTAACCAGCAGAGTACCATTCTAGTTTAAGAGTCAACTTATTGATACATATTAGCCTGTTTCTCTTTAATTACCTGAGAAAGAGGAAAATAATGATACTATAAATATAGAAGATGTCAAATTTTTAGGAGTACTGGTTCTCCAACCTATTGTTAAGCAGCACATACAAGTGTTTAGTGTATGCTGAGATTAATTTTCAATACGCAGTTTCCCTTGGGATATTTATATTCTTCCAATCAGCATAGAACTGTCCATCAAAAGTAATTTTATAAATATATATATATATATATACCCACACACCACACTCAAAGAGGCACGCACACACAATCACTGCCACAAACTTTTTTTGGGTTGTTTCTTTAAAAAGCTGTAAATCTGAGTAACATTTTCTCTGCACAATGACCTGTTCAGGTAGGTGGCTGTTCATTTCAACAAGCAATTGGAATGGAAGTACTTGTTGGTTTATTTCTTTTTTTTTTTTCTTCCTTCTACTTTTGCAAACAGTTAAGTTAAAAATTCTCTTGTCTGAGAGGTAAAAATTATTAATGCAAAGGGAGAAAAATAGTTTCAAAAGACTTGCTTTGGAGTCCAGTCTATTTTGGTTTTCTTACTCAAATCATTTACTTCTAATTAGATAAGAGAACAAAAAAAAAAATTCCAAAGGGGAAAATACTTTTTTTTTTTCCACAAATTGCTTCCATCATTTCTGAACTCTGCTAAGCATTTTTAATAGATATGTGCCCTTAGCTCATCTTTTGCATGCTAACAATTTAATCTGAATACCAATATAGACACAAAATAAACGATTGTTTCCTGCCAGAGGTATCTGCAGAAGAAATCTTGGAGTAAAACATTGTCTTTGCAGCTCATTGTGTCTCTAATTAGACTGGAAGGAGGCAGAAGCTTGCTGGTGTCAGTCTGTGTTTAGCATGCCCTGGAGCTTCAAGCTCCTGTGGGTATCAAAGTGCACTAATTAAATGAGGGGTCCACAATACCGCGCTAAACATCAGAGTGAGAGAAAGAGTCCAGTGTCCTCAGTGCCTTTGAGAATCCATGGCCCACGCTAATTACCCATTGTTGAATTGACTTCCCATTCTACAAGGAATGAACGGTGCCTCTCTCCCCCCTTCCCCCAGCCTCCTCCCCCCCTTAGATTTTACCATCTTTGCTTTGGCCGCCTAATTAATCTTATGGAAATCTCCCGAAGCCAGATTCCAGCAAGGTTGCCCCGATGTTTATAATTTGATTTGTGATGATAAAAGTGAAGACACCCGGTGATGGAACAGTGTCATTTTCAACACTCTTGAGAATCGAAGAGGCTATCAATCTTTCCCACGTGCATGGCAAACTGATATCCTAGAAAATTAACTTCAATTAATAACAGAAATCCCCAGACACTCAGGGAAGTAGAGATGCTTTGAAAGAGAACCTTCAAAGATGTCTCTGGATTGTCTTTTATATGCAGACTCTTCTTTTTATATAGAAGAGATTCTCAATAAGGGAATGTGTGGCGATGGGGGGAGTTCCCCCTTTCCCCTTTTAATCCAAGCAAGATGAGGTAATATTTTATATTTAGTTTAGGAAGAAGTTAACCAAAGGTCTGTAGGTTAAATCTGTTTTTATTTCCTCTCTGTAGATACTACTACTTAAAAGGATTATGCTACGCATTTGACTGAGGAAAAGAAATTCAAAATAAAAATGTATTTACCATGACACTTACTTCCCTCCCCAAAATGCTGGAAAGTTAAGAGTTGGGCTGCTTGTCATTGCCAGCCTTCTTTGCCTTGACAAGATTTGTGATCTAAAGCTGAATGTTCTATCAGGAAAAAAAGACTTGTTAAGATTTTACATCTTCTAATAACTGCAATGACACAGATACTAAAGACTCCTATAAAAGCAAGTCTCCTTCCTGTGAAACCTTGCAACACATGAGTTTTACTCTACAAAAAAATCTGCCATGTCTACACAGGCGAGTGGCATCTCTGTGTTGCTATTGTATGGGGGAGTTGGTTAGACAACACAACTTCAGTTTATTACTAGCAAAATAGAAGCACGTGTAACATTTCACCACTTGCGATATTGACAAAGTCCTTGCTGAACAAACAAACAAAAAACCCCACTAATAATTTCTGGTTTGGATTGAGCTGGGGTCTTTTTTGCATAATATACCATAGACAGCGAATTCAAATTCATGATTAACAATTAATTTGAGGTGATGCATAAACAAAACTTACCACCCAGTATCCTACTTAAAGTTTAGCTTCCAAGTAATTTTCAAGGTAGCTTGAAACAAACCTCAGTTACAGTCTTAGCTTAGCAGCAAGAATGGGTTAAGTTTATTGCATTTCAGGTTCTTGTTATAATCGCTGTCACGTGAATGAATTCATGTTGTGCCATTTCTTGCTCTCATTACAACCTTTGTTACGAGAATGAGGTATTAGGATTTTAATGCCTCATATATTCTGTGAATTATGTTAGTGTGCTGTACTACTTTGACCTTTTAAGTATTCTGTAACTTGATTGGTTGGTAATTCTAGTCCCTTTCTTGTTGACAGCTTCAATAACCTTTCAGGCAAAGGTGGAATGGCAATCCAATCAAAATACAGAATATTTGAGAGTTCAAAATACATAGTGTAAAGAATGGCTATAATTCATTGGGAGAAAACAAAATTTTAATTCTTCTAGTGCTTAAATTTGGGACATGAATAGAAAACAGAAGAAACAATGCATTCCAAAGAGAAAGCTTAGGATAACAATTGAAAGTGATAGGTTTTTTTTTTTTCTTTTTAAACTTACTTTGTAGTAACTTGTGATATTCTTGTGGCTAGCTCTACTTGATAGATGATTATAATTTTCTACCATTTTTTAAAATATTATTGTGTCATATGAAATTTTATTAAATGAAAGTTTTATTTTATGTCTTGAGTACCTAGGTCTACTTTTAAACAATTTTATCAAATTGTGAATACAATAACTAAGCATACACTAAAAGGCAGCACCTGCACCTTTGTGAGAATTATTATTAATGGTAGCAATCTATATATCATATGTTGGTTGTACAAAGTATCATGAAAAAAAAAGTAGATGTCTATTATTATTTGGTACTATCATCTGCACATTCAGATTTAATGATTGCAGAAGAAATCTGTTTGTCAGAAAATGTCATTTAAGTTTGATTTTTTAATAATATATTTAATCTAAAAATAACCCTCAGTGACAAACAATACTAATTCAAATGAATACACACTTACTATATTTTCCACAGTATGTAGAATACAAAGCAAACTAATTTTACAAAACTTAGTAAATTTAGTAAACTTTAAACTAAGTTGGTTCGTTTCTCCAAATGTATTCTTCCTCTGAAATCTCTGCTTACTAAAAATAATGGGTTTTAAAATTTTTTCTGTAATTATATTTTTACCTTTTTTTTTTTTTTCATTTCCTCGCCCCCCCCTCCCCCCCCCATCTTTCATTGGATTCTATATGGAGAACCAATGCAAACAGTAGAAAAACTTCAGGAAGCTTTCTGATTTAATATCCTTTGAGATTAAATATCCTTTGTAATTTAATATCCTTTGAAAACGCCCCCTAATGATGCTGTGTGAAACCCAGCTTGATATAAATTGCTGCTGAATTGTTATATCTATACCTATAGGTAGATATAGTTTACCCATTTTTTGTTTTGTTATTTCAGGTACAGGTTTTCTTTGATTAGAGGTTGTAGCTGGCCTATAGTTTTGTCTAGAGACTCGGCATGGTGGTTGAAGTGGCATACAATCTTACGGCCACTTCAGGGAATTCTTTTTCACTGAAGAAAATGAAAGAATAGATTCTTCCTTTTTCATGAGACCACTTACTAGGTATATTTACAAGAGGAAAGATCCTTTCAGGATTACTACTTGAATGGGGTATGAATTTCCAGCCAGCTGATTTTTAGACTCTTCTACTTGGCAAAGAAGAACCTAGGTCAGATCCACAGACCATAAGTTAAAAATTCTAGGAATTTTGAAGGGGATACCATTGATTCCTACAGCATACTAGTATGAACAGAAAGACTGCATACGTATGCCATTTTCAGTATAGCCTCTTAATACAATGTGGCAAATTTCACCCAGCATAATACAAAACTAATCAGCATACAAAAGAAGACACAGGCACAAGTTGTTTGATAAAGTTTCAGCCCTAATTTTGTGGAGTCATTCAGAAGCCTCTGTGTCATGAGCAGGAATGTCAGTAATAGAAAAGAGATTACAGTAACGTACTCTATTCTCAGTCTGTAAATGCCGATGGCTTCTGACAGCCTTTGGAATTGAAAAAGCCTGGTCCATATTTTTATGGCGTGCCGGTGTGCCTGAGAGGTGGCAGAAAAACTATATTCTTTCTATTACCACATGATGTAAACACTAGTCCCAAGGTATACTGGGTGAAGAGTGAGCCTGAAAACTGTCTGTAAATGACCAAGTGGAAACTATTTTGTGTTTTTCAATTGAAGCTGCAGCTACAGGAGTGTAATGGTTTCCTCTACAAGTCTGTATGTCTCTCCTGCTGGTGGAGGTGTGCCTTTGGTAAGACTTACCACAGTTGCAACCATGCAGGTGTCTACTGCTGTTTGAAATGCCCTGGATTACCTGAGACTTTCCAGGCTGGTAAAAGTCACGCTAGAGCTGTTGTCCCCTAGATCACTAGATCAGCAGGTGCTGAGGACAAACTGCTTAACTGCACATTACTTATAATGATGTGATGCACCCTCTGTTCAGTCAACTGAATTTGAACCCCAGGGTAGGATTCAGTGGGATTCATCTTCTGGATGAAGTTACTGGAAATGCAGTCTTCATAGCAAGGTGATCTTATGTGAACTTGGTAAATGTCTGCTATTGCAGTCAATGGATTCAAGAGAATGGGTCAGCTCCCAAATACAGGTTGCGGTTGCAGCGTGAGTGGTGTCTAATAGGCTTCACTGATTAGTTTCAGCAAGGAACTTAATTCAGGTACCAAAACATAGGTATCACCATTTCAGCTACTTAATTTGGGACTGACATTGATAATAGTTTTATATTTGTACCTAGAATCAGGTTTGTGAGAATGGAAGGAGTAAAGATGACTTTCCATCAGTTTTTCATATCACCACTGCTTTCCCATAGTGACTACGCTTTGATTTTACTTTCATTGAAGAATTAGGTTGTTGCTTATCCATATAGAAATCTTCACATATAGACAGTTTATTCTAACTTGAGTATGTTCACATTATTACATAATTTCATACAGGAATTTTAAGGGGAATTCTAAGCAGATGGATGCCTAATGTCTTTCATCACAAAAGTATCAGACATGATTTTATGAAGATACCAACATCTTCAATTACTATGTGTTTTAGTATTGATTGAAGTGGTTCTTTCTTCTAATCTAAAACCTGAATTTTCATGTCCAAAAGCTGTGGTTTCACTGTTTTGCCAGCAGGTCACCTCCACTGGAATTAAGGCTGTTTAACACAGTGAAAATTAAATAAAAAGGAAGAATGTGTTGTACTAAAAGGCTTTATATTCAGTGAGATAATCACTGTACTTCATGTGCTCCTTCTTAAATGCTTGTTCCTGTCCTTTGGAGGTGACCTGCAAGTAGCCTAGTAATAATATTTTAAACTTCATGTTTTGTTCACTTAATAACACACTCAATTTGCCTATTTTCTGGTTTAGTATGTGATAATGCAAACCAATTCCATGAAAGTTGAGGGACTCTGGCGAGCGAGTCTGGATCGATCTTTCTTCTTAAAGCTGTGACTGTTGAAAGGACTTAGAGCAAAGCCAAGCAGCTTAAAAGTCAGTGAAGGCAAGGGCCTGAGAATAAAGAAAGTGGCTAACAAGCCCAGGTGATCAAATCTATTTCCTCTAACAGAACTCTTGGCTTCCTTCCTTTCTCATTTAAATTAGGAACCACTACACTAGAGTCATTAAAGTTACACTAATAAAAAAGAAGAAATCAAAATCAGACTTGGTCTTTTAATTGGCTTCAGATTGGGCCCTAAATTAGGTAATTTATTAGTCCAGGGAAATGATTACCTGTCTTTGCACTGACCCCTCTGACGGAGAAATAATACCTTAATACAGTCCCCATGAGGAATGAAAACAAAAACAAGTATATTCTACATTTCATAGGCATTGTGACTCCAGTTCTGCTCTTAGTTTTAGATAATAATATGGACCTAAGAGTGCCTTTAAATACAAATATTTCACATGACAGGTGAAGTTCCTAGACATACAAACAAGTTAATGAAAGTAACAAATTTCTGTGTGTCCACTAACTTATGGTAGCTACAAAAGTTCATGCCACTGGCTCATCCATGCATCGTTACTCCCTTCAAGTCACTTTCTGAAGGCCTGATGTGCTAACATGCGTTATGTGCACTGGCGCTGAGGAACACAAGCAGAATCCAAAACATGGTCAGGAAGACCTGGTTCAGTGACTTTGTGTGCTTTCTCAAGGTACTCATGTACAGAAAACACTTTTGTATTTTAAAAGGTGACATATTCAGAGGAGATGCACAGCAGCTCCATACGTAACACACGCTTCCCTGCCTTTTGTCAGTGAGTGGAAAACCTCAGGCTATAGTATTGGGAACACTTGTTCAGCCTTTTCCACTGCTTTCCTCTGAAGAAGACTATCCCTGCATAGAGGCACTGCTCCGATGGGAACACCTGTCTTTCACTACATCATGGGTCTATGAGCAACTCAAAACCAGTCAGTGAGATTTCTCAGTTGTCCCTACATTCACGATGCAGGACAAAAGTGGCTTATCAAAAGTTAACAGCTAATACTCAGTAAAGGTAGTTAAATATCCATCTTCCCACTCAGAAGTGCCACAATGTCAGAAGTCACACACCATTTTAAAAATAATGGGGTACATGAGTCATGACTGCTGTGACAGACATTTTCACTTGGACTGATGAAGAATTAAAAGACTGAAATTGGGAAGGGGTTGAGTGTTTAATTCACATCTTTTTTTTTTTTTTTTTTTTTTTTTTTCCATAGCACTTTTCACACTAATACTCCAGAAAAAGCATTGCTCAGAGAGTTTTCAAACTGGAGTACACAGCACCCAGAGATGCCTCACAAATAACTGCATTCTTGACAGGCCCTATAAAGAAGTTCTCAGAAGTAATGCCTGTGGGAGGAGAAATAAACAGAATTTTGTCAAAGAAACAATCAGACATTTCAGTTAGAAGTTTTGATGCCAATCCTTGAAGTATCACTTTCAAGGAGAATATGCCAAAATCAAAGATCACAGCAGCTACAAGTTCAAGTATTTCTCAAGGTCCCCAGGCATATTCATTCCTGCTCTCATCTCAGTATCTATGACCCTCAAGGTCCAGTACATGCAGACAAATACAATTGTTTTCAGAATCAGATAATTCAGTGACCTCATTTTGATCATTACTTTCATAGACTCCTGTATTTGAAACAGCTTGACATTTTTTATTGCTGACCCGATTTCTACTCCTCCATTGCAGGCCCAAATGAACCTTATTGAAGGGAAGCATTCACTTTTTCTTCTGTCAGGAAAATATCTCATCTGATTGCAACTGTAAATCAGATCAGGTATAGCAAAACTAAATCAGTTGGAAAGACCATTGTCCCTGTTAGAATTTTTTTTTTTAAAAAAGAAAGACACACACACACACACCCCAGATTAACAAATCCGTACTATGAGGTCACGTCTAAGATTTGTTGGATACTGTACAGAGACTATAGAGGGATCATGCTGGGCTGGCTGTATATTGCACCTTACATTCAGAATACCAAGACAGTACGGTTAAAACAATCTGCCTTATGCTGATTCAGGCTGGACTTTAGAAAGTGATAAACTAGTGCTTTTATCTTCAAGCAATCCTTGATAAGACCTTTATTGCATAAGCAAACAAAGCAGTTAAAAAGTCTCAGAAGAGCAGCAGCCATACATGCTGGCAGGAAGAACAATATGTTTTATTCCTTTCCCTATGTAGAGTACTAAAAAGTTCCTCATTTTGTGGAAAATCTGAAGGTTTAATTGGGACAGAATAAAATACTTTACAAGAGACAGTGATTTTGCCTCCAGATATTCTGCAGACACAAAAGGGCAAATAAGGATTTTCTTCTATCAAAAACATTTTCACTGCGACAACTATGATTTGGATAATTTTTTTTCCCGTTGTGCCACTTATAAGTTCAACCAGTTTGCTGTGCTATCTCACAGTAGGTCCTTGTGACCCGGAAACTTTTCAGATATTATCCTCCCCATGAACAACTCTGTTTCATATTATCTTCATCTCATAATAGCTTATTTTGCATTTTTCTGCTTTGATTGTCACCTATGTGAACTTACTTTTGCTGCCGATTACCAACATCGGCAGGGCCAGTATTAGTTTTCTGTCTTCACAGTTACTTGCAACACCTCTTAATTTTGTATAATTTCCAAATGTGAAGTCATCTTGATGTCTTTTAGAAGAATGAAAGAATTAAACAGAATTAAATAGCCTGTGTATATAAAATAAAGCTCCACATTGGTCAGGTGACTCCATGCTTATGCTAAACAAGATTGAAGAGCAGAATGAAACCTCCTGAGTCCCAAATTAAACATATAGGAGGTGACAGGTCCAGAACCAGCAAAGCAAATTCAGAACCAGGAGCATTTTGACTTAAGCAATGAACTTGGAATATCCACCATTACTACTTCTTCAACACATCTCAGTGAAACAGTCAGTTCACTGGCCTAGCACTGACCAGCAAAGATTTTTACCTTCAGCCCAGCCAAGGCGAAAGAGCCGTGAGGCTCCCAAAGACAAGTGGGCAACTTCAGAGAGCTGGTTGTGCACAGGCACAGCTGTCAGCTTCCATCCACATCCTAAACAAAACCATCCGCGACTGAAGAAAGAGCTAAACATGTGACTGGTTTTGAGCTTAGTGACATTAATATTACATTATCACACTAGTAATTGTCAGCATACGCTTTCCAGAAAACAACATTATTACAAATGGCTTTACAAAGAATTGAAAAAAGAAAAAAGGATGTTTCATTCTGAGACTGTAAATTGATTGCAAAATATTCAGCCAATAATCAGTCTTTATATATGCTGGCTCCTTTATTTAACATACTGTGATAATAATTATCTTGAGCTCAACTTGGTACAAATATGTCTTTCCCTTTGGAAACAAAAAATAACAAAGCAAATGAAAACTATCCCACAGAAACACAGTAGTGTTTGAACATCAATTTGACAGGTACTATAATTTCCCTGTTAAGGGGTTCTGAATATCATACAGGAGTATGCTGCTGGAACACTATAAGAATTCTTCACAGAAGTCATCTGAAAAAGAAAAGTTTTAACACAAGTCAGAGAAGATATTGGAAGATGGACTCAGGCTGATGAATTTCACTGATGCTCCAAAACCATGACCTTGACTTATTTCCGTTTAACACACGTCTATTATCACTAAACCAGTAACAAGTAGAATTGAAATCAGTATGAGACAGGAGAGTTATCTCTGTAACAGATTTACTCTAAGCAGTGCTATGTCATCCACATACATTTGTATGCGAGTGACAAGAATCGAAGCATGTTCAGTTCTAATCTATGCCTTCCTTACTATTTTATGTCTAGGGAAAAAGATGACAGAGGTGTGCACTACAGTCTTTCCAGGTCCCTCTGTAATAGAAACCATGAATGCAAAAGATGACACACATTTTATTAATCTTCTTTCAACACCTTCTTTTATAATGTATTCAGAGCTTTGCTTTTCCATATTTAAATAAGAAAAAATGGTTTGGACAGTGAAGAAAGGCACGGAGGTTGGGGGGTGGGGAGTGGAGAGAAAGCTTTTCATTCTTTACACAGAGATTTTTCTTCTTGTTGTGCCTGATAGTGTTAGCAAGAGAGAAACTCATAGAAAGACACAAGCATTTGCTGCTTCTGCAGCATATCTCACTACTCAAGGAGTATGCCTTTGACTTAGTTGACTAATTTTCATCCTCAGAATACTCAAGTTGACTAATTTTTATCCTCAGAATACTCACCACTGATGGCTATTGAGATTTTTACAGAATTTTATATGTGTGTGTGTATATATATACATGCATCCCATTTATTATTACTAGAAATTTGAACCTCGTGTTAAACCTCATGTGTGAACCTGCTGTAGGATGGAGTACATAGTAACACAAAGCATAGGCTTTGCTGTTCTAACCCTCAAAAGCCAGGCAGAATATGACAGGGCCTCTCCATGAAAGGTCTCTTGCTGCAGAAGACAGCAGCCCATCTTTAAGGCAAGGCAGTTCCCTGTCACAGTCACAGACTCCTCCAGGAATACGGCAATAGTTACATGAGAGAATCTGTTTTTCCTTTCAGAAATAAAGCTCTCATCCTACAAACAGAGGTCTGCAAGCCCTAGAAACTGGTCTTTTAAGGGACTGTGGAAGATCCTGTGAATTCATTCACAACAATCATGGAAATAAATATTTTTTTAAGAAGAAAGCGCACATACTTTTCCAATTCAGCTGTCCTTAATTAATCCATTATTTTACACAAGTACACATCCATAGTTGAATAATGCACACAGAAACACACACAGACTTATCAACTGCTTCAAGACTGAGGAAAAAAAAAAAAAAAGGATAACAGAATTTGGGGATCTTTGTCTCTTTTTAAGTAGCTAAAAGGGATTCTCAGAGACATATGAGCCATAAGTGCCTAGACAGACCAATAGAAGTTTTACAGAATCTAGGAGGGAGACTTGCTGTCTAGTTAGATAATAACCCTGGTGCTTCCTCTTCTTCTTGCAAGACTGGGACAAAAACACCATTTAAAAGAACACCAAACTTTGCTGAAATGCAGAACATGATAGCAGTTGCAGCTGATCATGCTTCTTCCTGCTTTTCTTGGAAAGAAAAAGGAAATGTTGGCTCAGATGAGAAGTAACAGTTTAGGGTTTCCCCTGCAAACTGTCTTTCTGAAACTAGCTAACTTGCTAAGAATTGAAAGCTTTTAAAAGTTCATTTTTTTGCATGGCTTGTAAGAATGAGTTAGCATTCCTAATCACATTTCTTTATAAAGTAGTCACATGGCAAAATTAATATGGTGTAAATGAAATATGGCAATGTTTAGACTGTATTTTATGGGAAACAAAAATTAAATCAGCATAGAGATCAGCTTCTAGTGTCTCAATCCCTTGTAAATCAAGACTAAACATGCTTTTGGAAGATTCTTTGGGAAGTGTGCTCTTCTGCATAAACTTCACCTAAGATTAAGAGTCACTGCTGAGCACCTTTCAAAGTCCTTAACCATAGACATGAATGGGAATATTCCTTTAAGCCACAGAAATATTGTACAAAGGGAAAAGTATACAATATCTCTGTAGTAGTAATTGTTTTTTGCATGTGACATTCATAACAATATGGTTTTTATATTTTATAAATATTTTTTATATGTCTAAAAAAATAATATTTTAGACAGGCAATCCCAGAAGAGAAACTACTGAATGTCTTCAGTCTTTTCCCAGTAGTTCAAAGAGAAAAAGTATTTTGAAATATTTTCTTTTTCTTTCCCTCCTTCCCTCTTTCCCTTGCACCCTCCTTCCCTCTTCGAATCCCTCCTTTCCATTCCTCTCTTCCTTCTTTCCTTCCTTCCTTCCTTACTTCTTCACTCTGAATGTACAGAAAGATGTTGTGTCCTTGAGATGAAAGATTGTAGGACTCAGTCATGGTTCTGTTTTAAAAGGCACGTTTACATCAGTCTGGAGCACTTTGCTTTAGCACCACTTGGATTCCTGAATAAAAAAAGAGTTAGTGGCTCTGAAATGTGGTTTAAAAATACACCTCCACATTTGCAATCATCAGGAAACGTCAGAACTCAAAGATGATCACATATTTTCTAGATATATGCAGTATATATTTATACTATTCTTTCTCCTATTGTACTTTTATTTTAGGACACAAAAGTCAGAGGAGAGCTTCCCTGGGGCATTCAGGTGTTGGGGCAGCTTCTGAGCACACTGTCACTCAGCTACAACATCTTTCCCAGAAGAAACACCAGGCCAAGTTTCTTGCAGACAGCTTACAAATTCTGTGATGGTTAGAGAGAAAAACTGGGCTTTAGAGTCCTGACAGATCAGCATTATGTTTGTAAGACTTTTCCTAAAGTAATTATTTCCCTGGAATAAGGATAAGCCGCTACAGAGACATATTCCAATAGATTCATGGAGATTTTGGAGCCACAAGTCATAAGAGTTGTATTATAACACACACATCTAATAACTTACTGTTTAGAAGCAGAACAGATCAAGGCTAATTACCTTATAATATTTAACGGTTGATATAAATACTATTCCACTACATCAAAGGTGAATTCATACAGCAGTTAAGTATACAAATGACTTCTAATAAAGTGGTAATTTTTCTGTGCTGTATAAATGCAATCATATTAAACTCAAATCAGTGAAATGCTAATTCAGTTTTTAATGAGCTCCTTTCCAATTCCTGATTTTTTAAGCAACTTTCAACTGGGTTGGTTAAATATAGTTAATAAGATGAAAAGACTGTTTTTTAATTAACTCAGGCAAAACATTCCATTGTATATATGTGAGTTTTTAAGGCAGTGTGAGGTAAGATTAGAATTCAGGTTTTAATGTGTTTTCTCTCCTTGTGATCTCTGAACTTTGAACACAGCAACTTCAGGTGTGGAGAAGAGGTATCATCTCCTCCTCTCTGAAACTTGTGTCTCTGAGGAAAGCTTTTAGTTTTCAGTTTGGACACGACTGCAGTATTACTGACCGGGACATGTCCTTCTTTCTGATCCATGAGAAAACAAAATGATTGCAACCCTTAAGCCTGGTTATCCCGTAAAATTTAAATGGGTCATTATGAGCTTCTGCGTTGACTCTGACATTGCATGAAAGGACAGGAAATTATTTTTGAGGCCCCTTTAAGGCCTGTGTCCTAATTCAGAGATACTCTGAATAAAATTGATTTCCCCAAAGCTTAGGAAAAATAACTTATAACCTACTCACTCTGCCTGTTTGCTGTCTGCAAGCCTTACTGAAAGCTGGCCAGAATCAGTAGAAATCTTGAAGGCTGATTTCAGTGGAATATGTGATAAGGGTCCTTGAATGTGTGATTATATGACCATTATCAATCTAGTATTGAAAAAAAACATGTTCATGAATTCCCATTCTGTAGACACAAACCCACCATTTCTCATATGCCATTCAGATCAGGCCTCAGAGGAATATTTACTCTTGATTTGCTCTGGTGTAATTGAGCTCTGGACCTGGTCCACCATAGAAATTGCATTGCGCAAGAGTGCAGTAGCTTGTTCTTTGTGGTTGTCAGGATACTGCTGTTGCCAACCATCAGAGGGTTCATTAGAGAGAATAAAATTGGGCTATCAGAGAGACCTGAGAGTGTGGAGTGTCTTCCTATATTTCACCCAGCACAACTCAGCTGAAGAATTGTTCAAAATAAAATGTAATATGTTAGACCGAAAACTTATTTTTCCACACACCTGATTTTCTTATGCTATTTGTGTATTAAGATTTAGAATCACCAATTCAATTAAGTTATAGCTTTTATTCATATTTTGCGGCTGTTGGACCTGAATTTGAAGTCCTCCCTGGTCACCAGTTAGAGAGTTTTAATGATTGAGAGTTTGAATGAAGGTCATTATATCACATCCCACGTTACACGCAGGTAATAAAATTCCTTTCCTGCTTTGATTTTAATTGAATACAATCTTTCAAGTGAAACACAATATCAGAAAGACTTGCTTTGTCTAGATAGTAAAGTAAACGTGGCCTATTATTTGTCAATTTTATTGTCATTAAATGCTTCTTTGTTACAGAAACTCAACATTGTTTCATTTTCATGCTCTCCAGAAACAGGTCAAAATGTTTTGGAAAATCTTCAAAACTTGGAACAGTTTGCCTGCAAGATGGGAGTCAGGATTCATGGTTTCTTTACACAGCAACTTAACTCTGCAAGCCAGGAAACCTCGGTATTTTCACTCTCAGCTTCCCTCCCTCCTTCAATCCTAATAAAACACTTCGTTTTAAAAACTACCTTTCAGTCCAAAATGTTAGCATTAATTTGTTTCAGATTCCCGCCTAATTCTGAACAGACGGATATCTCACAACACCAGTGTCATAATAGCACCACTGTTTGCAGAAACCCTAACGATCAGGATACGAAGCTCTTCAGAAATGGCTTTTTCTACTCCCACAGCCAGGTCACCCCTAGCATCTGTCCCCCAGGAGCACCCTGTCTGAGTGTTGGGATGGCACTCTTGAGCAGGCAAGCAGGTGGGATAACGAACTTGCTCTCAGAGCATCTGCAAAGTATTTGTCAATCAGATCTTTTGTTACCTAATACTTTTAGCTAAACCTAAAGGATTGACAGCTCTGAACCTAAGCCTACGACTTAGGTAATTCCACGTCCACTTGATGAATAGTGATGCAGAGCTCCTTGTTTATTTGCTTATTCTGAAATCAGATCTTGTTTATTCTGTGCCCCTTTCTCGTCCTGATATATAACTAATTGTTGGCAGATGTGGCAAGTATCTAGGGCCAAGATATATTTGTTTGTACAGTCTGATTTTTGAGTCTTAACCAGTATCAGGCAATTGCAGCTGGTTTTTATCAAGACTCTGTACACTGTAGACAGTCCACCTGGCAAAACAAGATTTGCCCATGTGACCTTCATATAAAAGCTTTAAATACAGGATTTCTGCTCAAACAATATTTAAAATTTCTGAAAATACCTAATTAAATTAACAAATTGAAGTGAAATGCTAATCAGTGTTTATACATGTAAAAATTGCCCTTATGGTTCATATACAATAGCGTGACAGTTTTATTTGTTAATTTTGATTTAAAATCTGAACCATATAACAAGGGTGCTAATTCTGTGAGACTATCTTTCCTTTTTGCAAGCTAGCCAGTGTCTACATTTAATCATCTCGCTTGAAACAAACCAGAAAGCTAGCATTTGTCTAGTGTTTGGAAGCAAAGGAAAACCAACGGCAGCAGAAGCAGAAAAGAGCATGAATCTAGTTTAGCTGACTAATATCAACACTTCCTTCTTTTCTGATGAGGATGTCACTCCTCCAATATGTCCAGATGCCAAATTCTGTGTGAGTTCAATTTTTAAAAACTTCCCTCAATTTTTAAAAACAAATAAAAGATTAACACTCGAGCTAACTTGTTTACTTTAAGCTGTAAATTCTCGGAGCCACAGTAGTACTTGTGTTTTCAACTTCTTATGCTTTTCCATCAGTGGATGGATGTAGTTAACTTGTTTCATCCATGCAAAAATATTTTAGGGGAGTAACACTGTAGAAGATTGTTTATTTGAAGCAGTAGCGAACAATCTGTAAACTCTGGCTACATGGTGCTCATCCCTAATAAAGCAGAAAACCTGCATTCACTTGTTTTCTTATTTACTCTGTTACTGTCAACAGCAAATCTGAGAAGTACAGGCTGTTTCGGATTATGTCAGCTCATACAGTGGAAATCCTTCAAACTAATGACTGAAAACTGTGTAATTTCTCCTAATTTTAATAACATAATTTCACTTATTATTGCCAAATTCCCAAATGACTTCAAATACCACAAGGGGTGTGTGTGTGTGTGTCCCAAAATCACAGGAGCAAATAAAAATGTGGAATTAATAAAAGATTTTCTTTTTTATCTTATAGCTCTGGCTCAGAACAGTCCCTTCCCTTTTTCTGTTTGGAGGGGAAAAAATTGAATACTCATGCAAAAATTAGAAAATAGATCTTTTGCCAGTATATTCCATGCATTTCAGAACACCACAATGTGAAAGAATTGCTATGGAAACTTCATAGGGTGGAGATCAGGTAGGAAAGTAATGAAAAACAGGCTAACAATTGAGAGACTTTTTCAGTTCACCACTCTTCACTGATTACAATACCTGCATTATTTTTCCTCAACATTAAAGCACCACATAAAAATTGTGTTACTTTAGACTTGAGTAACTTCCTACAGATCCCGCTAGGTAGATCTGGAGTGCATCAGGGAATTGTGATTTTCAGGGATGAGCTAAGTGCCTGTAGACTAGTATTCAATTAGTGCCAGAAAAGAAGGAAGAATTGCTTTCTCCTGAGTCTGGTAGCATAGCTGAACACATGGCTGTTTGCCACCTGCATGCCAGAAAGGACAATCAAGACAGTCAAAAGGTCACAGTCCCAAAACACCACAGAATTTGCCTTTGGGGTGTTTCCATCAGATCATTCTCCAGGTAAAGGAAGTCTCTCCTCCCTCCTCCCCCTTTTGCTACAGGACAAGTGACGGGCTTTCTCAGTGACCACCCAAAGCCAGCCAGCAGCATGGACCCGGCTCTGCAGAGACAGGAGACGCTTCGTCCAGCTCCAGGACGTGAGCAGCTCTTCTGCTTGGCAAACCCATCTCCTCTGCCTGGGGGTTGCCCTGCACTTCAACAGAGCAGCTCTGCACAGCGTGTACTTTGCCCTTCATGTCCCGTGTCCTTGTAGAACACCCCGTGCCCCCTGAAATGGCAATAGGTGCTGCTGAGCTGTGGACTTAATCTTTCTTCTTATCAGAAAAAAAAGCTGATCTACCATGACCTGCCAATCCATCCCAGTGTCAAACCCAGAGTAAGGGAAGAAATATTATGAAATATGTGCTTCCAAGGAAGCGTGTTTGTGCATATGATTCCAATATGATAATACAATTTGAATTTGGTATACTTTTGGAATATGACATACTTTACTCCAAATTTCATATATCTGAGGAAAATAGCAGAAGTGAGCTTCTCCTGGAAGCCTGAACCCATTTGGGATGTTTATGTGCATAAGCTGTTCACCCCTGGGTGGCTTAGCATGTCTGCCCAGAAGTACTTATTATAAGATTATAGACTAGTCTCTGTTTCTAAACCATTAGGTATGATTGTAATACCACAGCATCTATCTTCACCTTTAATGGATATGCCCCATATATTTCACCATGTTTTAGAGAATTTCCTCCTTCTCTTTAACTGAAAACAAATTTGGTTCACTCTTTTGCTAGAAGAAAATAATACAAGACCTCAGTAATTAAGTGTCTGACCTGGTGAATTCCTTTTTCTTTCGTGTTTTGTCCACAGCCCATGAAAAATTGATGCTCTTTCAGGTAACATGCTTCTTTTTATCTACATGCAACACATTGATCCCCTTCCAATTTGGAGTTAGCTTGTTCATTCCACTGCCATTCCCGAGGTAACAAATGATATTTTCATAGGCATGGTTAGTAATCAATATACACAAGCTACTGTCATTGATCTGAGTAAGACCCTTGATCTAGAAAATCACCAGTTATAGCTATTTAAAACAGATTCAGCTGGATTAGTTGGAACCTGAGAAAAACATATTCTGGGCTTTTTGCATAATGATGTTAAAACTACAGTGAAATAATTTCATTAGATGGTATTTACACAGTGAACTTTAGACTTTTACCATCTTTAAAAAAAATTCCTGAAGAGTATGATACATGTCTTGGATCTTATTTATGTATGTACGATTATTGTAGCCAAGTACAGAAACCTACATAGAATGATGTCTGAATTTGTTACTAACATTTTCAATTTTTACTTAGTACAAATAATTCAATTTAAATGTTGATATATTTAGTATATTACAACATCCTATACTGAGAAGTGTGAGCTTTTGTTTTGGGCTCGAGCCTCCCATACTATGCTGCATTCTGTATATTCCAGCTGCAGCTATCCTGCAAACGTGAGTTCCTCAGACCTGCACAGATCAGGAAAATAGGACTAGACAACATATATTTCCATAACCCTATACAGCAACACAAGTTATGATAAATCAGCTGCAAGTATTTAACCATATAATTCACACTCACTTTAAAGACCCTTTGCCCTGCCAAAGGTGGTTAAAGGAGCTTGAATACAGCAGTGAATCAAGCCCAGTGACCAGCTGTAGCTTGGTATTTCCAAGCTTTTATCAGTTTTCACCACAGCTTTCATGTTATTTTTAGAAACTGGCTGGAACCAGAATTCTAGCCCGAAGTTG
This sequence comes from Falco peregrinus, assembly GCF_023634155.1. Classification (NCBI taxonomy): domain Eukaryota; kingdom Metazoa; phylum Chordata; class Aves; order Falconiformes; family Falconidae; genus Falco; species Falco peregrinus. The sequence goes on along the minus strand of NC_073726.1, from coordinate 13,935,451 downwards.
TCTGGGTTTGCAGTGACTGATTTGAGCTCCGTTTTCATCATGGTTGCAACTAAATAAATGCCTCTGATTCTGCTCAAGCATCTATCCTATGTTTCTCATCTCTGGTGGGCTGCACACATTCCGTACCCATGGACATGTTCCCAAGAAGGTTAATAGTCCCCATTTCATTCACCATTTACAGACACCACTTTCCCCTGTTTAGGCAATAAAGGGCTGCATGTTTGGATGACACCTCTGTGTTCTGTACAGTTATACAGCTGGAACATCCACACACAGTATGCCTTACATGTGTTTCAGTACAAAAGAAAGGTGCTTTTAGATTTCAGGGATATAAAGGGTACACACAAAACACAGAGCACCTTGCAAGACAAAGAAGGATCTTTGTGAAGAGGGAGAGGGAAGTTGCAGGGGAACGGAAAAGTAGTTTTGAAGACTTAACCACAGGAAAGGAACTCTTTTCCTTTCTCAGCATTGCAACAAAAATTCCCCCACAAAGCCCAGCAACAGGGGCTTTTTACAAGCAGGGGAATGTACATATTCTTTCACATGAGCTTTGTAATGATTCATTACCAGGGAGTGGCCACTGCTGACCGTGCGAGTACGGGCTGACTGTGAAGCATGACCAAGCGAACAAGGAGGCTGTAAGAGCCTGACAACTACAGATCCCATGAGGCACTCAAATATGAAGCAGATTGATATTGCCCAAAACAAACATTTGTTTCTGGCTGGCAAACTAGAAACAGTATTTCAGATCAAAAATGTCAAAATACTTCAGTCAAAAAGCTGGTAATCTAGGCAAACCTTTTTTTCTGCTGAAATCTTTTTTGTATTTCCATAATTTTTTTTTGAAAGAAGGCAAGTAAAAATAACAGAAATTATTCTAGAACCTCTGTATCTTTCAGTTCTTTTAGATTCTTTCACAACAGATGTTACCTCTCCCATTAACTTTGCTGATCTTGCAGTCCTAAACTATTACAGATACAACAGTCCAACAGAGAAAGTTAAACTCAACTTCTTGAGTCAGGCACAGGCACAAAATCTAAACTGGGCTGAGCAAGGCCTAAAGTGTCCATCTTAAAGCACACTGTGGGGGCTGAGAGGAAAACAAGATGTATACTTGGACTGCTTGTGGAAACAACGTGCACATTACAGAGGTGATGCTCGATGTTTATACAGGGCAAAAAGTCTTCTGAAGAAAACCTGCTGGAACATTATCCCACATATTTTTTACTAATTTAGTCTCACCGTATCTGAATGAATTAAATGTAACCACCAATTCAAATCTCATGAGTTACCCTACCTCTAGAGATTTACTGCAGCATGTCAGACTTAATTGTTTAGGGACATTGCTACCAAAACAGCCCTGTCTCCAGGATGCTGACTTTCACTTTCTTCATTTCAAAGCTGTTGATAGGTGCATTTGTTCTACTAAAAATCAGAATCATGTGTTTGACCTGCCTATACCACCAGCGAGTACACTAATATTTCTTGCTGTTTCATTGCCACCATTGCACTTCTGTTGACGGTGGGCAGGAGGTGTGAGCGGGCAGCTGGCAGGTGGCATCTCTCTCTGCCAGGGCTGGATCACGGTGAAGCTATAACACTAAATTGAAATATGCTAATGCTCCCCATTGCTAGTTAGGTCGATTGAGCTTTTACTGGTGTGAGTGGGTAATTAGAAGAAATTTTAGAAGGTGATTTTAACAAAAAAGCTGGTGCACAAACGGCCTTGGCCTCTGGCTCTGAAAGAGGGTATTAGCATTACCGATCAAGATCTCCAACATTTTACTACATTGCAGTCTGCTTAGGCAGAAGATCTAATCTCTGAGTTTCCTTGACCTTGTGATCTTTTACCTCAAGTGAAAGTCTGTGTTCCATTTTAGAAATGTAAACATTATTAGTGCATATATAAAAGACCACCTCTGCTCTACAATGAAAGATAAATAAATCCAGAAGAAAAGACCAAGGCCTAGGCTGAACCAGCTGCATGTGGTGTGAGCAACCAAGTTACCAGAAAGAAAAAAAGATTGTCTTTATTGGGTTATACGAAAACAAAGGATGGAGATAGTTAGACTAAGACCATTGAATAGCTCAAAAATGTTTTATAAAATGTAACATAGATACTGCTTTCAAAAACCTCAACTATTGACTTCACATATAAATATGTGTAGACATAATACAGTATATATATATATATATATTCCTGTGTTTGGCCTGTTCAATATTAATAACTTTATTGATATTTCTTACCGCTTCATTGCCCACCAATACTTAACCACCAATGTAGGTGGGAAGTACATATATGTGAAAGTGCATCTATTTAGCTATCTAGCTGTCTGTTTACTGTAATGTAAATCTAATGATGTATATATTTTTTTAATAGCTGTTAATTTTTCACTGCTAAATGCACAACAGCATAACAATTCTGCTCAACAACCTCAAAATAAAAAAAATAAAAAAAATCTCAAACAAAAAATTTTCTTAAATGAGAATATCTGGTTTCCCAAATAAAGGGAAACCACAGTCTGTCAGAGGAGCTGCACCATCAGTGGACAGGGTCCTCACAGAGGCCATTCATAGAGAGCAGCTCCCTCCAGCATCCTACATCTGGAAGGAGATGTTTGAGGAGAAAAAGAAGGGTGTCTCATCTCCGTTCACTTCCACGAAGGCAGCACAATTCCATCTGTGCAGTGCAGATGTGTCAGCATTGCATTGCTTCTTTCTTCTCATCCACATATAACTCCATCCCTAGAGGTCTGAAGCAGTTGACGTGAGGTGGTGAAACAGTCTCCTGGTCGAAGAACCTGCTGTGCTGGCTGTGCCCCTTCTCATCATGGCGAGGAGCCCTCACCTTGCACGCCACTGCAGCTCTTACACTGTTGGTTGCTAGGTCATCACCCAGCTCAGCTCTGCTGGCCAGGCGGGGCGGTCAGAAAGCAACCCAGCAAGAAAACAGTTATAGCATTATCCATGATTTTTCACATGCAACAGTTCTTCCTAAGGACTTTTTAATCCTTGTTTTTCTGATAGTCACCTCTATTTGCATTGTACTTAACAATCGCCCATTTTGAGTAACGCTGTCATGACTCCCAGCCATTCAGTTCAAAAATACCTGCATTTTTTTACCGTACTCATCAGCATAACTGCATGGCGACAGTATCCCAAATCACAGTTGATTCCACCAGTTTGGCCAAACATCTCAGCTTGGATTTATGGCACCAGTTTGTTAACCGATTTACAAGATCCTTTTTTTCAGTTATGCTGGGAAAGACTGGGAAACATGCAGAGTACTGTAAATACTAAGGCACCTCAGGTGAATGACCCACTCCAGCTAGTAAATATAGTGTACAGACCTTGCTCATTGGTGCTTAACACATTTCTGAATGTATCATTCTGATATTACCTCAGTTTCTGTAAGAATTGTTTAAGTTCAAGTAGCATTTGTATATTTAATTATGTCACATATCCTCGGTGCTTTTAGATTCAAAACTAATTAGACAACATATTTCACCAGGGTATCTTTCCTCCACCATGCAAAGCTCTGCTAATAAAAGGCATCAGCTTGGGAACCTGAGAATGGAAAAATTGTTTTGGATTGAGTTTCTAACTTTTTTCACTTGAGAAATGTTAGCAAATTGCCAGCTGAAGTATGGATTTGAAGAATAGGAAAACTTACACAGTGGCCATCCTAGCTTATTTATTAGTTTCAGCTCTGTTGTGGAGGAGGAAAAAAATAGCAATACTGTTGTGTAAATGCAAAAGATTGCCAGCCAGGTAAAGACAGAGTATTTCTATTTCCAAAAAGGTTAATTTCATAAAATATTTTACTCTTGCAAGTATTCTCTGGTCACTGGCAGGAACCAGAAATGTTGCGTCTCTTGCACATCATATTAATGAAGCCAAAAGCTTTGTGTGTAGAGCTGTGTGTGCTCTGAAACAGTTTGAAAGCTTAGCCCTGATACCCTGTGGTGCCAATTGAAACTGGGTGGAGGAAAGGCAGGCCGCTCTCCAGTTTTAAAACCTGGAAATGTTTTCCTGAAGTATTGTATGGCATAAACTACTTAAAATAAATTACTAACACTGAGGTAGTTTTCACTGATAGAGGAATGTGTGTAAAACACCCTGACATAAAAAATAAATCAGCTTTCGCTTCAATTATTAAGTGCTAAAAGTAACATTCTCAGATAGAAAAGGCTGGGCTTCCTGCTTTTTAATGATAAATATGTATGAAAAAGAGAAGTGTCACCATGGAAACCAAAGTCTTGCCATAGTTTTTCATACAGGCGAATGTTATAATGGAAACTTGTGTTCATTGCAAAAACAAACAGCTCGAGACAGAGTCAAAGGTAGTATTACAGCATTGTCAACTTTGTCAGCTTGAGCCCCTTTGCAGTTCATTTTCTTTTATCCAAGTCTTCCTGTGTTTCCCATCTGGATTACACTGTCATACTTCAACCTGCTGTCTAAGGTGAAAAGTTTAATATATTTCCAGTTCAATAAAAGAAAAACTTTAATAAAGATGAAAGGAAGATAAGTATCCAAAAATGCTTCTCTTCACCTGTATTTAATTATAATGACAAAAACTACTTAAATCAATTTAAAATATTAAACAAACAACAAAAAAAAAAAAGAAAAAAAAAGGAAATGAAATTAAGGCACTAATCCTGCAGGCACAGTTCTTCATGACTTTAAACTCATGAATAGCTTTACTGTTGTGACCAGTGCTTTTGTAATCAAGATGTTTGTGTAAGTGTTCATTAGCAAGTTCAGTACTTGGGTGTGTGAGTGCAGAAAACACATAGAAGATCACAGATGCCGTTAAATAAGACAATATACCAAGAAGGAGAAAATATGAGCAAATGGGACTGTTAGCTTACAAAAACTGTATTCCAGAATGCTGGCAAGGATTATGACCTCCTGTTTGGTACATTTGTCCTGCTGAAGGAAGACAGTCTCTTCAGTAAACAGAGATGATAAAGCATGTGCGAATTTGGAAGTGGTATCCTGGAGTGGATGCCTTTCAGCATGTTTCCTTTGCCAAGGCTATATGCCAATTTACCAAAACACTCTGCCACAGCTGGGCAGCACAGCGTTGCTGCATCTCACTTTCTTGGAGTCAAATCAAGAACCCATTGCCCACAGACAAGAAACGCTATTCTCCCAAGGAGTCCCTTTGGTTTTAATAGGACTGATTGGGTGAATGAATAAAACACAGAGGAATGTGAGTGACCGGCTCAAAATGTGGCAGCTGAATCACCTCTCTGAAAGCCAGGTGGACAGCCTGGGTAAGTAGGAGCCACTGATGTCCATGGCGTCATTCCCTACCCTATGAACCCACATGCTACGGGAGTCTCTGAATATCTTTATGATAACTCGGCTGACTTTCTATTATCAACTGTTCTATTTCTTCTATACAGCATAGGAGTTCTTTGAATTATTATGGGCTATTATTTAAATGCATATTTAAATTCCTGTAGACAGGAGATTTTTAACCCCAATAGACTACAACTGCTCCATTAAATCTGTTTCAGTATTTCATGTCTATTTGGCTGCTGCACATACAGAACAATCTGTGAGCAGTTATGAAATTTCTTATTTTTAAAATTAGGTTATGGGTGTATGCACACATGAATGACTGGTTAGAAAAAATATTAGTTATCTGGCATTTTCAAAATAACCCTCAACACTTCTCTGCCTTTTGAAGACTAATTACCTGCAAAAAAAAAAAGTTTTAAATATTTTTTTTAGTTTCATAAGCCAAGAAAGGTTTCTAATATCACACCATTCGTATATTTTTGATTTAAGTGACATAAAAACAGCTGAAACCATTTGCTTACATTTTTTTCTTAAGATCAGCTGCATTTGGACTAAGATCCTATACTTTTATCCCAGAGAAAACTTCAGCCTTGGACCTACACAATATGCTCAACCTTAATTCTGTGGGTTGTCCCACTGCAGCTAGCAGGGCTACTGAAACAGAGAAAGCCACAATACTGCATTTATGACCAAGCTTAACTTTGCTACCAGGACTACTCTCAGCAGTCAAGTTAAGCATAGGTATACGTGTTTTTCCAGGACCTGGGTCTAAGTCTTTTTTACAGTACTGGACTCTTAATGGTTTCACCATAAAAATCTGAATCAAGGAGTTATAAATGAAAAATACGACATAAATGTACACGGAGTGGCACAAATGGCATCATCATACTAATCACACCAGAGATTTTCAGGGAGCAAAACAATATAAAATAATTCAAATCTTTCTACTGAGGAAAGAAAAAAAAGAGTTAATTGAATAAAGTACTTCAGAGGATTGTAGTCCACTTATGTTTTCATTTAAATACACATTAAGATTTTTCTAAAAAGGCCAAAGACAGTTTTTGTAACGCCACATATGGATGTCGGCAGCATATGTAAAAGGGAGAGAGAACAGCTCATTCTCGTTAGGTTTAGTGCCATATTTTTCTAGGTAAGATCAGCTGTAATAGTGGTATTTCATTGTGATTTTGAAACATTAATTTGCTCAATAAAATGTGCTGGATTTTTAATAAATGGAAACCCCAGAATACATGCATGTTCATGGTCAAGTGCCAAGCATGATTTAAAGAAGGCTATTGTGAGTCTACTTTTATTGTACTTCGTAGACCACCAGGATCAAATAATGTGTGGCCTACAAAGCAATTAGGCATTTACAAAAGATTCTTTCCTAGAACAGCATGCTCAAAAACAAAAGAAAATCCAATTTGTAAACAGCAAATACCTAAGGCAGGAACCTGTGCTCTTTATAGTCAGTAAAAGCAGATGAGGATTTATCATATGAAAATAAGAGTGGTTATTGAAATTTTCTTCAGGTCACACAGAACAGTGAAAATTGTGTACTCGATCATATTCTTTTATATAGTGATGAATGCCTGGTCCTTATGCCAGCTGATGCCAGTGGGGAAGTTTCATCTCCATTCCTCACACTTCTTTCCGAGCTCCAACACCAGGCGAACCAAATCTGAAGCCCAGATGCCACTTTCCTCTGGTTGACTTGGGTGGCTGTGCAGAGAAACACAGGCTGCTTTTCCAAAGGCTGAACTATTGCTTGTCATTCACCCCTGTCACTCCTGGATTTGATGGTCTTGGTTCTCCCTCTTCAACAGTTACTGCACAGCCAGAGCGGGCACTGCAGATGTCTCTTGTCCGTTTTCCTGGCACAGCTTCACCAGTGGCAGGGCTGGTTTAGAGCCTGGCTGCAGCCTCACTGTGCCTCTCAGGAGAACAGCCCCTGCCTGAACCAAGGGCCATATTCTTCTGGTGGTACAGGCAGCAAATAAGGCCTTTAACATAGACTCTGAAGGGCCATCAAAACCTACTTGTGATGTGTAGTGTAGACACACTTTGCCTGGTGTACATTGCTGGTAGTAGCACCCTTGTTCCTTATCACTGTCCCCCAGCAGTGTTAAAGTCACATTCTTGTCTCACTGGAGGAATTTCCCTATATAATGTTCCTATCAACAGAAATGCAAGGGGCATCCATGTAAAACCATATACTCCTAAATGCCTTGTCAAGGTCTGTGTTTAAGGTGACATCTGAGATCTATACAGAGAGGAACAAACCTTCATGAGAACTTGGGCAGCCCATGCTTCCTATTACTCTCAGTTAAATAAAGCAACTTCATTGTTTCTTGTAAACAAAGACTTGGAAATACAATCTAAAGTAACAGCAATTAAAGTCAAACATCCAGTCTACCAGGTTGACAATCTGCTCCAGTGTAAATATTCTCTAAAGGCTGTACCCACCTACAGTCTGAAAGGACTGTTAGGGTCAGAATACATATTATTAAGGTACCATAGTCTGATGAATGGAATCAAGCTGAAAAATACATGTGGCTTTAAACTAATTGTTTATATTCCTCTGAATTTAACAGAAAGTAAAAACTTAACAGGCAGAATTATAGCTGGTATAAATCTGTACAGCTTCACTGACCTGATCTATATCACCTGGGGATCTGACCCACACTATTACATCTTCAAGGAAAACATCCTATGTTTGCTTGCTTACTATACCCAAAGTATTTTTTTATTATTTAAAAGCAAATCCTTTCCTCTCCTCTCCCCTCCTCTCCTCTCCCCTCCTCTCCTCTCCTCTCCTCTCCTCTCCTCTCCTCTCCTCTCCTCTCCTCTCCTCTCCTCTCCTCTCCTCTCCTCTCCTCTCCTCTCCTCTCCTCTCCTCTCCTCTCCTCTCCTCTCCTCTCCTCTCCTCTCCTCTCCTCTCCTCTCCTCTCCTCTCCTCTCCTCTCCTCTCCTCTCCTCTCCTCTCCTCTCCTCTCCTCTCCTCTCCTCTCCTCTCCTCTCCTCTCCTCTCCTCTCCTCTCCTCTTTGTTGAAAATTTCCAGGAACACAAAATGCAACTTGTAAATAATCTTTGGCTTGGCAAGCTCTCATCCACTAACAGTTTACATATTGTTCTGATTAGACAAGCTAAACATGGTACTAAATATGCAGACGTGTTTCAACTCCTGATGACAGCTTGTGTATGATTTACAGCACTGCCTGCTAAAGGCAATTGTTCTGGTTCAGTATTCCTGTTTATTTATGCCAGCATTTTGCTGTAAACAAAGCCATTTATGTCTCAGATGGCTACTGACAAAGTTTTTTGAAAGCTCAGTCCCAACAAATGTGCAGACATATATCCACATTTTAAATAAGTGTGCTGGTATTTTTATACTTTTTTGGGTTGAAATCAAACTGAAGAGATATGTTCCTATGGCAGGTCAGACATTGTTTTTGTCTGATTCTCTTTTCTCATAAACAGAAATTCAATGACAACCCAACAGACTGGTAATATCCCAAACACAAAAACAATGCAAATGTTTTTTCATTTTGTTTTGGTATGGAGACTCCATAGTACAATTCACATGGGGAAAGAAGCCATCTCCAAATATTTCCTTTAAGTCAGTATTATCGTGAGAATTTTTTTCCTTAGACTCACAGTGGATCTTAGCTATAAGATTATTCTCTTACTACCTATGCAGACCTATACATAAATTGACTGATGGTTGGTATGTCCTGGTGAAGTAGGGTTACAGACAAAGTTCAAATGCCTTACAATCTTCTGCAAAATTTGTAACTACCTGACCAGAAGGCAGTATTCTGGTTTGCACAGCAGAATGAGTAACTTCCACTAACAATGAATGGCAATGAAAAAGTCTGCCTCAGTGAGAAAATTTGTGATTTTCAGCAAATGGGACAGAAGTAGGTTCTCTCTCTGTCCCTCCCTCCCTGCCCCCCCATATAAGATCCTGGACCTTCGGTGGTTACTATTACACCTTCTGTTTCCCAGGCAAAGGATATACTATACGTACAGGCTTTTCCCTTTTCTAGGCTGGCAATTGGGAAGCTTTATCCATATTTCAATATGAAAGTCACTGATAGATACCTGACCTGATCCTGCTAAACAAATGGCAAGACCAGCACCTCCACCAGTCCATACAGCAGCCAGTAGGTACCAGCTTGGATCAGAAGCACCAAGCTCTACAAAAGAGCAGTATGAGCAAACTGAAGTCTTGAAGTTAATTGCTCTGCATCAAAATATATGGATGTTTTTTCCTACCGAACATTGCTATTTTTTGAGCTTTTTCATTTTCAGACTTCTCTCTCTTTTTTTATTTTACAAGATGAAAACTTATCTCCAGAGCGCACATACTCTCCATCGCATCTTGGGAGCAGTCCTTCCTCCTACTCTGTGTAAAATGACCTTCTTGTGGTGCATGGTGGCTTTCTCCTCATCATTCACCTTTGGCCCCTGGATTTTTTGACCATTCCCCAGAAATCTCCACCAAAGCCATTGTGGGGTCTAGCATGCAGAGAAACATCTTCCCAAAGGGGTAACAGAGGATAACAATTTGGCTAGCACTGCAGCTAAAGAACATCACCTATAAACCTCCCACGCTGACCATGTATTTTTTGTCCTACGTGGAAGTAAAAAAAACCCACAAAACCATCCAACACGCACCCCCACCCACCCCCCCAAATCACAGGAGTAGGCTAATTGAAAGCTGTAGCTACTACAACACCAGGTGAAGGGTCTGCAGAACAAGGACACTTCCAGACATAACACAATCCTTTCTCATTTTCCTAATTTATAGTAATAGCCAAGCCAGAGTCCAGGAAAAGATGAACTAAAAATATTGGGGTCATGGGTCTATTTAATGCAGCAGTTAACAGCAATGGATTTACAGGAGAAACTAAGGGGCATGTACTCTGGGTCATGAGCTGAAGCAAATGCTGCTCTCTGTGTATCACCGTTACAGCTGTACCAGCTCTGGCTAAGGACGTGGCAGCCCTTCCCCATCACTTACTAGGTGGGATGTTTCCCCAAACAGACTAGGCAAGGGATCTCAGCCTTAGCTGTCATTTTGCAGCCCCTACTCCAAAGCGGTGCTGGGGCTGCTCTGCCTCTGGAGATGAGTAGAAGCTACAAAGCTTATTGGGCAGACACTTGTACTTAATGCATTTCTTACCCTGACGCATGCCAAAGACAGCATAGCCCAGTGGATACACTGCAAATCGGGAAAACTGGGTTCTGCGTGTGACCACTCTGTCTCTCTGGATTCACTCCCTCTCCCTCCAGTACAAATGAATAATGAATCTGGTCTTTCTTTCCCCTTCTGTAAGCCCTAGCAGTAATGACAGCCCTCAGGCTACAACAATCCATGTGGAACTACTGTAAAGGACGGAGAAATTAACTGCATTGAACGTCTACCAGGATTTCGAAACAGAAATGGCCGTCTCATGCAGAGGAGACAGTGAAGAATGTTTCTTACCTCCACCTTCCTCCGAAGTAATGGAAAGACATTTGGAGCCACTGGGCTCAGAGGACTTTGCAGCCTTCTCAGCCTCCCAGGATTGTCCGGGAAGGAGGGACTTAACCTCTCCACGCTGAGTCAAGAAGATGCTCACTGCTTGAAGGAAAACTCTGAGTTTAGTGATCTCACTCTCCTCACAGGCTACTGGTTTTACCTTCAGCATTGTCCCTCTGACTTCAAAACCCTACTTCTTTCTTTGCTTCAACAGCAGAATTTTAACACACAAGTTGGTGGCTGCACAGTTGCCGTTTCCCTCTGCAGAAGTAAAACAACGGTGTCTCATTGGGTACCAGCCACTTCATTGAAGGAGGCCAACTGTCTCACAATACGTACCAGCCTACCTTAGCACAGTCAGGGTGTCTGGCTCTGCGTAAGCCGTGTAGTAGGGGTATCACAGCCCAAAGTTTGGTCTATTAAACATTTAAACACCGTAATTATAAAAGAATTACGACTGCATGATTTTCTACTATCCAGCACCTGTGTAGTTTTATGTGCTTAGGCAAACTGAGTGCCAAGAGGCAAAATCAGGAAGGTAGCATTCTGCACCCACTCCAGAACAGTGGGAACAGTGAGGGAGACGGAAATGGAAAATAAGACCCTTTAAAGTCTTTAGGAAAAAGATTTTTTTGTTACTGAACAAGTAATTTGGAATCATAAAAGGCATACCCAGAATGTCTTTGCTTTTTAAGATACTGAGTGTGATCTCACAGGACTGTAAGTAGGCAGGAGCTCCACTGAGATTTCCAGCTGCACTAAGTGGCAGTAGTGTAAATGAAATCAGAATCAGGACCTACATTATCTTTTTAACAGTCCCAATAAGATATTGTGGGGAGTAAGTATTTGTGCTGTAACTTCACATTTTGTTAGTAGGAAATACGCTTCAGCTTGAATCCTTTCAGCACAGCCTGAATGGTGTGATTATGGTCCCATAATATTTCCTTACAGTGCTTTCTTGCTCAATATGCAGTAATTTTTGCTTCAGTATAATTTTCCCTAACTTTCTGCCTTTTTTTTTTTTCATCTTCTAATTTTGGCCAGGTTGTATCACCCTACTGCTACTAATTCAAACCTCTTTGTTTCACTGCACTGTTGCACAGTGCCTACCTCTGTGTTTAACAGAGGGAGATTCCTCTCCTCTGTTATCTGACTTCCTTCAGCACGATACTGGTATTGATTTCTTGCAGTATGTTCTTTACCTCCTACATGCAACTCCCTGTGCTAAGATGTTCTCCACCTGTCTTCTTCTACCGTCTTTGGAAATGAGAAAATTCTTTCTATCCAATGGATATTTATCTTGCCTTCTAGCTGATATCAACGTGCTTTGCTGTACTTTCTTCAGGCATGGTTTGCCTTGTTTATGTGATGGGATTCTGTTTGTATTTCATTCATTTTTCTTTATAATCTTTGCTTTTATTAAACAGAAGAGCATAACTTTAGGCAAGCTGGACAATGTGTTTCATCTGCGTAGCAAATATAAGGGAAGCAACATCACACAAGAATTGAAAACAGTGAGAGCACGATAAACAAAGAAGTTTGGGATTTTTTTCGTAATACGGTTACAATAAAAAGAATTACTAACATTGTTAACATCTTATTTTTTATTAAAAGAAAAATGCATGACAAAGTGGAAGTAATTATACATTATAACGTTACTGTCAAATCATATGGGAAAATAAGGCTTTTTTTTTTCTTCCCCCCAAAAAGAAATAGAGATGAATATAAAACGGTTTGCAATTAGAGGATCTAAGTATATATGGGATCCTAGGTGTCCTCATCCTAGGTGTCCTCAGGAGAGTTTGAAGTATCGTGCTGCCTGCCTATCAATCGCAAGGCACTTTTTGCCACAGCATATTGTTTTATCCGGTCAAATTTTTCAACCTTTTGGAAGCCAAGGTGAAAGCTCAAACTTCTTTGCTAAAGGATATCCATTGTGTATTAAAATATCCAGGATGATTCATTCAGTCAACCCAACATCTACTCATCAGCAGGAGAACAAGCTAAGGAGGCATTATATCTTTCTCTAGCACGCCACTTAAAGTGAGGCATTCCAATCTAAAAGGCAGAATTGTTCCTTTGAGTAAAATAATTAACGAGCGGAGGCGCGGGAACGCTGTAACGAGAGAGACCTCTAGTGGCGCCGGCCCGGCCGCACTGCCCGCGCCCCGGGCGCCCGGGCGGAGCGGGGCTGCGGCCGGGAGGGGGCTGCGGCCGGTAGGGGGCTGCGGCCGGGAGGGGGCTGCGGCGGGGCGGGGGCTGCGCCTCCCTGCCGGGACCCCCCCGCCACCGCGCTCCTACCTACCGGGCACGGCTGGGCTGCGCGGCCAAAGCCGCCTGTCGCTCCGCGTCGGGCTGCCACTCACCCTGGTGGGCAGCGCTGCGCCAGGGGACGCGGTATTCAAAAGTAAAACGTTGCTATAAATCCCAGGTGACTTTCGTTGGTTGTTATTGTTGTTGCTGCTGAATATAGCGCATTGCAAGGTACAGAAAATCGCTTCCATTTAACTGCACCTGTTTGTTGACCCCTTTTAGACTTAGGTGCGTAATTTGGAAAAACACAAGATTCAGTGACACCATTTGTGTTCTTACTCACTAACAAGAGCCCACCCTCTGCTGTCACACTTTAATAATTCAGTATACTAATGCCCTTTTACTTTATTTGTTTCTGGATCTTGATTTTATTATTATCATTATCATTATTATTATTATAATCATTATTATAATTTTTAAATTATTTTTATTATTTCTGTTTCTGTTTCCTTCATCTTAGCAGCCCAAATGGCAACAATTTTTTTCTCAAGTCGCTTGTAGCTACGAGCACTATTCAAAGCCCCATCTCACAGTCGCCTTTTCTCCCCGGCTGTAACGTCACTGCAAGTGGTCCGGTGGGTATCACAGCTGCAGAGTTGTGTCCATGGGACAGCTCCACCGTCATGCCCAACGCAAAGAGTTTGCACAATTAGGCCCAAAGTCTGTGAAATCTAGGAAAAAAAAATAATAATGAGGGTTTTTTTTTGTTTTAATAAGCAAATTCAAAATATGCAGGGGCAGGGAGAGGGGAGACATGCAGTGTGTATTAAGTGCAGGTTATCAAAAAGAAACTGTCTCTGGATTATGTACAGTTTCACTTGACTGAAGCTTCATGGAAGATTAAGCTTCTTTTGTTCTCTGTGCTGTTTCACATAGATCAGTTGATGATGTGCAGAATAATTTTAACCACATATTAAACAGTGGTTAATCTAAGATAAGGAGATGAGCAAATACGAGTAGTGAATAGTGGTTTTAGTGTTAATACTAATTAGAAATGGAGCGAGCAGTTCATCAGAAATCTAACTCTTTGTGCAGGGCTCTCAAAAATATATGTTTAAAGAGAACGGCTGTTTACTACCGCAATGTTTACCAGGCACTCTCCTGTGTGGTACACATAATTTCTAAAGGATATAATCACTCCTCTCTGATTTATGGAAAATAATAGCTCTGAGGTGACTGACTTCTGGAACGGCTGCAGACATGAAAAATAAAATAGGCAGAAAGTGTTAAAAACCAGGACAACTGTGTCAAAGAGTTGCAAGTATTAAACTTAGTTGGGTAGCATTTTTAACAGGAGAAGGAGGTGGAGCCGTGGGGTTCTGCAGCATATAAAAATAACACATTGTATTCTCCTTAAATTATGGCATTTCCAAAATATTACACTTCAGAGTTTTGCTGGCCCCACAGGAGACCTTTTCACTGCCTTTTCCCTTGTAAAGATTTAATTGATCTCTTTTGAGGCTAGGAGAGATCTAGTAATTTGCAGATCTATTTTTATTTTCAGCTTTTGCCTTAATCCCCTTCATACACCTTTAATTTCTTCATTTGAATTAATTAAGCTCTTCTCAGATATATGAAGATGATGAGATTTCTCGACCCCATTCATCACACAGGTTATTCACAGTTCTTTCAGGAATTTTACCAACAGTTCTCAGCAATTTGCTGAGGAAACCCGTTTGTTACTTGTGTGTGAATATTTCAGCAAGCCCACAAATCGGACGACCAGCACTGTGGTATTTACAGTGAGAGCCTTTTTTTTTTTTTTTTTTTTTCAGTAGACTCTAACAGCATAAAATTTGTTCGCACCTCTTTGTTTTCTAGGTGACCATAGGACATCACTGAGGAAAGGAATAAATACATTGTAGTTTAAGTTAGCAAAGACATTATTATAAAAAGGGAGGGAAAGATTGATTCCTTCTTTCTGAATCCACCTTTTTTTCTTTTTACTTTTTGTTTTCCTTTTCTTTTTTGGAAGACAAAAGACAAGTTCTTGATACAGTTTATATGCTGCATTATCTCTTCCCAGCCATCTGCTTTTGTGCTCCGATCACATTTATTCTTACCTGGTGCATCTTCAGTTTTCCTTCCTCATCCTTCAGACATTTACTGGATAAAAACAAGCCTTATCAATCAGCTCTTTGAATATATTGCTGATGGCAGAAGAACTACGGGGTCTACTTTAGTGAACAACTTCATCGTCTTTGCCTCATCATTTCTGATCAGATATGTGTCTGGGCTACTTCTCCCCTGTAGGTGGACTCCTCTCTAAATATTATTTAGAGTATTGCTGGAGGTGGTCTGCTGCAGAAATGTATTTGCCACTGCGATCTTTGTGCATAAAATATGTGCTGATCTTTTAAACATGAAAAGATTCATTGCCAGTCCTGCAAAAAGGTAAAAAATTTGAAGAAACGTTCCGTATTAGGAACAAGTAGGAAAAAAATGGTTAACCAAATGTGATTTACCAATCATTCCTCTAAAGAAAGACACATGGTTTCAATTTTCTTATTGAAATTGAATTATTGGTTTAGGACAGGTTGGCAGAGTAAAACCATTTCATATGTAGCCATCCAGCACTCCCTTTCTTTTTAATCTCCAAATATGTCTGACAAGTTCAGAGATTGTTTTCTGGAGTCAAGAGATCGCAAACTACAGGATCCTTTCACTGTGATATTTCTTCCCACCTTTTATTTTTCATTTTCTGATAATGCAGACAGATAGGACTTTGTAAACTTAAAATGTCAGAGAAGTCTTTTCCCTGCTTTTTGAGTATACTTTTCTTAACATCTGTGAAGGCAAACAAACTATGTTCCTATATGCCTCACAGGAGAGGAATATTTTTAGGAGTATACTTTTTGTTGGGAAGTAGGTTAACCACGTACATCATCATTACTTGAATTGTCAGGGAAAACACCTAGCAAGCATTTTTATCCTTTTTATCACTATTACAAACCACCAGACACAAATCTTCCAGTGTAAATGTGAAAGAATATCTCAGTCACCATTGAATTCATGTTAATGTTACTGGGCACCTAAATTTCTCTTTAAATGTTTGGGCAACATTTTTTGGCATTCGCAAACCCCTGCTCATCTGTCTCCCAGGTCTGTATGTGCTTCACATGCTTGCACCATGGCACTGAGACATCTGTTTTCAAGATATCTCTGGCTTCTCTGTTTCTGAGGCTGTCGCTGTTCACCTTCACTAGAGCCTCTTCAGCACCTGACTCAAGTGAACCTGCTTTTCCTTGCGCTGAAATCCATTAGAGGTCCCCGCTATGAAACCTGAAAGGTGACAACTAAGAACTGAGTTGTGGTCGCATCTCACATTGCTGTAGCTGCCTTACAAACAAGGTTTAGGCCTACACACACAGTTTCTTTCCATGAACATAACACATAACTACCAAAGCCCTGGTGGTCCTTAGTCACTCAGAGCACCAGACCCTGTCAAAACCTCATGCCCCCCTCCAATTAACCCACCAGTGCCAATTTACCATATACCTTTAGTGCACATCTGAGCTGTACCAGGTGCGCTTGGACAAGAAAACCATACACAACAAAATGTGGGTTCTTGTGGGATGTCTCAAACCCTAATGGCAGTTGATCTGAAAGAGGAGCTCGATCTGGAGGTTTTTGTTGGTTTTGTTGTATTTTATTATGTATGTAACAAAATTAAAACAAGAAGCTAGGAAGCTCATACCACCAAGCTATTATCTAGTGCTGAGGTTTTTTTAATACTATCTCCTGACTGAACCAGTTTCATGTCCTATTAAAAATAAAACCAAAGAAACAAAACAAAACCAAAGAAACAAAAAAAACCCCACCCTCAAAACCCCAAAGTCAACTGGGACAAGATCGATGCCTTATTTAAAGTGCTCATCAGTGACACAGGTGGGAAAATGTTCCAAGCCTGACATTAAACAAGACAAAACAAGGATTTCAAAGCCAGGTCTCTTACCCTTAGGTGACTTCCTCTTGCTGAGGAAGCCTTAGGAGTTAAATCTTGTTCTGAATTTTCATCCAAATGCCACTAATGCCTCATGCAAAGGAAAAATTAATGGCTGCTAGAAGAACAAAATAAAATTAACAACTCAGACACACACAAAAAGGTAGAAGTTTTGCCGTGTTTTCTGGCAGATTCCTCTGGTGCTGGTCAGTTGGTTCCTGGTTCCCTGTCCTGAAATGCTTCATTTCCCCTTGTCTTGTTAAGGTGAGTTTGAGCTAGAGGCACCAAGCACCTTGTTGCCAAGCCCTGTGCCAGGTGCTGAGCCCAGAGGTGTCCTGGGCTGCTGAGGATGGAGATCCCAACAGCTGGAGGACACCCCACATTGAGTGCATCTGGGCTTGTAGGGAGGAACTTGCTTCAATTGCTGGCTGTTGTTTGCAACAAACGATGTGGGGAGGTAAGCTGAGAGGTTCCAGAGAAAGAGGAGAAAGGACATTCTGTGAGAATGAAGAAACAGCAACAACTGATAAAGACTTTCTAGTTTGGGTCAACATATCCCATAAACAGGAAAGATGTGGCAAACGTTAGTGCCCAGGGGTGCAGTGAGCACCATGGCTTTGTTCCCTTACTTTCTTGACTTGCCACAACAAGTGACACCACAGAGCTGGTGACTGAGCTCCAGAACACAAAACCAGATTTTTTTCAAAAGTAAATGAGATAGAGCTAGGAGGAAAATAAGATCATGGCTCACAAACATTAGATCAAAGACTGAAGAGCTTTTTTTTTTTTTTTTTTTTTCAAATGGATTTCTTTCTTAATGCCATTTCTTAATATCTATATGAACAGCTTTTTGTTCATAAACTAGGGAGTGATTAATAACCTTCACTAATTCAATTTGGGAGCAGAACAATATCATTATGTCATGGCAAACGATTATTGCAATGAAAGAAATGCTGTACAGGTGAGGTAAAATATGTGTGAACAGACAATTGGCTGAAATATGTTTTGATAATCCTTATAAAACTTGGGAATTACAAATACCTCCGCAGAGACCAGGACTGTGAAATAATTCCCAAATGAACAAACGCTAGGAACACATTTGCAACCAATTAAGCTCTGTGATTGGTTCTAATATATATTGTCATTTTCCCAGGTAGCTTTAAAAGTATGAAAAGATGAACAAAATGACCGTTTCATAATAACATACTTCCTTAGCGTGATGGATAACATTTATTATTTATTTCATCAAATACTTCATTAACTCAATGAATGCTTCCAAGTTCCAAAAATAACATTTCCCAGGGTTAAAGTCTTTCAGACAAAGCATCTGAGAACAAAAGTGAGAGCAAGCACATTGAAAGTGGAAGAGAAAATCAAAGAAGGGGGGTGGGGGTGGTGAATACAAGTGATAACACAGGATGCTCTCCCACAGCAGGTCCTACTGGCTCTGTGAGCTGTGGCCATCACCCCAAAGCTTTACTTGGCAGGCAGTCCCTGCAAGGGTTTCTGAAAGCGAGGGTGCACATATGCCTCTGCATATGCAGATGCGGCTCCTCTTCGTTTTTTTAGCATTAGAAAGTACTTTTTGCCTCAGCTAGGAAACTGTATTCCTAGGCAACCCTGTCAACATCTGTTATTTCTTTTGATTTCTATAGACTTTTGGAAATATCAAAGAATTCATAGATCACTTATACAGGTATATTTAAAAATTCATAATTTGTTTTCTGAATTTTGAAGGATGAGCTGGAGTAGCAGAAAACAAAGTTATTTGTAAATACCGATTATAGTGTATATTTTCAGTGAGACTTAGAAACTTTGATCATATATACTGTCAAAATCTTGAAGAAGATATTTTCCCTAATTGTCAAAGGAGTGTTTCTTATTTTAACCACATGTATTTTCTGTAGCACTTTCTAAATTTAACTGCACTATATAATCCATTCGAGCTGTGATGAGCGTAAGTCTAAGTAGAATTTGAGCCTGTAAACAATTGTGTTTAGTTCACAAGCAGCCCTGTTCATGAAAAGGATGATACAGACAAATAAAATGCTGTATTCAAAGAATGAGCGATTCGGATTGCCTTCCAGATTGACCCACAGGAACAGAATTCTGCTCTGAGATCCTTAGAGGGAAAATGGCCACTTGTCACATTACAATCATGAGTATTTCTTATTTTCCAGCTGTTACTCAACACGTTTAAGATACTCCTGAGCTGTTTTGGCAGATACTTATTGATGCATTTTAAGTCTTTTGTTAGCTATAATCTTTAGTCATTTTAGTACATTGAGAACTAATCTCCAAGTCTGTCAGTCCCATTTTGCATTACAAATCATTTGTAGTTTTATAACTGTCATTTCCAAGGACATCTGGAAAAGATGGATTTATGAAAGGTTATCGTGCATTCTAAGGAGGCCGGGAATTAGCATGACTTTGTAAAGGTTCTTGTAAATTGAGCAGCAGCCATCACTGGCAATAAGCTGTTTTCTGCTAGAGTCAAGTATCTTTATTTAAATATTAAGGAAGAGGTGCGACCTTTGGCCTCAAAGATGACTATGATACAGCAATAGCGCAATCTATTAGCTGTCAATGAAGTATTATGGCCCTGGCTCTCTCAAGACACCTATTTGTGGACAGTGTTATAATAACCCTTCCATTAGGCATCCCCAAGGCAAATAACCTTGGCTTTAACAGAGTCAGTTTAAAATTCCTTGGAGTAACATTAAGAGAATATCTGGTTTGTGTCAGTTTAGGATCAACTACCAGCATTAGTCCCATTCTGTAAATTGTAAGTAGCTGTGGATTTATTAGAATTTTTTTATACATGCCCACAGGTAAATATTAAATACAAAGGATGTGAAAACTCATATTGCTTTGTACTTCCTACATGGAATATATATAAATTAACGGACACCTGACAGGTCTGAGCATTTTAAAACAGGATCCATTTTCTACTGTATACATTTTGTTTCTTTTGTTGATGGAAATTACACGATGCCACTAGAATTAAACTGCACCAAAAAAAAGAAAAGAAAAAGAAAAAGAAAAAGAAAAAGAAAAAGAAAAAGAAAAAGAAAAAGAAAAAGAAAAAGAAAAAAAAGAAAAAGAAAAAGAAAAAGAAAAAGAAAAAGAAAAAGAAAAAGAAAAAGAAAAAGAAAAAGAAAAAAGGAAAAGAAAAGAAAAGAAATAAAATAGAACAGTAAATGTGATAAAAAGTAGTTTAGATAATATTCCTATGAGCTGTTATGTTGTCCTACAGAAATAGTTAGGTACAGCTACAATAAGGTTAGGGGACTATCTGAAAATCCAAGAAATTTTCACATGCTGTGTCTTACTTATCTCCACCACACTTCCTGCTCTTCAGGTATCAGCACATTTAATACTCAAAGCTAAGTCCAAGACCAAGTATTTTTAAACTTGTGGGTTCCTTAGAACAATTATTTTCTTCAGGTCTTCTCTGTTGTTTAGACAAAATAAATCTGATTATGCTCCCCTATCATCAGCTGAACTGCTTTGAAAACAACAAAGAGTTTCCCTACATATATAAAAGCAGCTAAGGCTGTTTTCTGCACCTTCTGCAAGAGAACAGCTCTAAAGCCACCTTTTATCAGAGTTAACAACCGAGGTCAAACTCCATTTAAATACTTTGAGAAATCAGAGGTACCTGCAAGTATTAAAAATAACCAACTAAAACCATATTAATATTTCAAATATTTTGCTGGTATACTGGTTGTAGTGTTTCCTCTGAATCCAACTGTAATATCTAATACAAATGGCTTTTGCTGCTGAAGCATAGCAAACAATGGGATGTGCATGCTGTTGTGAAATCAGAAGTTTGGCTGGTTCTGCAAGTACAGCTTCTATACAACTTCGTTTTCTGTTGATTTTAGCAGTAGTAGAACATTCCTTAGGCAAGAAGAAAAGCATTCTGTGATGGGAAACTACACCAGCTATCCCCCAGTGAAGTTCAGTGCCTCCATGCTGCCTCCTTCTCCCCAGAAGGGCTTTGATGGAGCCAAGGCAGTGATGGATCCCCTCCAGCCACTGCCCCCAGGACTCCTCTGCTCAAGGAAGGTTTACACATCGCAGAAGAAGAAAGCACCTGAATTAAAATAACTCAATGCTAAATTGGCCGGTTTTCTTAGCACAGTTTTGAAGAGTCCCCTTTCTACCCCCTCACCACCTGCAGTTCTTGACCTCCTTAGAGGGTTTTGTAGGAGGAAGCCGAATAAAGGCAAAAAAAAGCTGTGGAGGCAACAGTCTATCATGCTGTGATCCACTTCCTAATGTGCGCATTGGGATTTATCCCCTTGCCTAATGAAGGCAGAAGAGAGAACTTCTACCTGGTTCAGGAGTAGAAATATTCAAAACTGTTGGTGGAGATTCATGCTATAGCCAAGAGTATTTGGCTCCTGCAAGAATGCCATCACTGCCCTGGGCAACACGGGCTAAAATAAAGGACTAACCTATTCAGTCGTGGAGCTCTGCTCTCCTCCAGGAGGTCCTGGCGTGGTAGCCAGCCCCCAGCAAGAGAAAGAAGCTCCTGAGACAGACTGGACAATGCCAAAATTTTGCAGCAGCTCTTCTGGCCCTGATGTTCTCAGAGTTAGAAGCTCTTGGTCCAGCAGGCACAGCACAGCGATAGATGGCCTCACCTTTCTCGTGACCCTGGCAAGCTTATTTCAAACCGGTGCTAGGAAACTCTACATAGTTTCAAAGCAAACAATTAAGCTGAGGATTACAGTAGTTGTTTTCAAGTGTTCAGTTCTCACATATTGCACAGTGTGAAGGCAATATTCGCACTCAATAAAGGGCACTTGACTTTTGGTTCATTCTCCCTTTAGCACTCCTCTTACAGTGATACTGAATACAAAGCCATTTTCTTTCATAGGGTGACACGTGGCAGAATCTAGGATGTAATTTAAGGGGTTCTATTGATATCATAAATTACAAGAAGCTTGCTGAAGCAGTTTATGAATGGCAGTAAAAACCTGAAACTGAATTACATCATTAGAATCATGCACCACATACATATATTATTATTTATAATACAGACCTAAGTATACCTCTATTTTATAGACAAGTAAGATACCATAGGACCTTGTGTTAAACAGGAATAGGACTTCTACAGCCTTTTGCCAGCAGGTGTGTTTCAATAATGGAATAGAAAAGTAGTGTTTATGAAGTTACTTAATAAAGGAGGAAAGAAATCCAGATCTCGAAGCCTGGGAAAGCATGATATTACTGCCAAGCTTTCTACGAGATCAGTTCCTTGTGCCACTCCCTGAGTAAACATCTTAGCTCCACATACCAGCAGACTGAACTGATGCGGCCACTGAGGATTCTTTAGGTACACAGAATCTTGTGTCCATATTTCAGAGTACATATATAAATCTGAGTTGGGCAATAGCTGTCAGTCACATCACTGTCCCTGTGCTTTCAAATTCTCTGGCTGGTATAGTATCGGAACCTAGCACAAGCACTTTAACCATATAGTTAAGCAAAGACAGAAAGAATAATAAGAAAGTTATAATTTTGCAGAAACAGCCTGTGAATGGTCCCAAATCACTTGCTCTCAGTTTGCTTAAGAATTTAGTTATATATATATATATAAAAAACTATAAATATATATAAATATAGAGAGAGATATATAAATAAGAATGCAAGGTAATGTGTAGCCTGTATTCAGACTCCAGACAAGTGCTTCAGGAAATGGGCTTTGAAGGAGAAAGACCAAACGGGTATGTTTTTGTAAATATTTTCATGTGAAATTTACTTACTTCTCTGCCTTGCCACACTGGTAAAATAGGACATGAGGCTGATAGCTGCAGTAAAAAAATAACCATATTTTTATTGGCCTATCAAAAAGAAAACTTTGCAAGTTCAAGCATAAATCCCCTTATTTAGAAGAAAGTCCTCTGTAAAGCCCACAGGGTCTTGATGTAAAGTCCGCTCCCACCAGCAAGGTTATCAAGAGCAAGTCATTTGCACCTCCTGGTAACCCTGAAAGTGCCTGGAGCCAGCAGCCATCCAGTCTGGGATTTTAGGGGCCTAAGGGAACCAAACATCTATTTCTAACTTGATTTCAACACGCTGAACATCAAAACTCAGTTAGTTTCTCTGAAACGGCAAGGCTTAAAGGGCAAGTAAGTTCATTTTATTCCCATGCTTGGTAACATTGAGGATCAAGATATATAGAAAACCATTTCTGGCCTTGTAAATAATCACATTATTACTTGTCACCAGTAGTGCATTGGTATTGTTTCACAGCTACCAACCTGTTAAACCACTGACCGATCTGCCAGGTTCAGCTGCGGCTGCAGCTGGTCTCTGACATGCAGGAGGAGCTGATGCTCCTCACACTTGCACCAGCCTCTGGAGAAGGAAGAGCAGTAAGGAAGGGAGGGAAGAATATTTGTGTTTTATCCCCCAGAATCTGGCACAATTTGAAAAGGGAGAGAATAACGTGAGAGAGGCGGGTAACGAGGGGTACTCATAACTTAGCTCACTGGAAGCTGCAAATACCCTGAAATAAGCTCCTTTCTTTCCCTGCAGGAAGGGACAGGCTCTGCCAGAGCCCAGCCTGGTACTCCGCTGCCTGCTTTTCAGGCTGACATTTGCCCTTGAGCAGAGATCTTCCTTCAGGTGCACCAGATTCCATTTGTGCCATTCTGGGATCAAGAATGGACCTCCTTTTTTTCCCCATTCTCCTTAACCTCAGTTGTCTCAGGCTTTGCTTTCACTTGCCCAAAGGATGCTCTACCCACCGCAAAACTGCAAGTCAAATTTAGTGTAATTTAGAGTGTAAATTCCAAAGTGGAGACAATGCCCCTTTAGTGTTTCTTGCAGAAGTTCATTCTCTGGTCCATGCCTACAGTTGACCGTGCTTACTTTGCAGTAAGACTAAATTGCTTTGCCTCAGTTTGTTTTTATAGCAAGCTGGCTGTGTATATTAGCTGTCCTGTAGTAGAAACTGTTTTCCAGTGGAAATGATGGAACGGTATTTCTGCACTGACTTTGGGTATTCCCTTTACTTTCCAAGTCACTCTGTAGCAATGCAGGCTTTTTTCTTAGTGAGGTTCCTCCCGCTAATGATGAGGAAGGGTGCCCATACCACAGGTCAACAAATTGATAAATTGCTTTAAAAAGACACATTTCCTCTAACTCATCTTGCTCCTGGAAGAGTATGTAAAGTACTTCACTAACAGATAATTTTTTTATAATTTAGAATTATTCGGTAACTGAAGGCAAGTCCATTACAAGTAGACACAATGTACAAATGCGTATTTATGTAAAATGCTTAAAAAAAAAAAAACAAACCAACAAAAAAACTTCTGTTAACTACCATTCACAAAATTAATGTTCTCACGGGGTCTGTAGTAGGGAGAGCTCTTGGCCCGTACTGGGCTTTGGCTATCCTCCTGTTCAAACCCCCTCAAGTTTGGTGGGAGGAAGCCTGGGAGGTCTGCAGAGGAGCTTGAGCACGTTGCCAGATGCCTGCTTGCTATCATGGGCAACCAGATTGTGTAACGTCAGGTTTGGAGTTAACGGATTTTGAACCTGTTACGTGTTAGCAGGGTTGGAAGGTGACCCCACTCTGGACTTGAGGCAGGAAACCTGCCAGCTGTGAGAAAGAAATCCAGGTGGGAAGTGAGACTGGGGAGAGGTGTCCCTCCCTGGAGAGACGGGTGGACAGGGCTCATCACCAGCAGCTTGCTTTGTTTGGCAATGCCAGCCGCGGGGCTGATTACAGAAAAGAAGGATTGCTGTCACTGCCATCTGCGTGGCACAGACATGCGGTCCTGGGACATCCCTGGGATATCACCAGGGGGTGTCTTGGGGCACAGAAATATTACATACTTGAACTCCAGAGGCCTAAAAGAGGAAGCAAATTTCTTATCCAAGAAGTAAGTATTTAAAATGCAAAAGCACTTTGAGGGAGCCATTACTTTTTGAACGATTCCTCCTTTGTACACACAATGCCCGTCTAGGAATGTTTATGTTTTGATTCCAGAAGATTAATAGATACAGTATCACTCGAATCAAGGCACTTACAGAAAACACTGTTTATTGCCTTGTTTCACACAATGGGACATTTCCAACATAAATGTATCTGCTAATCCAGCCATCTGTGATGTAGCTTTCTGGATAACCTAGCATAAAAAAAATATATTTTTTATTAATAAGTGAAAATTAACATCTGAAGTCCCACCTAGAAATCAAAGGGAAAAAGATCTTAAGTCCAGGGTCTCCGTGCTGATGCAAGGACTGCTGTTTTCCAAAGAAGTAAGATGATTAGGATAACTGGCTATCCAAATCTTTTGAGATCTACCCTGCTATACCCTGATATGTTGCTGTAAGATAGGGGACTAAAAAAAAAGAGTAATGACTTTTTCTGAGGAAACTACATGGTGGGTAGGGATGCCAACATCCTAAAGCGCATGAATGAAATGAGTGCATTAGCCACAATCTTGGCACTTTAGTACATATGCTTAGGTACAGGGATCTCATTTGGTGAAAAAAAAAGCAGGTTTGGATAGTAGCCAAGATGATGTAGCTCAATGACATTTGAAAAAAATACTGGTTATTTCTTATGATTTGGGGCATTTCCCCTTCCTATACAAAGTGGTTTCTATCAAACTCATAAGCATATGAATCTCTTTGACTATACTATTGTTCAATCTGCCTGTTCATAACTCAGCCTCTTATTCCATTATAATGCTTGAATGATTCACATGCAATGTTTCCAATCCACTTTTCCTATCTTGTGAAACTTTTTAACGAAATGTTAGCATTTGCAGGCACCAGATGTTTTGACATAAGGAGAAGCAATATGTAAATTTTAATCCACGCTAGGAACAATAGCCTGAAGGCACCTTTTTCTTATTATATGAATCATATACTTAACCACAATGTGGTGGATTATAACAAAATCATCACCACCCTGAATATAGAACACTTATCTTGTGGTTGCCAATTAATGAAACTGATATATATTTAACTTGATGGGTACCAGTGATTTAACCAGTAAGCCTTAGCTTACTTCACTGTTTCAGCCTCCTTTATAATTAGACTTTTGGTCTGATTGTTATCACAACTTCATACATTTTCCTCTAATCTTCTATTGGTTGTCAGTACAAATGATGCTGACATTAAATCGGTTTGTCTGTCAATTGCAGATATCACTACTTTTAATCAAGCAGTGTATCACATAGTGCTTTTCCAAGCTCTGAAATAACTTTTGATTTTAATTTCTGAAACTGTTTATTTAATCGGTAAGTGTCCAAGTCTGCAACAGGCTGAGCATTGCCTTTCTTCAAAGTGAACTGAGGGCTCCTCGTCCCTCACAAAGGAACGAAGTACCTTTTATGATCAAATCCTAAGTACATAATAAATATGTAAAAAAGCAAAGCTTCTTTCCACAGCTAATCACTGAACTTTAAAAAATATTTATAATAATATTCCGTTTTAATACTGATAGGAGTGTCTTAATGATCTGATGAAACAAAGAGCCTGGAGAACATCTTTATTACAAATAGAATGTTTATCTGATGTATACAAACAATGAACACTATTTTACATGAAACGCTGAACTACTACAAAACTATAGCTGAAATATTTATTACTACTCAACAACTTTTTTCATCATTTTATGCTCAGAAAGCACCAAATATCTTCTAAAGAAAGCAGCACTTTTGATACTAGGAATTCCAAATGCAATCCGAATTCTTCCTTCGTTAAATAAGAGTATCTTTTAGTGCCAAATGTTACCTAATTATCAGCTTTAAAAAAAATGTTTTACATCTTAAAATACAATATTCTGTTTATCCTAGATTGTCTGGGGAACTTCTAGTACATTAAAAGGTTTTTGTAGAGCTTCTTAGTGATTTAACTGATATCATCATGCCTGCTAGCAATTTCGCAACATTCTGAAAACACTTTCCATAAATCAAAGCCTTTAGCAGCAGGAATAAGCAGATGGCAGGAGACCATATTAAAGAATGTATCAATTATTTTTATTAATGAGAGGCTACTGGATCATGATGTATCATAATGGACTAAATGTTTAGCAGTTGTGAAGTGTTTTGTCTGTTAGGTATCTCAGATGTTCTTAGTGGATGTTATTATATTGTCTTGTGATGGTATTCTTTGAGGGACCGGATAGTGAAGTTTCACAAGGGACATATAAAAAGATGTTTTAATTTCAGTCCTTTAATTGTATTCATATAATAAACATAAAATACCAGCATGTATAAAATGTATTTTTTTAAAGATTGCATGTACAATGCATAATAAAGTACATTCTGTCTGCATACATTGACTTACAAAACAAGATACTATATGGTTAACAATGAAAAATAGCAATTATTATAAAAATATTCTACAGTCTCATAATAGTAATGTAAATGCATTTACTTATCTAAAAGACTTAACATAATTTTAAATTACAATAATTTTACATCCTCCATTCATATATACAGCCCTATTAAAGTCAAAAGGTATTATAATAACAATGTTCTTATTAAGATTAAATGACTGAATTATATTTAGTTATTTTACTATGTAAAGAGACTGTGTTCCTGTTTGTTAAAACTGTTTGCACTTAGGGTAGCTTTTCACACTAGCCACGTTATGTGCAACAAAATAATTTAGTTTTCTGTTCTTTTTGTAGTAACTATATCCATTCCATGAATTAAACAGGATGTTAATATTTCAGCTCCCTTTCCTTTTGTGTAATTATCAGTCTGCTGTTTTGTGTATTCTGTGGGAACACGTCCACCAGCTTTGAACAGCTGCTATTGAAAACAAACAAGAACTCCTCGTTTAATACATGTTGACAAAAATAGCCAGTTCCCCTCACCCCCTGCCCTGCTCGAGTCAATCTCTGGAAGTCTTTACATTCTTTTCTATGCCCAGAGCCATAGATATACTATGCATCTCTTTCATGAGATTTCTTTAAACAGATCTCTTTAGGAAATAGCTAAAAAGTGTATTTCCCTTGCACTATGGTACAGTGCAATAAAACTCTCATGGACAGCAAAGAAATTCTGCCTGAGGGAGGATGTCAGGATTTGTCCCTGTAGTCATGAAATCCCTTTCCTCTGTGCAAGCCGGTAGGACCATGCTCTGCTCTGCTCTAATGGTCCTCTCTGCTCCACAGCAGCCTCACCACACCTGGGCTGGGAGAGGGCACGCTTACTCCAGAAAATCTGGGATGTGGTTGCCAGCGCACACACATCCCAATACCTTCAGTACCACCTATTCACCCCCAGAATGTCCTACTGTTTCTTGCACTCTACGCCACCATTTCATTTCAAGGGTGATGCTGTAATACAGGTTAAAGTTATTAGCTAAAATACTAAATTATGATGATTTCCTACTGGAAAAAACGTGATAGTAGTGAGACAACATTGCCCTAATATACACCTACAGGTATGGATACATTTAGTGTTTTGGGCAAGGGGGGGTGGGATTTTGTGTGAATGAAGACAGCTTGAATATGTTTCATGATAGATGCAATACGGTACATTGCAAAAGGAGCATTCACTATCTTCTGTTAAGCTTTAGACCGAAGCAATTGTCAGAAGAATGAAAATCAACTTTAAAAAATTTAATGGATGCACTATAATGTTTTTTTAGAACAGTGCTTATAAAAGTGATGAAATTCAGGATGTTATTTAAAGTCAATATAGTTCAGAAGTATGGTCTAACTCCCATGTAAAAGTTCAATGGGAAAGTCATGTAATACATTCATATTTAATTTCTTTTTCTCCATTATGAGCAATCCACACTGGTGTATTTAAAACTAATGTAGTAGAAACTGCAGTACGAGGACAAATGGCATTTGATATCAACCAAGTACCTCTTCCTTTCACCAGCTGAAATGGACAATACACATCCCACACTAGACATAATGTGGGCATAAATGTTACTTTTAATTTAGCATATCTTGTGTTGAAATGTCAATATTAGCTCATTGTTGGCAAAACTATGACAAAATGCTTCCTCTTTTAATGAGCCTGATGTATCCAATTAAAATGCTGATCAGTCCTGTGTTGTTACCTGTGATTAATACTCATTTCTTTCCTACTACTACAAAAAAAACCCACCAAAAACCCCCACACACACCCCACAACAAACCAACAACAACATAAAAAAAGCGGTAACAAAAAACCCCCACAACCCAGAACCCTGTTGATTGTTGTTATTCTTTTTAACCGTGCAGTGGAAGCATATCATATCCTCTCCTGCAGGTCAGGTGTGTGCTGGGCTGTGTGTGAATCCACACATGCAACAAGAAAATCAGTTCTACTCTGTTCAGCTTACATCCAAGTAGTTTGCATAGACTCATAGAAAGACTTGAATTTCCTAAAAACGTAAATAGTCTTGTGAAATTGGATACTCCATCATCTTTCATAGCCACCCAGATGTAATTTATTATCCCACTGCTAACGTTCCAATTAAGAAACTATTGTGACACTGTCTGGGTTGGTCAGGAATGGGCAAGGACTCTGAGGAGGACCCAGGTACCAATAAGATGCAATAAGAAGAAACAGTTAATCTGTTTTTGGATAATATGTTTAAATAAATGTAAAATGTTCATATAAACAATCAACTTTAACCTCTTACTATTATTTCCAGTACTGTGACACTTGTGGGGCATGAGGCAGGCTCAGTGACAGCAAAAGTAAGACACACTTTTGAAATATATTTTAAATTGTTAAAGAACTCCCTAGTGTGGTCTTTTGGCTTTGGTTGAGGAAAAGCTATGAAGAACTTGTGCCAGCTTATTTTTCCATGTATTAATATTACCATTAGAATGATTGCACTTAATGTCCTCCAGGAACATACATCTCTTCCCAGAATTTCACTAAGTACAGAAATGATATGCCTTCTACCTGTCCTCTAACTGCCAAGCTTTTACTGAGTCATCAAAACACATTTTCTGAATGCCCCCTCCTAGCAAGCTAGTTGTGAGCAGCAGTGCATTACATCAACACTTCTGAAAACCCCTGTCGGTTTGAAAAGTCTTCCTTTTCTGCTTTTCTGTAGTGAATCCCAAGCCAAATTTGAAATTAAATTCTCTTTGTTTCAAGTGTATGCAAGGGGGATCTTGTCATTTCCTTCTGTTTCCAAATGGATCAAAGGCATGCGTATGGATAAGTAGAGTCCCTTTGGAAAAACCTTACTGTGCTGCCAAAGGACACTGAAAGCGTTGACCAAAAGCACACTGTCGTGTCTCTGAATTCTGATGTCTTGCACACAAAAAAAGGACACAGTTTGAATATTCTTGGGAAAAGCAGCTGACACAGCACTGTTACTGGTAGTGCTTGTTTTAAATTGTGCTAATTGTAACACAGAGCATCTTTGTTGAGTCTGGTACGTCCATACAGTCTTTCTGCTGAAATGTCATACCATTTTCTGTCTGAGTTCGTTTGAGTCTCTGCCTCTACGTTAGTTTCCATTTTTCTTCTGTATCATTAAAATATATATTAAAAGCCTGCTTTTTTTCGCAAATGAAAATTTTTTTAAAAATGGAATTCCATGAAAAGCTTAATGGATTTTCTCCTTTTGAAGAGAAGCCTACACAGTTTAAATTTCATGCTCACTTCACTTGTGTGAAAGGATTACCGTCTGTTTGTTCGGATTTTAGAACCTGTAACATCTCTACAGTTCCCAGCTTAAATAGTTCCCTGTTGCTTCATGTTTTGTAGGATTTGTAGATATATAAATAAAAGAAATTAAAAAATCAGTAGAACTCATGTTTATAGCAGAGAAAAGTGAACACAGAACGAAGAGAGAGTTTGAATACACTTTTGTAACATGGGTATTCCTTTTGTGGTAACTATTTTCATAGAGCTATAAAAAGTCATGGAATAACAGTAAAAACATTCCCAGTGAAGAAAGATTTGTGCAAATGTCAGCTGTGAACAGAGGGTGTGAATTTGGGGCGAAGTGGTATGAGGTCATCTCCATCTCATTTCCATGTGAAGCTGATTTAAAACCTTGTCATGTAGTAACTTATCTTCATGGTGTCTCTCCTTTTTCATATTTAAAATAAGCACAAACATCATGCCTATGTTCAACTCAGTCTTTTAGCAAGCGGCCCTTTCTGGTTTTATAAATCATCTCCATCATCTGTACTAAAGCTGCTTCTCCTGCTGCTCTCCTTTGACGCGGCTGGGGACGTGGAGGACAAGAGTGGGTCTGTTCCAAATGGTGACACTGTGTCATCCAGTAAAATCTCCTCTAGCCGTTGCTCTTCTTTTAAAGCTGCACTGAAGGACAAATCCGTGAAATGTGAAAGTGGATCAGAAAAGGCTGTAGATCCATCGCAAACATCAGAATTCGGTCCATGTGCCAGAGGCATTTGTTGAGAGTAGTCTACAGCGTTCTCCTCTGGGTAAGACTGTTGCTTGATGACCTGTGCAGCTAAATCAACAGCACTGAGTGAAGACATGACTGGAAGGCCATGTGCACGTGCCTGGATCTCTAGTTCCTAACATTTCAAAGAAAACACAATCAGATAATGTTTTAAAAGACAAATCAGTGTCTTCAGAACTATTGCTATAAGTATGCAGATCATACATGCAAAATTTGTCCTGTTGTGAGACTGCGCTTTAAATTGTTAATCTGTGAAAATTTGCCACTCGAGTGTTTTTATTTCCCCTCCTGTCCTTAAGCAACTGTCCTACAGGAACATAAGAGGTAGGACAGCCTCTCTAAATCCATAGCATACCGAGCCAAATAAAGGGAACAGAAACGTTGCAACGTGCCCATTCCTATCCAGAGAAACAGAGGATACTTGATGATGCTTATTATATATAGGCATATGTGCAAATCGCCATATGTAAGAGGATTGAATCTATCTCTGTCTGTCTGTCTCTCCATCTCATCTTCCTATGTGTCTATATTCAAATCTTAAGTTTCAAGCCATACAGGGCTATATTCTGCTGCTTCCTGTCACAAACAGATATAACATGGTACACTATACCTAAGGAACTGTAACATGTGAGATGGTTACAATAGGAAAATGTAAATACTGAAGGGAATTTGGTGTCCAGTATTGATTTTTTGCTGCAAGGTTATACACTTTCCTTCCTTTTTTGGCTTTCTCTGGCCCTAATACATACATAAGGAAACTGTTTGTACACATATTTCTTAACTTGCCATGTATTCCTTTATGTAATGTCTAATAATCAAAGGAATTTCCTAGGAATCTTAAAAAATACCCCCTCCCCAATATACACAGCAATAAATAGGGAAAGCCAATTCATTTTTAATAAATGCCATTTGGGGGAAAATGATATAGATTAATAAAATTTGATGAGGGATAAGTACTGGGAAAGCTTTGTAGTTCATGGTGACGCTCTTATACAAACCTGAATTCGGAGTAGAAGTCTTCTGTTAGCATGCTCTAATTTCTTCTGCCTGTGTTCTAATTCTCTGGCTCTCTGTTGTTCTTTTTGTAGCCACTTGATGTACTCCACTGATGCTTTTAAAATAGTTCCTTTGTTCCAGCGCATATCACTGCAGAATGTAGAGATAACCTTTTCACAATTGTGCATGTCAGCAGAATTCATAAGAACTTACAAAATCTTTTACATTAATATGAAATAATGATTTACATGACTATTATTCACTCTTAGATATTATTGCTTCTGAATGGAAATTTTAATAGAATAGTTAAGAAGCCCTTATATAGTAAAATTAATCCCAGAATGAAAATAAGTGTCAAAAGAAAGTAATAAAG
Source organism: Falco peregrinus (assembly GCF_023634155.1). Lineage (NCBI taxonomy): Eukaryota > Metazoa > Chordata > Aves > Falconiformes > Falconidae > Falco > Falco peregrinus. Next base: position 13,902,600 of record NC_073726.1, on the reverse strand, counting down.
TGACTTTTTGTGGGAGAGCTAAATGCAATATCATGATTCTACCATTACAGTTTTTATATTTTTAGTGAAAATTGCTTTTATTATTAACTCTAAGATTAAAATCTATGTGCAGTATTTCTGCATTAATGAACTAGGAAATATACATTACTGAGGACTTAAGCCTAAATTTTTAAAGATCATTTTGAATATACTACTCCTTTTACCTGACTTACTAATGAGGTTGCTTTTATGCTTGTGGAGAAAAAAAAAAAATGGTCTGTGCTGAATGCCAGTCCTCACTGATGATAGACCAGAGAAATCACACTTTCATAACCATAATGGCTATGAAATGACAAAATTCCAGTTCAAAAATCTTGAAACAATATAAACCAAGTTTAAATCCACAGCTACATGCATACCACAACGCAAAATAAAAGCCTTGCAAAAAACCAAAATTAAACCTGCCCATCATTCAGGAAATCATGGTTTAACTTCCAGCTTACAAGCAGTCTTACTAACAATACACTTGTTCAAATGAAGCTGTTGAAGGACTTCCATGTACTCATTTATCAACTTTTCATGTATTCCTTTCTGTAAGGCCTTGGAGGCCTTTGAACAAGAATGAAATGTGTTGAAAATATTTAATTTCTAATAAAGTTCAGTACTTTATGATACACGATGGGCCCACTGCATTAAATAAATACACAGACAAAAACGGGTTTATCCAGACTCTCCACTTCACTACAAGATGGCTTAGACCAAGCAGAAGATTGGCAGAGGTTCTGGTCCTGTCAAACAACCCTGAGGAGGAAAAAGCTATTTAAACCATTAGGAACCTGGGGCTGGGAGTGACAAGTAACCATCTTAGTGGATTTATTTATTTTTTTTTTAGTACTTATTCCAAATACATATACGCTGGCATTTATAAAGTCAAAGAGAAATATAAATTATTCCTTCGTTGCTTTAATTAATGAGATTTGCTCCTACTCACATGCTCACCTAGGGTGTGTAAAACTGTGGTCTGGAGTGGATTTATTTCAGAGGTGTCTATGCTTTACATTCAGCCTCTTAAGAATAAGTGCTTAAGGAACCTTGCACCCTTACCCCAAGGCTAAGCACCCTTACAGACTTCCACCAAAGCAGTTGTCTTTCTACTGAATATATAGGGGAAAAGCCAGGCAGGTACCAGATTTAGGGACCCAGACCACCTGCCCTTTCCTGATTTACTGTCCTGGGGATAAAACCTTATGGAACCGATAGCTTTAAAGATGCTCAGAAAAATATGCAAAATTATTTGTGATAGAGGATCACAGTATTTGACCATATTGTAGAATTTATATCATTTGCTAATGATTCGGGAGAACCAGCTTTCTGATCAGAGAGGGCTAGAATTCACATCGCTGTCCTCTTTGGGCAGCACACAAACCTCAGGGCTCCAGCACCCTGGGACCTCCCCTCATCTCAGTGATGTGGGCCAGGAGCGCACAGCTTTAGGGATTAGAAGGTGAGGAGGTTAGAAAAAAAATAATTATTGTCTCAGATCCTGCCCAAAACATTAGAGACTGCGCACTAAAGTGTGTACATATTCTCATTTAGACATTCCACGGTCAAAAAAAAAGTAAAGCAGAGGTGGGATGAGGTGCCAAGACCAGAACCTGTCTCCCTCTGAATCATCACCTCCCTCCCAGTTGAATCAACCCTCTGCCTCATCCTGCTTCTCCCTGTACTTCTTGCCCAGGTGGGAGGACAGAACATTTTCCTGCCAGTTTCCCATAAACTTCCTCCTAGGAGAGGACTTCCACCTTGCGTGCAGAGTACCGATGCTCAAATTGTAAAGGTTAAGGAAGCTTTTAGTACACATGATGCTTATTTTCTGGACAGATCTTTGCCTTCCATCAGCACATTGTGATCTTGTTTGCTTCAGACCTCTTTAGAAAGTTAGGGAAAATAGTGAGAGGTCCCTATTTACACCTGAGTTGCAGTGGAGTTTGAAAGGCAGCGAGGTGCCTCTCTGCCTACACCAGAGCACTCCTGAATAAATAAAAGCAGCTAAAGTTAGGAGGACAACAGCATTTCAGCCTGGGAATCTCCCCTGTCATCTCAGATATGAGCTATATGTGCTATATATAGCTCCGAATTACAGTAGGGTTTTGTTTAATTTCAAGTGAAAACAACTGATTAAGGACATTTTAATGGCAACCTGAGAAGTGCTACAGTAATAAGAATACCTATAGCATAAGCTCTGGAGAAACACAACCTTCCTAGGCAGCGGGGGTCAGCTCCTCCTAGCATGTAATTAAGACAAAACTAAGCCAGTTTTAGGTTGATGGTCTGAACATAAAAATGTAGCACTATGAAGTTTTTTGGCATATATGTTAAAATGGAAATAATTAAGACATATAATAGCAGGAGAAAAATCCGCATATATCACATATTTGGAAAATATTTTGCAGTGATTTCACAAACAATTCCATGTCAGGATATAAAATGTCATAAATTCAAAATATTTTTTCGTTAATTTTTCTGATTGACATATAAGGTGTATGTATTCATGACTGTATTTGGAATTTTTTGTGATAAAACTTATTTATGTTATATGTAATTGACAACCTTCCTGATATTGCTTACTTTTAGTTCATTTTGTCTTGATAGAGTTCAATTTTTACATACATGGTAGTGATTTTTTTTATAGGTTGAAATAAATCTTCACTGGAGGGCTAGTTCCTAGATTCAACCTGCCAGAGAGATGGATCTGGTCAGCTTCTGTATGAAATACATAGAGATAGATACCTCTTGTGGTAATATTTACAAATTTGAGAGGCAAAACTATCACGGAGCTCTAGCATGAAAATGCTGTGGTTAAAATTATCGTTTAAGAGATTCTGCTATTTTATGTGTGTCTGTCTGTCTGGGTGTATGCATGTATCCCACATATCTTTTGCATTGCTGTCTATACATACATATACCGACTTGTGTCTTATTAAATGAGGAACTTTGAAGTTAAATCTTCCAATGTCTGAAGGCAACACAGCAAAGGATCAGCTGGTGACCTTAGAAGTCAACTTATCTTTCACTCCATGTCTCTCTACTTATACCAGGATCAAAAGAAAATACCAAAGATGTCTGTGCTAGTTCTGCATCACAAGCACTCTCCATTCATTCTAGCCAGAGCACAATACAGCATAGGACAGTGCCAGGGAGAAACAGAGGTCCCGTGCAGATGTGCAGGGTTGGAAGAGTAGCAATATCACTAACAAGGATGAAGGCAACCAGGGGCAATAGCATGGGGGAGGTGCCTACACAGCAATAGCCTGCAATGCATCTAGCTCTGCTTAGCAGACAGGCAAGTAGATTCATCTACGATGGGAAGAAAAAAACCACCTCAGCACTTGAAGATGGATTAAATCCAAGCACAAGTGCATTAGAAGAATTCAGAAATTCTCTGATCAGTTATTTGTTTTCTGTTATTTCTCTGAAAATGCTGACTCCTAATTTGGGCACAAATGAAGTTATCTGAAAAATGATAAAAGTGGCACTAGGGAACTGTGGGGTTTGCTTTTTAGAGGTTTATAAATTGTGCTTGCTCAGTATATAACAAAGATAAAATTTGAAATAACAAGGCCTACAAACCCATTTGAGAGGCTTTAAAAAGTGAGCAGACACTGTCATTCTATTGGAAACTGCTTTATAAAAACAGACAAAACAGTTGCACTCACAACTGGTTTAAACCTACAAAGTTAGATATATGTAGAGGAATGAAGGCAGTGGGTTAATTAACATTGATAACATGCAGCTGTGGCCTTGCTTCAAAGGCAGTGGGTTGATTGACATGGATGATGTGCAGCAGTGTCTCATTCCTGCTAAGTGGTTAAATAGCCCTGAGGAGTATGGGAGGGGAGTGGCTGGATGGAGGAGGAGCAGTGTGGTCTGGTCTCTGGAGAAAGGAGAACCAGCATGGACAGTAGAATCTGATTGATGGTAAAAGCCTTGTTGCAGCCTACTAGTTTGTGCTGCAACAGGTCTAGATCAACTAGTTTTTGGAGCTAGCAGGAATTCCTTTCTTTCATGTTACTCTTTCATTGTCTGTTAATTCCTTGTTTATATTTTTTCCTTATCTATTTTTATTGTGTGTATGTAAGACTTTATCCTGTAAATACTGAAACACATGGGATACTCTATATGTGAAACAAGTCAGTTGAGAGCAGGGAGGTTTTGCAGGCCTGATCATCAGCAATGACCTCTGCAAAGGAGGACTGTGTCTTGTCTCTCTGTCTGTGCATGTGGTACAATAACTTGAAATTTTTAGCAACCTATGCATGTGTTATCTAGTTTAATCAACAGAGGTCTACCATGCTTGACATTATTTTCATGGAAAAGTAGCAAATAACTAAAAAAGCACTTTGTTTTATTAGCTTTTGAACCCTAGCTCCTCCTAACTTTAACAGCTGAATCTCTCTACAAATCTCAAATGCCTAGACCAAAGCATGTAACTCTCATATAGGAGAGTTTCTCTTTTAGGAGAAAAGAAACATAGCCTTGAGACTGATCTTTAGCTCATTTCCATTAAGGTCACTTTAAAGTCGAAGGAGCTTTACCAGTTTATGAAAGTTGAACTCCTGTAGGAAGAATGAGAGCATCTGGTCATCTAAGATTAGATGTAATTAATGAAAACAGAGTTTGGGAGGGGGTGATAGTCACAGTGTTTGCCAGCCACAGAGCAGTTATTAGAAACAAATATATTTGTGAAGCTGAAACGATGTTTGCAGACCATTTCTTCCCCTATTTCTGAGAAATTAGCTGTGAACTATGCTTGCTCAAAGAAATACTGTGAAAGACTTTGCACTTGTTTTGATGACCTGTGCAACTACAAAGGGTGCTCTCCTGAAAGAGGCAGCAAGTTTCCATTTTACAACAGCGTGAGTATACCCAAGCTTTTCCTTTACAAGAAATGTGGCTGTGCTGGCCGCTAGCGGGTCTGTCCACAGACACCAGAGAGAAGGTCAGGCACGGGCAAATGCCGAGTGCAGAGAGGGGAGAGAGCAACCCACTACTTCTGCTCAAACCCTCAGAGGTTTTCTTAACATCCCAGTTCTGTAAAAATGACTCAAATTCTTGAAGGAATGATATTTTTTTTCTTCTTTGTCTTTCTGACAATTCTAGTCCAGCTACCACAAAACAGTTCTTGTGTAGGGATTCCTAGACTCCATCACTAGTTAGCCACTGAAAAGGTGGATTCTGAAAGGCTGAGCACAAAGGTACCATGAATGGAAAGGTGTATGTGTTTAAAGGAGCAGGTTATGAGGTTTTCAGCAAAATACGACTGTTTTGGGCCTTTTTTAAGCTCTATTTATTGATTACTCTGCATAATTGTTTTGCATATCTGAATCATCTACCACTTGGACATTGAAAATACAAATGGGTCAAAATTGTTTGCAATTTATCTCCGTTTTCTAATGCTCATGAAGTGAACTTAAAGCACCCATTCATTTAAGCAATGTAATCCACACTTTTCATCAATAATTTAAAAAAAAAAATGTAAAAAGAATAGGGGTTTAAGCCAGTCAAAACAAAGTCCCCGTGGTACCTCTGCAGGAGCCAAAAAAGTTCACTACACAACTAACAAAACAAAAGTGAAATACCCACACACACACACACACCCCTTCTAAGAAATATAAATCTTAAAGTTTCCAAATAGCATGCGAAATGTTCTTTTCTGTTCCTGAGTCTGATTGTAATCTTCTTGGAGCCAGCCACCTGGGACAAGCATGCTAACCACAATGGCTTAGTTATAGTAGTATTTGCTCTTCAATGCAGAGGGTGATCTCCTTCACTGTCATTAGTCCAAGCATCAGTAAGGTTTCTCCTTTTACAGCTAAGTTCCCACTATAAGAAGAATCTTCTAAAATCAATATATGAGGTGAAAATGCTATGTGTGATACAATACTTTATCTGTAACATTTTAAGAGATGATACATCTCTTTCTTTCAAAGAAGAGGGCAGATTGGGGGCGCAATAAGGTGTTATGGAGGAAAAAGTAAGACCTGAAAGAAAGGGTAAGGACACAGAGTTATGATTTGGCAACACAGGACCATACCATAAAGAAATAATAAATTTGTCTGCTCAGCCAAAGGAACAACGTGGTCATCAAATTACTGTATTTCCACCTACAACCATTAAAAAATGTTTACACTTCCTCAGATTAATTTAACCTGGCACCAAGCTATAGCGAAGTTATGTTATAACCTAGTTTTTCAAAAGCCTCCTGCACTTTTTGATGCTTCTTTTTGCTTAACGCCAGCTTGAAAGCCTTTAGACAGGCCTATTTTCAAAGGGAGTACTGATTGCCAGCCTTTTGAAGACACCAGTCGTCAGAACCTGAGACACTTAGGTTCACCTCATGCTTTTGTAAACATAAGCCACTCTGGGGCTATCACACTGTTGGACTCAGTCATGGGTTTGCAGACTAAAACAAGAAAAGGCAAAGTCTTCAGTATCTATACCTGAAACTTTTTCATCAGGCAACAATGCCAAAATCTGTGGGTAAAATCCATTATCCACTTACTGGAGCAAAATTACAGGTCCAGATCATTCATTTTAAGAAAAGTCTAAGTGATTGCTCTAGGTATTAATAATGTTTTGAGTAAGTTTATAAAAAAACCCTGAATCCAGACCAAAACATGTAACTGAAACATCTCTGTAGGCAATCAAAAATCGCAACTGGAATTTGTAGTTCATGCCCATTTCTAATTACAGTATAACTTGCTTCTGTTATTGCTTTATAGCTGCAAACCAACAGTGCCATCCACTGTTTTTCTGAGAAATCTTTCAATTATTTGCCAAAATGGTCTTAAATACTGAAAGAAGCACCAACAAACTTAAAACACTTCCACCAGTCTGTGTTTGCAACAGATCGCATGTGGCCAAAACTTTATTTAGGTACTTAAAGCACTTCTTATTTAAAATCAGCTGTAATACCTAATTTTATATTCATAGCAAGAACACGACCATTTATCTAATCTTGGGTGGATACTGTGGAAAGAGCTGAGTCCATGAATTCCCTACAAAAGATGCAATATTTTAACTTTCTTTCCAGTGATTTCATTCCAAGTGGCTTGTTATGCCAACCTTGTACTTATGTAAGGTTCAGCTTTATGTCATTATAGAAATCCTTAATGTAATAAAAAATTTCTTAGGCCTAAGGAAAACAAAAAAGCTGAAATATCAATAGATGTTTTCATTTGAAGTATCACGCAGATCTGTATTGACATAAAAATGATAAAGACAAAATCTGTATAATCAATTTTATGCGAGTCACAATCATGCTAGTGCATGGTCTTAAGGCTTCCTTGATTGACATGATAAATCTAAGGCTAAAGTTCAACATTAAATATCACACTGAATTTTTATTGCTAGTCCTGCAATAGGCTTTCCTACTGAGACAGCTTTTTTCATATTGATGACAAATACAAGCTTTAAGGGACTGCAGGTATGGTTTAAGCAAGATGTATTTTTCTATTACTGTAAGTATATGCATTAGTATAAAATGATATTATTATAGCAATTATAGCAGCTGTTATTTTTCTCCTTGCATTTTAGGACGATTTTTTCCCCTGCATTGAATGGAGGACTTTTGAAAACTGCTCAGTCTATAGACTCAAGATGATTTTTTTATTATTTATTTATTTTTTTCCTTAGGCAAAGGGCAGACAGTGATAACATGCGTTTTGGTTTATCCCACTAGAGGGCCCGTGGCAAGGGCTGAAAGCATCACTCCTTCCTTCTCCAGAGACACCACACAATTGCTCCGAGGGACAGAGAGCTGGACTTTTTTTCTTCCTTTAGGTTTTGTTGGGTTTTGGTTGTTGTTGCAGTTTCCCCCCACCCCTCCCTTCCCGATGCGGTAGTCTCGCTTAAAACCCTTGGAATTGCTTTTATTTTATTATCCTTTCACATAAATTTTCCCAACAGGCACCAAAAATCTGTCAAAGGTTTGTTATTTTTACAGGCTGATCTGAGCCAATGATCCAGCATGGAAGATTTTGTATCCTATTTCTCAACCCTATAGCTAGTATATGCAACTGTGGGTTTTTTTCCCCTTTATTTAAACTATAAACATTATTATAGGAAAGAATGTTGAACTCACGGATCATTAGACTTGGGGATGAGTGTGCCAAGCTCCTTGATTCGGTAATTAATATTATACCTTCTTCTTCTCTCAACTGTTAAAAAAGAAACAGTTAATCTTTTTAGAGTGAAATATTCTTGGAGAATTTAAACGTAAAACATTTTAAGTAGTTAAAAACAAGTCAGTCAATGTACAGAAAATTCATTCCTCAAATAGGTGTTCCAACACGATCTCTTACCTGTCTCTGATTTACTGTCAGGAGAAACTCCATGCTTAGCACTATCTATATATCTTACCCTACCTGTAGGTTTCTCCCATTTACAAGTAGACTCCTAGAGAATGAAATAGTCACATGTTGTCAAAATGTGAGCTAACGCTTCTTTTTTTTGTGATGTTTATGTATCTTTTCTCCATCCTGATCCCACCCAACTGATTTTTCAGTTTACGGGAGTTTTGCTGATGACTTCAACACAACTCATCAAGCATTCCAGATTTAGGCAGAACTCCTGCTACAGATCTCAGCTAACAGCTTCACTGTCCCTAATCTACAGGTACCAGTACTGGAGATATATGTTTCCATATGGACGTATGGGAGGGAGGACATAACTGCAACTGTATCCGTTCACTGAATCTGAGAAAGGTTGTGTCGCAGAAACACTGCAGCCACAGCACATCTGTTTCCTTCAGTGATGGACAGCAGAAGCATGCTTACAATAACATCTAAAACATCTGAGAAATTAAGAAAAACATAATTTAAACAATAAAGTAATGTTTTCTGTATTTAAATTTGTGCTTCTCCTAACATAAACTACATATCATATCTTGGTTTGCTTGTAGTTTAGTTAGAAAGGAAAAAAAACCAGAAAATAAGGTTCTTACAATTATTATAAAATTCCCCCCCTCTGCTTTTAGTCCACTTTATCAAGCATTGTATTGGTTTCCAGACTGGGGGTGTGACCCTTCCCTGCCCAAAGGGTCTGTCACCTTTCTGTCTCCCATTTCACTAATTAGGAGATAATTCTCCTCTGCTTCCTCATATGTTTTTCTCCAGCTACTTTTACATGTAGAAACGTCACACTTTTTAGTGGATAGGCCCAAAGGACATCTCATCACCTTGGGGGATTTCTTGTGCATAATTGTGGCATAGAAAGTATATTCAGTGAGAATGTAGTCCTGCTGTGGTAGTGCTAGCTGTCAGAGACCAGCAGTGATGTTCTACTGGTTTAAACTCACACTTTCCTCCACTGCTTCCATGTTGTACTTTAACTCATTCCAAACCTCACTGAATGGACAGGATTCAGCTTTGGTCCAGCACTAGCATTGCTTTGAGCTATTTCTCTTATCCCTTGCTTCTTGGAAGACCTCACCTTTGGCTCAATATACTAATGCTGCTGTCAGACCACATCTGGACAGCTTGGAACATTGGCAGAGTGGATACATGTTCCCCTCTTCCACGTATGGAGTTATGCATTTAAAGTCTGATGTCCTAATTTTGAATATAAACACAAAACCCCCGGCAGAGCTAAATTAGAAGTGTGCAGCCAAGGGCGGCCTGGTGGGTCTTCCTAGCCTGGCTTCAACCTTCTCACAGCCATATGAGCGTATCACTTTTGGTCTCAGCCCCACCACATAGATCACGTTGAGTTCTTTTTCCAACACATAAAAGTATTTTTTCTTCTTGTCTGTGTGAGGGTCTTGGGTTTGTGCAGCAGTCTGTTATTTCCTCCCTAGCTGATTCCTGCGCAGGGAACTCCCTAGGTGGTATTATTTACCCTAACAGGGTGCTCTGCCTTGGTGAGACATACTATCTTATCTTACTTTCTGTAGAAACACAAATTTCACTCAACAGATTAAAGCATCTCAGGTTTTGTATTCATGATTCACTTATTTATGTTATAATCCTCCTGAGTGTACTGTTAAGGGACCCCTTGCATCCCAGTGGCATGAATGTGCTGGATCTCTGTAGGAGAACACAGTGTACAAAAGCACATAGCAACTGAACAGTTTAAAAGATACATTTCAGTTGTGTTGGCAAAACAACGGCAGGGCAAACAGAGTTAAAGCATGTGCCTTAATTACATAGTCATATGGCATAGTAGCTGTTGTTTAATTCATGTTTATAACATGGAAAAGCTCTGCAATATACTTATCAAAAAGTAGTCAACTAAACATTGGCTACAAATAAGGCAAAGAAAAAATTTTCTTTCTAAGTGGACACTTACAGAATTCTTTCTCTTTGTATTTTTGCAAGTTTTCCTGATAAGAAACTTCCAATGGTTCTGCTAGTGGATTCGGGGGGAAATTTTGGAAACATTTCATAGAGATTTCCTAATTAATGTCTGTTACAGTTCCAGTGGTATCCTGTGTTATTAATTTATTAAATTATAAAGTATAAATTATACCAAAGCCAAACCAGAAAAATATTTTTCAAACTACATGGACAGGATGACCATATAACACAAAAATTACACTATAATTCTTAGTCTGGAAAAACAAACAAACAAACAAAACAAAAAAGCACCAACAAAACGCATTTAGTAATGATTTAAACTTGCTGTTACATGAAGAAGGGGTTCCATTTCTTAAATCTAAATACCTTTTCATGGTTTCTTTGAGGGTCTAACCTTTCAAAAGGAACTTTTTTCCTTGTTCCTCATTGGTATGTGAAGGTATAAGAACATTTCAGTAAAATGTGGACCTTAATTCAACATGAAACATGAATGCTTGTATAATTCTGGTCAAGTTCCAAAACTTGATTTTTCAGACCATCTCTAAAATAAACCCCATACTCACAGAAGAGTAAATCACACTAATACAGCCTTTATATGTAATGCATCAATATGTCCAAGCCATCAGATAGCAGAGCTATCTTCAGAGAGACTTTGCGCTCTGAAGTATACACCTGGAGCCAAACCAGAAGAGATGCTGCACGTCTGCATGCTATCATCATGGCATATAACCTTCAGTTCAGTTGCCAGTGGTGAGAGACAGTTCTCAGACATGTCTTCTGTGGTCAGGAAGGATGATCTCAGAGCCAAAACAAACAATGGAGGCAAAGTAAGGCCTGGCATCCCTAACATATACACGTGCCTGCCTTTCCCCTCGCAGTTCCTGACAACTCCTGTTTACCACCTTTCCTAGTCCAGCAAAAACTCCCTATTCCTGCCCAAATGAGACAACTGGCATCTGCACTGGCACCTCAGAGATGTACTAGCAACAGGTCTAAAAAAACTACATGGTTTGTCTGTAATCCACAAAAAAAGTACAGACAGAAATAAGGATGCCTCCTGGAAAGTCTAAGTAGTAGAAAGTTGTCCGCAGTTGTTGCTAGCACATTGTACCAGTGGACGTGTAATTCCAGGTACATAATTTCAAGGAAGTAAAGCCATAAATCCCTCTAAGATTACCAGAATAGCCAAAGAACCAAGATATAAATAAGAGAACAAAGATATAAATAGTGGCTATTAACTAATTACCAATTATAGAATCATAGAATATCTCAAATTGGAAGGGACTCATAAGGATCATCGACTACAACTCCCAGACTATTTCTGCTGGAAAAAGTGGAAAGGAGGACTGGATAATGCAATTGCTTTATTCAACTCTTTCCAAAAAGAATCCTTCAGGTTTTCTATTTCAAATTACTTTTTAGAGGGAAAAATTGCCTCGTTTTATAGGTAATCTTTCAGCAATAAAACAATTTTTTCTTCTATGCTGAATAAACCAAAACATTATTTATTTTTATAAGTTTCATATTTAGACACTGAACTATGAATTTTGTTATGTTCTAAGCCTAAACTACAGAAAACTGTTCCTCTAGGACTGAAATGCCTAATGTCAGGACAGGGCTGCACTGTTCCCCCAAAGGGAAGCAGAACTGTATCCCACCCTGCAGAGGTTAGGGGGCCTGGGTATCACAGCAGCGTCAGAGCACTGAGTCACCCAGTCCTACCCTGATCTCCTTTTATGACCAACGATTTCTACAACTTTAAATGCTTAACTAGTGTTTAGAAGTTGTCTGATATCTTCTGTAAATATTTTTTTCCTTCCCATCACCCACAGAGAGATACAGCCTCTCCCTTGGGTGCTTCGGGAAGGAAGGTGTGAAGTCTGCATTTTCACTGTGCTTTTTCTCATTACCTGCCTCCTTTCTTGTCTGTTTTGCCCTGTAATTCTTAAAGACAACATCAAGTAAAGTGTGCAGGATACTTGTACAACTGTAGAATAAAACCGTAGTAGCAGGAGGTGATATGGAAAGAAATTAACTACAATATGCAAAATATTTTGAAAGACAAAAGTGGAAGGCAGAAATTAATTTCAGGGAAGAAAGCTCTGTGGTTAGCTGTGTTTGCAGACTGAGTTCAATTTGATTACCCTGGTAAGATGCTGATCTAGAAGAAGAGCAGAGACATGGTAGCTAATGTATATTATCTTTGCATTCCCCATATATTCCATTAAATGAGATATACTTACTGAGATTGTGGTTATCCTTTTTTTGTCTCTCCTTTGCCATTGCTCGTGTATCTGCTTCTGACAGAAAGTAACATTTATTAAAGCAGTCCTTAAGTTGCAATTCCAGTACTTCTTTCACTTTTTCAAAATAGCCTCTTGTCACAAAGAGCAGCCTTCTAGTCTTTTTACTTCATTACTCTTTCTATTATTAAACAAGATCATAAGCAAATCTATATTCTACCAGTACTAAATTTTGAGCAAGTCTGGCAAGTTGCTTAAGATTTGGGTTTTTATTGCACATTTTTTATTTAAGAACATAGAAATGCCATGGAGGGGTGTTTTTCTCCAATTTGCTGTATTTTACATGAGGATAAAACCTACAATAAACTAATGTGAATATGTATTTGTATGTCCCATAATGCAGGAGTTAATCAGATTTGTAAGACATTGAACAAACTCACTGTTTCCTCTGAGTGACACTAATAAATTGTACATGGTTGTTAGCATTTTTTGGATTAATTGTATGTAACTTTTAAAGTTGTTAATCTACTAATATAGATTTACCTTGAATAGCCTTATTGTAAGGTTTTAAAAAAACCATTTGTTCCACCCTGGAACAAATTTAATGGATGATAATTTATTTATGCTGTTGAGCAGGAGCCAACATGGGGAAGAATCTACTATGTTTCCTAAAATAATTAAGTTTATTAGAAACACGATATTCATAAAAAACAGGGGGCAAACATGGTTTCTTAATTGCTAAACAGAAGAACAGAAATAAAACATTTTTCTTGGTCTTTGTTATTTTCCTTAAATAAAACTACAAACTGGAAAATGCACAGGAATTTAATTATGGACATCTATTTCACGGGTAAGATTTTTTCAGCTTTTGAGAGACACGCCGTCACTTCTGCAATTACAAAATACTAAAATATCAGAGTTCTTTTACCTGTGAGTTCCCTTTTTACTGGTAGGTTAGCTGGGCAAGAAGCATTTGTGAGACCCATATTAGCTGGTGCCATTCCCTGGTCACTGTTATATATATCCAAAATGCTGCTAGATAGCTTGAGGGGTAGGGGGAGGAAAGAACAATAAGAAAAAAAAAAGTTAAAGACTTAAAAGATTAAAAAAAAAATAAATACGAAGATCAAATATCTTTCAAATATCTTTGTATATGAGTCTGGTGTTCTTCAGAAGGAGCTGTGTATGTGTGTCTATAGGGAAAGCTTCTGTTATATAGGATTAAGTAAAACTGAAAGTGAAAGGTCACAGTCTGTCACTTCTCCACAAGCAGCTTTCTGAGTGCCCCTTGTGTGGGTTTCGGATGCAGAGAGGTGGCACGGTATGGCCCCCAGTGTCTGTTCTTCAATTACTTCTATACCATATTTTCCAATAACAGCATTACCACAAACGCACTTCAAACATTAATTAGGCTGAAAGGAAAAATAACCACCTTGCTGGTTTTGCCCTACTCCCCAGTGATTTTTCAACCACATCACTGAACTCCGAATTGGTACTTCATTCATACTGCGCCTGGTTTAGCAGTATAAAGACTGAGAGACCCAGTTAGATGCAATAGTTAAAATTAGAGTGGACAGAACATCAGACTACGCTGTAAGGAAAGAAACTGTGCTGTTGTCAGGATAGACCAGATACCCTAATGGTTTTAACACGCATAACATTTATGATCATGTATACCATTATCCTTATTACCTTCCAAAATGCAATATAACATTCTTTAAATAAACCCATGGAATGCACTTACAGAGAAGGCTAAAGTATGTGTCTATGGATTCCAGATAATTACTCAAATATTACTTTTACTTGAACAATGTTACATATCTGAAATAACTGTAAAATACATGGAAGATTAGTAAAGAACAGCGCAGGGTTTGCTCACTTTCTATGACTGTATAACCAACCTTTCAGCATTGATCATTATCTTATCTATATTTGTACGTCCATGTGAAAATAACTGTGTAACAGGAGTGCAAGTCTAGATTCCCAAAAAAGGTTTGCATTCTTACTGACTTTTAAGGCAATAGAAGCAACATTTATTTTCATTTTATCATGTATATAAAGTTTGTGCTGTCTTTTTTTTAATTATTTTTTTCCACCAACACACAAGAACTCAAAAGTAGAGTTTGGGTCCACCTGGCCAAGAGGAAAAAAAAAAAAAAAAAAAAAGAAAAAAAAGAAAGAAAAGATGAAAAAGCAGGTGAAAAAAATGTGGAAAATTGTTGGTAAAACTACTGACCTGAGACAGAAAAACATGAAAGGAAATCAGGAGTTATTTAAGAAAATTGTTTTTCATAGACAAGAAAACATGTTTTTACAGATCTGCCCTGCACCCAAGGATCCTGAAACATCCTGGAATTTTTCAGGGAGGTCATTAAGACACAACCATAGGTCTGCTGGGAAACTTTTATTAGATTCTGATAATCTTTTTTCTTGTAGAGACTATGAGTTTCATTACAAGTTATTTTCAATGGAGACACTTTCCCAGTGACTTGCTCAGTGTGAAATTGTTCCACAGCAGTGATTGCTATATTTTTATATTAAATATGAAAATTTAAATGTTTTGTGTTTAAATAATGATTTTACTAAATTAACCAATAACTTTACTAAATTATCTGAGAACCTAGTTTGTGTTAAATTTCCCCAGTTGTATAACCTACAATGAAATGAAGCAATCAAGATTCTTTTTGAATACATAAATAACATGCTCATATTTAAAGTAGAGGTTTATTACTTAGGAGAGCTGACAATTCTTAAATACCAGTAGAAATCACAACACCAAGTCAGTTTTGAAAATCTGCTTACATATTTGATCTCTCAGTGAAAATACCTTTTAAAAGAATGTTTGGAATTCAGTTGAGTATTATTCAAGAACAAGCTATGTTTAATATGCAGGATTTGAACGCTAAGCGTATTCGCACGTTAAGCACCTTTGTTTCATTCCAGAGTGGTAAACTGACAAGTATTATAGAATTCACTGCAGTTTTACCTTTGTATTTTCTTTGTTCCAGGGATAGTTTAACTATACTGCAACAGTGAATTCATATTAGCTCTAGACACATATTTAATTACTTCCTGCACTCATGTAAATGAATTTGCTTTATTGAAATTATATGAAAAAAAAAAAAGACTGATATAAAAAACCGAGAGTCAATGCAACTTCTACACTTATTCCAGTGGACTTTGGATAAGGCTGTTATATGGTTTAGGCTACCAGTTTTGTGAAATGCTAGGAAATAGTAATCACTGAAAATAACGGAGCTTTGATCAGCCTGGTCTAGTGGAAGGTGTCCCTGTCCATGGCAGGGCATTGGAACTAGATGATCTTTAAGGTCCCTTCCAACCCAAACCATTCTGTGATCCTGTGATTCTGTAATAAATAATTTAACAAATGAGAAATGCATAACTATTATATATTACATATTTCACACAGCTGTGTACACGAGTTCAACAACTTCATGAAACTGGTGGTAATATTTTAACTTTAGAAGATTATCAATACCATGAATGAAAAAAATCAGAATTGTAAACCACAGTTTGACACAAACACATGAGATACTTCAGTGATTACTTCCAATTTTCAAGCGGTAATTCATCTTTATCCTTGAAATATAGTTAAATTTCCATAGTCTATTCACAGAATTATGAATTCAAACAACAAGGCCCAAATCCAAGAGGAAAGGTCATGAATGGCCAACTTAGGTGGTAGTGAAAAAATAATACCAACACACCTGAAAGTTCAGAAGTGTGTGAGGGTTCAAAAGAGGGTATGTATACTCAACTTAGAACCACAGCTAAACATTTCAGTTGAATTTGATTACACTGTTGATGAAGGTACTTCCATCTAACTCAGCCGGCATTGTTTGGAGTTATGAGTTCACATGCCTCCTTCCATCGGCAGAACCACTGGGGCAGTGTCATCCCACAGAGCCACGGCTGCAAGCAAGTACCTGTCCATGGTCCATGTCTGGCTGCGCTAATGCTGAGCAGTGAAAGGCAAAAAATATTTTCCCAAATGTCCCATATCATCTTTGTCTTACACAGACATTCTCCAGCACTTTTCCCCTCATCATCTGGCAATTTTTATCAGTCATCAAGAAAACAGTCATGACTCCGTGTGGAAACAATGAAAATGAAACTCAAACCAAAGTCATTCATCTACTGATGACTACAATGATGTAACTTCACTAGTTAGAATGTTTCACTGTGTTAATCCAAAGGGACAGGCAAGGAAGGAGAGACACTGGGTTAACCATGTATGTTAGGGAGCGTTTTGATTGTCTAGAGCTTCAAGATGGTGACACAATAGGGTTGAGTGTTTATGGGTAAGAATCAGAGGGAAGGCCAACAAGGCTGGGAGTCTGTTACAGACCACCCAGCCAGGATGAAGAGGCAGATTAATTGTTCTATAAGCAGCTGGGAGAAGTCTCACAATCACTAGCCCTTGTTCTCAGAAGGGACTTTAACCTATCGGATGTCTGCTGGAAATATAACACAGTAGGGAGGAAACAGTCAAGGAGGCTCCTGAAGCGTGTGGAAGAGAATGTCCTGACACAGCTGGTGAGGGAGCCAGCTAGGGAAGGTGCCCCACTGGACCTGCTGTTTGTGAACAGAGAAGGACTTGTGGGTGATGTGATGGCTGGAAGCCGTCTTGGGCGTAGTGATCACAAAATGAGAGTTGTCCATTCTTGGAGAAATAAGGAGGGAGGTCAGCAGAACTGCCACCTTGGACTTCCAGAGGCAGACTTTGGCCTGTTTAGGAGATTGGTTGGTGGGGTCCCTTGGGAGGCAGTCCTGAAGGGAAAAGGAGTCCAACAGCACCATCACACAGAGCTTACAAAATTCTCACCCGTTTACCAATCTTGAAAGCACTAATTTCTGAGCTGCAGAATCTGTCATTCCAATTGAAACATTCACAGGTGTGACAAACACGACCATTCTTAATAATCCATAGGTAGGATAGCCATGGGGAACAGAAAATTGTAGGTTTGACCCTCCTTAAGTCTGTTATCATTCTCAGTCAGTGTGCTGAGGGACTGAGGAACAGAATAAACAGCTTACTCTTCTGGCCATAAAAAGTTCATACAAAAAAAAAAAGGTTCTTTTCTTCATACCTATATCCCTTCCAGACTTAGGTTTGCTGTCTCTCTTCGACATTTGGGTGATTCTGCTCTGTACAAAAGCAGTTGTGCCAATCACGCTATTAACTGCCGCCTTCCTGTGCATTTAGTAGAAATCCCAAGTATATTGTAACGGCCACTGTGATCGATAAGTGGCTTCTTGAAGGACAGAGGCACTGGTGATCTCCCTTTGGCACACTGCCTTCATTCTCAGCTAGCCAGCACAGCATTTTCACACTGACTGTAGGGTAACATGGGTATAAAGCACCAGTAAATTAGACTAACTTTGATAGTACCTTTGTTCCTACAGAAATGGTGACACATGGCAAAAGTCTGCTGTGAGTTAGTGTGTGAGGAATAACTCTCAACGTTAGGATTCAGGATCAGGAGAAGAAATAGGGGTGATTAATCTGACCTGTCTTGGACACTTAGAGTGATCTGATTCACCTCTGTTTCTTCTTCTGGACTCCAAAGAAAGCCTGGGGTGACTGTTGCAGGCTTTCTACATTTACCTTCTCATGAAACCTCACTGTGCTCCTAATGTGAAAATTTCCAAAATTTTAAAAACACATTAAGAACAACAAAGAAAATCAGACTGGATCTTCTTGGCAAATACTCACATTTCTGATTATGGGGGAGTTTTAAAAATACAAAGCCAGAAATGTATTGAAGTATTTTGTTGAAACTCTCTACCTGAATTTGCCCTGCATTGATATCAAACATGGAAAATCCCAAGGAATTTCCTTGCTAATGTTACTGAACGCTGAGAACAATCTTAAAATAGAAGCTGGCCAATTTTGTCACAACATGAGGCAAGATAAGGCTTTTGTCTGTCAAAGCAGGAGGTCCTTTAAGAAAAGTAGACACGTGGGAAATAATGGATTTTTAAATTACAAGATTAAAATATATAGCGCAATATATTAAAAATTGTGTGTCAAAATATAACTAGTTGTTTGGACATGCACTGAAACTCCATGAACCATAATGCAATTTACTTCTTACAATGTCATGTAAGCGGGGAAAGAGTTTGCAGTACTGAAGCTTCAAATAGCTTCCAGTTCTATATTACAAGATAAATATATATATTGACATAATCTTAAAAAATCCAACACAATATTAAAAGCACAAATCATTTACAATGGCATAATTACAATGATATATGTACAACGATGATCTTACACTTATATAGAACCTGATCAAACCTGATGAATCCCAAAACACTTTAAAAGTCAGGCTGATTACACTGCATCAAAAGCATGTTCTTGCTTTCTGTTTAGAGATATGGAAACACAGACATTTGGGTATGAAAATTCATAAGTCCCAGGAAATAATCTATTTATCCTGCAGGTGTCATAAGCTGTATTGGTTCACACCTGTGTTGTCCTGAGAAGTCCTGGTAAATCACATAATTTCCAACCTTTTCATTCATGATACACAAATTTATGTATGCGTGTCTCAGAATTTAGATGCAAGTGTCCCGTAAGGGGTGAGCACACACATATTAAAAACAGCAGTAGATAATTAGCCATTTTTCCTATTTCTAAAATACAGCCAGCTGTGGACAAAAGATTAACAACCTTTAACATAGCAAATGGTTATGTGGGAATAACCAATGACAATGTGGTACAGGAAGAGAATAATACCATATCTAATTAAAACTGCAAGGAGAATTAAAGAAAGCAGACCATAATTAACGAAGTTAACATTTGGCAAGGACACTGGGGTTAATATTCTTCCTTTTGTATAAAGTGTCATGGGATCTTCAATGCCTGTGCGCAAAGACTGGAACATGAGAATTTCCATTCATGAGGCTCCATCCTGAAAGATGCTCAACTTCGAAGCTTAGACCAATTATAAAAGCAAATTTCAGTTGAAGTACCTGATTGAGTGCCTGGCTTAAGCTCAGCTGCACCTCACAAGAGTGTGACCTTATGCTTGTTGGAGGTGTCCAAGAAAAGTATTGCAAAGGCCTCGTCCAGAGCAACTTCTTGTATCCAACACTTAGGTCTGAACTATGCAGGTGGGTTTGTGTGGCAAATATTAAGGGTTTGTTACCTGCAGGGATGTCTAGCAATGGACAGCTATGATCACAATTTGCAATCTCTAATGCCAAGTTAAGCTTTTTTTAAGGGAAAACATTACTAATACAAGAAAAACATTGCTTTATTAAGGGAAATCGTGGCATTCAAAATCCCATACCATGGTACCTTATGGTAACTATGTAATTTCAAGGAAGACTTAAACAAAATAACATTTCCTTGCCTTCCAGGAATGAAAGAGAAAGATTCTTAATGTGGGAATAAAATATATGGATATGGTTGTCTATGCTTGTTTACCTGTAATTCCTAGACAGCTCTATGTCACAGTAGTGTTCACTTACATGATCATATACCATTGAAATATTTTTCCATTCTGGCTAAACTTTGCATGACGTGTTTGTCTTACAGTAACATTCGTGTTCATAAGGATCATGGCTCTATCACTGTCAGTGTTGTACATCTAAAAAAAACAAACAGCCCAACCTCTTCTGAAGTCAGCTAGACTTTCCTTAAATTAAAAATTCTGCTGAATGCAGTAATGCCAGTGTGGACTAGAGGCATTTCCTGGATATTGGGTTCCTTTAACATATCATCACATAATCCATTTCATAAACCAATAATGTTCTGTCCAAAATCAATTAAGTTTCACATCTCCAATAGTTTAATTTGGAATATGTTCCAAAAATTGAATAATCAAAAATCACTGCTGAAAAGCTTTCATTCTATTTCTATTCTTAGACAAATTTTATCTTGGTTTTGTATCCCTTTAACTTATTTAGTTCATTGTTTTAACTTTCCCATGGGATTATTGTGACTGACCATAGCTCCTTAAGGCTTTGGTCTGCTAAGTTGAACAGGCCATGCTTCTTTAGCCGGACTTTTCATACTATGATATGTCCGAACAGGGCTCTCACTGCCTTTCCTACTTTGAGTTAGTTTTCCTGAAGGGTAGAAACCTTAATTTGTCTGCAGCATCCTAAAAGTTTTGCACCCAGTGAATTCCACAGTGGATATTTCCTTGTGACTCTTGGAAATCTCTCTTGTGATGGATCCTAAGATCATATTTATCTCATTTTTGCAGTCCTATCATTTTGATGGCTTACAGTCATCCTCTGAGCAACTAATGTAACCAGATCTTTCTCTGTCATCTCCAGTTAATGAGCTCTCAGCTTACTGCAGACATTCCTGTTATTAGTATTTAAATGAATGACCTTGCACTCAGTACTATTACATTCCTTCCATTTATACTGTTCTGTCACCACAGTCCTATAATTCTTCCTCTATGATATCCTCATCCTCCTTTGTATTGGCAATACTTTCTACTTTTGCTACCTCAGTAAATTTCATCAGCATAAATGTATTTTTTGTACCAAGGTCACTAATGAAAATATTACATAAACTGAGGCTGAGGACTGATTCTTGGAACACTTCATTAATATCTTCTCTTTTAACAAAATCTTCATCCCATCTTTAGCTTGACCCTTAACCTGAAAAAAATCCTGTTCAGTTGCTTTCTGTATAATCTGTATTGCATTTTACTAATATGCATTCATAAAAGAAGACTATAATAAAATAAACCCTGGATAACCTAGCTAGAAAGACTAGTTCCACTAGCAAACAGCTCTCCATGCATCGAAAAGGGTGTCGCTAATCATGGAAGTGATGGAGGGTATGTACATTTTTAACGAGCAGACACCTTACATGTTCTAGTTGCCTAAAATACCTAGGATAGCACGAGCTTTTCACCAAAGGCATCTGGACTGTCCTGACAGGTCAAAACAATTCACCAGCTATCCTGCTGTCCCTGGAGGGACCTGGGAACAAGCAGCAGGATGGATTGTCCTGTTAGTGGAGGCTTATTTCCAGCTACCATTTCTCCTGGGGTCTTATTTCCTCACAGTCACATTCACAAGCCCAAGTGTGTGATCAGAAGGGTCAAGATGCCCCCAGGAAATACGAAGGTCAGGACTAGATTGCCTCTGCCAGAGGTCCTCATTCTGCCCAGGTCAGAAGAGGCCATGAAAAAGAGGGCAAGTTGGAAGCAAGCTGCAGGAAAAACTTCCTTTGCTGCCCTCTTTTCCAGGGTTAACCTCTGCAGACATGCAACTCACTGAAGGTGCCTACATGCCTATATATCTCCTGCAGTAACAGAAATATGGCATACATCCAGGGTAGCTGTGAGTACAGACAGTTCTGAGGATCATTGGCCCTGTTACACATGGTCAGATCGCCCGCACTGCACCTGCAGACTTGGCAAACTCAGGTAACAGGGAAGGTAACACACATCACTTGCCACACGAAGAAACCATGTAGCTGCCTAACCTGAAAGGTGGAGTACTGTATGTGCACAAGAAAATTTCTTTTGCTGCCTGCTAAGAGCTAGTACTTGCTCTGACTGTATCTAGGCTGAAGTGTTCACATGTGAAATATTAGTACAATACTTTATCCTTTCCCACCCTAAATATAACCCACTTAAATCATGTTCTCATGAACCTAATTGATAGCATCACTTCAAAGAACAGTTTTGTAAAATGAGGCTACTTCTTCTTAGCCACAAAAAATATATTAGCACCCATCCATTTCAAAGTGGTTCTTGCTTATTCATTTTAATTAAAAAATCAAAGCAGTGATTTTACAGAATTTTTGTACTACTATCCATTTTTGCACCCCAAATGTAGAAATCTAAATTTTGAACTGCATCCACAGTCCATTTTACAGTAAAAGTTTGTTCAGTATTTGTGTTGAGACATAAAAACTACATACTTAATTCCTTCTGCTTTCTTTCTTGTTTATTCATGACAGTTAAAAAAACCCTTTTTTGCATCTTTGAAGTTCACAGATTAACTTCAAAATGTGCACTTAATTTGGCCAAATATGAAATAATCAATAAATGTATAGTAACCCAGTCATTGCAAATGCATTTTCTAAATAGCAATATCTGGTATACCAGGTGTTTCCAATTTTTGCCAAGCAGAAAATGGGTATTTCTTGTGTGTTTTAGTAAATTGTGACATTTCGTCTAATTCAAAGGTACTGGAGACAGGATGCATAATCTCATGGGTCAATACAAGTCCTGTACTCAGAAGACTGGTGTTCAACCTCTGCCTTTTCTTTTTCTTAAAGAAAGTTGAACAACATAAGCTGTGATACATTTTTTCTTACTAAGGATGTGTTTACACTGTCAACTGTGCAAAAAGGTTGTACTATATTGATTTTAGAGTCTAGAACAAGAAGATGCCATTCACAGCTAAATGGTTTAGGTCCTTTCATATATGCAATACAAAATTCTTATATTTGAAAATAGATGGATTTTAGCAATAACTAATACCCAAATGTTCCAGTTCCTCTTTTTATTATCTGAAGAGAACAGCAGAAAAGCTAATGCTTCCCTTTCAGACTTGTTTTCCTTTGAACAAATTGTACTCCTTCTATATTTATCTTTAACATGGTTCATAATTACACACTCCTCAACCAGGGACTTAATGTTCAGATATATTATATTACATATTATATATTATGTATGAAAACCGGTTCATTTTTTATCTTCAAATAATGATCATCATGCTAGTTCATTATTCATCAGAGAAAAATGAACTCTGTTCATATTCCCAGTTACAGTACATTCCTGCCCTGATCATACACATAGAAGTCCATTGTCTAGATAAATGTCTGATCAAATATGACCGAGCAAAGGAATTTTCTGGAGAATCAGACTTTTGCAGGAGAGTTCTGTTCTTTCAGTTATCATCTCTTATGCCGGTTTTATCTGTTCTTGGCTTTTCTGGTTAAAAAACAAACATAACAGACACAGACCAAAAGTGAAGTGATGTTGTGATACTGTCATCATCCAACCTGCAGCTGGAACTCATACATTACAGGAGTACTGCCCAACTAACCTCCGGGCTCTGAAACCCAGACTGCAATTAAATGACAGCTCTATTAGCTGTTTTACTAAGATTATTTCACAAGTAACACCAGCTAATGAACTAATGCCTGTTTCCATCTGATTTCTATTTCTCTGGCTACCATACGTAAATGAATGTACCAAATCATTCAAAGTCTTCCTCTAAAAGCAATGCACAAATGTCAGCACAAAACCACAAGAAAAGTGAAAAACTGAGGCCAAGGGACAAGTGAAAACCAGATATTATTTTTGCAGGATTAGAATATGGGGCATTTTCTCTTAAATACAGATTCTAAGATCTCTATTATGAGTATTTATATCAGATATATATATTCTATGCTCTATATTATGTCCTCTTACATTCCACATATCACCTAAGTATCTGAATACATTACAGTAAGGGATTTACTGATTTCTGTGATCTAGTGTGTTCAGATGGATTAACATGCACCATGTAGAGTTTCGCTTTGGTTGGAATTCCTTTCTGTAGCAGTTGATTCCAGATAGGTTCACAAGTGTTTATTTCTAGTATAAAAATAAGTGTACTACTAAGTAACTACTTCATAAACTACTGTACACATATAGTAAAGGTCATAGAAGGCCATGGCTGATGGAGAAGGAGGTGCTAGGAGAAGCAGTTGCATCTTTCAGGAGGTTATTTCTCAAAATGACCTTCAAGAAATCGTTGTTTTCCACAAGTTAGCTTTATCTTGCAGTCAGGAACTCGACTGTGCCTGGAGAACAAAGTGGCCACTGTTGTTGCACCTGAGCTCACAAGTCTCTTATTCAAGCTATGTAAATGCCATTGACAGTAATTCATAAAATTTAGCCCCAGAAGCAATCATAACTTATAAGCTACAGACCTCAGGGAGCTTAATGTAGCCTTCTTTATTACCCATCATCTACCAAGGACTTCAGGTCTTGCATTGCTGGATGCATACAACACTACAAGACACGCAGCAGGGTGTGTGAATCAAGGCTTTGGGATAAGACAGAATCTGCCTGGTAGCCCGAAATAGCAGGAATTTGCTTGCAGATCCTGCTGCACAGGAGCTTAAAATTAGTGAGGAGTGCATATTAGAAGAGTTAAAAACTTGTTTTATCTATCCTTTTCTCTTACCTCTGTTCAATGTTACGCTCTGTAATGTGTGTTACGCTCTGAGATGAAGACTTTTGTATGAAGTACTTACATACAAACAACTGTTGATTTTAAAATAACACTTCCATTTATGTCTATTTCCAGAAGAGGAAAAAAAAGGAACTTTTCCTCCATTTTATAGTTATGAAAAAATTTACTCCAATTGCTTGAAGCTTGAGTCTTCTGGCCCCCTTCAGCCAGAGAGGACTACTCCCAAAATAAAAGAGAATTATTAGACATTGTGCTGTTAAGAGTGTTAGACAGAGCTGAGCTATGTAGACATTTTGCACAGCTTTGGAGTGCTGCAGCTATGCAGAAGTGGACCACACTTCTCCTGACCCAAGTATTGTATGCTTTATGCTACGAAAACTTTTTCTACAGCATGTGGCAAATTGCTAATACTCATACTCGATCTATCTGGAGTACTTAGAGCCGACGAGAGAGCTGTACACTGCCCATTTCATCCTCAAACTACTATATTGTGTGAAACACTGGAAACAAACCTTCCTCTGGCATCTGTATGACATTCAAAACAGCGGTGGCAATGATAGCAAAAGACACCTCCAGCTGCAAAAAACAGGCCTGAGGAGTTCTCAACTTATGCATGTCATTGTTAGCTGTCTGCAACTGAAAGACACAATTTCCTATCTAGCACCTTTATACTATTGAAGAAAGACAAAGAAAATATTTGCTCACCAGTCTTATTTTTGAGGAGCCTATTATTTCCCCAATAGCTGCAGACCGTTCCTTCTCCTTCATTTTTCTTTTTTATTAAACTTGCAAATGATACGAGGGAGTGCTAGACAGAAGTTTATATACTTAGGTGAACTTTGATTCTTCCCTGGACTTTAAGACTAATCTAGTGTAGAATGTGATTGACAAAGCATTTTCATTGATGTTATGCAGCCTTTTCAAGTTACCCAACCTAAGCAAATGAGGTTGTTAATGTTTACTCTGGCCCTTTCTTTAAAATGATTTTGAACTTTAGCAGATTTTACAAACTTACAAAGGTTGCCAAATGACATCAGTATTCGCTAAATGAAAAATACTCATGATTATGCAGCAGGGGGCTGCCTAGATAAGCAATACTATGTGCACCTCTAACACAAACCTGGTTTTACTTCATGATTGAATAATCACAGCCATTATTGAATAAAATACTTTGGAGGGTACCTACCTGAATTTCTTTCTTCTGTATGATTTCTGGGATGGGACAGACAGCAGTTTTCGCAATCCATCCAGATAGTAACCATCAGTATTTGACAAATAATTAATACAAATACAAATTATTAATGCCATGATGAGAAACTGTGACCTCAAAGACCTTGTAATAGCAGTGAGATTTCACAGACAGAGTGCACTGTGCTTTTATCAAGTGTCTCCATAAAATCAAATGCATAGTTAACAGATTTAATCAGAACTTTATACCATCTGTAGTTAACAGAATCATAAAAATTAAAGAAGGAAAACATCTATCCTGTCCTGTCCTGATCTAACCTCTACTCCATGCCTATCCAACACAAGATTTTTTTCAAATGCCAAAGGAGCTCAACAAATACAAGTGAGCTACAGGGCAACTGAGGATTTTCTCTGTAAGCTGTTTTCCTGCAAGAGTGACAGAAGTGGAGTAATTCCAACTGACTTGCCTCCAAAGTGGACTGGAAGCAGATCATAGCTCCCAATCTTAGTGAAATAGGGAGCTGAGCATATGAAATGGAGACACAGAAGCCACACAGGATCCTTCCCGAGGTGACCTATTGCAAGGCAACACCTTCACCCAGCACTGTGGTCCCCATCTGCCACTGTTCCCCATGCCTGGTTGACCCCCCAGCTCAGCCTTGCCATCTAACAGCTAGCAAACCCCCTGCCTTTCAGCATGCCCAGGTGATTCTGTTCTCTTCTCTGTTAGTGATTTAATTCTTTCTTTTTTCAGCATATAAATACCATATACACCAAGTCAGATCCAAAGGAGGACTGAAGAAATTTGGTTAGCTGGACAAATAGACAAAGTTCCCAACAACAGATTCATTGCTTGTGGCAGCTCTACATCTCTGAGCTGATGTGGACTTCAAAGTACCAATGGCACCATAATGATTTCAGTATGCACTTAGAGCTGGAGCTGCTGGAAGAATTAATGCTGCTTTAAATCTTTAAGTATTTCTTTCCTTTAAAGGAAGGAGCCATTTCGGGAACTGTTTTGGAGATTTTTTAAAAAAATAACTTGTTTAAACCGGTATTTGCTCCAGCCTTATCTAGGACTACCATGGCTACTCTATTCCCTGAGTAAGAATAACTCTTCAGATCACACTTACAGTGCATTTATCTATCCATAATAGTAAAATCTATGCTTTCTATTGGTTAGAAGTCATTGTTTTCAGGAAATGTTCCTGCTTTCAAACTCATTCAAGGGATAATTAAAGAAAACATTTCTTAAATATTACAAATTAATCAACATATAAACATATTTTTTTCTTGGCTCTATTTAGTACTGGACGTGGTAAAAACTCAGTGAAAAGGTTTTCCAGGGAGAAGCTTTCCATCTTCTCCCAAGCAATCCAAAAGGAACTGCTCCGCTTTGTTTAGTCATTCAATACCTGCTACTCCAGCAACAGTGAGCCTGACTGATTCAACATATCACTGGTCGGGCCACTGCTGGCAACTTTTTGAAGGCCAGTTTTATGTTAGTGCTCTGCCCCGAGCACTACTCTGCACTACTCCTTCACTCTCAACACCAGCCATCTAATTGCTACAGATTCTCTCCCCCCAGGCTTCTTCAAGAATACTTCTGAAAGCTCTTTTCTTGTGCATCGGAACAAATAATAACTGAAGGTCCTTGGAAATCTTCATAAAATTAAATTATTTTCTGGCTGATCCCACCCAGAATGGTGTAAAATAAGCCCATGCCATTGCAGAACATTAATATCCTCTCATTTTATTCTCATTCCAAACCAGTAAATTTTCTAACGCTTTTGATGCAAGTTTTAGTGGGCTGCGTGTCAAGTAGAGGACATTATCCCAGTAGCTGTACAGTGATTATCTGGGTTACAGCAGTTATTTCTGAATGAAAGTACTGGTAAAATGCCAAATGTTTTCATAGAGATCACTGTTGTGCTTGCTAAATTACTGGGTTGTCTGGTGAGTCCTAGGGCTGTATACATGCATTTAGCAAAACAAAACAACATTTAGTAACAAGTAGAGGTTCACTAGGTCACATGCTGTCAAATCACACCCTGAAAAGCACAGAAATCATATTTTCCCTTGCTCTCTTTACTGGAACTAATGCTTTCCACATCTGCCTTAATACAGCACGTTTCTTAAACTTCCCTTTTTCAGATATTAATAAAGACCACAGTTTTATAGAAATGACCCTAAATTTTTAGTGATGATGTCATATATGCTTTACATTAACAGACCTGCACATCTACATTTCCTGGTTTGAACATTTGAAAGTTAATAAACTTAAAATTTATTTTTTACATAACATACATAGCGTTTTACAAAACGCTACAGAACATTGGATAGATTGTGAGGATTTTCAATAAGAAAGTCTTGTAAAAATGGAAAATGTTTGTTTTTCAAATGTCTGTCACCATATCTGACATACATAACATTAGTTCACTTCTAAAACTCACTCTTACATTCTTTGTTTCATTTTTTTAAAGATTCCTATAAGGTCAGGAAGAAACCTGTTGTTCCTAATATGATACTTAAAGAATAAATACTATCCTTACAATATAGATAAATATGTTGCTGTCTGTTAGTAAAGAGTTTCATAAAACTAAATTATCATGACAAGGAAAAATGAGTTTAAATTGGTGTCATGTTCAAGGGTATTACATCTTACCTCCTCCGTGGTGAACAAACAGTTGTTATCAAACGATAGTTCATAAGAATAGCTATGATTTGATTTCAGTTATTTTTTCTGGACAAAGATGGAACTGGGTTTACAAATACTTTCAGAACAATCAAGACCTCTTGCACATAGGGTGGACCTAGTCTTATACTTTAACTGAACTTCTAAAACATTACTATAAAAAGTAGGTTGCTACCATTAAGGTACTGTTAAGAGCAATAGAAACGCAGCCAGAGAAGTCCCTACTCTGAGAAATTCTTAAGTTGCCACCCAAAACCAGAGAGTTTCATGAAACTATGAATTTGGGTCCAAACACAACAAAAGCCAGACAATCCACTCTTCAGAAACTGTAATTATTTTAATGAGAGATGGAGGAATGTTCTTGTTTTCATTTCTCTGACTCTACTAATACATGACTGTAATCCATTAATTCAGGGTCAGCCAATAAGCCTCTAAGCAGTTATTCATGAGTGGTCTCACAAAATTCAATGTCTTCATTTAATGTGCCATTAAAATGGTACATGGGTGTATCTAACCAAAGCAAACACTAATTCACTGCAGCACACAACAGGTAGCACTGCAAAGTCCCTAATCTCAGCCAGTGTTGAGAAAAAAGAAAAACAAAAGAAAATGGCTTCATGAATTTGGCTTGTTCAAGAAAAGATTTTGCCAAAAAAACCCACCTGAGCCTTATATGACATTGTGAAAACTTAGAATGTCAGATTTTTTCTGAATTTTAGAGAGATTACTGTGCACGGTTTGGGCAAATTCAAAACAATGCCAAGGAGGTGCAAATCTAAGATGAAATTCTGTCTAAAAAAAACTTAAGCATGGCACTGGAGAAGTGTAAAGAGGAAGCAAACAAGCAATCAGCCAGGTACATGAGCAACTCAGTCTCACTTGTGATCTCACTTACTCTGTGTTGATGGCAGGCACTATAGCCAAGCACCTTGGGCAGAAGCACATGAGAGGTAATATAAGTCTTTAAGTACAGCACAAACCTCTTCTCAGGAGAATTAGATGTTCTTGCACTCCCATTCAAGTCTCCTAGTCCAACACTCTTGTACTATATACATTTTAACTCAGATAAAGAAAATGCCATTACATTTAATGTGAAATGAAAAAAATATTGTCTCAAATACTTATTAGAAAAACTTGCCTATCTATCATTCTCCATTGCATAGCTTATGACCAAAATTTTTGCAGGCAGATTTAGGATGTTACCTGAAAGATGCCATAAAAGCATAAGTCATAAGCTAAATGCCTGAAATCACCTCCATATGCCTGTTAATTTCATGTATTTTTTGAGTACACATTAGCAAAAGAGAAAACAGAAGAGGCAGAGACACCGCTTGATTGCTTCCACACTGATGCAGCTCGCATGCCCTGTTCAAAGCAGGCTGTATTTTGCCATAGTATTGCAGAGAGATTTGGAAATACAGGCTGTTCCCTGGTTTACCTAGCAGCCTGGTGATTTCCTCAGCACAAACAAAAATCTAAGTACGATTGCTTGGCCCACAGGCATTGCAGGAGTCTTCAGATCTTTGCAAGTAAGATACCAGTTAGACCTAAAAGTTATTGCATATTTCCATGCTCATCAGGGGTTGGGTATTCAATACATTTTAGAGAGAGATGTCCTTCATGGCTGAAGATAAAGGCTAATGAGGCTGGAATTAGCATAGATTAACATCACCCAGTTTTAAAAGGTGTTGAGGGAGTATGATTCTAATCCAAAACCCTGAATTCGTGCCTCTCATCACCATCCCACAGTACCACACCTGAAAGGATCCTCCCCTGCCTCAGGTTAATTTGAGCCAAAATTTTAATTCACTCCCCAGGGAGCATCTCTTTGCTGTATTCTGTACTGAGATACAGTCTAACTGTATTAGTTCTGTAGCTGGCATGCAAATGCCAGGTATTCATGGAACTATCATTTGCCATTGATACTGGAGTGGGCAACACAGAGGCACAGAGATCTTATCTCATAAGGTAATTTTGTAGCCAGTGATGTTCTGTGGTCAGAAAAAGTTGCTCCTCCAGTGGGTGATTAAGAGCAAGCACCTGACTTTGTATTATGAAATGAACTTTATAGACTGTCAAAACCTGTGAAAGTCCTTCTGCCCTCACCAGAGTGCAGTTTCCCTTTATCAGTACTCATTTTAAGGTCCTGAGGGCAAAACCCTGTGGAAAACAATTCCCAAGATAAATTAGGGTTGAGAGGACAAAGAACATCCCTTCTACAAAGTATGTTGCTTTACAGTTATTGATAGGTGTTATTTTCACAAATAACAATGCACTATGTGGTGTTGTGTCCAGAAAAGGTCCGTCCTTCCTCTGCAAATGTATAATGTAAGTGGAAATGTAAGTAGCCTTACTTAATCCCCTGTCATTTCTTTACAAAAAGTCATTACAGAATTTTAATGGTTTGCTACGTTTGTTCTTATAAAGCATTCCATATGAAAAGTTACATTTCGCTCATTTGTCCTTGAAATTAATTATTCAGCTAAGTGCAACTTGGCTTTATAAAAGCCAAGAAATAGAACCCATCCTTGATTTAGCATTTACTGAAGAAACTACTGTACTATAGAAACTGTTACATGGGGAAAGTTTTACTTTTTTTAGATGAGGTAGAAGGATCTTTAAACAAGACTTTAAAAAGCCATCTAGTGTCCAGAGACTCCTCTCATCCATAGTCCTGCCCAGGAATTAGTAATTCTAATGTGCTACGCACCACACCTGGTGCTGGACTAGAACCCCAAATGCTGTTCAGACCACTTCAAACAGCTGCGTCCTACTACGCTGGGATCCTTTCCTGTAATATTTCTTGACAAAAGGACAAGCAACTGAAGAGAAAGGAGAACAGTTCATTGATAGTACTGCTTTAGCCTCTGAATTCTGGCATGTGCTTGAATCACTCAATGAAATTGTTATAAACAGGAGGACAAAATTCAACAAAATACTTACAGTTCTTTGCATTAGTAGAGGAGTTTCAGAACAACCTATCCCTTCATCATTAAAACTTGATTCCATATTGATTATGTCTTCAATCACCTCTTCCATCTGATAAAATAATATTTTAAGACCAATCATTACAAGTAATAATGGAAACAATGTTATTCTGAAAATACAGAGGAATTAACCTTGTGTGTTTATTACAGGGATAAAACTGAATTTCAGAAGTTTATATCTTAAAAATCAAATAACTCAAGCGCCTTTACACAATATTCACATCTTTCACTTCTTGTGAAAACAGTTTTTGTGGTTTAGCAAGTTTCTTCTTCCCTCCCAGACACCAGCTCATTCCCCTTTTTTAACCCGTTACTGCAACACCAAGATGAGGTGACAGGAGTGCATTACTAAGTTGTAACTGTGATCTGTCACCTTCATCAAATGCGTTATATCCGTGGCGTACTGTTGCGTTTGTGCAGGAAGGCTGAAAGGAACCGGTGGTTCCGCAAGAGTGTGAGTCACTCGAGATTTGGTGTTACTGCTCTCAAGTTTCAGCCGGCAGAGGTTTGCATTGTGTTTGGCATACACTGGTTACATCTCCAGGCAGCCTTCTGGTCCCCCTTTTGTCCTCATCTGAATCAAAACCTACTGAAACAGATGGAACAGCTAATTAATGACTAGGGATGAAGCAGTGAATACTTTTTAGATATCCAGATGTATATAGGTTTGGATAAGGTACAGCATGAGTTTTCAGTGATAATTTTGGTCTGATTCCATTCACAAAATAACTTTAGGAAAGATCCCATGATGAACCTGTCACCCTTAACTCTAGTCTGCAGGAACAGCTGATTCATGCTCTGAGGCTTTTCAAGCCACTCTTGAGAGCTGTCTGAAGAGCAGTAGCTGAAGGAAATTTAGAAGGTCCTATGCAATCAAAGAAAGGATCACACAGGCCAGGGACCTTTCAATGCAGACTTTGGGGCCACGTGGCCCAGCACAGCTCACCCATGCATTCTTCTCCCTCTCTAAAAACCAGACATGTGCAGTCCCAGGAGTTGTGCCCAGACTGATCTAGGAAAGTGCTGTCAGGGACAAAAGGATGCCAAGAAATGCCAGCGATTAGACAATATGAGCGACTACAGTTCACTGCACCAACCTGTGTGTCAGGTCTATATTATTTACTAATATTACTACAGCCTACACTGAACCACAGGGCACATCATACTAGGAAATTACACCGTGACAGTCACCTCCTCGTGGCTCTGGGACAGGGTTATTCAAATCACTGGAAAGATGCCTGCAAGGATTTTGGACAGTGCCAGCTTTTTCTCCTAGTCATCACCAATCACAGTTCAGGAGTGTGGTTTACAAGCAGCTGTCTTTCTTTCCAGCACAAAGAGTGGTATTTTCTGGTTACTGCTGGTCAGGTGCCCAAAGTGCCTGAGAACGGCTGCAGCGCGCTCACTTGCTACCACTGAGGTGACTGCAGAGGCCCTCCACAAAGGCCATCTAAAACAATCTTTGCAGACCGGTGGCTCCAGTCATCCATAACCCTGGTATGAAACGTCAGTTGTTGATGCAGAAGGAATGGAGGGGCCCCAGAGGAGGTCTCTAGCGGGTGTCGGGTTTACTTTTTTCGGTTCCCTCATGCTTAGCTGCATAACGCTCAAATGGGCCACAGTGTATTTGTAAGATTCTTCTGTTCTGTTAAAGCTCAAGATATGATACAGCATCTCCATTTCTCATTTCTGTAGGAATTCCCCTTTCACCTAATAAGCAGTCTCTTTTGAAATCTGTTGAAGTATTAAAGGCCATAATGATCTACATCTCACGCTGTCTGAGAATCTGACATTGTGTAATAGCTGTACCTCTATTAAAATCGATGGTGTCACTAAAGTTAGCATATCTGTGCCAATTTACCTAAGATAACCCATATATAAATATATCAGCTAACTGAAAAATGAATGAGCAATTCAGTTACATCTTTAAGGTAATCAGTATTTAACTTTGTTATGCAGCTAGTATAATACTGTTAGGTAAAAATAACTCTCATCCGAAAAAAAATAAGTTTTGCATTGCTATGTACACGTACAAAAAACATACAGCACTATATGATGCATAGATAAAATGATACAACAGTACTTTCTAACTGGCAGCAATTTAGAACCCTGATCATGCAATAAGCTAATCACAGGTATTCAAGGGAATCACCCACATAATCTAAAAGGATTCAGGGAGCAAGTGCTGGCATCAAAGGCCCCATGAAAGTAAGGAAAGCCAACTCTTGCCCACTACTAATATGAGGTGGGTCTTCTAACATTTTTATAGAAGCATGCAAAGCCCGTTTCCCCATTCCTTTCACCAGCCCTGCCCTACCGCATTTTCGTGTTCGCCTCCGAGGGCCAGCAGCTTGGTAACAGGGCTTTCTGGTGTGCCAATATCGCTGACTGGAGGCATGTGTCCGTTTCTTAAAATGGAGCTCACTCCTGCAGGCTGGATTGTGTGGGAGTGGGAGAGGGAAACCGTCTGGCTGGACAGCTTGGTATCAAGGGTCAGGTACTGCTTCACCTGGTGCCTCTGGCTTTGCTGTATGTGGTATCTAGACTGATTTTCCAAGTGTGTTTGTACCTGGGAAGGAATGGAAATAATTGTTGAAGTTTCAAGTTACCAGTACCAGTATTTGCCCAAAGGTTCACTCTAAAAAACTTCAAAGCAATAGATTCAGTTTTAGTAACACATGGTTAGAATTATTATTAACCTTAAATCTTTTTTTTTTTTCAGTTTTGCACCCTTACACATTTGTGTACTGTTTTCTCCTAACACAGCTGAATAAACCCTCTGAATAACAATAAAAGAAAAATAGAATTAGAAAAGGTAAACATGATCCTGAGAAAAGACCAGAAGTACACTACACATTTTTCTCTTCTCTTTTAAGAATGATCTCTGTTGAAATCATCGATCACAGCAATCAAATCTACAGGCATATTATGTACTCTAAAATTAGTAGCACATTATATTTACCTTTTCGTACTTGAAAGAGTAAATAAAAGTATAAAGAAAAACAATCCAACCAACTTCAAGTAATATCAACAGCAGCAGACATTCACTCCTACCTAAATCCACATTTGGCTCACCTTGTAGTAAGTACAGTCAGTTAAATGAAGCATTGCTGTACTTTTGCAAAAAAAACCCAAACAAAACCCAAATAAAATAAAGTCCAAGCTATAGTCCTGGATGACTGTTCACTATCTGCAAACCATGCAGTCTTCTTGAAGTGCCTCTTGAGGACAGATCACTTTTGGAGTTGGTAGGACTTTATAGATTGAGCGGTCATGCCAAAATGGCTAATTGAGTAAGACTTTGGGCCATCCTTTGATTACACTGATTGACAGTTGCTACTTCAAACAGCTCCCATTTCAGATCAATGTCACATTCCTGCAATTTAACTACCAGAGGAGCACTGCATACACAAACCTTACTGTCATTTCAGCCCTGTGGCTTTCTCCTTTTCCTATGGCATGACTGGTCACAAATTTCTTGTAATAAATTTTTCTCAAGCGGCCTCTGTGTAAGCGTGATTAATATTTGCTAAATAATAGCAAGACTTGCTTTGCAGCCCTTTTTTCTCTGAAAAGAAATTTCAGTCATTTAAACAAACTTCTTTTTAATTCCCCTAACATACATAAGCAGAGATAAATAGCCCATAAAAGGGGTTTGCATTTAAATTAGCTGTATTTTTGTACAATATTGCAGTCCTACTTTATTTTTAATCATGTTATAGTGGCATGTCTAGAATTATTTTAATTATGTTTCTTTATACTAATTTTCTAGTCATATAAAAAAGATTAAGCCATGCAGTAATGAATACAATATTAATTATTTTGATGTAAGCTTTAAAGTTATTAAATAACATTACATTACATTAATATATTGATGTGAAATCTTAAATACACTGCTTAGTTTTTCCCCTGTTTTATGTTAGGAAGGTATGCATCCCATCATGTAAGGTTTTAAAAACTACATGTGTATTTGGGATTTACTTAAATCATGATATTACTTGTCTTAACAGAGATCTTTGTGTTAGTTTTAGAAAGTGTATCACATACCATTAATTCAAGTTCTGATTTGTCATATGTAAGGATACATGTAAAACTGTCCCAAATCATTCAGCTACTTATGTACCTATTTACTCCTTCAGCTTCAGTAATACTTAAGCTCATATTGAAAGTTAGACAGTCAAGCAGTTTCTTAAATTAGAATCCAAACATGAAGTCTCTTGCATGCCACTTTAACCAGAGTATCGATCTTGGGCAACATGCAACGTGCTGGAGGAAAGAAAATATGTCCTGTTGTATGGCCAGAGCCGGGACTTGCTGTGCAGCCTTGTTTTCTGCTGCTGTTTCAGAAGCACCCACTACAGACCTACCTGAAACATGAAATCCAGAATATCACATGTCTTCAAATTAAATGAGAAAGGTAAGAAATTTGCAGTGTCCAAAGTCTATACTACCTTGTTTTAAAAATTGTATTTTAATAAGGAAGTGGGTTCTGTCACAAGAAGACCGCTGAAAAGTCAATGGCTTGCTTTTTGCTTTCTCTGGACTTCAGATTGCTAGCAGCAGACTGAGACCTCCATGCAGCCTGATGTCCTAGTGAACCACCATGGGACCATCCCACCAGGCAAGGGGAGCATCAGCGAAAAGACAAACAGCTAACTGCTGACAAAGTCAAAAATCAAGTTTGTCAGGAGTGGTTATTTCGTATGATATGCTTTCAAGTGCTTATATCCTGTCAGTACTGTCCCAAACTTTCACAAACAGGAAAAGAATTTAAAGCCTTGCTGATGAGATCTGTTGCTATGGTTTTGCAAACCTCTCCACCCTTTTGCTGTGCCAGTTGCAGTTGTTGCAAAGCAGAACCACTGAGGGTAAAAATGGATCTGTGCCCTGATTTTCAAAAAGTACCTGAAGTTTCAATCCCTGATCATCTCTATATATCTAAATAAGTCTTAGAAATCAATGCTTATAAGAAGTAGTAAAGGACTTTAGAAAATCAAACTGCTATGTAAAGACAAAGCACAGCTGGAATGCTGCTTTTATAATCGTACTGTTAGTATAAAATAAATGGGGAGAAAAAGCCATGCTGTGCTAAAGGAATACTGAGACTGCAAGTCAAGCACTCAAAAATTAGAAATGGCCGTTTGAACTGCTCATGCAACATGTATGAAATAGGAGTAGAAACTCAAAACTTAACAATTTCATGACAATGACAGTCCAATGTCAAATGCCAAGTATGATGGGTTTATTCTCCACCGGGATGCTGGATGACTTATCTTGTATCAGTAGTCTTAAACTAAGTTTCAGTTTAGGTTTTATGAAAATTTTGGATGACATAAGCTCTTTGAAATGATTACTACCATAATTACAAACATTAAACATTGACTTGATTTTGAGCTTCTTTTAAAAGGTGTAAAAAGAGTGGCTAAGCACTGGCACAGGTTGCCTAGAGGAGTTGTGGCATCTTCATCCTTGGAGATTTTCAAAACTTGACTGTACAAGACCCTGAGGGCCTGAGGAAGCAAAAAAACCTAGAAAAAGCCAGGAAAAATTTAACTGGTAGCGTAATTATAGAAACTCTGGATAATCATTATTAAGTCTAGGGAGAAAATGATATCAGACTAGGGGTTCAGTGAAATAAATGCAAAAACCAGAAGGACTTAACACTCCCACACATAAGTAATCCCACAAGTAAACCAGCCCAGACTGACATGCACTTAGCTGCTTTGAGGCTTTGATCCTGTGTATGTGGTAGATACACCAGGTAAGATCCTTCCAGAAAAAAAATGGGAAAAAAAAGATTTTTCAGAGTAGAAGGATCCTTATTTTGCCCAATAATCCCAGTACGATATTCTCCAGCAGTGCTGGGAGACTAATTTTCTAATTCCTCATATTTTAAGGAGTTCCTATAATCTGAGAACATTTTGTCAGAGACTATGTGAAATTTTAAGGTGAGGATCTCTGAATCTCTCCAGTCTAGGAGTGCTTCCATATATAAAACCATTAAACCTTCTTTAGACCAGGGACTCACAATGCTGACACTGACACAACAGTCTGAATATAGGGTTACCTTCTTTTCTCTCCTTTCCCTAGGTCAATGAATATTTGATCATTTGTTTAATGCAGAACAGCTTTAAAGTGATGTTTTACAAAAAACAGCTTTAAAGACCCTGGAATGGTTTTCGGGGTAGAGCATTCAAGAAGCTGGCAGCTCCGTGGAACCTGGGTTCTCTTCTCTGACACAAACTAAGCAGGGTGACTTGATAAAGCATATCTTCTAGCTCTCAGCAGACTGTTTTCTCTTAAATGCCTCTCTGCCTTACAATTTTTTTTCTGAAATGGATGACCTTGGTTTTGTTGACATGCCTGATTTCTGGGGAAGCCCTAGCAGAAATAGTACCCTGTCACCACCTGACAATCCAGGTCGTGACTCAGACAAGCCTCAGACACAGCCCAGGATTTAGTGTTGTCCTGCAGGTACATCTGCTCCAGCTCTTGGTGTAGTCAGTGACCTGACCCTTCCTGCCAAGTGCTCCTGAAGTTATATAGGCTCTTCAGACTATCATGCATGCAAGGCGTAACAAGGTGGTGAATTTGCCCAAATGAAATCCTGGTTCTCCTCCCAGGTGTTCCCTTAGAGTGGCTGTGGTCAAAAATGATAATTATTTCAGATTATTTGAGGACTGAAGGACAGCATAAATATCAACAGTAAATAGATTATACACTTTCTTCTAGGCACTGCTTTTGCCTATTATCTGGCTTTCCTAATCATGGTGAAATTAAAACCTACTCAGAACCAGAAAAATCAAGCATGCAGGAAGTTAAAGAGTCCAGCCCAAACTCAATTTTTATAAATCCACCAGAACAAAGCTAGAAATGAACACTTTGAGATCAAATTTGTAATTCAGAAAAGATATGAATGCACATGTAACTGACTGTACCTATTTCTATTTTATATCTCACTGGCAAGGTAATTCTGCAAACAAGAACGTAACAGCCTTTTAGAATTACAGATGCATATTCAAACTTCTTCAATTTCTCTTTCTAATTTGAGCACACACCATCATGTTGTAAAACTGCGGTAGAGTTGTCTAATATCTTTTTCCACATTCACACTAATTTTACTTTCATTTCTAATATATTGCACAATGGCATAACTGGGCCTTCAGTAGTTTGTTTACATAAACTATTTTACTTCCACATTTGCAGATGAGATTTTTTTTTTCACTAGTAAAAGAATACCTAGCATGCCAAAAATAAGAAAAAAGGGCATTTTTAGGGAACCTAAAGGAGACATGAACAGTGTCAATGATATTCCAGTAAGTAGCAGTGCTACATAATGTACCGGCATTCCAATAAGGGCAAGCGGGTGATACCTGTACTCCCTGCCTGCTTAGTCCAACATCAGTCCTGAGAGAAATAATAGGAAAACTGAAAAGAGATTCAATTATAAATTATTAAAAGATATGAATATAATTAATGCTAGTCAACATAGTTCTGTGCAAAATAAGCCTTGTCAAACAAATCTACTTCTGCTCTTTGATGAGATTTCAAGTTAGGTTGCCAAAGGTAACGGTGTAGGTATAATACACTTCAACTTTTGTGTGCCTTTTGACTTAGTATCGTTCAATATTCTAATTAAAAATATAGCACTACACAATATCAATAATGCGTGTTTTAAATGGATTAAGAATTGGCTAACGAACATGCATAAGAAAGTAATCAGCAAAGGCTTGGCATCAGAAAGAGGGGCTCTTCAGTCTTGTACTACTCAACATTTCCTTCAGCGATTTGGTACTAATGAAAAATAAAACTGACTAAAAAGACCAAGCATTTTTTAAAGCAGTGATCTTATTGAAAGAAAATGTGTTTCCAGTCAGCCAAATAAACATTTGCATATGCTAGATGATGAAGTACAGGATGCAACAGTGGAGAAAACTGAACGGAGACTGGAAGTAACAATTCTGTAAAGAATTTGGGATCATAAACAACCAGCAATTCAGCAGCCCAAGAATTGGGAAATGTCATAAAGGAAGTAGTGAATAGGAGCCTTTTTGTTTAGGCTAAAGAGAGATCAATAATGGAATCCTAAAAATATTGCTACCTTAAACATTTTTAAAACACACAAAAAATTGAAAGGATGCAGAAAAGAACTGTGGAAGTCATTGAAGACCAAGAAAGGGCTGTTTCAATGAAAGTTTAAAGAAATTCAGCTATATTGTTGTTGTCAAATTGAAATCTCAAAATTGTGGGAGATGCTGATTGTGACAGGGTCTTTCAGCAAGCACAAAAAGCATGGCAAGAGCCACTGGCCACAAGCTGATCTTAGGCAAGCTCATATTAGAAATTATGTGAATAAACAGTGAAATACTCCAAATGCTCTAACTGCTGTTTTCTTCAAACGAAGGGTCCATGACTTTCTGGAAGAGATACATTAGCCAAATCTAAGACATACTTTTATCAAACACATTCTTGGACTGAAAGCTGAGTACTTGCATAATAACTGAAGGGAATACAAAAGCTTGTAATTTTAAAGGAATTAGAATAAGTGGTCTAATAGGCCTTTCTGTGTTTAAATTTTATGATTTTTGGCTATGAGAACTGTCTATTACAACAGCAACTTTTTCTTTGACGAAAATCCACTCTGAATTTAATAAATGCTTAAATCTCTGCTACAAAACAGTATGCTTAAAATGGTCATAGCATACTGGACAGAACTCAGTAGACTTCATTACAGTTTGCCATTTATGCTGGATGTTAATTTGTTCCAAACTTTTTAACAGCTTTTGAAGTGAAATTTCTCAACCTGATAGGATCACATCATTTATCATTACTCCTGAACACAACACCTCTGTGAAACTGTTTGAGTTACGGGGCTTCATGTTCTTTTCAGCCACTGTACCAGAAAATAAGCACATAATTATGGACTTCTTAATTATTAAAATGTTCTGTAAGTATCCAAAAAGTCTAATTCCATTTTAAGATAAGAAACACAGACTATTTTAGCTTTATTTCTGAGGACTTTCAAATGGATTTTAAGGGTTAGGAAAAAAAGCATTTTTAGTGATGAAATAGTCCTTTTCAACTCCTATTACAAATGAACATCAGTTGTTTGTTTGTCCTACTCTTTCTATTAAACTTCTTGAGAGAATCGTATTTGTGAAATTATTTCATAATAAAATGAAACTTCAATTTAACTTAGCAATTATACACTTCTGCTCTATCTTAAAAACTATCACCAAATAATGTAGCCGTTCACTTTAATGTTTAGTTTATAAAAGCATGTATGATTATTTCAATTAATTACTTAAGCTAAACAGAGTAATTAATTTTTAAATGTGAATATTTTTCTTATAGGAACTTTGATCTGACTAGATGAGACCTTCTCCATTAATATGCATGAAGAGAGAATACAAAGCAGAAGACACCCAGTCTGGCAACTCACAGCTGTGTTTAGCTGATGACTTACTGTAGCTTTCAAGTTAAGAAAAAATTCTCATGTGACTCTAATGCACTATTTTTCATCTTATTTAACCTTTGACATCATATTCATCAGGAACTTGTGAATGTTCCTTCAAGGGTGAAGAGACTGTAGAAGAAACATTTTAAAGTTTGTCTTCAACAATGACTGCTGCTCATTGTATTTTGGTATCCCAATGCCTAAAAATAGCAAATAACAATAAATATGTGGTAGGATGGGAGCAATCGGAAAGAAGTTCTCCATCACACTGCCAATCATTATGAAAAGCAAGAGGAATGTGGGAGCAAAAGAACTGCAGAATAGATTTTGCAGAAACCGGTGCTGGGTAAGGAAACTTTTTTTCTGCACAGCATAGGCAGCAGAGCAGCATTTCTTTCAGGGAAAGAAAGGCAGCAGAGCTCTGGGGGTGGTGGCTGTTAGAGGCTACATCTTACGGCTTGCTGTTTCCTGACAAATCCCCTTGCAGACTCAGGGATTTTGCATTTAGCATTTCCCCACTGTGGTATTCTCTAGCACTCACTGAGCATTGATGGAGCTCAGTCCTTTCAGGTATTCCTCTGTGCTAACCTCCTTGTGCAATCAGAAATGAGTTGGGGGAAGCCAAGTACCTGCACTGAGCAACTACAGAGACGTCATCAAAGCAAGCACTGCCATTTGCGCGGGTATACCTGAGACACTCTTGGCTTCTTAATTGAACTCCTGCAGTTAAGACACACACAGCTCTGATGGCTCCTCATCCATTGCCAGCTTGACTTCTGAAGAAAGGATCCCTAAGGTCTTAAGGCCAGCTTGTCATGTTTTACAATAACAATGAGTCTCGATGACTTTGTGGTCTTCACTGTCAGAAAAGACTCAAGTTTTCAACGTTGCACTATAAAAACAGCCTGTAAAGTTAAGCAAAGCAAACTACAGGAAGTATTTTTTACAAAACTATTGCTTTGATTTAAGTTAGAATTTAAGCTGAAAATCTAAACTGTGAATAAAACCAGGCACTAAAGTTAATAGAACACACAAGCATCGCAATGGACCACAATCAAATTATGAAACCCTGGCTAATGTCCTTACTTTGACTCTGCACAGTGACCCTGTCCATGCGCTCATTGATTCGTGAGACCTGTGAATATAATAAATCTTTACTCTTCCTGTTCCTCTTTATTGTTGCTGTTATTACAGGCCAGTGAATGTGACTTTTGCATTTGAAGAATGGAAAGGAACTTTTTGTACAGCGAGACATGTTTAAAGAGCTAGCTAGGTTCTGATCCCTTTACTTAAAAACTTATCTCTATCTTCAGAAGTTATTCAAATTAAGTCATCTAATAAGATGCCATTAAATGGAGAAAAGAGTATCACAAACATATTCAAGGAAAATCAATTTTGAATATTGAAAATACAAGCATTTGGGGTTTAGTTAAAAACTGTCTGGTAATGAACTTCCATCAGTGCCATTTGTTCAGCAGAAAAAACAGAATAGCATTACAAGTTCCAAGGCACACCCCATGCACAACTCCACCGGGGAAGGTGCCAGAAAGGAGTTCTGTTGGTAGTTCTCACACTGCCCCGGTAGGCAGCTGAAAGGCACCACAAAAGTAGGGCTACCTGCTTTCTGGGCTGAGATGGGGAACCGCTGACTTTTGGACTTGGCTGGAGACAAAATGTTCCAAGGCACACCCCATGCACAACTCCTCCGGGGAAGGTGCCAGAAAGGAGTTCTGTTGGTAGTTCTTACACTGCCCCGGTAGGCAGCTGAAAGACACCACAAAAGTTGTTCTACCTGATTTCTTGGCTGAGATGGGGAACCGCTGACTTTTGGACTCGGCTGGAGACAAAATGTTCCAAACACACCCCATGTTCTAACACTGGAGAGAACCAGTAGTTGCGTATACTACCTTTATGTGCGGATGACAAAGTCAGGTGATTGAACTTTAAAATGAATTAACCAAAAGAAGAAAATCCCTGGTGTGATGGCTACTTTAGTAAATTTCTGAATGGTTTCAAAAGTCTCTGGTTTGTTCCTTGATTTTTAATTGTTTTCATGTGAAAACTATCATTTTCTCCTTTTTATGTCTATTTTATGTCTATTATTTAAAAGTTAGGAGAACTCAGAGAGGTCAGCCTTTAAAATCAGGAAGACGAAGCATGAAGTAACAAGTTTCTCATTGTTTGCTACAGATTTTTTCTGGCTTCCCAGGCTAGCACATACCATATTAGTTGAGATGCAATGATGGCAGTAATATCCCTCCTGTTCAGTCTTAGACAGCAAAACACTCCTAGAAGCTAGATCTAAAAAGTGTGTTTTCCTGGAATGTAAGGATATGGACATCAAACACAACGTGCAAAAAGGTTGGCATTTGAGTATACTGATATTTCTGAGGGAGGTATATATACTTTTGCCCTTACTTCTTCATTCCAATGGACAAGTAGTGTCTGCACACAAATAATAAAATCTATAATGCACTTCCCAAATAAAAAGGCAAAACCTGAACCCTTAAGCCTATCTCTGGTGTGCTATTCTTCTTCAAAAACAAAGTTCAAAAGGTTTAGTGATTTTGGATAAAACCACTGATTTTGCCTATTTCTAATGTGAAAGATTCACGACTGTATGCCAAGGGGACTACACCAACTTCCTTGAAGAAATGAAACCCATTGGTTGAAAAGCATCATCGGTTTGTTAAAAGTGGAAACAATTTCACCACCAGATGACAGCACTGCTTAT
This sequence comes from Falco peregrinus, assembly GCF_023634155.1. NCBI lineage: Eukaryota > Metazoa > Chordata > Aves > Falconiformes > Falconidae > Falco > Falco peregrinus. The sequence goes on along the minus strand of NC_073726.1, from coordinate 13,858,773 downwards.
TACTAACTGCTTTTTGCATGTTTCAGTCCTCCCTCATTTTGAAAACAGACTGTACCGAGGTATGCACCCCTCAGCCCACGTACTGCAAGAATGGAGGTAACAAAGCTGGTGGCATAAGGTGATCTGGTGAATTAGTCGCATCAGGGATGCTGATCTGTCGACAAGTTAAGTCTGTGAAGGGTTATCGCTTCTGCAGGCACAGACAAAACCAGCTTCAGCCTAAGAAATGTACTTTCTGTTGCTTCCCTCAGACTCAGAATGATAAGGAGGGCAAGGGGGGAAGCTTTCAAAGTAGACATCTTAGGTTCAGCTTCAGAAAACAGTTTTTCTGAAATCAAGGCAACATCATTTTGACTCAGCTTAGGATCTGGCCACAAAGTGTGTTTTCATACAAGGGGAGCAAATTGGATTAGTTGACAGCAGTAGGCGATATTTCTGTCAAAAACAGGAATGGCACATCAAGGATAGCTATATGAGAAAAAAGTAACAAAAAATATTTCATATCAGTTGTTAAGAGCTTTTTTCTTTTTTTTTTTCTTTTTTTTTTTTTTTTTTTTTTAAATCCACCTAGTCCCTTTTGTATACCAATATGTTTTATGGCTGTAAGTGGCAATGAGTCTGACCATGTTTATGCTTCAGGATGCTGTTGGCATGCTGTTCATGGGGTTAACAAATGTTACCTTCAGTACTTGAACACCAGCTACAAATCAGTATATTCTTTGGGCAATACACTTCCACTTATGTTCTAAGAGTAGTAAGAGTGGATTTACAGTGCAGTAATTGTGTGGTGCTAGAAATATTTTAATAAATTCATAGGATTTCTATTTGTCACTATTCTTAGAAATGAGTAAAATAAAGAGCCTAGCTGTTAGTGAGAAAACACCTAAATTATAATGAATACAAATTTTTACTTAAAATTGTGTAATTTATTTTGAGAAGTCTTTTCTGAACTATAGTTTTGTATGTTTGACTTTGAAAAGATACTTTTCAGCCTAGCACTGACAAATATTTGGTATGAAGGGGAGCTGAGACTTCATTCAGAGAACACTTAGAGAGTGCAAGGCTCCAAACACTTATATTTTGCTGTACTCCACAGCTGAATGGAAATCTCTCAAAAATAGCCTAATTGGTACTTTCAGTACTGAACTGAACAAGCAGTCTTGCCTTTTGATGTGTATTTAAAATAATCTTAGTTCACAACATGTTCCATTTAGCAGTAATTCAATTAGCCAAAAAAGAGAGAAGATATTAATACTATTTCTAATGTACAACAGATCAAAATTCAGTTCCTTTTATAATTATTTAAATTCTGAAATCAACCTTTAAAAACCTTTAGAACAAGAACTGCTCCAAACCACCATAAATAGAATGAAAAGGTAGCCTAGCAGAAACAAGTATGTGTCCTTCGGTGTTAGAGTTGGAATTTACAGCATTCCCATTTTAAGCACAACAAACATTTGTGCACTTAGTAGACACTACAGAGGAGGAGCTGGAGGAGTAATATTAGGGTAAACTCAAACTGCTCAACAGTTTGCAGCCAATATCCACTAAATAAAAACATATTAATTAACAAAAGATGATTGATTTTACTGGGATTAATCAAGAGAAACTCGTACTTAGTTTAAATGAGAGTTCTGTGAACACGGAATTAAAGATTACTACTGGTAAGTCATTATTAAGAGCATTAATTATAAGTTGCATTGCAGAGAACAAGTCTTTCAAATGCAATGGTCCTAATGTGGAAAGGAATGTACAAGTTAAAAATAAGTTAAGTTAGAATTACCTAGAAAAAATAGTCATAGCTATAGGTGTCAAATCTTTATGCCCCAAGATCATTATTCTTAGTTTAAAGTAACAACATTTAATAATGAGAAAAGTATTTTAAAGAGTCTTCAGTATGTTGCCACAGAACTTTCAGCAGGAAAACATGTCAAAGTATTTGTACAGCAACAACGTGGCATGTTACAAATGTTAACACTAGGATTTAGTAAGTGAATTTATTAGTATTAACACATTTATGTAATTATCAAGTGGGTTAATTAGCATTTAGCAACAAAATTAGTAGGCCAAATTATGGGAAGAAGGTAAACAATACTCTCTTTGGTCTGCCTTAGAGAAGATGGCAGATAAACGGATTCCGTCACACGTACAAAATAAAGCAAGACCCAATTAGCCTGATTTTCACCCCACAGTTAAAGTGAAGAAACATTGGTTTGCCACCGTAGTTACCTACCGGCAGTGGCTGGATTTCTATCAGTTTTGTCACCTCTACACAACAGCGTTGCCCCAGAGCCCAGGTACCCGAACACAGCAGGGCAAACAAGAAAAGACTAGTGCAAATCTCTCCATGACGAAGTCATGTCACTGTTTGTGCATATCCAGTTGGTTGGAGGGAGAGAAACGAGAAGTGGTTCATAAGGGTATTTCCTTAACTCTGGTTGGAATTTCAGTTAAAGAAGAAGAAATGATACAGCACTTTTAAGGAAAGAAACTTCCTACCTACGTCTTAAATGCATTATTAACTGAAGAATTTATGTGAAAAAAATCAATGGCATAATAGTATGGCCATGTTAGCGGTTTCTTTCAATTCTTTTGTCAGTCTGTCATCACTGCAACCGTTCAAAAGGCCACAAATCCTAAACACAGAGGCAGAACATTTCCTATTACAGTCTTTTATTATTATAATCTAGAATGAGCTAATAATCTTCAACATCAAATACTAGGGTTATTGTCAAGCCAGGTCACAGTCCCAGTTTACTCGGCACTGTTTCAAAGTTTAACAACACAACTCACTGAGATTTGTTTGTGCTCATCACCTTTTTCTTAGATGTATGCAGAGCATATATGTAAGATGGTTACATTTTGGTAACACCCTTATTTTCCTCAGTCAAGTCCAGGTTTTATCCTTATGATGGTGACCCTCAGGACTGTCCCACTGAATTAACAGATGCATAAATGCTTGCTGGAGTGGGGAAGGCTTTCTTGCAGAAAACTGGCGGAAAGGACAGCATAGGTAAATGTGGCCTTAGACTGTAGCGGTGCTGGTCTCTGAGCTGTTTGTTTGCCTTGTCCCTCCTTCTTTGACCACAGCTGCATGAGTGCACACCTCACTGTTACAGTCATGATGGCCTCTATAACGGGCAAGAGCATCCTTCCCTAAAGATTACAAAATCCCACTATTTGAAGTACAGAATTCATACTGTCCCTCCCCATGACTGGATCTCCAGCAGAAGAATTTAGCTAGTCACATTAATCCATGACTCTCCAGCTCACCTAAACTTAACCCACATTTTCAGTTCCTGAAGCAAGATTTTCATGTCGACTACTTAAAGTTTCATTTTTCACTTCCAAAGGTACACTTTACAATAGATCTTCTCTCTTCAAAAACATTTATAGTACAGTTGAGTTGAAATTTACATTTGACAATGTAAGTGAAAAGGTCCTTTCAGTTATATCACCAGCCCCCTTTTCTCCTGCACGAAGGTCTCCATAAACCTTGAATGAGAAACTAAGCGTAACAGTATCAATGGAGAATACTCAAATCACCGGAGATCTGCAAGGTGGCATTATCCTCATATTTGCTGGAAAGCTTTGAGGCAATGTTCAGAGTAGTGGGAAGAGGAGGAAATGCTGACTTAGAATGAATAGATGCAAAAGAAGAACTGGGTTTAATGTGGTTATGAAAGAGGAAAACACTATGACTAAGAAAAAATTAGAAAAGTTAGACCCACTGGCTAGATTAGACCGATAATGTAAGTAGAAAAAATCAGGGCTCGATAAAAAACTGTCAGAAGACTAAGCAATGGAAAGAACATTAAGTTGTTTTTTACTTAGAAGGTAGTTTGAGTATCCACCTATTCCTAGCCAGAATACTTGAAAGCAAAACTAAAGCCCTTCACAAAGAAAATAGGCAGAATAAAACTGTGAAGGAAAAGACAGATGAGTCTGTCATCATAATAAAAACTAAACAACCTTAAAAGAAGAAAAGGAAAACCAAGATGAGGCAATTACACAAGCTGGGAATTAAAGAAAACAATAAAAACCAGAGAATGCTGGAACATAGTGATAAGAAATGTAGACCCTACGCCAGTTTTCAAATGGATAACTTACTTAGGTGCCAAGTCTGAAACTGGCCCTGGCAGTAAGCAGCCCAAAGCAGTGCTGCCATAATAAACATAAAGGATTGGAGTTCCCAGTTTGGTACAAGATGTCCTGGGTGGTTATGTAGAAGAACTGTTTAACTATTAAAAACCCCAAAGAAATAGAACATGTTCAACATAAAAGCAAGCTTGGATGCAGAAAATCCTGATTAGCTCGCTTTCTGTATTTGCACAGAGCAGAGTCCTGATGTTAGACCCGAAGCTGGAGACCACAGGAGTACATCAGCCAGAACGCCCTTTGCCAGCAGGGCTAGGGGTCATACAAAAACTGCCAAAAAACAAGAAAGCGATACTCCCAGCAGGGTTTTTGATCATCTTATGGATCCAAAGTAGACCTGTTTGTTTTGTTGCTATGGTTTTCTTCAAGGTGGCAAATGTTGAACCAGGTAGTGAATAGGCAGGCAAATAATTTAAAGCTTTCATTGGTTCATTAACACAAATATGCATGTGTAAAAACTTCCATGGATGGCAGGGGAAAGGTGTCTCATGGAAGAGCAACAGCTCTGGGCAACAGGTAATTTGGTTATTAACCATACTTCAGATACTGGGAACTGAGGGTCCTGGGACATTTTTTTGGCTGAGGATTCAGTAAAAGCCACAAAAAACTCCATAGTAAACATTTCTTCTCTCAATGCCAGCATAAAGATCTCACTTTCAGTGTACAGGGTGTCCAGGATTTAGACTTCCTAGTAGTCCTAGGATTTAGACTTCAATAATAAGTGTGTGTTACAAGAGAGGTGAACATAGATATCAGATTCCTAAACCTACCTTCACAGCCCACCCTCTAGGGGGTCTGACATAAGACACTCTGGGATTCCCTTGATGTGACAGATACAGAAAAAAAGTCTTTGCATAGAAGTAAGACAAGTTGAAATGGTTCACGGCACCAGTGACTGCTGTACAGTAAAATTCTGACTTTTGACTGTAGGCTTCAGATCTGGACACTGACTGAAGAAAATGTGTGGAGGGTAAGCAAAAGAGAAAGCTGGTAGGAAGGTGAAAACAGGATTGCAGCAACTGGCCTGCACAGCAGTAGGAAATAAAAGTCTACATAGAGACAATTCACACTCTGATCAATGACATGAATTCCAGAATCTGTTTTACAGCTGTACAGTAAAATCAATCAGTATTAAAATAGAGACTATAGAATATTGCAGATTAGAAAAAAAAAGGGGGAGGACCTTTCAGAGTTGTGACCTTATGTACTAGTAATAAATGGAAGCTGAAGAACATGTCTCCATTGTCCCACATCCAAACTCAGTAGCTTTAACAACACAGTGTGGACAAAAGGTGGACACAAAAGCTGTAGTTTTGAGGTAAGGTGAAGAAACAGATGTACTTAATGACTTTTAATTCTCAAGAATCACTTGGCTCCTTTCATTTTTCTGTTCCTCTAGAACTGTTTCTAGTTGCACAGTTTTTGATTCTAGTTAAGTGGTTTTCATTTAACCTACTTATTTCCAATTTCAAAATTTCCCCTTAGCTAAGTAGGAGCTTACTTTGTCTCTACTTACTTCCATCTCGGGAGGGGGGGAGGAGGTAAAAGCGGGGGGATTGTTTGTTTGTTTAATCGCTTCTTATTGGTACAAGAATGTCTTTATCCTTGTTAATACCTTTCTAGGCCCTGATCCTGCAACTGCCTACATTTTTCCCATTTTATCTTACGAAGGGCTTTCACTGATTCCAGGAAAATACTCACATGGACAATTGCTTGTAGGACTGAAGCTTTAAGCAGTAATTGTCAAGGGCATCCTGCATTAGTGAGCTATGAAAAAAGTCCATAAGAAGTGTACCACACTGGTTGTGCAACAAAAGTCATATATTATGCCTATTTACATTACTGAGAATTGATCATGAAATTTTGACTAGCCAAAGGACATGCCTTAGAAGAAGCAAGATGCAAGCTGGTATTTCTTGGCTTAAGTTAACATTCTTTAATCACCAGACCATGTTGTGGCTCCACTACACTGGATTCTTCCTGAATACAGGAAAACAGTCATGCCATTCATAGGAAAATCACTCTTTCTATAACACTTGCCAGTAATTTAAATTACAGTGGATTGACACTCAGGAGTAGAGTGTATTCAGTCCCTGCCCTTGCTACATTTTCCCTATATGGCCTTAGGCAACACAATTAATCTATTTTCCTTGATAAATGTGAATAATAAGATTTATTTATCACTATTATTACATCTTTTTAATTTTGGAAAATCTATTTTGCAAGGGTTATTTCAGTCCCATTGGGACAATGGCACCACCTCGTCAATGGGACCTTTAGCTGAAACATCTCTTCCTATAATAATAATACTCATCATCAGCATCAGCATCATCATCCCTTACTTAGTACCAGTAAAAAAACAGACTATACAACTATGCAATTTTATTTTCAAGAAAAGACATACGGCTTAGAAGCTAAACATAAAAATTCAGTCTTTTTTCTTGTATGATAACCAATTAATCCTTGTTAGTAGACTAGTAATTTATGGACAAGACTAGACATGCAAGTATTTTCTTACCAGTATAACATTTACTCTCCCAGAGTTCCCGTAACAGCTTGTTAGAAAAGTGATTGCTGTATCACAAGAAAATTCACTGCAGCCTACATTGCTTTTAAAAAAAAAAAAAAAGACTAGTGAAATATATTTGCTCTAAAATGTTTAAAATGTAAACACTCATGCAGAGTATTTTTTGATCTATAAGGGCTTGACAAGAGTATATAAAAGTCTGGATATACCTTCTTGTTTTGTCCTTTTATTGATAGAACTCGATATTTCTGTCCTTAACTAGAAATATCTTGCCTGCTCATGTTTATGCAAACCAGATTTTTTGAAAAAGAAGAAAAAAAAGAGGTATTGTAACATCAGAAGGAAACATCAAAGGACTAGTGGCAACATCTTAAGGCTTTTATCAAAGTAGTAAGGGAATGCATTAAAGCAACAATATATGTAGCTTACAAATTACAGGACTATCAAATTCACCAATATGTCTAATGAACATAAAGGACACGTTCTTACATGCATTTTTTGTTTTAAAAGAAAGACTCAAACACTGGGTTTGCTTTCAAAACTATGAGAGAAATATATATTAAAAAAAAATTAAACTTAGGTCTTTAGGTTGTGTCAATCAGTGTAGCTGCATGCAGCTGCAGTGGAGTCGAAGGCAGCCAAGGCCACTTACACCTGACGACAAGTTACACTTTTATATTTTTTAAAGTCAGTGTCTTCAACACAGAAAAAATATACATTTGGGGCTTTTTATTCCTCACCACGTTTGTACCTATATGAGAGCTGAGGAACAGAGTACTGGGATCTGGCCTAATGAATAAGAAGTGTAGGTAGTTCTAGTAGCTCAGAAGTCATCTCTTACCAAATGGCAGAGTATGTCCACAAAACATCTTTCTGTCAACCTGGCTTCCAAAAGTATTTCAAGAATCTTTAAGCTGGCTTCACTTATTAGGAAAATATTATTCACTGTTTCCTATTTAACCCTAAAACTTGCATTTAAAAAGTTTTGTTTATACAACTAGCCAAACCACCGCCATGCGAAAAACACAACCGAATGAATTACACACAGTTTCACCTCAACCCCAACCCCAACCCCTGTGTGGAGCACAGCTGCCCATTCTGTTCAAATTTATGGTTTTTGCAGCCTGCCACAGGAAAAAAAAATACAGATTACGAATCTACCCCAGGAAGGCACGGCTCCTCTCCCAGACCCTGCAGCAGTAGCCCCAGATGCAGGCACCACGACTTGTGGTCTCAGCAAGTCCACCGACTGCTCCTAATATTTCACTAATGCTCACTTCCATTAATATGGAAAAAGGCTTCATACATTGGGGGATAATAATTATTCACCAGTTTTACAACTGAAATAACTGGGAGTTCATATAGAGCAGGGATTAAAACCTAGTTCTGTTTTACCTCTCTGTGTGTGTGTACATATATATATATATATATAAATATCCTGGTCTCAGCCACAGTGTCATACTGAGAATTTAGAAGTAAGACTGCCCTTCATAGCAGCAAGACAAGGTACAGGGAGGCTTGGGAATAATTAATTTCCATAAAAAGAGATCTGGCCATATAGTTCATGAAAAGAGTACATGTAAAAAATGTTCCGGGTCTAATTCTTGCAAATTATTCTTGCTGGATCATTATTACAGCAGTTGTGTTTTCTGGAAACACTGAGCCCTGGTCAAGAAGGATAAGGAAGAGATAACAAATGTTCAGCATCACTATACTCCCTCTGAATGTCTGCTTCATCCCCCAGTGATGTGCCATGAGTGTGTTGCTCTGTGTAGGGTGATGTAGGGATGCTAAGCAGCTGCTTTCTATCGATTTGCAGCTCTTACATGTTCTGTGGATCTGCAGGCTGTAAGTTCACAGGCAGCTGCTAATCCACTGTAGAGGTGAAAAGCAAAGGACAAAAATTAGAGACTTGGAAGTAATGGACAGAATCACAAACCTCAGCTGCTGGGTTTTATTGCAAAGCACAGAATTTAGGGGAAAAAATCTAATTATTTGTCTTTACTGTGTCATTTTTACTTGCTTTTGAATATGGGCGCTCTCTTTTTCAGCACACAATGTGACAGAGTCAGGGTGTATCTGAGGCTGGCAGCAATGCCTGTATTGCTAAAGAGGAGAAGACTCTTAGGGCAGGAGGCCAAAATTCAGAAAGTAGTTATTATTCTTGAAAGCATAACTCTGAAGCTCATGGGAAAACCAGGACATTTGCTTATATGCATCAGGTCCCCAGACTGATTAATGCTCACTACAGTAGAGATTTATGGATCTTTCTTTCTAATAGCTCTTCTGTGAGCCCAATACAAGATGATTTGTGCACATCCTAGCTCTCATCACAAGCTCTCCACCCATTTATACTACTTCGAAATGTCAGCAGGCCAAAGCTGTCCATTAAACATTATTATTATTTATTAATTACATTATAGCAGTACAGAAAAAGTGGTGGTAGAGCTCAAGCAAGGAATGAAATGGGGTTCCAGACCCATCATCACCACTTTTATCTACCTCCTGCCACCTTGGCAGCCCAGCACCTCCAACCAATTTAATCCATGTAGCTGCACTGCACGCCCAGTGGCCACAGCACTCCTAAGAGCCTGTGATACACCAGAAATTCCTCACGCTACACATTTCACAATCTCAGAACAAAATTTCAGGCTCTGCCCCGTGTTGCAGGTTGCTCAGGAGGCACAATCAGCTGATAATTTTAACCACCAGCTTTACAACGCGGCAGATTTCCTGCGTTTTGAACATGACTGGAAATTTCTGAGCTCCTGGAGTGCAGCTCTAATTTTGAAATACACTCTGAAAGTCTTGTTTCTGTAACACTGGCAAAAATCCAATCTATAAAAGCTCTTTTTGTTAAAACTGAGGAAGTCAAAAGGGCTGAGAAATTTTACAAACACCTATTTATGTCTATCTATCAGAGCGCTTGATTAGAATCTCAGAGATTTATGAAAAAAGTAAAATAAATACAGCTCTGGACTAATAAAAAAGAGCAAGAACAAGAGACTGGGGATACACATTCAGTGCCAATTAATTGCCTTGCTACATGGTCCTCCATGCTTGTGGGAAGTCAGATTTGAGAAACATTCATGGAGATTTCCAGCAGGGAGCATGATACTCTTTTCAGTAAGCTTACTCATACACCTGCAACAGCTAATGAAATAATGTCAACTTTTTTACGAATATTCAGAGTGCTTTTGTTAATAAAAAGAAGGCATTACAATAGCCAGCCATTATGTAGGCTGGCACCAACTGTTCCACTTTTCTAACAGAAAAAAATAGTGTGCAAATTGTTTTGCTCATGAACGTGAGACAGATGTAGGGAGAAGGCAGGCAGACACCATAAACACTCGCATCCCACCTAAGGCTCCACCTGGAACACCATTTACTCAAGCACACAATACAACTACATGGCTAAGGACTAGTTAATATATGTAGACAGTTTTTCAGAACTATAGCACATTTGTAGATCGGCATCTTTCAATGTAGGGATTCTGTTAAAAATGGCACTCGGTAAGACTGAGACCCAAAAAAGTGTCTATTTATGGGCTAGTTTAGATGCAAAATGTTATATAAAGGTTTACATTCCTACCACCAGTATATCAAGAGGGATATGGTTTCTAAATGTATCTAAAAGGTATTGTAAACATACAAAGGCACAGTGACTCCTACTTAAGCATGGCTCCTGTTCTAGAGAAACCAGAGCGCATAAGTTGCTGTTATGAAAAAGGCCGTCTCTGGTAGTCTTACTTGCCCTGCAAAGTGTGGTTTTCATTTTTAGATGAGGGAATTCTGAAACCAGATATATAAAGGGGTGTAGATAACATTACAGCTGAGCAGGCAGTGCCTAACTTGAAGACATCTGTTACTCCTTTCCCCCTCCATGCCCTCTTCCAAATGAGAGCTCTGTCCCTGAGCACAAAGCAAAGGCAGGCAGATGTTTAGAGCATTCAGAAGATTAATTTAATTTTTTTATTAGATCTTCCACAATTACCTCAATTCCTCCTCATGACTGAGTGAACTGAATTAAATTTCAATTACATAATTATGTAATATTCTATTTATACTAAAAAAATACAACAAACAATTCTCTATAAATCCAAGTGTCTATTATTATTGGTGGGTTTGTCTCTTGTTCTGACCTTTTCCACAAATATTCTTCCTGTACAGGCCCTCTTTTCCGTTCCAGCTGCACCATGGTACTGGTGACAGCCCCCAGCGGGAGATGACCAAGTGGCAGGGCAGATCAACACAGTTGGCCTTTACTCAACTGTAAAAGAAAATCTTCCCATCTTTCTGTTCAGTTAACAATAAGTAACTGAAATTATACCCTTAAATGGTAATTTATAACAGCCCAGATATATATATATATATACAAAAAAATATACAAATACATATATACGGATTTCTCTCTGTTTCTCATATATGCCTTGCTACATATAGATGGATAAACACACAGAGAGTGCATTTATCTCGAAACTTTCCATGCATTTGAGGTTCTTATGTTATTATATTAATTAATCTGCTGCCTTCAACATGTATTTTTTATATCCTGAAATGAAAAAGTGAGGTCTATTATGATTACTGGTATTTCTAAATTAGTTTTCCCCTCAAACTGAGGCAGAAGTCTGCCTTCTTTTTGTGCTTCAAGTTATGAGCTTGGTTCCCTATCATTTGCACCAGTTTTTCATCAGTAGGACTCTGTGGACAGCAAAAGTTCTCTCAGAGTGGGGCAGGAAGAGTCAGCTCTATTAATCAGTCCATGATCACAACTAAGAAAACTGCAAAACCAGCTTTAATGAGCGTAAGGCATATCTAAATAAACCACACCCAAATACTTGAAGTACATAGAGCTGCTAACTCCTCATGCAGTCAAAATTTTGAGGCAAGTCAAACACTATTTAAATTCTTACCAGTGAAAACAAGACACAAAAACGTCAAGGGCTACTTTGACAACCCCAATGAACAGCCTGAACAGATCCCAGAGGGAATGAGATTTTCTTCTCCATTGTGGAATTTCACAGGATACAAGCACCCTGTTCTTCAGCGTGTGTTATACACAGGGCAGGACACATGGAAATAACAGTCCTGACATCACTTCATAGAATCACGGAATGGTTTGGATTGGAAGGGGCCTGTAAAGGCCATACAGTCCAACCCCCACTCCAATGAGCAGGGACATCTTCAACTCGATCAAGTTGCTCAGAGCCCCGTCCAAACTGACCCTGAACATTTCCAAGCATGAAGTATCCACAACATCTCTGGGCAACCTCTTCCAGTGTTTCACCACCCTCATCATAAAAAAATTCTTCCTTATATCTTACCTGAATCTAATCTGGTAGTTTAAAACCATCACTCCTTGTCCTATTGCTACAGGCCCTACTAAAAAAAAAATCCATCCTCATTTATCTTGTAAGCCCCCTTTAAATATTGACAAGTCACAATAAGGTCTCCCTGGAGCCGTCTCTTCTCCAGGATGAACAACCCCAAGTCTCTCAGCCGTTCTTACTAGGAGACATGTTCTGTCCCTCTGATTGTTTTTGTGACCCTCCTCTGGACCTGCTTCAACACGTCCATGACTTTCCTGTACCAAGGACTCCAGAGCTGAACACATTAGTTTAGGTAGGGTCTGAAGAGAGCAGAGTAGAGGAGCAGAATCACCTCCCACTTCTTTTGATGCAGTCTAGGATACAGTCGGCTTTGTGGGCTGCAAGCACACGTTGCTGGCTCATGTCCACCTTTTCATCCACTTCTGAAGTTGTGGGTCAATGCACTTGACATGTGATGAAGCAAAATACTCAAACGCATGTTCTTTGAGAGTTAAGATTTACTTTTTCTTTAGCACATTCAGTGCAAACGAACGGCTGCTTACAAGTACGGAAAACCTCCACCATGGGAAGCTCTACGGGGTACAAATACCTGTACACAGTGGCCACTTCCAGGAACACTTCTATCTAGGTTTCTAAATGTGTACTGAGAGGTGGAAGCCTGGATATAAGGCAATCTTAGCTCAGACTTTAAAGACCATGTGCAAACATGGCACACAAAGCTAGGATTAAATACATGCTACTGCTACCCTAGACATCTGTTCATAGACCTGGCAGTAAGTGTGCTTTGAATTTCTTAGTCAAATAAACTAGCATACTAACTCTCATAGATTCAAGTGACCCATAACATGAATTGCATGGTAGCGTTCTTTAGATTTTGGGTTGCTTGAATCCTGCTAAACCTGAAAATATGCACAATTTAAAAAAAATGGCAAAACATGACAAAGGCCATTATAGGAGAACAAAGTTAGGATCAATTTCTGAATCTCTTTTGTCCTGAATGCAAGTAGAAGCTTTGTGTTCTGTACAGACACAAGTACTTTAAGGAAATGTGAGACACAGCAGAAAAAGGATTGGGGTGTTGATATTTACCACACAAAGATAAACATGACTGCTTGATGCAGACTGATGAGAAACCCTTTAGATACTACGTACTGTGACTACTCGACTGTGCTGAGATCTTGTGCATACTCTCAATCCCACTGTTAGATTTCATGAGGATTGCAATAGTCTGGCAATTTATTAGTTCTTATCACATTATATTATTCTGGTCTTTGTAGGAGCAGTTGAAATGTCACCGCCACCAATTGTAATTATGTTTCCTAGAGGCACTATCGTAATTTGAAGAGCAGTGTGTTTGTCATGCCCCAGCGTCAGAACACAAGAGTTCTATTTCATGCCCCGGCTGTATATAATATATATAGATAGATAGATACATGTATATGTGTGTATATGTATATGTATATGTATATGTATATGTATATGTGTGTGTATATGTGTGTGTGTATATATATATATAATCAGAGATTGGTTTGGTCACTCAACCTTGAGTTCCTACAGTTTTTGGACAAATTTGGCTTAGTTTAGGCAGCTTAAGCTAATGTAACAATGAGAAAACGCAGTCTAACTAATCTACTTGTCTCAAACGGTGTTCATTTTCAGATATTCAGGAAAAAGAAGGGGAAATTATAAGATCATAAGAACAACTGTAACAACCAATCCAAATAATAATGGGTTTCACTGAGCTGAAAGTTAGTGACTGGCAACTTTCAGATGAAAATCAGTGATGGTGAAATAGGGATTTCTAAATAGAAGCTCTCTGAAGATGTTTTACTTTAATATTCCATAACATTCAGTTATGAATGTTGCTTACTTGCACAAAGTCTGCACATGTGTAGTGATGAATTCCACAGGCATATAAAGCTATGTTCAAAAATCTTAAATAACAACATTTATATTATATTTTTGATTGCCTTGATAGTTTTCCTTGCACCTGCTTGACAAAAAGGAGTAAAAAAGCAACAGTACTCCCAGACTTTCACTAGCTGCTATGTCTTTGAAGCCATCTTATTTAATTTCATTTAATAAAGTTGTTGACATTTTCCAAATATAAAATCATTATTGTCCTCATTGTCACACACTCTTGGCACAGCTCCCTAACATACAAATTTAATATAATTTCTCCCCAGCTAAAATTTAAAATAAAATCTAATTGCAATGGTAGGAATTAAGAAATAGCAATGTGGAGAAAAATAATGAACTCAATAGAATTATCATGAAAGAAGATCTTCAAAATTAAAATCCTGGGGGAAAAAAAGATAGAAAAATGTTTGTGCATAGGAGTAGGCAACTTTAAACAATATTCAAACAAACAGAAAATAAATTGTTTCAATTATTTTCTGACAAATAATTACAGTAATTTTAAAAATTGAATTTACAAGAATTAAGTTTTATCATTATGTATGAGGTTACATTATTAAATGTTACAGGAAATCTACAGTTTGGATCTAAGCTTGTAGAAACACTTTTTATCATTTAAATATGATTTGAAGGAGGGGGAGGCTCTCCTGCATGTTACTGTGTTCTATTTCAGCTCTAATTTAACCCTTTGAGCATTTTGCTGAATGAACAGAAGTCATGCACATCAAAGAAAAAGATGAATTTGCTTAATTCAGTTTCATTACAAATTAGGAGTATTTTGATAAAGGTAAACTAAAATTCCTGTTGGTGTTTATACTTGGTCAGACCTTTTTTCAAGGACTTCACTATGAAGCACAAGAAGCTGCAGACCTGATCAAACATCTGTAGGCACTAAGGTAACACATTTGCTCCCTTTACCTGTAGAAGCCACTAGCACTTCCAGAATGATTTACTCCTCAGGGGAGACAGCCAGTCTGCTTTTTTAGGTTCTGCTTTTTTCTCAAGGATTCTTTTAAGAGTAACTTTCTTTCCAGCTGCTGAACAGCTCATGGGTGCTCTGAGCAGCAACCCCAACATCATCCGCTCTGAGAGGGAGCAGAAAGCACCCCAGAGGCATTAGGCATACACGTGGGCAAAGTCAGTCCCAGTTGCCTGTGGTTCCATAAATGGAATGGGAAACAGCTTCTTTATAGTGCGGTACCAGCCTGACACCTATTACCACTCACCTCAAAACACCCGTCCTTGAACGGGGTCTCAAGCAACCAGATACCAGCAGCAAGAATTATATTATCCCAAAGGTCCGGCAACATTTATGGAAACAGAACTCGAAAATTTCCTACGCTACAGTGGAAAGTCTTTGTTTGATCATCATTAAATATATTAATGTCAATGAGCTACAGATGCTGTCAATTACATGGTTTGGGGGTTATCTCACATGTAAGGTAAATGACCATCCTTATCTTTGCATGCTGGTCACATTAGCTGAGATCATGACTTGCTATAACTCGTTTCATTAAATCCTGAGATATAGTAGCTAAGTATCTGGATCCCTTTAATTAAAGTTTATATGGCATCATAATTTATACAACAAAAACTTGAGCTGTCTTTGCCAAAGTTCTGCAAGAAAGATAGCTTAACATTAACAATTAAAACTGAACAAAGGCCATCCTTAGTTTGAGTTGACAGTGGACTCTTAAGAAAAAGTAGTCTGAGTCATGCCATTATTGCTCAGAGACATTACATTTCACTGTCCTATTTTTAGACTTTTTTTTTTTAACTAGATGTCACACCCAGAGACTGAAGATTGAGGAAAGTTGAGATGAAAAAGAGCATCGAATTTTTTCATTAGAAGACCCATTTTAGAACAGGGAGGCAAAATTTACTTGATTCACAGATTTAATTTTGTTTAAGTAAACAGTTTAAAATTTTATCAGCATTTTTCTTTGTATTTTATTCTACATATAATTCCTAATTCTCACCTCCTAAGTCTGCCACTTCATCCATATTTCCGTTGCATGGTGAAGTGCCTGGTTTTGAAACTATTTTTGTTTTGTTTCTGTTTTCCCTCCTTTTTTACCAGTGTGGAATATATCTGATGTTGAAGACTGTTAATGTAGTCTACTGACCCCTTGTATTTACATTCACATACCATCTGTGATGCAGCAAAAAACAAAGCTGGAAGAATATCTCATGCTTATCAGGCATATTGATTACATTTAGCCAATGGAAATTAAGAAAAGAAAAAGTGCAAAGTAATCTGAAAGGTATTTCCACATTTTCAACCCATAACCCATGTGCTATAGATTGTGAATTTCCACTTACAGCACTGTTGTCATCAATTTATATAATAATCAGAAAAAATAAAGCTGCCCTTGCTTATTTGGCCATTTGCATATCAATTCAAGTGAGAGCACCTGCAGTAAAGTCTATTGCTGAACTGGTTTGCAGTGGAGCTGTTTGGCTCACTGCTTACATTAAATTGGCTCTGAAACTGGCTACACAACAGGCAGAACGTTTTTTTGATGGTCTGATTATCTTGCAAAACTTTCAGCACTTCCTTTTTCAGATCAGGCTGTGAAGTGTGCAAAGTCTGCTCTCATCCTTCCTTCTCCCCTTCCCCACCCTCAGGCTTTCAGCTCTTGCTTGAGACTCAGACTTAACAAGGAAGTTTGGAGGAGCTATGGCAAAATTAATAATATACACTAGATTAAGATGGGTCCAGGATATATGGTGAAGAACTTTATCTCAGGACAGAAAGGAAGTATTCCCATGCAATGACTGACAGGCTGGATCACTTTTCCTGCCACGTCTCTTTGCCATCCTTTTTCTGGAGTTGTGCCCACCTTTCCTAAAGAAATGGTAAATTCTTCATGGCAAGCCCTATTTCTTGCCATGCATTTTTACCTGACAGGATTCACCTTGCCCAAGTTTAGACATGGCAAAGGTAGACACCTCTACCTGAGATGATCCTCTGACTGGAGAGAAAGCTCCAGCAAGTGATTTGCTTGACCAGCTGTAGACAGCTGAGGACTGCAAGGAGAGGTCTCCTGATTTTTCTCCTCTAATCCATTTGGTATTGAAGTCAACTTGGCATTAGTAACACAGGCTAAGACATCCAGCTTCTGGTCATGGACATGACAGCAGGTGAAGTCTCTGTAATACAGTCTGTGCATCCATTTAGACACTTCATACACCCCTAAGTAAAGTTTTGGCTTTATTTGGTTGGATTTTCTTTAGCTGAGCAGTTACTCCTCATTTCAAAATCACAATTCATTACATACCCTAAAAGGGGGAAATGATTTTGTGCTGCAATGTCTCATTTCAGCCCCTAAAACCTTTGCAGCACATTCAGCCAAGTTGGGGATGTGAGGAGGGGGTTTCCACTTATGCAAAGGCAGGCAGCTAGATTGAGCACCCTCTGAAGAAGGGAGGCTTTGAAACATCACATGAAACAGAAAAATCACAGGTATTTCCTACAACAGCTGTGGCCTGAGACTGGAGAAGCAGCTTCCTCTTAGTCTACACTTATTTTTTTCCTGAAAGAAACACCCAACCAACAGGTTTTGTACACACCTGTATAGGCTCTGCCAGGATGAAAAGTTAATAGATCCTAAAGGGTATGACTGCTTGATCAGCAAGGTTATTTTGTGTTTGACTGTGCCTGGTTTTACAAGTGCTCTTTTACTGAACTGTGGCGTAATTATCGCTTGCAGGAAAGTGTTTGTTCAGTCCCCAGCCTTGTGCTGACAACAACCTGCAGCCTTGCGCTACTTCCCCTGCTTTCACAACTCAGCAGAATCTGTCCCATCGGAACAAGGCCAGTTTCAGGCAGATGTGACCACAACATCACCCAGCCCAGATTACCTGTCATCTAGATGGGCAACATACCGGTACAGCCCCAAGAAGCCTCCAAAAGTAACAGAATGACTGTGAAACAAATCCTGGGACACCTACGGCTTCAAGGTGACTGCAGCACTTCGGCAACACAACCCTCCCAAGCCTTTGGGCAAAAGGATCCTTGCAGAGATGTTCCCTTTCTCTTTTGGTGCAGGGAAAACAACTGTTAGGGAAAACTTATTGTGCACTGGCAGTACAGCTCTATAAAGGTGAAGCAACTCCAAGTGATGGATTAAAACACAACACACCAAGGCAAAACACAGCTCAAGGGCAGCCTTGCCCCGTACTGACCTGGTTGGAAAAGTAATTTGCACCTTCATCTTCTTAAATACGTTTCCATTTACAATTGTGTACACCCTCACACCTGCATTCATCCAACACAACCAGTTGTTCTGGAGCACACGTAAGTCTCTAGTAAGCAAGTGTTATTTCCCATGGCTGGTGGTAACATTTGTTTTCTCCCACTCAGCAAAGGTGCTGGACATTCTTTAGGTTGGGGAGCACGCAGTAGGTCAATATGAAAACAATGGCTTCAAATCTAACCTTGTTACCTTCTGGGTTTTGCTATGTTTCTTCCATACAGATTCATGTTGGTTCCAGAACACAAATTTTGGATTATAATAGAGACTTGTGTCCCGATTATGTCTAAAACAGGTGGACTGATTGCTCCGTGTTAGATCTTACTTCTCTACAAAGAAAACTGGCTTAGCCCAGATGTCAAACTTTCAGAATGACCCAGATAAGATGAGGTAACTAGGAACAGCTTTATAAAATGTCTAGGAATAAATGAGTAGGGGGCGGGGGGGGGGGGGGGGGGGGGAGGGGCGCGGTATTTACCTTGGTTTAAAAGCGGGCACCTAAAATAGCACTCAGTTCTGTCAGTTGACACAGTAGTGCCAGAATACTTTTGTGTATAGCTCTGCAAAAATCAATTGCTCCCCTCAGTATTGCAGGGAGCATGTTGACTTTGATGTGAAATTATACATTCAGGATATTCTTGTGAGAACTGCAAAAATGACTCAAGAATGCCAGTCCCCACTGATCTTATCATAGACTATGCTCTTAAATCACTTTCAGGCTCTGAAAATTCATCTACATTTTGGACATCCAAATTTGAAAGATTTGTCCATGACCGTGGAGACAAAAAGAACAAGTATGATTAAATTTTTTAGATACCAAATAGTAATTATAGGTTTGGGGCACAGAGGGATGTTATTGTTTTTTCCCTTAGATCAGTGGGGTTTATTTTCCTTTCCCTTGGGGACAAATTGTCTATATTTGGAATCAAGTTTTTATGGTGTTTAATTGTGAATGAATATATCTGTCTATATATCCATACACAAGGACTTAACATCTGTACATACGTAATTGTTAGTCCCCATATTTAAAAAAAAATAATTCATAATTACATATAAAATGGACAAGAGGAAGGGATAAACTGCATAATGGAAAAGTGTGGTGTGATGTAAATATTATTTGAATACAGTCTTCCTCTGAATTTTTCAGCAAAACTTCTACCAAACTTAACAGAAGCTTTGTGTAAACAAGCAGTAAAGAGCATGTACTGCTCTTTACATATGCAGTACATATGTAGTACAACAAATATCATTTTATATAGCAGGGAGATTAAATCCTCTTCTCAGAAAGCAGTTTATTAAGTTAATGGTCCAGCTTAAACCCAGTTAGCTATGGTGCAATGTTACGGCTACAGAAGTACAATAGTTTAATTGTAATGTGGTCCAAATCCAGATGGCATTGAAAATATCTTTTTAACCAACCAGTTCCTTCCACAAAAATACACTGCAACTTCAATGGCAGTTAAAACACGAGCATTAAAATAGATTATTAATGACCACACAGTTAAGCCCTGTTGTGCAGTTGCTGCTTGCACACACCCCCGCTGGGAAGCGGGGTGCTGCCTGCCAGACTGGGATGGGCGCTTAGGCTCTCCCCAGGGCTGCCACCACTGCTGCAAGGCCCTGCACCCTCCTGCAGTCCCTGAGCCCACGTTAGACCCTGCCAGCTGGCCGTCCCACCAGCAAGAAGCAGAATGATCCCTGGAGGCAGGCACTTGCCCGGCTCCCTACTCACCCTAGCTCCTTCCCCATATGGCGGGGGGCAGACATGACCGGCCGGCTGGAGGTCAGCAATGCCGAGAGAAGCAAGCACCCAGGGGTTTCACAGATCCTGCTTCCCTTCCCATGAAGGGTGGGGACAAGGTTCGCCTCTTAAGGAACTACTAGAAATTTGGTTCTACATTTGACTTTCGATGACTGCGAAAGACAATCGCTCAGCGCAACGTTTGCTTACCAACACCACCCTCTCACGAACAAAGCATGTGGTTTGGAAGTGAGGTGGAAACCTTAACCATTACTTGAACAGCTTTAAAATTCTCAGAAATAGACAGGAAAACCTGCCCCATAAGCTATAGCATAATAATATTCCAAGTCAAAATTAATACAAGATGAGATGACTCTTTCATCACAGCAGGGAGGCTTGAGGAAAAAAATAAGCCCTGAATATGGATCAGGGTGTTGGGTATTTAAAAGGGCAACTCAGGTGTATGCGGTGTTGAAGACGTGTTTATCTTGGACTGAGATTAAAAAGTTCTGTAATCAGGACAGGTTCTTGTAATGCTATGATCTCCTTCAAATTATGAATAACTTGAAATCACACTAAATCCCCTAAGCCTTTTTTTTTTTTTCTTTCCTTAAAGTAGTGCCTATATGCTAAAGCCTTGAGGGAGGTAATTTTGTGTCTTTTAAGTCCAGTTTTTATAACTGCTTTAAGTGATATAGGCATATTTGAATCTCCACATTGACATACTTTCAAAGGTGAGAGTTATATCTTTGAGACATTTGGGAAACACCTGTTTTCCCTCACACTGTATTATTCTCTGTGTAACATTAGAGTAAAAGATTCATCTAATCCTTCAAGAGAGGCAAGAATTGGGATACACGAGTGATGACAGATGAGCTGCAACTATCAGGGTATTTTCCTGTTTTAATTATCCTCTACTTGAAATACTAAAATATTTTTTGAAATTGAAATTGAAATACTTGAAAAGCTAAAATACTTTGAAAGGTCTCACACTCACCATCAAGTTTTTGTTACATTGCACAAGACTAAAAGCAAGAGGGCTGAGGTTCAAATAGCAGCTCACAATTTTTAGTAACAATACTGAAAGAAGTTAATAATGCCTCTGATGTCACCAAGCAAGAAAGAGGTTCAATATGGCAAAACGTTATACAGGGAAAAAACTGTTGGATAGAGATAAAAACTCAGACACTGCCCACCTTGGACACCCAAACAGAGCTGCTTTCTCCCAAAGCTGCTGAAGATGTCATCACTATTCTCACAGCGTTGCAAAATTTAAAAAATATCACAGGACCTGCACGTACTTTCAGATGAGTCCTGTTCGAGACAGGAACAGCATAGCTCCCCATGGGGCACTTGAAAAGCTGAGATGGGTTCAAAGCTCCACAAACAAGACAACAATCACAGAATTTTGGGTATTTTTCATGAGAAAACCTGTTTGGACCTCCATCCAGAGAAAATTCTGGCAAGAGATGTAAAAATTATCATGAAGGACATCAGGGTGGCAAAGGGGGCAGAAATGGAAGACCTGGCCTTAAGGGTAAAGATGGACTAGTCACACTCTCCTTGGCTGGCCAATGACACATTAGCAGATGTTATTTCTAATACATTCTCCTTGGTGTTCCCTCTCTTTTCCGGCTTCCACCTCACTGATTTCCATGAGAAATGGCTGGTCAGGACTCCCTGTTTAGCATCCCTGTGCCCTCCAGCATCCTGCTGTCCTTTTCCCTGAGATCCAGAGGTGATTTCTTATTCTTTGTTTAAGGAACGCACTTTGCGAGAAAGCACAAACATTACTCATAGCAGAGGTCAGCTCCCTACCCAACCTATGAACATTTCCTTCTCTTACTGTTAGAGAAATAATTAAATTAAAATATCATTATTGTAATATTTCACTACTACATAAACCTTTCACCTAAGAATCTCAAAAGGTTTTGTCCTGGTAAATATTGTCATCTTTGAGAGACTTGGTAATGTATATTGATGGTGTATATTGTTGTATGTTGAGAGACTTGGTAAAGTTGGTATATGGCACAGTTTAGGAACAAAACTCAGCAACGCAGATCACGCTCCCTAAATCTAATTATTTCCATCCTATGCTTTTCCCTTTCTCACACCTAAAAATATGGGGGAAAAATCTCTTCTCTTCCAGACCCATTTAGCTCATATTTCACTAATAGTCCTGGTAAGGCACTGTGCAGTGGATAACAGGCCAAATGAAACCACACCAAATGAAGACAAAAAGATCTTTTCTAAGAAAAGTCTGGATTTTGCTAAGTTTACAGCTTTTGAGATATTCAAGTACATAGTGTCATCCAAATGTAGACCATACTTTAGAAAGCATCCAGTTTGTAGTCAGACACCTAAGGGTATGCTGATACGCCTTTTTTTTCAGGGAACGGTGATTTGAATGGAAGCTCAGCACTTCCCTGACCGCAGGCCAGCGTGGAAGGAGCCCCTGGGTCCCTTCCTATGGGAACACCAGGCAGAGAGACCTCTTTTCAAAGGAGGTCAGCCTTTGAAACAGGAACTGACCTTCAGCAACCAAGACTCCCCTCTCCTTTGCAGTCTTTGTGCACTTTCTATTAGAAAGCAACGCAACGGGGTATATTCTAATTCTCATCTGCTAAACATCCTTAAAAGCCTGGAGTTGTTCGTGTTCTCACTGAAATACAGGAACTGAATATGTTTGAGAGACAGGACTGTCTCTCAGCTCCATTTCCTCTGCCTTTCCCGTATATGGTTAGTTCTGCTATCAAACCAAAGCCATTTTCAGTGTGTAAGAGTAATTTTGATCATCAGGGGTAGGAAGTATGAACTCCCTGTGTGTTTCTGGGAAACTTTCAGTGGGATAAAAAGGCTTCAAGCAACTGTTCAGGCACATTCAGCTTGCTGCAATTTCTCTGGGCAGGAGAAGCAGTGGATGGCAGGGTCCAGGGTGCAGCTGCTTTCAGGAGAGGGAGAGCGAGAGCAGGGAATAGCCTTCTACCACTGTCACTTCCAGGAGAGAGGAGAAAAACAGTGGGTACCTGCTGGAAAGGATGCCCTCAAAGGGGTCCAGATCCCACGCTGCATCCTGGGATCCAGACTTGTACGCAGCTGCTACAGTTAGAACTCCTACCCTAAAGATAAGCTTTCTTTCCTAGTCACATAGAGGCGAGCTGTTTAACCAAGTCCCGCATTATAAATGCATTGTGATACCCAAAGTGAGAACAGTGCTTTTCCTTGCAAGAGCAGCTGCTCCTTTCTGGAGGTTGATAGGTGAGAAAATGGAAAAGTTTTACATTTCATTTAAAATTGAGCCACAGAGCTTTCTAAATCAATATTGGTGCCCTTAAATCTCAGACCAAAAAATACCTGTCAAAGGAAGAGAATGACTGTTGTCATCATTCTAGCCATCAAAGTTATTTTGATCAAGTCTTTGTGTATTTTTAATAACGATTTTTCTTCTCCCCCAAAGTCTTGTTATTCACTTGAAGGTAAAATTATACAAAAAGAGGAGCAACTTTCTGAAAAAGTGTGAGAACCTCTGGGACAAGATCAACCAGTATTTTGTCAGCTCAGGAACCTGAATTGTGTGTGTGACAGAAGGCACTCTGAATATGGATCGTGACAATACAAATAGTTTTAAAATACTTATTTTAACAACATATAACAGTGGCAAGACTAAAATAAATCACAGTTTACTGTCTGTTTGCCATCTTTAACAATTTTTGTGAAGAATATATATTTATGGCATCCATATCCCAACATGAACAGATGGTAAAGACTTCCTAGGTGCTATGAAGCCTGCATAAGAACTAGAATTTTAACCTAAGAGAATAACAATCTTGAAATTTTCTCAAAATGTTTCATATATCATCTATGTCATGCAAGATTTACACAAGAAACCTTAAAAAAAACCAAAAACAGCTGGAATCAGGGAAAGCAAACATTCTAACAGCTTTGTCACAATAGGCTTGTAGCACTGTTCTCAGTGCTAAGCAGTGTCCTGCTACAAAGATTTAAAATTTTTAAACAATTCTAAGAAGTGTTACTTAGAATTTATCAAACACAACTATTCAATTTAGAATATGTGCTAGTAAAGCTTTTCCAAATACTGGAAAGCTTTTGTTTTGTGGCACAGACAAAGATATGTGTAAGGCATATATTCTAACAGATGAACCTGCATGACAGAAAATAACAACAAAGAACTACTACACACAGATCACTGACAACATTTTTTCAAACAGTATGAGTGCATTTAAAGGCAGAGAGGCTTTTGGTCATGCATCATATTTATAGCTATATTTATACACTGTTAAAACATACCTGTATTTGAATATTTCATAGATAATTGTTATTTTCAGAAACATGACTAAGATCAAAATGAAATACCGCAAGTTGTCCAGACACTTTTTATCTAACTTTATTATTATTCAAGATTCTGCCTTATGATATCATGAATACAAAATACGGTCCTCTTGAAATGAAATTATGCATAAATCTTGTTCAAGCTATTTCAAAAAGACAGTGATATAATGGAGATCTGAATCTGAGCTATAACACTTAGGCAGCCAATAGTTGCACCAGCAGCTATCTCCTAACAGACTTGTCAGAGGTGATGGGAAGTTTTTAGATTGTTGTCCGTAAGAATATGGAGCACAATTTGCTGTTTCAAACATTCACAGCATTTTGCATGTTTGCTATGAACCCAACTTCAAAATAACATCTTTTAACTTAAAAAAGTTTACATACATTTGTGCTCATAAGCATGCTTCTAAAATTTAAACTACTTTTCAAGTTTCTCAAATACTAAACCAAAAGGGCAGTTTTTAATCATAGTGCCACACAGCTTTTAACCATAAAAGCAATTGTATTTAATGTGAAGTAATAAAATACAACCAACATATACTATAGCCTGTAAATAGGAAGAAACAATCATAGCAAAATGAAACAGCAGGGAAAAAATACACATCATTCACTCGTTAAAGATGACTGCTCTAATATTCTGCTGCTTCTTCTAATCTTTATGAAAAGCTATTCTAGTTATTTAAATACCTCCTCATCAGCTACATCAACATCTCACAACAGCGTTTACACTAGAAACAAAACAGAACAGTGGAGGTTCCATTTTTTTATTTTGGCCAAAAAACCCTCAACCCCCCAAGTAAAATTTTGTGGATCAGGAAGATATTTTTACAGATTTTAAATAATTAATTTTCCTTTTACTGCAATGCCGCCAAAAAGGGGTGGGGGGTGGGGGGGTGGGGGGGAAGCCTCTAAACTGTCTCCGTTAGTACGAAAATAATGTCATGCATGTGTGACACATGATGTTAAGAATTCTATTTCATTTCTTACAGCTGAAGGAACAGAATATAGATGATGATGCTATAATAGGGTTTGAAGTGGAATTATACATACCTGCCCATACCAACTGTATTCCAGCATTGTAACCTCAGTGAACACCAAGTCTTAGAAAACTCAGAGCAAATTCGTGAATACGAACCGTTTAAGACAAAGCCTGTGACTCTGCTGCTACTTTCCCTTTCAAGGGAGTGTGCTACAGTCTACAACTTTTTACTTAGCCACCAGTACTGCCACAATCATAGCTTTGTTGAAGTGTTGTGCTCTTGCAGCTAAAACCTGTTGATAATGAACCTGAACCCATTATTTTGAGTCAATGAATTGAAAGAAATAGGGCAAAGAATGAAAGCCACAGGGCCAATTACCAGCATTCTTTGATGTATTACTTGCTAGCACCCACCAAATCACTTTGTGTCTTTGTCTTGATCCCCTCTGTTATTCATTAATTATTCTGGAAGGGTTAGAGTTCAGATAGCTAATTGCACAGACAGTCTTACTTGGTGGGGATTCTCCCTACACTGACACTTTCCCCAGCTGTGCCCAGCCACCTTGTATTATGCCAATTAATCCAATTCTTGGCATTTTTGTACAGTCCTCCAGGTTCTTTTAAAGCTTTGCCTAAAATGTTTTCATTCAGGCTTGTACAAGAGAGGCTGAAGAAGATTTGTGAACTGGACAGATAATGTTTTACAACTGTCTTCTTCATTCTTTGTGGAAGTCACTGGCCTTAGTGAGCTTGTTTTCCTCCCCGCATGCTTGTCTCTTTATTTACAAGCATGGTGTCTAGTACTTCTATTGCATATGTGGAAATGAGAATTCTTTTACATTTCATTTTTCCTCTCCCTGCCCCTCCCTACTCTTCATTTTTGTCAGAAAGGATCATTGTTGAATTGAGAGGTAGATACCACTTTATGTCTTAAAAGAGAATTTCTAGGAATAGTCTTGCAGTTAACAAAAGGAAAATATCACATTTCTTGGTGGATATTAGCACTAGGAATACTTCCATGTCCAGAATTTAATAACAAAAAAGGAATGCAATGTAATCATGAGAACACAAAAAAGGGAAATAAAAGCTTTCTGTTGTGTGAGGTCAAAGCCCAGGCTCATGTTAGCAAATTCAGTAACTGTCCTCTGAAAATGCACACTTAGGACTCTTCATTTTCACCCAAAATGGGAAAGAAGACCTGTTTCCTGTGTTTGGCCACTAATTCCGTGTTTCTTATTCTGCTACCACAGATACCCACATTCCTGCTCCTACAACCCTAGAAAATCAGGAACGTGGGACAACAGTCTGGGGGCACAACCAGAAGAGGCACAGTTAGGACCAAGCCTATTCACAATTAGGTATACCCTACTTCGTAAGTAGTTCTACTGCAAGCGGTGTCAGTAATTTTAGCTCCTCCTAGCCACTGCCATGTGGCTGGGAACTGTGAAATCAATGGCTCTACGTGAAAAGCTGGAAGCTGAAGAAAAGAGGTAAAACTGGGTCTTCAGTGGGAACTGGTGTTCAGTATGCACAGTACGCACAGACAAGAGGTCCTTTAAGAAAGCGGTTGCTGAAATAAACAGAAAACAGTAGCCACAGAGAACAGGCTCTAATTATTTTAAATCATAATATTCAGGACCTAAGTAATTATTCAGCTATGTAATTATTTCATTTTCAGAGATACCAGTTAGTTTATAATGTTGTATCGCAGCCATTAGAGCGCTTAGTTAAATTTTACCCAGGTAATGTCTTCCTCAAATGACAAGGAGTTAAATGTGAATACTGAAGTCCAAGGAGGGGGGAGGGAGGAAGATTTTGTAATTAATCTGTTTAAAAAAATTAGCAGTGTTTTAGCACTTCAGGTGATCTGACTACTAATCTCCATTTGCAGATAACAGAAATCCAATATCCTTCAAGTAACCAGGTCAAAAGAACAGTTCAATAATTACAGGAGTCTTACATAAGAATCTGTAAAACACCCAGGAGCATAGGTAGTTGAGGAAGATTAAAGAAAGAAATTTTGTTTATAGATTTCATTTTTATGCCACTAGAATCTAAATAAGCTTAAGATGGTGCTTCTTACCTTATATAAAGTCCAAACAGAAAGTTATTAATCACAGTACTGTGAAATGAGTTATACTTTGCATATATATTCAGAACAAATCAAGTTCCATCTTCAGGTCTATGGTGTGCAAAATATTTGTTAGTCTAAACAAAATACTGACTCTGACCTCACTTCTTAGACTGACCTGTCAACTGGACTAATTCAAAACTCATTATCCATGAATTCACAGTTATTAAGCATTTGATTTCAAACTTGGTTTATCATAAACTACGTTAGCATCAAAACTGAAAAACAAAGAGTTCTGTGAAGCAACTTATTTTTACATAGTTGTGTCTGTGCATAAAATATGTATTTTTGTCACTCCATGACTTGACTTTTTTCTCATTAAATAAACCAAACATAAGGTTTCTGTCTCATTAATATGTAATTTAGGTAAACCAGATATCAAGTCATTTCTCTTGAAAGAACAGTATTTTTTTAATATCTGAAAATTAAGATAATTTATAGAAATAGGACAATGCTATCTGACTCTAAAGCAGAAAGGTGCCTTGAGTCAATGGTGCAGAGTTGGGCTTGTGATACTAGGAAGTTAAAAATTCAAAAGGCTAAAATATTCCCAAAGAATTATTCCTTAAGAGAGATAGAGTTTTATGCCAAATCCATAAATTGCCAAAATTGGTTTTGGAAAATCTAACCTCCGATTTCTGAATCCCTCGATAGTGCTGAATATATCAGATAAGAGGAGGAGCCACCACATACTCAGTTATCAGCAGCTATGCTGGGGACACCTTCACCGGGTAGAGGCTAGGAGGAGCCCGGGTCCTCTGGGATCTAACCTCAGCTGCCCACAGAAAACTATCCACAGCTCAGCCTGTGGCTGCTTTCTCCCACTAGTTTCTCCTCTCTCACTTGAAAACTGCAGCTGGTGACTACTTACATCGCTGCTAAATTAAGGCAATATCACACAAACCGTCAGCTGCGGAGGCATCTGAGCAGACAGGTTGGTACCCCACTCTCCTGGACCATGTCACAGCACTTTAAGCAGGGATGAAATAATGCACTCTGGGGCAAGACAGTGGAGAATTTGCAGACTCTGTTCACCAGATAATTTCTATTCATCAGTTTTCTAAATTTCTGAAAATTGTTTTTCTACACTGAAGGATCTAGTAAAAATTACTTTGCACAGAGTTTTTAAGGAATATGTCATTGTTACAGAAATGTTTCATGACTTCCCAGAACCCCCAGCCCCATTCCTTGAATTGAGCCCCAGTGCTGAGAACAGCTTTTTGTTTCAGAGAACAGTCCTTTATTTGGATATAGCTCCCAAATAAACACTTTTTAAATGTAGAAAAGTAAGACATTGCCAACAGCACTTAAACAAACACACAACTGAAGTATCTGCATTGAATGATTACTGCTATCCTCTCCATTTTTTTTCTGTATCGCTGGATTTGACATTGAGACATTAGAAGTCTAAGATGTGCTTTCTGTCAATAAAGTCCTTTTTAGCCGTAAGGCCCTTAAGGAAGTAGTTCACTATGTCTGTATAATGCTTTGCACACTGGGGCACTGATGTGGTTGAAGAAACCAGAATTATCCAATAACTTCTGACTACGAGCTCTTTCAGTCACAGCTGAGGCTTCTGAAAGTGCTCTGTTGCTGAGGTCAATAGCAATTCCTTACAACTTCCAGTGGAGCATCCCAGTGCTGAGGCCTTTCAGAAGTCCCATCTCAGCTGTGGTAGCTAAGTTTGAAAGTCTCTTAAACGCCTTTCTCTATAAACAAAGCAATATGAAACATAAATTATTTCTTCCCTGAGTTATCAGGAGGAACAGAAATTCATATGTGAATAGGCTTATTACATCTTACAGATTAATATTTAACTCCTAAACCAGAACATTTTAGTAAAGGGCCACCAAGAGCCGTGACATAAGCTGAACTTGCACTAGATATAAAATACAGCAGAGAACAGAAACCGAAGTTGGTTTCCTACAAAAGCAATTGATTTGAACTTGAAGAAAACCTCAAACAGCAACAAAGGCGCTCAGAGAAAAAGTCCAGTTATTCTCAGCTAGATTCTCAAGTGTGTGTAAATTATGTTGCCCCTATGGACTTAAGCCCAAGTATCTGAGCCTTTAAGCATCATTAGGCTAAATCCACCTGTTTTTCCAAACTGGAAACAAATAAGTATCTTCTCAGTAATACAATAAATAAGATACATTAAGGATTATATCAACCTTCTTCTTAAATTAATTTGAAATGCTGCAGTCTGAAATTAGCTGTCTGCTAAATACAGCAAGAATATTATATGATTCTTAAACTACTGCATTAATGCATCCTTCTTCTGTCAGTACCGCAATTCAGAAATTGAGTTTTTTCCCTAGCAATTGCATCTTATTTTTAGACCCTCTCTCCTAGCTAATAAGCAGTATACCTTATTTAAACAGTTGCAAAAGCCTACCATTCTGCTTCTGAATTATTGCCATTTATTAAGAACTTTGCCTGAATAGTAATTACAGGAATTATCATCATCATCATCATCCATTTTCCATAAACTTTCTGTACTGCATAGGACTCTGAGGAAGTAAATGAGGCACCTCAAGTTTTCAGAGGAAAAGGATGTCTACTTCCACATGTGGAACACTGTAAGCCTAGCAACTAAATACAAAACCCAGTTCAAAACTCAACACATCGGTGATTTGCTACACTACCTTAACAACCTGCAGTACAGAAATAGACACAATCAGCCTCCAAAGGAGTGTGAGCTGAAGAAATATGTTAAATAAATAAATAAAAAAAAAAGCAGCTGGCCCTCTTTTCATGACAATGTTACATATACACAATACCATTTGAATATTTGAATGGGCAAGGTAGTCCATGAATAGTGGAAGTGATACAGTGCTTTTTCCTATGGATTTGTGTTATATTTCCCACAAAGCTTTCTTTCCCAGGACTTCCAGTTACACTATTGTGGATGGTTTCTCATGATTACTGCACTGCACCTTCCAAGGGCTGATCACATCTGCTGCTTGGGAAAGGAGCTTGCGGCACACGGGCTCCCGAGCCAGAGACCCACATCAGCCTGAGAGCCCACACACACTAGCTGCACTTGCTCACAACACTGCAGAGTCATTAAGAGCTTTCCTTCCCTGTGGTACAATTTAGGCTTTTTTTCCCAACCCATGTGTGTATTTCCATGACACCTCGAGGCATTTCTGTTGAAATTGGCCTGCAGGTTCAAGAACTATGAAGGTGGAAGAAAAAAAACCCGTTGATGATGAGCAAACAGATGGCAACTGCCATCAAAAAATACCACATTTCTTTAGGAAGCTATGCTAAAAATGATCAACTATCGCTGCCTTGGGAAAGTGTTGGATGCCACTTTGAAACTGAGCTTCCTGGAGCGCTGTTTCACTATGAGGCATATTTAAAAGTTTCTTATTTATTTAATACAGCACAACCTGCAGAAGCACCACAGACGTTATCCCCATGGGAGATAACAGAAAAAAACCTGAAGTCCCACAGTATACTTCCTTACAAATATAAGAACCAAATATATTTATTTTATCTTATTTTACAGACATTTTAGGGGCTTTACCAAAAACACGTAACTCTCAACTCATTTCAGAGACGTTACAAAATCACCATGGTATCCTTTGAATGCCAGAAAAGCTACAAGCTACAAGACCACATATCTACAATGATATAAAGATGAGACAATAGAGAAGTATCAGTACTCTTTAAGGAAGTAGTAGTAGTAGTAGTAGTAATAGTAGTAATAGTAGTAATAGTAGTCGTCTTCTTATTATTGAGGAGGAGGAGGAGGAGGAGGAGGATGATAAAACATTGCATTTTCTCATAATGTGAAGAATTCTTGTGGAACAACTCTAATGTTTACATTAACTAAAAGGTAAGAATATATATGATTAAATATGTAAAATTAAAAATATATAAAAGAGTTTTTAATATGTACTAAATAGCAGTCAGAAAAGGTAGAAAAGGTTTTAGGGAAGGGCATGTGTAGGGAAAAAAATCTGATGCAGTAAACCACTGATATTAAAAATACTGGAGGGGGGGAAACAAAAAAAACCACATTGAAAATCAGATATTAATCGATCTACACTAAAATGTAGATTAAAAAAAATTCAAGCTGGTGAACAGAAGCTCAAATCTTCTTGCTAAGTTTCTGAAGTATTGGGATTTCTTCAAACATATGGTCAGTGTCTTGTGTGATCTAGTTGCTGAGTAATATCTAATAATTGAAATTACAGTGACTTGCTTACTGAAACACATTGCATTAAATATGTATATTATTACTGTTGAAGCCTTGAAGAGCACCATTTAATATTTCACCCGGGAAAATTCCCTTTTCAGCAAGTATTTCAGAAATACTTTCTGAAAGAACTAACATGCATGATGAACTTAAGAGCTGCAAAGAAAGCCAGTGAACCGAATGGCTGCATACAGCCAACAATAGCAGCAAGGAAACTGTGTAAGAGACTAATAATACACTTATATTTAGAGGAATGTCATAGAGCTATAAAGAAAATCCACTTTCATCCTCCAACTGTGAAAGAAATAAGGGTAGAAAAAAATTGGTAGTGTAGTTCAGGTTAACTACATGAATGTTGTGGACACATCAGAGAGATTTAGGTGTTACTGCTGAATGAAGAAAATTATATATTCACCTGTTTGCTACATAATTTGGAACTCATTAATTAATTAATGGAGACTGTGTTTCTAAGTAATACAGTCACTTCTGAGAATCTCAGCTTAATGTGCCTCATCTAAGCATCTGATCTAGGCATATCTGGTCTAAGAGTTTAATTTTGAATGCCTATCTTCTGCAACAACAGCCAGTGGGTCATTTCTAGCCATTAGCTTTCTTTTTTCAAATAAAAGTGTGAATGTAGTAAATCCTGTATCACAACCACGTTAACAGCAATCACATGTTACTTATTCATTTGACTACCAGGTGCTACGTGTGAGGGAATGCTGATTTCTATAATGAAACTGTTGTTGATCCACCAGAAATACCCCGATATTAGACTCTTAGGTAACAGACATTTGGGAGCCCTAATTGCCTGCTGACATGCATATTTACAGTGCCTTATACAATGGAGTGACAATGGCTACTCCTCACACCTTTTGACTTTTATATACACTTCCACACATTCACACACACATATAGAAGATACTTTCAGCATATATATGTATGTGTGGAGGGAGTTCTATGTATACTTATATATTAGGTAAT
Organism: Falco peregrinus; assembly: GCF_023634155.1. Lineage (NCBI taxonomy): Eukaryota > Metazoa > Chordata > Aves > Falconiformes > Falconidae > Falco > Falco peregrinus. The sequence continues at coordinate 13,826,193 of NC_073726.1, read as the reverse complement.
ATTAAATAAGAGAAAATGGTTAGTGAGAGCCTACCCCTTCTAATAGATTCTTTTTACGCTGTCATTTTTGAGAATAAAATCCAGTTAAGCCTCATTTCTTCCAAATCTGTGTTCCATGGAGAAGTGTTTTAGTATTGTTTTTTGAATCAATGGGCATAATGCAGAGAAAGAGGTTTCTATCTGCAGAGGATCATCATATTTTTAGAAGCAATACTGCTGTTATCACAAGAGTGGTCCATTAACTGTAGCACAGCAGTGAGGGAATCACTTCTGAAATGTCATCAGCACTTCTTTTGGTAGAAAGCGTGCTTAAAATAGCCCTGTACATATGGAGGCCTGACTTCATATAACGATTTCAAGTAAGAGTACAGAAATATTTTGTGCATTTGTTTGGGTTTTTTTCCTTTTATGTGTGTTCAATTTTATTTGCACAGACATGGGGCTCTGAAGTGCTGGATTCCCCTTAAATTTTACTACCTGTAATAGTACCTTCCATAGCATGGGGTTTTTTTTAATAATGATTTAAATACAAATCAGCAGTGTGTCTGATCAGACTAGGTCTCTTGGAAGTATCACTGGCTGGAATGCTTTCAAAATATTTTCAGAGTTATTTTTCTTTTTGAACACGGAATGATTCTTCTTGTAACCCTAAAAATGCTGCTTTTGTAGACTGAAAATAAAGCTCAATAAAGTAAGATTGTTTTCAGTGGGCTTTGGAATTGGTCCCAAGTCTTTCAGTTTGCCGATGGCAATCCTTAGCCAGCCTGTGGGAAAGCTACATTAGTTTTGTTGCAGAACTACTGCAGAAAACTTTTTTACATTGTGAATACTCCAGATAATTAACACACAGCATCCAGCATGAAATATTTTGTGTTAGATATTGCAAGATGTCACATATACCAGTTCATCTTGTTTTACTTCTACCAGCGGTCATCACCAGAGGATCAGATGGATGTAAGTCGAGCATACTGTCAGGCAGGTCATAAAACTATCCGTATCACTATCCTAAAATATGAGCTTTAGCATCCCACAGTCAATTGTGGAGCAGTAGTTGTTGTAATAGGTGCTGATCCTGCTGTGAAAGAATGAAGTCGGTATTACTGACTTGAAGGGGAGAAAAGACTGCATGCTTCACTTGGATATAAGAGAAGTGGACTGAGTCTCTGGAGGAAGATCATCTGGGTTGCAAGAAGAATGGCTCAGTGGTTACCTGCTACACAAAGACTTCAAAGAGTCTGGTGCAATTTCCTACCTGAACAGGGGTCCCTGGATAATTTTGAGCATTCATCACAAGTGACATTCATCTCTAAGAGACAGTTTTCTAGTCTAAGTTAAGAAAAAGTCTCTCTTTTGGACAATAGCAAAGAAGAGACCTCCAGGAAGTGAAACACTTTCAGATACCTCTGAGATACTTTATATAAAGGTAGAATTTTATTATTTTTTTATTATTCCTCTGGAGGTGCCTATATTACTATTCATCACTGAGGGATACTTGGGCAACTAACTTTAATTGGACACCTCTTATTTACATGACTAAAAAGCTGGATCCATTTAGGTAATTGTGGAAGCTAAACCTTATTCTATGAGGAGCTGAATTTGTGTCTCTGCATCTTAGAATTTCACCTGTAAAATGCACACCTTCCTTACAGTGAGACTGGGGGGCTGGGGACAGAACACAAAACTTTAAAATGTACATGATGTCAAAATGTCAGTGGGGGCCAGGCAATTGCTTAATGTAAATAGATGGAAAAGGATGCTGGAGGCAATGAGCTCCAACCCCCAATAGGTATGAGCTGAATCTTTGTATTCTAATGTTTTTGGCATTTTTACTAACTAAAGGAAAAATCTAGAGACAGGACTTTGTTTGGAGTTTGAATGAACTGGATGATACTTCAAGCACTCTGTATGAAATGTCTTTTAATTATTAATAGTATCACTTAAGCCACAAAAAACACATTTTCAGTAGCACAGTGGCTGACATTTCTTATTTGTATTCAGTTCCACTGAATTTTTCAAAACAAAATGTTCAGGGCATTTTTCAAGGCAAATTTCTCAATTAGTCAGTTAAGGGTTGTTGTAGCGACAACCAATTTTTTTTTCATTCTCTGTGTGTTAGATACCATAGCCTATGTCAAGACCTTATGCAACCTATTTCTAATTATTCACAACCTTTTCACTGTAACTGTAATCTGCCTCTTTTGGTATTAAAAAGGCAGGACACAATTATTTATGGGTTTGATATGAAGAAAATGTGGAGTGTGTTCTTTAGAAATATGTCCATGATTTGTAACAGCACTAACAAAAGTTACAAGCTTATATTTATCGTGTGATCCCAATCCAGTTTTAGTTTCATAATTTTTGCTAAAAAAACCCAAAAACAAACAAACAAACAAAAAACAAACAACACCAAAACCCAAACCTTCCCACCTGCATTAGAAAGCAATTAAGAACTGTTCTGCAGAAAGAATTGTCTATGATTATAGTTGTATTGACGACTATATGACTATAGTTGTGTTAATGCACCTCACAATGTTGCTAGACCTACTGGACCCCAGTTTTGGTCCAACCTTGCAAGGTCTTTCAATGCAACACAATCTGCAGTAAATTAACATAAAATATTAACAAAAAAAATAGTTTATATATAAACAAAGCTTTGATTATCTGTACATTAGTGCACCAAGCAAGTATTTAGAATCAAATATGTCACTCTCAAACCAACTTCGGTACCATTGTTAGTTATAAATTTTGGCCAAATTACTTGTTTACACTATCCACAATGTTCATGTGAATGATAACATTTTCAATAGAAAAAATGAGCAACAATTTTCACATTTTATCACATCTAATGTAAAGTGAGAGGTGGAGATACAGTGTTTCAAGCTGTGTCTTTTTGCCTCTGCTGTTTTCAATGGTTTTTTTCTCTGCCTAATTTTTCATCTCTTCTTTGCTTCCTTTCTGTTTTGATCTCTCTGCTTGTTTACTCTGACTTCCAGCATTACTTCTTATCATTTTTCTTCCTCTCAGGCACCTTTTTTTTTTTTTTTTTTTTTTGGTATTCATGATATTTCACCAAGATACAATACTAAGAAATACAGTCGCTACTACTATGCTGCTGGAATGAGTCCTGTGTGGTAGTGTCTATCCAGTGTGATCTCAAATCATTGATTACAGCAGTCCCAAAGGTATAATGGTGAATATGCACCATGGGTATGATCAAAGCAAGAGCCTGTAATGCCCAATGAAAAAAATCAGAATAATAGAGAAAATAAAACTTACTCACAGAAATTCTTTGTTAACTGTTTTTTTCAAATATTCTTTAATCATTTAATTCTGGGTAAAAAATATTTCAAAAACCACCAAGTCAATGGCCATTTTTCCTTTAATGTCTTTGACCTTTGAAAAAATTAACCATTTCTGTCTTTGAGCAACTGTACAAACAGACGTACTTGTTTAGGGATCTGCAATCAAAGGGGTGGTCTTTGTCTTGGGTGGTCTTTGTCCTTATTTTAAGTCATAAGCAATTAATCCACCATTGTGTGCTTATCCTACAGGATGTTCTACTTTAAAATCACAGTAATTTAAAAAGTACTCAAACCCAAAACATCATCCAAAACTGGCACACTTTCCAGTTACCTGCAAAAAGCTAAACAGATTTGAAACAAAATAGCTCCTGGGTTAGAGTCTTGCATGCTGTATTAGCCTTGAGCAAAATTTTACAGTGCAGCTACTTAACCTACAGGCAAAATTTCATAATGGGAATACTGAGAGACCTGTAGCTATAACCAGTACTACTGGGCACCAGTATAATATTTCATTTACACTTCTTAAAAAGCAATTTTTCTTAATCTTGCTGCATGAATGAAAAATCTCATCCCATAGTCTCCAATTCACTACCCTCATGAACTCATAAAAAGGTCTTTTAACCACTGCTGTGATTTTCAAGTGGAAATAATAAAATTGCAAGAGTTAAATATTAATATTCTGTTCTTGCATTGTGCCTTTCTTTGATACCAATTACAACTTGAACTTCACCTAACTCAAAAAGACTGCAGACTTCACTCAATTAGCAGTAATAGGATTAAAACATAGCCTTGGAACTGAAGATTTAAATAGAAGGAAAAAAAGCTTGGCAAATGTACACTACATGTACCAAATTAATCTCAAAATAAATATGCAGCCCTGGGTGAAATAAGTGGAATGTGGAATGCTGGAGGTGTGGGGGTTATTGTGGGTTTTTTACTTTCTTGACAACCTCTGCGGGTTGCATTGCTTTGAAAACTATCATGGCTGTAGAATAACAGTACTTCTTCCTTTAGGTTTATGAACACTAGAAAAAGTTACTGCCAATCAAAACAGGTATTTTCCTTTGAAGAGGACCAAAGCCATTTCTGTCTGTTACTATCTTCTCCATTATGAAATTTGTATGGTTCTCAGCTTTGTGAAATTTAAGCAATCCCGCAGATGTGAATTATTACATTCAAATAGCTGTCTCCTGAGAAAGGATAAATATGCCCATTTACAAGTGAAAACTATCGCAGAGACCAAAGCTATGTTTCTGCACTACAGATTTGAACAGCAGGCAACTAAATTTGTGGAAGAGAATTCTTGCGTCACTTTACTCATGCTGAGTTGTTTGTGGGTAATTTTGTATTTGCATTTCATGGCCAATGAATCACTTCATTTTGAGTTATCTGCTGCTACATTGTATGATACAATGCAGATAACATGAAAATGCTTTCCATTTTAAAGAGTACATTTGACTTCTGAGATAAAATCAGTGTGTCTTAATATTCTCTGTTAAATGAAAAAATTGTTTAACCTCAGTTATGAAGAGCTGTTTATATCCTTTTCTCGGAGGCAAATACAAAAAATGCTACATCATGTTTCACTCATCAAAAACTCATAAAGCAGGACATTTGAAGTATAGCTAAAGAGATCCAGAACCAGCTGTGGGTCAAGACAGGTGGAAGTGAGACACTTAGCTGCTTTTATTTCCTTCCAACTAGTGGAGAAATCAAGACCAAGATTAGCCACAGGTTTTTCTTGACAATAACCATGTCTTCATTCTGTAAAAATGCACTTCAAGAAATACCAGAGAATGACTAAATGCCCTTTTTCAAAACAGTATAAGATGCTACAGAGATTTGGAAATGAGCTTCAGTGGTTGCATATTTCCAAAACCTATCCCTACTACTATGACAGATAACAACTCCACACAAGAAAAGAAAGAGTAGTACTTTCACGGGTAAAGCTGATTGCCCAGGAGGGTTGTTAAAGACTGCTTTGTATTTCAGATCACTAACAAAAAAATTTCCATGGGAATGGGTCTAACAGCAACCAATATGAGGAAAGACAGTGTGGTCAAGATCACAATATGCCAGAGATCAACAAGGGTTTAGAAGGAACAGGATTGGCAATAAAAGGAACAGAAATATCATGGAGATACAGAAAGATGCTTCAACTCATATGGGCTACAAATTGCAGCACTCCAGAGTACCAAGAAAATGGTCTGTTAAGCTCCAAACCTTCCAACTAAGGACAAAGTGTGTGATCTCTTGAATCAGATTGGCTTCAGCCTCTGTTGTTTTGCTGGACTGCAGGTAATCACAGATAAATCATGACATATTGACATTATTTCAATCACATTTCAGTTTGATTCCAACTACCTGTAGAGGCTATCCAGAGTTTCCATTCATTTCAATCTCTTTGCCTCTCACTCCAACAAAATAAGTTAACCTGAAATCAATTTATCTATAAATTGCAAGGATTCAGTCTGGGTTTTGTAGCAGATATTTTTGATGTCCTGCCTCTGAAAAAGTATCACTTTCCCAAGTTTTGAAGTGCTGGCCTCCACAGGTCCTAGATCATTGCTTAGAAAATAATGTACAGAAGCTCATTCAATTATAATATATCTTTAAATGAATCTAATCCTGTCTGGCACCACTCAGAAAGCAGACAGGCCACTTAATTAAACAAGATCATCTGTCTCATGGTAAAAACATACTGAGCTTATGGGGGTGGTTAGAAATAGTTTGAAATGAATGTATGAGATGCATTACCATCATTGCAGAACTAGTAAATCGCAGCTGAGAGCAAAATTCTCCTTCTACACAGCTGGATCACAACATAGCCCAGAGGTGTCTGGCATAACCACAAGAAAAAACTCACTATCTTCTTTCTAGAGCTTGATTTAAAATTTCCCCTTTCTAAGGCAGAGAATCACCTAATCACCTTCTCTGATCTGTCCAGCTACAGAAGTGACCAACATATGAAAAAGGCTGTAGAAGTTGATTGGGACAGATTTGGAACTGATAAATTCTGCTTTGGTGAGGAGGGGAGAAGGACAGGATGAACACAGAGACTCCAGACGTTTAGAGATGGTTGTCATTCTTTACAAAGATTAAGGGACTTGTAGCTCTGCATTCCTATATTAATCCAAAGGCCAGCCATTGTAAAAGCTGCCAGAGTACCGGCTTCCAGACACCGCACTTGTGATCAGAGCCTTGAGCTAAATGGACTACCATTTCTACGCCGGATTTTTTTCTGGCTCTGCTGGTGTTAGTTTTACATGGCAGATAAGCAACATAGACGGCAAAGATCTTTAGAAAACATTTGAGAACAAAAAAGGCAATAAATGAGCACAGTTAAAACGGAGTCTCTCACGCAATGGCCAGTTTACTTGTATATTGGAAGGATATAACCATATGAATATTTTTCAGAATAAGAAAGCTCTTATATTAAGAGATAAAAGTCAAATGGCTGGACAACTTGCACATCTGATTTGCTTAAGGAGATCTACACAAACTGCAGAGCAAATGAACTAAGGCTCACAGAATAATGCATGAGGACACAAGGGGGTTTTATTTTTAATATATTAATACAGTTGAAAAGAAAACAAATAATTCTGATTTTTCTAGGGAGGTAAGGGAACCATAAACACTACAGGGACTTTGCCCGTAGCATCCAGTGATTTACATATTTTTATAAAAGTCAGAATTGGTTTGAAGTCAGAAGAAGTAGACCAACCACTGTTAAAATGATTACTTTTTCCCTGTTATGCCTGGGTCCGGTCTATGCCATCAGATTCTCACTTCTATGAGTAATATAAAATTCAGACACAATTTCCAGTTAAAAAGGAAACCATTTCTGCTGGGTCTTCATAACAACCAACAGCTTCTTCTCTTAATTTTTTTTTTAACTCAGTGACAATTCTGATATCCAAAGTGGCAACTAATTGCCCTGACAATTAAATGGTAGTGCCACAGCACAGCGCTTATGCATTTGTCCTAATAAATGTCAGATGAAGCTCAACTGTTCACTTCAGCAGATGCTAATTTAGGCTGAATACCACCAGCTATTCAGAGAGAGAATTTTTGCTTTAAATAAGATTAATCTCACAAATTAAGTGTGGGTTTTCTTCTTATAATGAAGGCCACTGGTTATTCATTAAATCTGAATTACAGGTTTAACAAACACTTGCATAAGAATCATTAATATCATCTGTTATGTAATTACTAATGCGGTGTATAATACTTAATATCTCAACAGTCAGCTCTCTTCAAAATTCAGTTACTATAGCCCTTGTCATAGAGACTAGCACGGCTATTTCAAAGCTTTTTTTTCCCCTAGTTACCCTTCAGCTTGACTCCTTCTTGCTTGACTGCCATTTGTCAGTTCAGGAATAGCATGACTGTCAAGTCCAGACTTATATCAGGCTCCTAACTCCCATCATGGTTCCTGCCTTTCCACTGAAGTCAACAGGAGGATAGGAATCCTGTTATGCTTTTAATACTGGACCAGCATTTCAAAAAATGCTGATCTGCTTTGCAAGTATGTGGACGTGAAACATTTTCTCTGTTACAGGTGACAAGAAACAGAGCCTTCTTTCATTAACACGGAAAAAGCCTGCACACCCTCAAGGCAGGACAAGCAGCGTTTGCGCTATCATTCTCTACTTTACAGTCACAAAACCTTTGTTAATTCCAGTTGGGACCTGTTAATATCCCTCATGGAAAAATAAAAATTAAAAATTACTTCCTTCTTGCAAACAAGATCTGCCCCTATTTATACCACTCATTTTGAAATATACACTAAACAGCACATGGCTGTCAAAAAAGTTTTACAGGACCCTCTCAAGCTGTAATTTTGCTCATAAAATTGATATGTTTGGGAATGGCAGCAGGCACTGAGCCTAAAAGTCCTGGAAGAGCCCATATTTTTGTCAGTAAATTCTTTACCAACTACAAGAACACAAATATTTGCAAAATATGTCCCAGGACGTTGTCATTTCCAGATCTCAGTGAGGGAGAGCACTAGCTGGCATAGGCCAAAACCGTGCCAAGTTGAGTTGCTGAGAGGATGACTGCCCAGACATGTCCACACTAAATATAAATATAAATATAAAAATACAAGTATAGTCAGGCAGCTCACTGCTGCTCAGGGTTCTGAGCTGACAATACATGGGAAGAAATTAGGAGATCCTGTGATCAAAGCATTACTATTTCTCTTCTTAGGCCCGTCTTACACACTTCTTGGCCTCCTTCATAAAAAGAATCACAATACACTTTAGATTGAACCATCCTAACAGTAGACAGCTTCAAGTCCTTTAGAGAATTGTTACCTGTGATTCTAATTTCGAGTCAGAAATCAAATTTTGATCCAGCATTAATGCTTTCTTCAAGTGATGAAGGTGTTGGACCTGCTGAACTTACTCTCTCAGTAGCAGCGACTTCAGTGATTTCCATGCTACGGGAATTATCGCACAGAAGTAGGTCAACAGCTGTGCTCAGATGTGAAGAGGTGTGTGCAAGAATAGACATAGCAAAAATAAAAAGGTCTAAAAAAATGACAAAAAATGATGAGGTATATGGGAGGAAGAATGGAGACTGTGGACTTTACACACTGTAAGGTTAAAAAGATGAAGTCTGTGAAGTTTGAAAAGGAGAAGAAAAGAAGAGATATTGTAAAAGTCTACAAAATAATGAGTGAGCCTGAGGATCCTACACAGATCTCTCTATTTATTTCCCACTTACCCGTATCTTTTGGTCTCCATTCTGCTCCTCCTCTTTCCAGATCTTCCAAAACGTATTTTGCTCTCCTTCCCATTTCCCTTTTTCTTCTTATTTCTGAACCCCTTCACCTCATTTCCACCTTTCCCCTTCTCTGTATACCCTTTCTCATGATACAAATATCAATAACAAATGTGAGGATTTTTTAATTTAAATACACGTAGGTATTACATAAAAAAATAGCAACATTATAGTCCATAGAACTGAAAAGTAACGTATTTCAAATGATTGCTATGAAATAAACTATGTGAATTCAGTGAACTCACAGACAGCTGTGCTGCTAGAAACTGCTTCAGCAAACAGTTCAGGAAGATTTAAAAAGCATAATAACCTCAATTACTTTACTTGTGGTAATTTGACATAAAATTAAATTTTAACCTCAAGCATCAGCTGATAAGCTAATTTTAAAATGGAATCAAGAAGTTTTGAGACTTCTATCCTTTTTCTGCAGAAAACGATATAGAGGTGGAATTCATTTGACTGTGTGTATGAAAAAAGGGGATGCCTACACCAAAGCTAATTATCTAGATTTTTTTCAGTCAATGAGGAGAAAAAGGCACATTGAGGGTATGATCCATCTCACTTGGAAGTAAACACCTAAGATAAGCCAGATAAATTGGATTTTAAAAGGGCGTGCTTTCCACACTGTCTATAAAAAGTTGCTAAGGCATCTAGTTCAGATTTAGATACTCGTTTCAGAGACGGGGAGATCCCAAGCAAGGTATTCCTAAACACATTATTGAGCTGTATGGACAGCTGATCTATGTCTTAAGTATTCTTATGATCCTGTGTGTCGTTAATATGTCTTTTACACAGGAGTTGTGGCCTGCAGCAAAGCCCTAAGATGGTATTACAGAGCCTACAGAGGCAGATGACATATATACCTGGACCTGAAAAGGATCTTCTTGAATACATATAGTGCATCTTCATGTTTTCAAAAGATATATTTTTGTGGAAGTAATAAAACTGCCATTCTGTTCTCCCCTTCATATTGTCTCCTAATCTGTCAAAAATTCTATTAAATTATGTGCCTATCACCAAAAAACAAAAAGGCTTTAGGAAATGTTTGCATTGTTGTATGAAATGTGGGAATCACTGCAACCAACAGAGGACATCAGAAAAGGAACTGGAAAGATGTCAAGCGTAGCAGACACTGGATAAATGAGGCTCCCTACATGAGAAATACAAGGCAGGCAGCACAGGACTTTTAAGTATAATAGAAATTTGTGACTTTCAGAATACTTTAAAAGAGCCGTGACTTCCCTCCTAGCAATGTCTGGACTGGACCTGCTCTGTTTTAAAATCTAAAATTTGCCTGCAGAAATGTTCTAAAAGAGTAAGCATTAAAATTAAGCCCTGGCAGCTTTAAAACAACTATTTCTACAAGAAATTTAGCTATTTATAGACACGTTTGTGACAAGTTTACCTCCAAGTGACCTTGTCCCAGGTCACTGCAATAGTATTATTCTCCCTAGCCACTCATACAGAATATCACTATAGGGTGGGGATTTTAAACTGATTAGAGACAGACCCTTATCCAGAGCTTATCCAGTACCTGCAGGCAAACACCACCCTGGCCTCACTGAGAGCTATGGGGAAGCAGTTATCAAATATCCACCTTATAGGTGCCTGAAGTCAGGTGAAAATATTCTTGTCCAAGGACTCCAGCTTTATCTTCCAGCCGTTGTCCCCCTTGACGTGTGTATTGGAGAGCCTGTTCTCAGCATTTTGGTATCTCTGCAGCTGTTGGACTTTCTGCAGATCACCTTTAAACTTCATTTTACACTAGTTAAAGAGATGGTGCTTCCCAAATCTTTCATGATAACTTACAGCTTTTTATACTTTCATAATTTGCTGGATTCTTTGTCTACACCTCACATTCTAACAAGTTTCCTACTGGATCTGGGGAGATCTGACTTCACACAGCATCCAAGAATGGTCAGACCAGCCCCAAATACACAGGTAAGCCAGTATCCCTGGTCCTAATCAAGAGGAATTTATTTATTTACTTACTTATATACTTTTATATATGGATACAAATTTGATTATTTTGTTGCAGTGCTGCTCTGGCAGTTCATTTCCAATTGATCAAGGTCCCTGACTCCCAAGCCTTTGACAAAGTTATAGGTTCACAGGCTGAAGTCCCCCAAAATGACAAGAGAAAATGGCCTGAAGTTGTGCCAGGGCATGTTTATATTGGATATTAGGAAGAATTTCTTTCCTTAAAGGATTGCCAAGCATCGGAACAGGCTGCCCAGGGAAGTGGTTGAGTCACCATTCCTGGATGTATTTAAAAGACATGCAGATGTGGCCCTAAGGGACATGGTTTAGTGGTGGACTTGGCAGTGCTACTTAATGGTTGAACTCAATGATCTTAAAGGTCTTTTCCAACCTAAATGATTCTATTCTATTCTACTCTGCTCTACTCTGTTCTGTTCTATCTTGTTACGGCCTGGTAGAGTTTTTCATTTTCTGGATGTGCAGGTTTTGTATTTCTCATTAAAATACACATTATTTAGCTGTGCACACAGCTTGACAGTTTCAAAAGCCCATGCTATTCTATACCAGTAGCGATCTTCTGCACTCTTCCACTCCTTCAGCAAAGTCACTTACACTTGTAAAATTTTTTTCAGTAGTTGATAATATATTTGATAATATATTTGATATAGTTGATAATATATTTATGTAGCACTGGGCCAAGAACTCATTCTTGTGTAAGAACTACATCATCCAAATCCATTTTCACATCTGACAGTTATTTAGTTTATTAATCCAATTATTGCATGGAAAGTCAATTTGACATGGGTACTAATCAAACACCTTGAAGAAGTCTGACTGTATAATAACAAACTTGCCTCTATCAACCAAACTTGAAAATGGATCAAAACAAATGCAAAGTTAGTTTGACAAAATCAGTTTTCCATAAACCACATTATCTTTCTATCATTCTCTAATCTGGTCCCATATCAGCCATTCTTTTGCTATTTGTGATAAATAACCTGTTAACTTTTTTAAAATATTGCCATAAAAACAGACTTCTTCCAGTCATAACAATTTCTCACCGGGGAATATATCTTGTTTTGAATGTTGGTGCTCTAATGGTTATTTATGTTTTTAGCAATGATAATCACTATAATATAATATTGCTTTTTTTACCTAGAAGTCGCCAATGGTCTTAACAAAGGACATGCACGATCCTGAATTTATGAACACAGTCTATCAGTGACAAAAAAGAAGCATGCCATAAAGAAGGGAGAGAGGCTGGATAAGGAATACATATATTAATAAAATAATCAAATATATCTATTAAAGGATAAGAGAGGGAACAAGATAAGTGGCAACCTTAAATGCTAAATAATTCACTTCGATTGCCTGAAGAATAAAAGACACTAAAATTTCCACCAAAACTAATATTTGATAAAAGCTGTTCCTAAAGAAGATAAATTTTCCTTCCAAGGGTGTTCCTAGTCATTATCTAAGCTGAACTTTGACTAAGATCCTGAAACACTCCTGAGAAGAGGGCAGCAGGGTGTAAACACTGAGAGTAGTAACCTGGCCTTTGCCCACTAAGTAAACATTTCTCATTACACGCTGCCCTTCACCTCATGAGGCATTCATTTAAGAGCAGAAGTCGCACTTTTGGAGTCACAAATGGCATCCTACTTTCCTCTGGATTTTCTTTCAAAATCTCCAATCCAGATGTTTACTAAAGCCAAAGTTTCTTAGTTTATAGAGCTTACAAATGCTGCAGGAGAAAAACTGGTAACTCTTACAGCCTTTAGTAATTTCTATAGGTTAACCTGCCTTCCTGGAGAATGTAGGTGACTCTTCTTGGTCAACACATAAATTAATCTGGATCCAGGTTTTGTGTCAGAAAAAGAGGCTTCAGCATGAGGCCCCAGACTTTGAACTCTCTTTCTTAGGCCTTTGCTACTTTTTTTCTAAAATACCAAACTAATCCTTCTTTGCTACTTTTTCAAATCCTTGATCTCAAAGACAGTGTTCTCAATGGTATTTTATGGTAAATCTTCACTCAAGATGGATTTCTTCTTAGCACTCACTCTGGGCAATGAATAGTTCCTTTAAAATATTTTATCATTTGACTGTCATGCAAATGTGCTACAGTTATCAACACCAGAACTTCTGTGCATGCAAAGAAAACGTGGGACTTTCAGAAAGTTGTAATAGTCTGTCCTTACATGCTGTTAACTCCCACTTTATATGTTATAACCTCTCAGAGATTTATAATTCCTATTCTTTCCAACAAATCCCTTTTCTCCTTCCAAATAGCCAACAAAGGACAGATTGATTTTGCTGTGAAGCCTGCAGTAGAAAATTTACTCAATCGTAAGTCTTGCTACACAGCAATGGCAGTCAGTCCTTAATGCCGTGCTGGCAGCCCACAGATGGGTGGAAAGAAATCACGTCTAGAAGTCAACCTGTCTATAGGAATATAACTTAAAACACTGCTACTTAATTATGAATTGGACATGATTTCTTGTCCAAAACCTGAAACCTGCCTTTGAAAAATTCCTCTGGTGACCTGATCTTCTTTGACACCTTTTGGAGATGTTGCTTCCTGTCTGCCCTGACTTCTGCAGAGGAATATGTTTAGCTTTCTCTTTTTTTTTTTCTTTTTTTTTTTTTCTGCTTCTAGTATTTCTCTCCAGTAATGCGTGACTTTCCACATCTTTTTTGTCATTACTTCTTCTTTTTTCTTTCCTCTTATTTGTTTTCCTGCTGTTTTTCCTCAGTCCTTCCAGTTTCCCTGACTCCTATCTCTTTCACCATTTCCCTCTCCTATCCCCGCCTTGCTTTACTTTTCCTCGGTGTCCTCCGTACTTTTACTCCACCTTTTCCCCCTTCTCTTTTCCTTGTGGTTTCCAACCTGCAAAGAAGTGCTATCCCCACAGGCTCTTCAGCACCCTTTGATCACCTGCTAGCCTCTGCAAGTGAGCTCCTCTAGCAGCTCCACCTGCCCCAGTTAACCCAGAGACACCAAAGGGATTGGGAGGGACTTGCCTTCCAGCAGGAGCCAGAGGAGGGTTAGCACTGCCCTGGAAGTTGAAGCAGAGAGGGTCAGTTTGCCAAAGCAGGGGGACTGAAAAGAAGACATGGTGCCAGCCGCACGCCACCTCATTTCTGTTCCCCAATTAAAGCAGCCTGTAGGAAAAGTAGCATGCCACTGCGGTGGTGTACTGACCCCTCTGAGTGCTTGTTAGCACTCACCACACTCAGCATTTCGAAACTCTCACTGATTGATAGGACGATACGTGTATGCATGGCAGAGAGCAGATTCATTACAGCACATTAGCCAGACAGGCAGACAAATGCCCACAGGGGCAGAAAAGCTGTAAGGAATAAATAAAAACTTTATTATTTTTCTTAAACTTCTTTTCCCCAGGCTACATTGAGGAATACTGGAGGAACAGAAGAGTGGAGGGAGCCCAGAAGAGAAAGGGAGTGGCAAGAACTGGAGGAAAAGTTTATTATCAGTCAAAGAAAGGTTTAAAATATTCAATGTTGGATTCAGAGTTTGGATAGTAGCTGAATCTCTACTTACCTGTTTTCTTTCCCACTGCTAAATGAGAAAGAAAGGGTCAGTGCACCAGATACAAAGCTAGCAGACCATTCCTTACATAACATCTCTGAAATGGCTACCTGGCTGCTCCACTCATTGCAATTAATCATTCTCAGTTTTTAAAATTAAAAACAAACTAGCGTCAGCCTTTATCAACAGCTGCCACCATGTGGTATCTGAAATACCACAGTTACTTCCCATGCAAATAGTGAGAAATATGGTGGTGTCATCTGATCTGTTCAGTGATGGTTTTTAAGCACCTGTCCTGTAACGTAGAGCTGGCAAGAGATGGCATGGCAAACATGGAGCAGCTCTGCACCCCTGTGCGTGCTCTGCTGCCACCAAGGAGTGGGCAGCTTCTGCGATACAGCCTTGACACTGTGGCCACTGTACCAAACTGCTTCCCCATCACTCTTCCTGGAAGCTGGGAGACCAGACTGCAGTCCTGGACTGCCCCAGGCTGCCAACAGCAAGGCAGGAGGAAAATATATTCCTAAATGGCGGATGTCGAAACCACATCTACCAGACAGAGATTTAGCAGGAGGCAGCATGCTCTCCCCTCATGTCGTGGGAAGCTGACTGCTCTGCCATGGGGTGAGGGAGCAAACATGGAGCTGCTACCCTGTTCCCGCTCCCCTCCAGCTGGACCTCAGCCTGCCTGCTGCCTGGAAAAACGGTGTGACGTGGAAAGAAAACTCCAGAGATGTTGCACTATCTGAAGGGAAGATGGAGTGTAAGTTATCAGCCCTAGATCATTAGAGACTGATCCCAAGATTAGTGATTCAAGGAGCATGTTTTGAGGCAGCATGGGGACAAGACCTAGTTAGTTAATACCCTGGTATCTGCTTGCTTGAGCCCTACATATTTTTAAGAAGATGTTAATTCCAACAGCTTCACCCCTCACCTCCCTCCTGGATTTCATTTAGGTGTACTTCAAAATGAGCTAATTATGCTACAATTTAGATTAGCTTTCTGCAGATAACACAGCATTCAGAAACCTGCTTTGTAAATATCTGTTCATAATATAGGTACCTCTGAGACTGCTGGAGTTCTGTCTGATGAAAAGTGTGTTCCCGACAGAAAAAATCCATTGAACCCAGGATACTGTGAAACCGGCATATGGCACTGTGAATAATGTGCATGAGCTTCTTCTCGAGGGTGCTTATCTGTCCACTCTTGATCCTGTAGCTTTCCTCTGAGCTGAAACTGTAGTCCAGTCAGTGCCTGCAGCATTTCTTTATTTCTTCCCTTTCCACTATTAGCAGAGCTCAAAAAAGCGCTATAAAACACACACACAAAATAGAAGCAGCAATTTAATTTCTTGTACAATGTGCCTCTACTATTGAAAAAAACATAAAAATCTTTAAATATAAAACCAAATTAATGTTATGGTTATAGGGCACCCATAAGGACACAATCCCTAACATACTACTGGGGGGGGGGGGGGGAGACAGAAAAAGAAAAAAAAAAAAAAAAAGATGAGAAGAAACAGTTGGTATTCAGTTAACAATCATGTTTGGAGGTTTGTGACTGACTTTGTTATTCCAAGGGAAGTCAGGTACCAGTCTCTTGGGATTAGGTACAAAGGCGAGAAAAAAGTGGACATGTATGAATCTCAAAGGTGACTGCTGGGTTAATAAAACAGTCTGTTTTCTGTTCACCCACTCTCCCTCTCAGTGTGCAAGTACATTAAAATATGTCAAAAGGAAAGCCATTTGCTGGGGAAAAATAATTCAGCTAAAAGTCAAAATTTCCAGCTGGTGTATTGCCTTGGTGTGTGCAAGTGCGCTAACAAAGTGACCCACACATCTCACTGGATGAAAGTTGGTATCCTCATTAAAGTAGAAACAAACACTTGAAAATAGGAACAACTGCCAGTTAAAAAAAAAAAAAAAGGGGAGACCACAATTGATATGAGAAGCCTTCATTTTCCTACATTCTGTTTCCTACTTGCTCCATAGCACATACTATATATATTATAAGTAACCTCTTGAAAAGTAATGAAGGTAAAACTGATTCTGCATGCAGTAACTGTTCCCATTTGCTGGAGGAATTGTGTTGCTAACAACCATCCACATTATCATTCTATGTTTAGAGGAAGAAATATTTTCACAGTCCAGTTTCTAAACTGCCACATACAACACAAGGATTGGTTTCTGCAAAGAGTAACCCTTTCAAAAGTGAATAGCTCTGGGGAAGAAAACTTTATATCAGAATTACTCATGCTAGAAAGGGTTTTAGGATCAGCCTCCACCCCTTTTAAATAAAAGCACATTTTTATATATATATATACTGCCTTTGCACCCAAGAGACACAATGAGGCTTGAACACCATCACTAATTCACAGCAGTGTGAGCATCTTTTGTAATATAAACAGCATGAGAAATTAGACCTCCTGCTCCTTGGCCCAGGCCCTGGCAGAAAGCACTATCAGATAAACAGAAAGCAAAAGAAGGAAGTGGTACACTACCGTGCGAGCCACCTTTTGTTTACTGTTTCCTCTGGGGGGAAAAAAGTGGAATAAAGTTTTCCAAAATCTCTAATGACCATAGCAGAGTACATCACAATGAACTGTCTGAACGACAGAACCCTGTCATGGGTGAGGTTGGAAAGGACCTCTGGGGATCATCTAGTCCAACTGTCCTGCTCAAAGCAGAGTCAGCTACAGCATGTTGCTCAGCGTCATGTTGGGTTTCAAATATCTCCATGGACAGAGATTCCACAACCTCCCCAAGCAAACTATTCCAGTGTTTGGCCACGCCCACAGTAAAGAAGTTTTTTCTTATGGGGGAATTGAAATTTCGCCCATTTCAGTTTGTGCCTCTTGCCTTTTGGCCTATCACTGGGGACCATGCAGAAGAGCCTTACTCCACCTATTTTACTTCCCCCCACCAGGTATTTATACACATGAAGAAGATCGTCCTGAACCTTCTGCTCTCCAGGTTGAACAATGCTAGCTCTTTCAACCTCTCCACATAACTCACATGCTTGGAAGCCCTTCAGCACTTTTGTGGCCCTTTGCTGGACTCATTCCAGTACATCCATGTCCCCCTCATACCAGGTAGCCTAGGACTGGACTCAGCACTCCAGCTGTAGCCTCTCCAGTGCTGAGCAGTGCAGAAGGATCACACCCTTAGTTTGCAGGTGATGCTGTGCTATTCCTGATGCACCCAAGGAGAGGTTTTCAGGCTTCCTTGTTGAAAAGGTGCATTGCTGCATCATGGTCCAAGGACTCCCAGGGCCTTCTCTGCAAAGCTGATTCCCAGATGGTCAGCCCCAGCCTGTGCTAGTGCACGCAGTTATTGCTCACCAGGTGCAGGACTTGGCAACTCCATTTGTTGAATTTCTTGAGACACCTGTCATCCCATTTCTCCAGATTGTCCCTCTGAAGAGCAGCACAATCATCTGGTACAACAATCAGTCCTCCTAATTCTCTGATGTCTGCAAACTTGCACTCTGACCCATCATTTAGGTTATGAACATAGATTTGAAGCAATACTGGACCCAGATCCCTGAGGGACACCACTTGTTACTGGTTTCCAGACAGTCTTTGTGAAATGTTGATCACAACACTTTGAGCTCAGCAGTTTATCCAGTTCTCAATTTACTTCACCATCTACTGTCTAGTCAATGATTTGTCAATTTGTCTACAATGATATTATAGGACACAGCTTCAAAGAGCTTATTAAAGTTAAGCTAAACAACATGCACTGCTCTTCCTTTGTCTACTGAGCTCATCATCTCACTGTTGAAGAGCATCAGGTTTGTCAGGCATGATTTTGATTTTTCTTTAGTCTGCATTTTGTTGGTGATCTACCTGTACAAACCCTTCATGATGCCATTCATGAACCTCTACAGATTCAATGCCCAAAAAAATACCAACCAACCTCCTTCAGCCCTGAAGTGGTCAGGCAGTTGGGCTAGATGATTGTTGTAGGTCCCTTCCAACTGAACTATTCTAGTCTATTCTAATAAAATGGAATTTATTAATTCAGCCAATATTTCAAGATATATCAACAGGACCTTTCAAAATGTGTATTATATTCCTGATGCTTAGAAATCCTTCCTCTGTTATGCAAATGCCTGCTTAGGGTCTTTTAAAAAATGCATTTTATGAACCTGTTAAACTATAATAACTATATTATAAAAAAAACTATAATAAAATTAAGTAGCTCTTATGAGATAGGATGTCAATAACTATCCAAGAACATAACAAAAATTTTAAAATATTACATAGAACAGTTTTGGTAGTGTCAGCAGCAGCAGTGGAGAAGAAGACAGCCTTCTAGATTTTTCCTTTTGATCAAGGCTTTTTCAATTTGTTTTCTTACTGGCTAATATGGACTAAAGAAGGGATAACTGTAATTGAGTAAAAATGCGAGTTTTGACACCCCAACGTTCCCTCTTCTTTTTGCTCACAAAATAAACATCACTTCTAAAACTTATTCCAGTAACATTGACCCCTGCAGTTCTGCACAGAGCACTGCTTGAGTGTCCAAAATAGATGTCAGGGCAAGGATCTGGCTTTGTTCTTTCAGAGCATCTTCAGCCGAGGGTCTGATGTAAATACATCACAAAAACTACAGCACTGATTCTCACAGCAGCCTCTTCTAAAGCTACCAAGCAAGAGGGAAAGCTGAAAAACACTTTAGCTAACTCATCTGTGCTGATTCAAATGTGCTCTGTCTCCTAACTGCTAATGATGCTCCTCAGCCACAAAGAGTAAATGCTTGGTCCTTTCGTACACAGCCTTTGATCCCTGTGCCTGGATTAATTACCCACTTTGCAGGTACCTGACTAAAGCTCAGCAAAACTCGAAGTCTTCCCAAGATCCCAGAAGGTCACCTTGTTCTTGCTCCTGAGCACCAGGCTGCCTCAACCACGGGGCTAGCTAGCGTTGCTTCATAGCTGTTCTGTGGTGTAAATAGTTTCTCTTCGTTCCCTCATTGGCCCCCTCTTCTGTTCTGGCCAAACTATTCCAATGTGAATACCTGCAAAGTTTTGAAATATGAAAACTGAGAAAATGGCTCTAACTGCCCCTTCCTGGTCTCTGCAGTCTTATCATGCTTATTTGGTGGTCCCGCTTGCATACTAAGAACCTTATCTTGCAGTCCTTTTGCAAGCAAAACTCCCCATTGACTGGTATGTCTTTGTATTAAAAAAATTACTGGATATGCAGAGCAGCAGTTCTGAACAAAGGAATTTAGTCATTTTTCTTTTAGTTTTCCCCTTCAAAAATGCCCTAAGGCAGTCATCTATTTCAGTCAATGAAAGGCTGAAAATGTTCAATAAAAAAAAATATCTATTTTTGAGCAATAGAAACATAAAAGACATCTAAACCCACAAATATTATTTTTGTACACATTGAGGATCAGATTTCTTCACATTTAATTGACCTTTTTGTTAACTCTTTGCTTGCCAGCTCTTTGCCTGGAGAAACTTTTGACAGTGAAGGAATCTGTGTTTATTAAGGAATGCATACTTATGATCCCTTATTTATATTAGTGGGGGCGAGGGAGGATAGTCACATACACAAATGTTATGTATAAAAGGCATATAGAAACTTCAAGTATATTTCCACTTATAAAAGTTTTACTTATGTCAGCAATTTTGCAATTAAAAATGTAAAAAGTAAGTTAAATTAGTATTTTGAAACTGAAATCCAACTTATATGATTTGTACAATAGCTTATAAATAGCTAAACAGTTAATCCTACTTGATTTCTGCAGTCATTTTAAATATAATTTGCCTCTTCCCATGCTGCTTACTTCAGAATTGATCAAGAGGTAGCACCAAAAATATATATATATTTTGCAATATCTTTTTCATTTTTTAATTTTTGTTGATAGTTTGAGGCTTGAAAAATTTTCTGGTCAACAAGTCAAATAATTTCAGTGGAAACAATAATTTGAAAGCTGTGAAAGTTAAAAGTCTGCACAAGTTATTTAAGAGTAAAACAATCTCATAAGAATTTTTCATTAAGGTTATGTATAAAGGAAAGATCAACATATACTGGTTTGGAAATATCCAGTGGGTTCATCCAAAGAACATTAACTCTGATCTGTAGCAATGCCAAGCAATAAATGCATATTTATGTTGATAAGCGGTTTAGTCTTTGCAGCTCCAGAAAAGATTACATTGATTTTTAAAAATTCAATACATTTTATATATCTCAAAGTCTGAGATATACTTTTTTTATTATTATTATTTCCAGTCTCAGTAAAACATAAGATACAGAAATTCTGCAAAAAAAAGTTTTATGTTTTACAAAAGGGCATAGGAAAATAAGTAGGATGGGATAGAATATTAAATGATGAAGATAATGAACAAGTGGGCTTACTTGAGAATTGGAAGGATGATTCACTAAAATAGAATTTCAGCAGTGTGTAAAAGGTATATTGGTGCAATAAAAGACAAAAATGAGAACTGGTCAGAGAGCTGCATTAAGCTATAAAGGGGGACACCCAGGAGATTTGGAATTACATACCCAGATGCATCACATTATGAGTCAGGAAAAAGCCTTTCTGTAGAACATTAGCACCTGAGAATCACACCTATAATAACCTAATGAGCAATACATACCTTTTTGAGCAGCCTATACCATAAAGATAAATAAAGTGGAAAGAAAATAAATAAGGGTAATCAACAAAAGTTGAAAAGGAACTTAGGAGCTGAGTTATGAAGAAAGCTGAAAAGAATTAATGACAAATACAGCACTTTTCGTGATATATATGAAAAAATATGAAGACCAAGAAGGAAACAATTATTACTAGAAGCAAATAAGTTATCCTTGTAATTATGGTGATATTGAGAATATTAAATAGAATATCATAACAATTCGTCATAGAAAACATGAAGCAACAGGGATATATTGTCCCAAAGAAAGTGGTATAATCCCTATCATTTGATTCGTTTAAAATGAGACTTGGCAAAACATTACTGAAGTTATTGTACAGTAGGTCATGATCCTGTATTGGCAGGGGATGGACAAAATGACCTAGCAGGTCTTTTCCCTCTCAATCTTCTTTGATTCTAAAAGGCTCTAAGTCAGGTGCTTCCATCATTTGTCTACGAGATCAGCAGAGCTCAGAGCTACCACAGGGAGACCCATAAGGGTGAGGGTGAATGTAGACTTGGCTAATAAAATATCAGAGGGCCCAAAACAGTCAAGAAATTCTTTCTCTTTTATTGTTATAAATATATATGTATCTTCTTTTCAGGGTTCAGTGTGAATGACTGCACAGAAAACTGAATTTTAAGACATTGAAAGGCAAAGTAAGTGTAGAGGTCACTACCGCAGAGCGATCAGGCTGGAGTAGCAGCAAAAGAAAACGTACAGTCCCCTGCCATCAACTTTTTGAAAATGCAGGTCTCAAAGGTAAGGCAGTAGCAGGATTTCATGCAGAAACTTTTTTTTTTCCTTGATTACCATTCACATAGAAACAAGTTTTTGAAGCAAAGCTCCTACCAAAAGCTTCATTGCTACCCATCTATGCTGTTTCTAGTCTTTCTTTAACAATAGAGAGCTTCACAAAGCAATGCTTAAGAAATAACCTAGAACCAAAGAAAGCTATTTGATTTGAAGGTATTCAGAAAAATTCAATACCCTGATGACAATTAGGGTTTCTTGTTAAGAAGGCAGGACATGCTGAGACAGGAGAGCAACTACTGGTTATAAACATCTGTAATGCTTGAGTCTGTTGTGACCATAGGGTCTGACCACCAGCCCTAGATTTCACTGAGGGCTTCCTACCACCACTCTCTGTCAGAAGTGTGTTCAAAGGCATTCAATGTCAGCCTAACAGTGTGTGACCGGGACAGCTAAATATTACTGCCTACACCACAATTAAGGCTGTTAGACACTGTTAGACATGTAGAA
Organism: Falco peregrinus; assembly: GCF_023634155.1. Lineage (NCBI taxonomy): Eukaryota > Metazoa > Chordata > Aves > Falconiformes > Falconidae > Falco > Falco peregrinus. The sequence continues at coordinate 13,803,665 of NC_073726.1, read as the reverse complement.
CACCTGTCACAATGTAAGGAGATAGAGCTGGTGAGGGTTTTTCTGGAAAAAAAACCTGCCTTACAAAACCCTTAAATTTCTTTGCGGCAGTCACTGAGCATGTGGAAAGACTGGAGACAGAATGTACAGTTCCCTGGGGCTTCCAAGAGGGTTTTAGAATGTTCCCTGACCAAAGGTGGTTGAAGAGGACTATGGCATAGAATAAGAGAGCTCCTCACCCAGATTGGTATCAGGCTGAAAAACAGGAAACAAAAAGTAGGGATAAATGGTCGGTTTTCTCAGTGAAATGAATAGAATAGCATAGAACAGAACAGATCAGAACAGAACAGAATATTCCAGTTAGAAGGGACCTACAGTAATCATCTAGTCCAACTGCCCAACCATTTCAGGGATGACCAAAAGCTAAAGCATGTCACCAATCACATTGTCCAAATGCCTCTTAAATACTGACAGGCTTGGGGCATTGATGACCTCTCTAGGAAGCCTGTTCCAGTGTTTGACCACCCTCTCAGTAATAAAATGCTTCCTAATGTCCAGTCTAAACATCCCCTGGTGCAGCTTTGAACCATTTGCACATGTCCTATTGCTGGATACAGGGAGAAGAGCTCAGCATCTCCCTCTCCACTCCCCCTCCTCGGGAAGCTGCAGAGAGCAATGAGGTCACCCCTCCGCCTCCTTTTCCCCAAACTAGACAGGCCCAACGTCCTTAGCTGCTCCTCACGGGACATTCCTCCCAGCCCTTTCACCAGCTGTGCTGGCCTCCTCTGGACCCATTCAAGGACCTTCACGTCCTTCTTGAGCTGTGGGGCCCAGCAGCGCACACAGTGCTCCCGGTGAGGCCGCACCAACGCTGAATGCAGGGGATAATCGCCTCTTGCGAGCGGCTGGTTACGCCGTGTTTGGGGCACCCCAGGGTGCGGGTTGTCTCTTGGCTCCAGGGCACACAGCTGACTCGTGCTGAGCCTGCTCCCCACCAGCACCCCCAGCTTCCCTTCTGCGGGGCTCTTCTCCAGCCGCTCCTGACCCCGTTCGTATTTTTGCCTGGTGTTACTCCGTCCTAGGAGCAGAATCCAGCATTTTGACTTGTTAAATTTTATTCCACTAATCTTTGCTTAATGCTCCGATCTAGCTACATCCCTTTGCGATCAGCAAAATCCCAGGGGTATCACTGGATGCTCCAAATGTTCAGAAATAGTCTCTAAAAACTGTAGAGAGGAAAGTAACCAAATTTGCTGATTATTGAAGGTAGTATAACTGAAGGGTCTCATGACATCGAACAGTTAAAAAATGGCAGATGAAATTCACTGTCAGCAAAAATTATGTGATGTACTTGGGGGAACACCTTTCTAACTTTATACACTACTGGCACAAGGTCTTATGGAACGAGTTGTTACCACTTAGGGAAGGGGTTTGATGCTAAAAAGTTCTCTAAGATGCAAATCTGGTGGTCAGTAACAGTGAAACTAGGAGACACAATATTAGAAACAAACTACAGAGAAAAGGTAACGTCATGGATTAATTTCAGCGTATTCATACCTCAATTATTGTGTTTTTCTTGTCTATCTGTGTAAAAACCAGACTGCAGAAAAGGAAAGGTGCCAAAAAGAACAGCAAATGTGATTGAAGATAAACCATGACTTCTTTATGATCGTCAAGTAAGCAGACAATATTCTCCATCCTGGAGAAAAGACACCTCAGGCAAGATAGGATGTATGTATAAAACAAGCATGGAGTGAAGAAGGTGAAGAAAAAACACTTCTTCATTTTCACTAGTTAAGAAGTAAGACCCTCATGTCCATGATGAAATGACCACAGGACAAGCTCAGAACAAACAAAAGGAAAACATTTTCACTTATATCTAAACTGTGGTACTTTTTGTCAGAGGATTACATAGGGATGCAAAAGTTACACAGTTTTGAAAAGTCACTGGGTTAACTAATGGAGAAACACCAAGTCATGCTCAGGAATTACCTAAGCCACAGACTTCGTGAACCTGGCATTGTTTCCTGGAGGAGTATGGTTGCTTTCTGGAGATGTCCTTTGACTTTTACCCAGGCTTCTACTACTACTGACTGCCGAAGGCTGGGTACTGAGCCAGACAGATGCCTGGTGTCATCCACTATGGCCAATTATTACATTCTTATGAGGAAACAGAGAAGCGCATCTCTGGGGAGATGAGAATGCTTCCTCTGCAGTGTACATCATCAATGCCTTCAACAATCAGACAACTGTATAAGACCCCACTGCACCAGAACAGTACCAGCCTTACAAAAGGTATTTATATATCTAACAGCTGCTGAAAGTCCTTCAGGCACCCAGTTGCCATAAATTTCATTAACCTTTAATGTGACCAGTAGGACAAAAAATCATTTGGCTTCTCATTCAGCACGATTTTTTTTTTTCAAATCTGAAGAACCTTAGCAAGCCATGCAGCTCCCATGTTCTATGTGCCCTAAGAGGAGACAATTGGCTTTGACATAGCTTTCAAAGGCCAGAAAAAATTGTTGCACAGGAGTCACTGAAGCACAGAAAAGTTAAAAATAAATGTGTTTCTTGACTTTTGGCATCAATGGTTAGCAAGAAACAGCAAACACATCAGAAGACTAATCAGCATTTCAGCTCAAAAGGACGTCTTTAAATGCTTCCAAAATTATTTTATTTTGGGAGATTCAGTAAGGTTGGCTTTTATATTGAGGATAAGGGAGTCCATCCCCACCAGAACTTAATAGCCTCACTGAAATCTTTCTTTGTCCTCCTGTCATAGCTACTGCATAGCACTATTAATGACATGCAGTAGCATCAAAACCCAAAGGAAATAGCATGCAAGGAAGAGGTAACATGAAACAATGAAGGCAGCCTGTAACAAGTTATAACATGTTACAATACATAGCAGGTTTTCATTATTTTATTTTTTTTAACTAATGCTTAAAGGCATTGTAAAGTTCTTACATACTTGCAAACCTGCACAGTAGCCTCTGGGGGATTTTACTGGCTAACTCCAACCTTGCAGAGACAAAGATGTGGCAGCTTGGGCTGAACATGGAAAGGAGTACACAGGACAAAGTCACAAAGTCCTTTGCAAGTTAACAACTATTCTTTATATTTTCCAATGTATAAAAACTAGATATTGTCACCTTATTAGCATTATCTTAATAAAGGAATAGCCTATAGCCACTTGTATTCTATGATATTGTTCTCTTCAGCTTTTGCTGTGTTTTTCGAATGTGTACATGCACACTCAGGTAAATACATGCACATTTTCCACTCAAGCTAAAATGCATTGGAGCCACCACTGGCTTACAATCTAAACTACATTTATTAGCTAACATAATCTTGTGGTATGAATCTAAGGAGAGTGTTTCACTAATAGAAGTCTCACTGCCTTTTGGTAGGGCACATTGTTTCTCAGTCAGAAAGGAGGTTTGAAAATTCCACATCAGTGCCTCTTCCTGCCTTCAGCACTAATGGCAGATTCAGGATTACAGGACACAAAATCCCAGTAATTTATTCAAAGGAATGTTTTAACATAATAACAGACATCAGAGTCTGTGATTAATAGAGAACCTCAAACCTCCACCAGCTCTGGATGCCCTCAACTGTCACTGCACTCGCCAGTGTGGAGGGTGTTCAGAACCTCCCAGTTTTAGTTTCTTAAGGGTGTTTGTCCCTGAGTCCTTGATATTAATACATTCTCTGGACTACCAGGAAAAAAAAAAAAAAAAAAAAAGAGCATTTTGTTTTTTTCTAATCAAAGACCACCTAATCTCTTAGTCTGGGAAACATGCTAAAATGTCAACATTCTCTTTTTTAAAATAAAAAACTTATTTTCTCTATTTTCTTCAACTGTACATCTGCATATATGGTGTTTTGCAATAATTTCATTGATCATTCCTTGATATCTTACATACTAGCAACAATCCACAGTTCATAACAAAGAAACATTGCCTTACAACACTCAAAGTGGAAATGAGGAGAGCACGTGGCAAATTAGTATATTAAAATGTTGATTAGTACTGTCAATTTTGTTCATCAAAAAAGTCAGAGACTGAATAATGTGTATAGTCATCTCTTTAGAAGTATTAGAGCTGTTGTAAATGATCAGTCTGGATATTGACACTGAATGTGTAGGTTGATTTGAAAAGTTTCTTTTCATCTTGGGAGGAATCTGTTTATATGCTGAGATCTGGGGTTCCAGCCCACAGAGCCAAAACCAGATCTGGTAATTACCAGTACGATGGCAACTCTTCTTTGTGAGGGCTCCTGGGGGCAAGATGATCACACAGTGCTGGGTAGTTCAGCCCTTGGGAAGACGCTCCTCAGAGCTATTTGTAGGAAGCAAGTTCCACCAACAATCTAGAGTCCAGAGATGAACGATGTAGCTCTTCAATTTAGTGTATTATTTTCTTCCATGTAGATAAATCACTAAACAATACAGCTAGTTACGTTTGAAAATAGAAAAGCATGCATAATAATACAGCCTATAAGGATAGGTGCTTAAAAAACCATATAACTCTATAAAAAGAAATTAATGTTTTCCAACAACAATAAAAAATAAACACACATTCCTTTGATCAATACACTTGATACTGTGAAGACAAGTGTCCTGTCCAACCCAAACAGATGCAAAAAGTAACCTCTTTCCTGATTTGTGGCACCACATCATGAAGTCTGTGATTCAGTGAAGCAGCAGGAATAGTTTACATTAAATGCCTGAGGCTATATATTGCCTAGAGATGGTGAGGAAGGCTCCACACAGCGCTCTCCATTCCCAGAGCTTATCTCACAAGATAGTCCACCTTTGCTGACAGTCTGCATGCATCCTGATCGAAACTCGCTGTATTGCAAGAAACTCCGATTCTGGATCCCTCCAAGGGCTGCTTCACTGCCCATGCCAACCATGTATGACCTTCCCAGCCCTCCCATGGCAAGACAATGGACACCACTGCACGAAAGCATGCTAGTGCAGAAGCATCTCATTAAAATCAAATGGCACAAGGTGGTACCCTCCAGAGTTCCCACTTCCACCCAGAAGCAACGACCTTTATGTTGGTGTGGGTGCCTCAGCACCATGGGGACAGGGACAGACTGCTTCCTTATCCAAACTGGGCTTCCTGCAGTCCCTTGGGTGTCCCTTCAGTACAGGCCTTAGGACATCCTAGGCAATGCAATGTAACGTTCTCCATGACCCATGTTAGACTAAGGATCTTTTGGATTAATTAAGAACAAATTCAAGTTTCACGGAACCTCTAATGAAAATACACTGTATCCTGTAAAGCGTACAAATTCAGATCTGGTAAGTTTGACAGTCTCTCCTTATCCAAAGTATATCTAAAACGGTGTTGTGCATCCATTGAGTACAATAACTGTACAAGAAAACATGCCATTTGATTAAATAAATTTAAAAAACTCATTATTTGAGTTTTAGTTTCTTAACTCCTCAGATTTTTCAGTCTCGGAAGAGACAGAAGCTTTTTTTGGAAGATAAAATGTGTGAGATACTATTGTATTCACATAACTTGAGGGAGTGGGGCATTAAGAAAAACAGAAAAGAGCATAACAGTAGCAAAAATACCTCAATTGTATCTGCAGCCACACTACTTTTAGGGACTGCATCTCTGAAAAATAATTCTAATTGTATTTTTACACCAAATATTAAACATTTTAAGGCCAAATATTGAACAAGAAAGGGAAGAGGAAGTAACACATTCAATAAACAGGCATATACAGTTGATAAAAGCTGACATGTACAGTTATGCCATGATGTCCCAAAGAGGTCTTGAGCTCTAATACATTAAGAGTGACCTTTGTATAGAAAAAAATAACAGGCCATCATGCTCTAGACCATGGGCTAGCCTGGCAGCAGCCAACCACAGAAATTGAGATCAAGGCAGAATCCTGTCATTCTTACATTTTTGCCAAGAAATCTCTAACAAGGTGTGCAGCAGACCTGCTACCAGAAGCACAGTTGCTACATATTAAATAAGATGAAGAGCACAAAAACTCCTCCAGCAGCAGCCTAAACTACACAGTGTGAATACCTGCTGGCCAGTTTTAAGCTCCTGACATTTCTCAACTTTTCAATAGCTGACTTTCCCGCTTCTATGTTCTTCTCCACCTCCCTGTCTCTGTACCAAGGGGAGTCCTGGAAATGAAGCTGAAGCATCTCTTTGATCTTCTTTTTGTGACCTCCAGCAGGCAAAAGATCAGCTGAGCAAAAACTGTTCCTTAGACTCTGCAACTATATGCTGGAGCAATGCTCAAAGGGATACAAGAGTTTTGTTGCTATAGTTTAACAAACCCCAAGAGATTATATGCAATCTACAACTTTTGAATCTAGCAATATGAGATTTTATTTTTTTATTATTATTATAGGGGTTTTTACATATATAAGAGCTTTCTGATCCTCAGTAGCCTCCTAGGCAAATGTAAAGTACCATCTCCACCTCATGGTAGCACAACTGCTTTTCAAATAGAGAGCTGTAAGAGGTTTTAATATTGGACTGATATATATTCTCCATAATCTTGCTGTCAGAAATTATGGTGTTTTTTCTACAGAAACAGGCACACAGAAATTTGCCTGGGGCCATGTCCAGGAATAAGAACATTTCAATGCAAATCGTTAATAGTTCAGAAGCAATCACATGGTTAACCTTTTCAGATGATCTAAACAATAGATGCTGTTGTCAGGTTCACCAGAATACACAGGTACTTTTAAAAAGCTTTTAATGCAACCCAAGTATTTCCTCCTAAGTTTCAGGATAATTTGTATTCTAACATAACAAATTCAGGCTTTGAGCATATCACTCTCTAAGCATGCCATATCCTGACAAATACATTTATTTGTGATGTCTTGCTTGCTTACTTAAGATCTTTTTTCCCTTACGGTAGGTGCTGTATAACTAGGGAGGTGGATGGATAGATTCAGTGCTGAGTTATGTTATGGAGTAAATGCTGATATATACCTTCCTGCATTCAGAGCTCACTTCACAGGACACCTGATCTCTCATAATTCTACTTCGATCTATGATGTTGTAAAAATGATACATGCAATTTTGCAGCTGCCTTGCTAGAAAGTTATAATATCTGCAAAAACTGTCAAACTTTAACCTGGACAAGATCATAAATATCATTTTGTGAATACGGCAAATTGCTTTAGAGGAACTGAAACCTGATGTTTTTACCCTCCTCTTGTTACACATGCTTCATTTTTGCCTTGTCAACTCTGAACAGTCATAGCATATGAACAGAAAAGCGTCTTCCCAGACAGCTGAAAAAACTTAGTGATTGTGGGTACTATACACAGTTTTTCATTACTCATATTCAAAGCTTAGAGAGTGAACAAGGGTTTACATGCAGGGCACACATCCCAGTTTCAAAACTAGGATAAGTGTCTACAAGTCTGAGAAAAGACAAACAGAAAAATATCTGAAACTTTTATTTAAATACAGGTAGGACAGTAGCCCTGCAGTGGATTGGAAAAAAACATATAAGCAAATGACACCTAACTTCTCATACTGGATGGTGGTGATATGGTATGCACATGGCACCAGGTAGAACTTCTCTCTCAACTCACCAGCCATCAGCCATGGAGTGAGACTCAAAGTGCTAGAGAAGAGGATCAAAGCCTCTGCCTACCCGTAGTTAAACCTTTTCAATGAGTCCTAAGACTAGGATTTTAAATTTTAGTGATAAGGCTTTAATCAATGTCAACACTGATACACAGTTACTATGTTTAAGCTACCAGTTTGAGTAAGAAATTGGCAGCATTGGGCTAATAACATCAGTTATGAGGATCTTGTACGTTCTTTATATGTCTCGCTATTTGTCTTCCCTCTGGGCTTATCTCTTCTCTTACTCTTCTCCCCGAGTAATATTTTTCCGTGCTGGACTGACAGGGATAACAGGCCAATACTTTTTACTCAGAGATTTTCCCTCTTGTTCTTCTTCTGGGATAGTTTATTTTCCCATGACTGCACAAAATGGTAGTTTGGCCTCCTAAATTACTGGATCTTACAACAGGCTAGAAGGCCATTTACCTTCGCATATCAGGGCCCCTTCAAGCACTGCGCTGCCCTTGCCTCACTGCACTTTGACTGTCTATTAGGTTGCTTCTGTTACATTTCTGAAAGATTTTCTCCTCTTCTCTTTCACCTTTCAGTCTTTGAGCATGAACCCGTAGGGCTGCATGGAAGCAATGCGCAGAGGGTCCCGAGGACAAGAATTACTCTTGAGAGAAGACTAAAAATCAACCAACTGCTCTTTGCTGACAGAAGCGGAGATCCGTACTCCTGTCATACACATACACTCTTGTGCTATAAATAAGTAGCATCATTTAAATATATAGAGAGAAATAAACATCAGTAGAAGAAACACCAGCTACTGAGGTCTTAAGATTTATCCTGTATTAATTACAGCTGCTATCTTTTACAGAATGCTGTGATTCAAGATCCTCCCTGTTCACCTGTCTCAAGGTACCCATCACTAACGGGTTCTTTAGGGAACCCCATTTTAGAAACGGTCTCTCCTATTTATGTACAAAGCACTGCTGTCTAAGAGGGCTGCAACCTGTAACACATAACCGCTTTTTACAGAGAAAAGCAGCACTGTGCAATAGGTTACAGAGTAAGAAACCCCATGTGTGTATTTTCTTGCAATAGTAGTATCTAACCAATTCATCTGGAGTTTGGCTAGGGTATGTGGATCAGCATTGCTACTCCTACCAAAAATACCATGTAACCTGCGACAATTGCAATGAAACCCAATCTTAGGTTTATGTTTCATCCAAACAATAACTCACCAATGCACAACGTCTCACAGCTCCCTATGGTAACACTGGCACTTTCTTAACATAACGGACTAACTGTTTGCTAAATCGCTACCATAGCAGCATACAGAACCTAAACTATCCTTCTGTATGTTTCATGTTCATAAAATATCTTTCACAAGTCCTGACAAGATCATAAAGCATGCACAGCATGATAACGCAGTATGCTATTTTATGCAGTGTACAATAATGTACATAGACATATACATCTGCTTGCTAAGCACCGCTCAAGTGTAGTTGACTGGAATTTTGTGTTTTCACGGAGTTAAAATTTTAAGGAATAATCCAATAAAATGTGGAGTATACTGGACTTAATCCACTAATATTAAAACACGGGTGCAGTTTACTTTGGTACCAACAGACAGTTCCTTTAGTACCAGTAGTCTTTTAGAGTGGCACCTTCACAGAAAATGCTGTGTTTAAAACATGGTGTTCTAGAACAGAAAGTTCCCAAGAAATCTTTTCTGTATTATGGGGATTGAGGTTTCTTTTTTAAGATCTGCTGTAATACTTTGCCCAAAATGGCTCAAGTGTGTTTCAAAATACTGCAGATTTTTGTTTACTAAAAAAAAAGAAATTCACACTGAAAACCAAAACTGTATGAAATGATGCTGCAAATATAATTTCTATACTACTATTACTAATTTTTCTGTACGACTGATATTTGATAAATTTCCAGAAGAGTTATGTAAAGATATGAATTTTACAAAATATTTCCAAAACTTTAAACCAAAATGCTTACACAAGCACATCTTGTCTTGTCAAATGAAAGAATATCAAATATTTTTAGACACTCTGAAATCAAACTATAGATCATATATTTTGTTTAGAAAGATAAACTATGCATGATAGCCATAAATTTATTAATAGATAGCAAATCACTAATAGTAATAAAAATAAATATTCAACTAGTAATAACACATAATGTTATATGCATATACCATGATGTTTATACAATCTTACAGATGTTTTATTTTATGTGTCGTTCTATTTTGAGGATATATGTTCACCATTCCATGAAGAATATCACTTTATGTTGATGAAAAAGTTAAAATAATGGGTTTAGATGTTGTTATGGGGTTTTCTTGTTTTCTTTACCCAAAACAGATTTTGACAGAAGACTGGTAGTTTAAACTCTGATTACAGCAAACACATATATATTTTTTTTCCTAGATTATACCCATTTAGTTTGTAACTGTCTATAATTGTAGGGGTTTTTTTTCAAAACTTACACCTTTCTGTATCAAGTTTGATTTTGTTCACATCACTAGAAATATGTTGCAGTCAGTGTAATTATTCATTGGATTTAATGGCATTTAATTCAGGAACATTCTGTAGTGTCTTGTTTTATGACAGTTATATAAAAGTTTCCAAGAGCTGCCCATATCTGCTATCAAAGAACCCTACAACACTTTTGCTTTAGACAGAGAATCATTGATACTCTAATTATAAAAGCATACTTACTAGTAAAACTGCTCCAGGATTTCTACATCACAGCTTATCCACTGAATCAAAGATTCTTTTCTCCTATCATGTTGATTCGCAAAACTTACACTTGTCATTACTGCCTGTAGATGTAGTCTGGGATAATTGAAAGCAAAATTCAGAATTTCAGAATCTCCTTTTCCTTTCTCTCTCTTTTTTAACATTCACTTTTCAATGCTTTGCTTACAGTCCTGTAACAAATACTGCTACCATGCTGGCTAAAAACTCTATGCATAACAGCTAATTGGCTATCTAAGACATCTTCTTTCAGCAAGCAATGGTTATTGAATAGAATACAGTCGTATTCTTGGAAAGGAAAAAAAGAGAAGAATAATGGGCACTAGAATGACAATACAAGAAGAGGAGAAATCTCAGATTAGCCCAAACTCCCAGGCCCTAATCACTGGCAGAAGAATCTGGTAAATCAAGGAAAAAGACACCAATCCATTCAAACAGGATTAAAGGTTTAAACTGAAAACCAACAAACTTGTTAGCCTTTGTGGGAAAAATTTGCATTGGAATTTTTTTAGAAGTGAAACAGACAACTAAAATATTTCCTAATGCCTATTTAGTACCTCATGTGAAAGAAAAGAAAACTACAAGACAGAAAATAAAATCAGTGCCAATGCTTAAGTAACTGATTTGTGGGAGAATGTTGCAGGCTGCAATGACCTGGTAAACATTAATATTTTAAATTGTAAGAATAATGGCATAAAAATAAATATTTATTATTAAAATGTCTTTCTCAATGAGAGCACACCTTTGTTAATAAATATGTGTATGTCTCTTTTGTAGAATTCCAATATTCAGCTTAGAATTACACGCTTCAGATGGTGGACAGTTGCCAGTGCTCTTTACACCTGAAAAAAAGCTGACTGAAACCACTGTGACAGAGATTTCCTTTCTGATTACAGAAGACAGTTACCAAATTCATTTTCTTCCTTTATTTGGTGGGCCAGGAAGAGACAGGTGGCATACAGTATGGTTTATGTTAACCTTTCTACTCTTAACATAGTGATTATAATTTAAAAGAACATGCAATGAAAGAATTACAATAGAAATTCTATGGAATGAGCAATAGTCCATCTACACCAGCCTTGTATCATTGCTGCTGATGCTTTTCCAAATGAAATTGTATTACAACTGTTCTAAAAAGAAAAAAGCCTGGTTTGTAATACTGCTTTTTCTATTTTAATAAATAGATAAGTCAAGTCTTAGCCAAATTATTAACTATAGCTCCCGATTCATGAATATTATCTGACATACATTTACATTCATTCTTACTGTTAGAAACCTTTGAAAAAAAGAGGTTTAGAAATCATGATTTTGATACCTATTCCTTTCACAGGAGCAATTGTTTATCCAGAGTAAAAACCATTGTCATTTGCCAGTTTACTGGCATTTTTATAATTACTGGCAATCCTGGAGCCATTCTAGTTGCGAGGTTTCTGCTAATGACACCTATAACTTAGAATAATTATTTGATTTACCAGTATCTTCTGTCTGCTAGTAGTCTCTCTAAATATCCTCAAGGAAGCTTTTTTTCCAGTAACTGCACTGTAGTATGCATCTTATTTATGAAATTTACAGTGGTCTTCTATCCCCGTCAGCATATACAGCATGCCACAAATTTAAATAATGACATTCTATGTAGGACTTGTTGTTGGGCTGAGGTTATTTGACCTGGAGTGCCATTAACTTAACTTATACATTTTAAAATCATGTTTGAAATGCTGCAAAACTAAGATTGTAGTGAATTTAATTTCAAAGTCATTTTGGATGTCCTTTCAAACTGTATGTGGTAATCCTTGATTTTTGCACTGATGCTAAATGTTAATGAACAGAGCCACAGTGTACCATTTCACCTAGAGCAATGAAAACATTAAAATCTCTTTAGAAGACTGAATAAAACTTTATTTTATAAATATAATCCTTGTTGAAGCTCTACCATTTCACTGTACTTTTGAAATAAGGGCACATGGAAAATATGGAAGAGTTCCTTTGAGATAGCTAACTAAAGCTACAAAATGAGCACGGTACAGTATTTCCAAGGAACACGGTTCAAAAGTTGTACGATTACTACTAAGGTTGTTTTATTCTTTACCACATTTGGAACAGGAAGTCTGTGTTGTTCTTGAAGAATTCTGAAAAGCAATGTCACAGTCTGATGACCTCTTCTCCTCATTAAAACGTTCCCAAAGACAGCTCTCTGCATGATGTTTTGTAGCTTCAGCAGCCATGAACTAATTTGTACCTCTTATTTTGATCATGCACTGGTGAAAGAACCAAACAATATTTTTCTTTAAACACAGAGAGGTCTTTCAACAGCTCAGCATGCACTTCTACCCTCTTTTTAATCTTGGAGCACCTATTTATTTGCTCTTTTCACCACTAAATCTTCTTTGCTCCTTTCTGCCCCCCTGCAAAGCTGCTAGTTAAAATCTTCAGTGTTTTTTCTTCATAGGCTTAAACCATTAGAAGGGTATTACCATAAAAAGAGAGACAAGGACTTAGAGACATGGTGCACCAGAATTTGCATTTCTAATTTTTAATCCAATTAAACTAAAATAATATTTATTTAGCTACAACCTTTCTATAATGGTTATAAATTCACTAAAGCTAATGGAAAATTTTCTTCCTGGAGGAAATTAGTTATAGGTGTTCACTGCAATAACTGATTGGTTCTGCATACTGAGTGTCTCCAGATTTTGCTTACAGGTAATTAATATTCAGCTAGTTGATGTGTTTTGCATACCTTCTTTTTTTTTGGGGTGTGCAATTCATATTTTTTGCTCTACATAGTGGATTCACTATATGCAAATTGTTAGAAGGTACTGTAAGGACGTTAGCTTTTAATACATAGGGCATATACGTGGGAAAGAAAGGCTGTGTGGGTTGGCATATTTGCATTACAACTCAGTGTGTTTTGTTCCAACAGCTATGGAATAAAAAATTATGGCGTTATTACTTGCATTTCATTTTCAATCACTACATTTTAATCAGTAATGTATACTTTGCATACAAAGTATAAATTTTGTAAATCCAAACCTATCTAAACCCACAGAGAGCCTGATTCTGCTCCCATTGATTTTGGTCCAAGTAATGAACTCAGCACTTCTTTTACCCTCTCTCTGGCTTTTCTAGTACGGAGAGAGGGCAGACAGGGACCTCTTGGAGAGAAAGTACTAAATCTTGCCTTTTAAGCAGAGAAAAGCTCAGTGTTCTGATTCATGAGTCGAGGGACAGCTGCAAGATGGGGAATTCCTTCCCCAGCAGAACGCTCCCCTGTGCTGCTGTGCCTTCTGTGAGCACACATCCATCAGGAGCCACCCTACGCCTGAGCAGATCCCCTGTCCATGGAGACCACCAGCATACTGCTCCTGGAGCACTACATATGGGCTTCTGAAAGGATATCCACCCTTCTTCAAGGAAGTCTGCTATAAATCTCCATTCTTCCTCTCCTATCCTGGCTATGTCTGTTTACAGAACTCCGTGGTCCAAACTATTCAAAATAGTCATGGGCTGTGGGAATGATAGGACGGCAATGATGCAGAAGCAGCATTCCCTGTAGCCATAGCTCCCAGTGACAGCTACTCACCTGCAGAAGCAGGTGGGAGAACAGGGTGAAGAATTATCTCGCTCATTTGTTTGATATTGTACTGGATGTTTTCTAGAAATACAAACCATTCTGTTATCTGGAAAAAACGAGGCCAAAGACAGCTAACCATTCCTGGCTGCTGCTCTATATTCTACAAAGCAAGGAAATTCCTGGATCTAGGATATGATGTTGCAATCTAGAAGATGCTTTTTGAAGTTTCGTTCTGATTTCTGGGACTGCAAAGAGTTTCTCTACAGTAATGGAAAAAAAAAGTTGTCACCCAACTCTGGCACTACTCTTGGTGTAAATATTAAAATCCAAATGATCTTAAATTTATAGGAAAACCTTCTACCTTGCATTCTAAGAGGAACAGACATGTAAATACCAATTATATTTTTCAGTATTCCAAATAAATAGGCTGAATTATATTCAGAACATCCCTACTTATTTTAGAATATACTGTGTACATGTATGGATCAGTGAATGATCATCAAGTACTCTCTTATTAATATGTCTTGCTCGGTATTTCTGCACAAAGATTAATGTTTAATTCAGCCCTGTTCAGAATGAACTGAATGTTCTTCCACCATATTCCTCAGGAGACAATTTCATATTATAATATCACTCCTCCTGTCTTTATATGAATAAACAAGCTTTGTTAGAGTATACAATTTATTCATTTGACTTTGACTGGCCTTATGTTTTTCATAAGAAAGGGAGAGATCATTGGATTGAATTTTATGGTGGGTATTTCTGTTTTCTTTTTTTTAAATTAAGGCTGAAATAAACAATATAGCATATGTTAAAGTGAACTCTAGACAAAAATAAAGGCTGCTTTTGCGAACACATCTCCAGCTGAAAATGGGCTGTATACCATTAGACTGGTCACCCCATCACATTCTGGCAGCTCTTATGGCTTTTTTTTTGAACAGCAAGTCTTAATCTTGTTGGAGAAGGATCATATTAGGGACCATTTTAAAAACTGGATAAAAATAAGCACATGTGACTTCTTAGTATGTAATTGTGAGACCATTCTTGATTATCTTTACTGGAAGAAAGCAAACGTCACTGTTACTTTCAAGAAGGGCGAGAAGGAAGGTCCAGGGAAAAAGAGACCAGTCAACTTCACCTCGATCTCTGTGAAGCTGATGGAGAAAATCCTTCTGTAAACCATTTATAAAGAAGTTAAGCACAGGAAGCTGACTGGGAGTAGGCATCATGGATTTATGAAGAGGAAATCATGTCTGACCAACCTGATAGACTTCTACAGTGATATGACTACCTTGGTGAACAAGGGGAGAACAGTGAATGAATAACTCGGCTCCAGTAAGGCTTTCAAAACTGCCTAGCATAGCGTGCTCATAGAAAAAAGAATGAAGTTCAGACTAGACAAGTGCGCAGTAAGGTGGCCTAAAAAGTGTCTGAAATGTTGGACTCAAAGTGGCACAAAGTCCATCTGGAGGCCAGTCTTTAGCAGTGTTCCTCAGGGGTCATTACTGGGTCCAACACGATTTAACATCTTCGTTAACGGCCTGGATGATGGGACAGGCTGCACCCTTAGCAAGACTGAAGAACGTACAAAACTGGGATGAGTGGTTGATACACTCAGAGGTTGCACTGCCTTTCAGAGGGATCGCAGCAACCTGGAGAAATGGGCCAACAAGAACCTCAAGTTCAAGTAAAGGTAAATAGCCCTGGGGAGAAAAACAGCATCTACTAGTACAGGCTGGGGGATGACTAGCAGGAAAGGAGCTTTCCAGAGAAGGCCCTGGGGGTCCTGGTAGATGGTGAGGCAGCAGCAAGCCCTTACAGCAAGGAAGGTTAACGGTCTCTCCTGGGATGCACCACATTGGCTGAAAGTGGAGAGTCTGGGTCTGCAACTGGAAAGGCCACAGCTGGAGTGCTGGTTCCAGTCCTGGGCTCCTCCATGGAAGAGAGACACAGGCATACTGGAGGGAGTACTGCAGAAGTCCATGAAAGTGATGAAAGAATTGGAGCATATGAGCTGCTTGAAAAGGCTGAGAAGGCTGGGACTGGTCAGCCTGGACAAGATTAAATGCCTGATGGCAAGGAGTAAAGAAGATAGAGCCAGACTCTTCTCAGTAGTGCCCAAGGATAGGCCCAAGAGACAGTGGGCACATACTGAAATACAGGAAATTCCAATTAAATGCAAGAAAAAGGTTTTTTACTGTTTAAACACTGGAGGAGGTTGCCTGGGGACATTGCAGAATCACCATACTTGGAGATGTTTAAAAGCCAACTGGACATGGCTATAGCCATGGGCAACATGCTCTAGCTGATGCTGTCCTGAGCAGGGAAGGTGGGCTAGAAGGTGATCTCCAGAGCTCTTTCAAGTTCAACCATTCAGTGATTCTGTGTTTTTTCAGTGCAGGATTATCAAAGACACCAGGAACAACTTCTAGGGTGATGATAAATGTTCTGAATTAGTTTCCACAGTCATGGAATAATCCCAGAGGAGCCCTGTAGCTGGCATCACTTGATGTTTGGATTAAAACTGTTTACCAGACAGGGAGAGGCTGTACTTTCCATCACGAAAACATAAAAAACTCTTTCAGCATTGGGAAGGGTGATGTCAGTGGACTGGTGTGCTTGTTAATAGCCCAGGTAATCCAAAAAAACACTACTAGGTTAGAGAGGTACAACAATTTTACAAAGATTTCTGTAGCTTTGCAAATAAATTTACTCACTGCTAAAAAAAGCCTCCTGCAGCGGGAATAGGCTGGAATTTTGAAAGGGAAAAAAAAAAATTCAACCCTGCTCTGCTGGAAAATGACCCTGTCTCCATCCCCTAAGATCTGGTGTTTATATAACAATCTCTGCTTGTTGTATGATCTTCCAGCCAACTAATACCAATTCATTCTAGATTTAAGGTAGGAATTCTGACTGATTGTGTATGGTATAAATAGTTAAAGGTATTTTGCTCAATAAATTAATTTTTCAACTTTACTAAGCCTCAAACTTGTTGAAACCTATTACTCAGATGAAAAAACACATATAAGAGCATGGCAAAACTGAGGAAGTTTCTGAAGTCTTCTAATTCCCTAGAACTAAGGTAGTTACTGAATGTGAGACAGAAACAGTCCCCAGCTACCTATGACTGCTGTGTAATGGTCATGTTCCCATGCTATTTCCTCTAACCGCTGGGATAAAGGAGTACACTTTGTTTATGAAAGACAGGCTCTGGGGGAAAAAAAGATGCCACACTGTACATCTAAAATGTAGATCAATGTTGCTCAATGGCCAGAAGAGGTGAGAGCTGCATTGAGCACAAGGAAAAGGTAAAAGGAAAAAAAACAATATAAAGGCAATGTCATAACAAGGACCTGCTAGAAATACCCTCATCAGAAGGACGTAGAGGAGTGGGCTTTGGTGCTTTTTTGCATAGGTTTGGTTTGGGGGTTTTGTTTTTTGCAAATAATATAATCATCCAAAAGGTGCCCTTTTATTTGTAGTAATGGGAGACTCGAATTATACACAGGTATGTGCTGGAAAATAATGTCAGGATGATGTCCAATAGGCTTTTGGAACATGTTGAGGACAACTTTCTTTTAGGAAGATGGAAGAAGGTACTGGGAAGCTTGCAGCTTTTTCAGAATTGATTCTGACTGATAGGGAGGATCTGGTTGAGAAGCTGGAGGTAGAAGGTAATTTAGGTTAAAGTGATTACAAAACTATAGCGTTCACTAATCTAAAGAAAGGGAGGAAAGAGAGCAGCAGAATAAGGACAATGGAGTTCAAAATAGCAGACTTCATCAAACTGAGGGAACTGGAAGGTAGGGTCTCTTGGGAAGATATTCTAAGGAAAAAAAGACTGCAAGAGAGTTCACAGTTACTGAAAGGGACTATATTAAAGATACAATGGCAGACTATCATGATGCAAAGGAAACATATGGAGCATAGTAAGAGACCAATATGGCTCCATCAAAAGTTCTTTAAGGGCCAGGTAAAGAAAACCCAGAAAAATATAAATATAAATACAAAAACAGGAACAAGGACCTACAGGTATAGATGTAAAAGAGACTATAAAGGAATAAGATAAAGCATAAATCAAAGTGAATATGAGTTTCATCTAACAAGAAACATAAAATGCAACAAGAAAAATATTTTAGAAATAGGAAGACAGCAATGAAAAGAACGTCTATTCCTTAACAAGGAATGAAAGAGATCAGCAGTATCATCTTTGCTTCAGCACTCACAAAAGGTGAGATTTGATCAGATATTTGATATACACTGCACCTAATAAGGCTACTGACACTGTTTTAAATACCATTCTTGCCAGCAAGATACACAAATAGAGACTACATATAGATAAACATCATGAAATACATGCATAACTGCCTAGGAAAAAGAAAGCACTCACAAGTTAGTTATCAAAAATTATCTGCCTGACTGTCAGAAGTTATCAAGTGACAGGCTGCAGACATTTATTGCAGACTGCATTCAGTATGTTTCTCAACACCTTGAATGACTGACTAGAGAACATACTTGTAACATTTGCAGAGAAGTTAAAACTGGAACAGGTTGCAAATGCTTAGCAGAACAGGATTTAAATTTTAAGTGATGTTAATAAACAAAAGGCACAGTTTGAAATCAACATGATGAAATTCAATAAAGGCTAAATAAAGTGCTTAGTAAGGAACATTCAAATGCAAAAATACAACAGGGGAAGAGCCGACTAGTCAACTATACTGAAAAAAAGGCTCTGGGCTTTCAGAGAATCACACATTTAAGTCAGCAATGTGATACTATTAAAAAAGGACATTCCAGGACATATTTTGAGGAGCACCATCTACAAGACATGAGAGGTGCTCAGCATGGGAAACATGTCACCTAGAGTGCAGTGTTCACTTTTGGGCACTGCAATGTAATACAGAGATTACCTCTCCTTTGGGAGGCAGACCAGCAGATAAGAAGAGTGTAGATTTAGAAAACACGATCTGCAAGGTATGTTAAAAGAAATGTTTTGCTTTAACCTCTGAAAAAAAGAAAACATTTAGAGGAAACTTGGGAATATTCTTTCAAGGCATGAAAGGGGTTCATAGCTAGTATAACACCCACTGTTCTTTATGCCCTCTGTAGATCTGATGAAAACTAAAAGGATTAAGGTTTGCTATGGTAAGAACCTTTTAAGGATGTGTAGTTTAATATTTGAACAGGCTACTTGGAAAACATCATTGGAGGTTTTTAGGAGGAGGTTTGATAAATAGAATGACATGAATAAAAATCCCCAACACACTACCTGGTTGATCTCTCCAGTATTGTCCCATACTAATTACCTTGATTCTATTATATCAAGATTTCATTATTATTCTTCCAAGAACTTTTCAGCATCTTCAAAACCAAACTACTTCATGAAATGAGAAACATGAAGAAATTTGCTGTAACAAAGGCCAGCAGCTAAAATATTAGACGTGTTTTAAACAGAACAGAGGGCAAAAGATTAGTACCTAGAAAAAAAAAATGGTCAGGCTTCCCATCTATTAAAGAATCAAAAATTTCAGGGCCTTCTTTCTCAATAGTTACAAGTATCTTCCTTGGCAAGCAAGATTTCCTTATTTTCTCAAGTACAGAATTGGTTATCTTCCTGCCCTAGCAGTACTCCGCATCAGCACAGTACTTTGATAAATCTGTGACTGAGAAGTTTCTGGAGGTTTAGTCAAAATCTGTACTTACCAGACCTCGATTTCTGTGTTGTGCTACTCTGAGTGTCATGTACAACTTCTCACATTAATGGGTTCAGAAGATGTTGGCTTTTTTACTACCTAAGCCTACCAAATTTGAACCGGGCACAGACCTCTCCTACAAGTCCAATATTTTAAAAGGGACCAGGCATGCTCCTGGGGTCTATACCAACCCTCAGCAGGTCCCGCCTATGCTACCAGGTAACTTTATATGAGCGTGTGTCACTTTTATAAACCAGTCCTAATAATCCCACTTTATATTTTTCAGTTTTTGCAGTCCATACCTTATCTTGAAGGTGATCCAACCCACCCTTACCCCAGTAAATATATTTTTCTTTTGTTCAGGCTGAAATAAGATGCTAGTAATATATCCCTGGGCAAATACCTTCATTGTCCTCTTTGAGTTCATTCATCAGATGCTGAAACTGAGTCTAGAGGCAATAACACTTAAATAATATTCTTCCACCATGCAGCTTGTCTAAGATCTCATCACTCCTAGAGTGAGAATGTAAACCTTTCTGTTTTCATGAAGACCCACTAGCATTAAGTCTTAGTAATACCAGCAGGGGAGTGCTATAGACTGAACAGTTTGTTTAGCCTCTACCTTCACAGTATCTCCAATTTCATGGGTAGTTTCCCCAGTAACTCATATAAGTTAGAAAGTCTGGCCTCGGTCATCACCCAGAGACAACCACCTGCTTATAGGACTGATCTCTGTTTCCTTTGATAATGGAAAGACAAACTCTCTTCCTATTAAAGAGGTCAACTGATCCAAAAGGGACTCTGCTTACAGCAAGGAAACAACCTCTGATGCCATCTGGTCTAACAGAGGCTGATTATTTTTTTTCCTAATTCACTGTGCAGACACCACTAGGTCCAAATTATTTCCTGTTCAAATGTAGTTTGATCAGAACTATAATGAGAACTGTCTCAGTGTGAAATATCTGAAAACCACCCCAAAAATATAGTTTGCCTCATTTAGCTACTTGGAGACCCTAAGGAACTGGTTCTCCCTGGAGTAAAAGTTGGACTTCAGTACTATGTGATTTAGCTATGTGCTGCATAATCTTGGCAAATCTTACATTTCTCTTAAGTTTAAAACCTTAATTACATAACTGCCAGACTTTCACTACCAATTCTTCCTCCAATGAGGCTTTTACTACCCCTTAGCCCTTACAAAATGCAGGGTGCAGAAGGGAAGATTTCTGAGAATTCCTGTAAACAAACAGCAGAAAAGTAATGGCTTATCACAGTCCCGTAGATTCCAATAATGACAATTTTAACCATATATTGAGTCTCTTCCCTTGCTGATCTTGCAGTAGAACTCTGTAGTCCAAGGGCCTGCTCACACATTTTGCTCGCAAGTCTCTGGAAGACAGTGGTCAGGACTGGTGGGAACCTGGCTAGTGTGATCCATTTTGTGAAAGAGAGGATTAACATGGTGTTTGTCTGGAGAGAGGAAGGCCAATGTTTTAGGGAATTAAGGCAGAAAATTTTACCCCTGCTTACAGATAACTCTTCCTCAGCCTACCTGCCTTCCTGATTACTGCTTTTTATAATAGCACCCACTGGGGAAGGCTCAGGGCTCCTGTACATTTATTTGACTTTTCCCCTTTAACAGTAATTGTAGATTTTGCCATTCTGAAGAACTATCTTAAAACCTCTACACTAAAATAAAAAGCCTTGGCAGCATTTCTTTTATCCAAAGATCTCTTGATGCACTGAGAATAATATAGTATAGACTGAGTAGAATAGCTTGAACAATACCTTTGAGGAAGTGCTATCTGTTTCCTGGTCCTCTCAAGTTTCAGATCCAAAGTAACCCAGTACTTCATTAAGGTGGTTGTCACACAACCTATGCTTCTCTGCTTCTTTACAGAGGCACTACTCGATGTCCCTGTCTGAAACTGCTGCTGCTGTTGCCCCAAAAATGTAACTGCCTTTTGCCAAGAGAAACGCAAATCAGCATATATTGGTGGCGTCCTGCCTCCCTGCAGGGCCTTGGCATAGCTCCATTTAGCTACACCCCAGCACTATATCCCGGCCCACAGCAGGGGAGTCAGAACTAGATGCTCTTTAAAGCTCCCTTCCAACCCAACCCATTCTGTGATTCTATGATTATCTTGTAATACCTGCCCTCCCATGCTTTCTAGTCTGAAGCTTTGCTGAGGACTAGGTGGTTCTGTTTGGCTTTGGCTCCTGAAATCAGTCTCAGGCTGCTCCCATAAGCAATGATTCAGCACACAAGCCTGCATGTATGCATTGGTTTGTTTGTAAGTGAATTCGATATGTAAGTGAAGTGAGATAGCTGGGAAGATGGTTACTGTATGTATTAAATATTATTTGGCCCATCTGTAATCATAATGGCAGGTCAGCAATTGTTTCAATACTGCTTCCAAGTAATTTCTAAAACCTGCAGGCTCCTTCAGTTCACCAGTGTGTACTGGTCTCACTGGAGCCCACACAAGTCAATACGTCACTTCCTGGAGATTTGAAATTATTCCTGACAAGGACTCAGGGTTCTGAATCTGTGGTGAGGGCAGTCAAAAGAAGCATTTTGCTCCCTAATATGACAGTACAGGTCCAAAACCAACTTGAGTTGTAAGGTCGTATATAAAATGTCAAAGATGAAATGCAGTAATGCTGGTAATGGTAGTGGTACCAAACAACTCCTTGACAGCTTTAATTCTGACAAGAAAGGAATATTTGAGCTACCGGTATGTACCACTTCTAACATCTTCCACCCAAATGTCTCAAAATTAGTTAAAATAGTTGGCAACTAATATTTGGTAAGTATTATGTTCGCTTTACTGAGGCAAGGAATCTGAGATAAATGTAAAGAGTTTACATGTCAACTAAATATAACTACAGAAAAAATGTGAAATAATGTCCCACATCCAAAATGAAATTAAATTAATTATAATGTATTATTTAAAGGCAACTACAAAGGCATAGTTGGCTCCTCCAGAAATAGAAAAAAGGGGTGGGGTTTTGTCTGGAAACATTTAATTTTAGATAGAGGGAACCTTTGTTCAGTCATGCGAGTCCTGATTATGGTTTTGCGGTAGCAGCCGGCAACGTTCCTGTTGTATATTTTTAGTATTTTACTTTTTCTCCACTAGATGTCCCCGGCATGTCACAGTGCGTTCGGCTGTCACTGATGGTATCTTAGTAATCTGAAAGGGTATATACTTCTTTTGAAGTGCCTGTTATTAAGATATCATGATTAATGACTTTCACTCCAGAGTTCATTTTATCTGGAAGATTAGCAAGACACAGATCCTCAAGAACACAATAATTTAATTCTCTGCTTAAGATACAGCAGCTTCCCAATTTAGGAAGCAATTACGAATCATGTATGCTTTCTTCTCTGAAAATATTTAAGCAATCAAAGCCCTAAAACTAACGAAAATCCTTGCAGTAAAAATCCTTCTATATCAAAAGGGAAGCCTTAGCAGGTTTTTTTTCCTGTTACTCCATTACTTTCAAAGGATGTGTAACAGTTGCACAGACCCATTCACAGTTGACTGAGCTAACAGCAGGAGTCTTGCTTAATTTGTGCTTTAATGGATCTTTAAAGTAAGATGAGAGCAAAATCTGGAATGATCACAAATATCATTTTAAGCCTTTCCCACCTCCCCAGAACGGCCCCTGCAAGAAAACATAGGAAGCTGGAAACAAAGCTGTAATATTACACTCTTAAAGCAGGTAAGCTGAGCTAGAACTAATCTTGCAATACTTTGGCTTTGCTGAAAATGCAGTAAACTTTGTGAAGCTTTCGGGTTTTATGGGCACTCAGCTGTAAGTGCTACAACAGCAGAACAGTGCAGTGGAGGGCTCTGTGATCCTTCCTTTCAGGGATGCAATAAGGATTTCTAAAAGGTGCCAGTGGGTCTCCAACTGGAAACACTCTAGCAGCATGTCTCTAATTCTCAGGGCATCAGGTAAAACGTTAGCGCTGTACAGATGAGCAGTTCCTGTCCCAGAGAGAAAACACAACCCCAAAGCAAGTACTCAGAATGACCTTTTACTCTGCAGCTCACACACATCCTTGGAACAATGGTAAACACTGGCTGGGGGTCCACAACCTCCAGTGGTTTCACAGCACATCAGCAGAGCCATCAGGGCTTACAGCAACAATAAAAGGCATAATTGTGCCAATACTAACAAAGAATAGATATAAGAAACGGTGAAACAAAGCCAGGTGCTCTTGTTACCAGCATTTACTACACATATTTAGGTATTTCAGTTTCCCGAACTCAAGTGAGATGCTATTTCCTACCAGAAACGGGCTTTTTTGTCTTTTTTTTTTTTTTCCTTTTGTGTAAAAGGCTTTAAAGAATTTTACACTCAAAAACCAGCAGTCTTAAAAGTTAGCTGGCTGATAAGGCTGCTGAGAGGCTTTTTCTGATTTTTTTATGAACAGGAATCTTGGAAGGCTTGTGCAAGGTTTGCTTTTGGAAAGGCAATTAAGTGCCTAATTTTCAGCCTGTTCCTCTCAAAATAGTTTCCTCTGTAGCCCAGACGATCGGTGCTGTCCCAAAAACTAGTGAAACAACAACAGTACAAGATTCAGGAAACCAAAAACTGAGCAGTCAAGAGTGGAATAAAAGAGAAAAACTTTCTGCTGTTTGCCTTGTCTTCACTAACATGTAAGCAAGGAAGGGATTTCCCCACGCCAGGGCAAAGCTTCCTCGACCCAGTTACAGCGGCTTTCTGGTCCCCTCACGCATCAGCGGGAGCTGAGCATCAGGCCCACGAGACATTCTCGATTGCTGTCATTTGCAGCAGCTTGTGCCTGGGGTTGGCTACTAACGCCTCAAGAATCAGCCTGGATTTTCACAATCTTAAAACTTTTCCACACCTCCCCACTCAGCTAGCCCCACCACTGGGGCGGTGGGCGCCATGTGGGCCAGGCAGAGCTGAGGCCTGGGGTGTTTTTGGTGTCTGGCCACCCCAGCGCTGAGGCAGGGCTGCCATTCTGCTGCTGCGCTGGGCCGGGCCTGGGAAGCCACCAGCCCCACCACCTGCCCCTGCCCCCGCTGGTGTGGGGACCAAACTCCCGCCTCACCACAAGCCTTTTCTCCAGGGGAGAACTAGGCAGGGCAGCCTGTGCCTGCCACGTCCAGCTGTGGGTGAGCAGCCTGAGGGGCAGCAGGCGGCCCTGGGGAGGAACGGCCATGCTGCTGCCCCGCCATGCGCTGGAGACAGCACTGGGCACCTGGGGGCTGCGGCGTCCCCTGTGCCTCTGCCATGGCGGGGCCAGGCTCCGGCCTCCTTGCTGGGCCGGGGACAGCAGCCAGGGCAGGCTGTGCCGCATGGGGCAGCCGGCACGGGGGAGGCAGGAGTGGCAAGATGACACAAGGACAGTGAGGCCGGAGTCATTTCTGTTCTGCTCGCCCTGTCTCACCAAACAGGGTGGCTTCTCCCACCCACAGCAACACGTAGCCCTGACTGCTCCTTGCTTAGGCAGAGAAATCAAACACAAGAACATCAGTATCACAAATACCTTATAAATAAGTAGCCAACGTTGGCCCTGGTTCTTTGTGTTTCATCCGTTTTTTAACTCGGCCAGCTAGAGTGGTGTGTATCCTCTTCTGCTCACAAACAGCTGGAGGCTGCACCTTGTGAAAGGTCTACATGCAGCAGAACTAGTTTGGTACTTCTTCACTTAGGCCTCAAGCAAATTAAGCCAAACAAATTGCAGTACGTGGGCAGGGCATTAGGCCAGAAGTCTCAAGAGCCTGCAGTGGAGTTTTACTGCTGTCTTCCCATGTCACCTTCACGTCCCTGAAGAGCTGCCTGCCTGAGCATCCCCATCTCAGAGATAGTGCTTGACTGTCCTAACTCTGTGGGAGTGTGTGAGAGAGTACCAGCTTCTAGGTACTAATGTTTTTTATACATTCCGCATGCTCGTTGTATCTTATAAAGGCTGACAAAATCTCACAGAGTGAGGTAAGTTACCACGGAGTTAAGGTTTCCCTGAATAATGTACAGAGGTTTACTTTTACCTCCTCTATACCCTAAAATTCACAAAAGCATCCCAATACCTCCAAAACTGACAGCTGAGGAGGTCTGTGATTGGCTAGATTTTCTTCAAAACTAGGACAGAGTATCTGAATTGACACAGTGCAAAATTTCTCTGACTTTTTTATGGCAGAAATACCGTTCAGTGCTCAAGATGTAATTTGCTCACAAGGGATGTTTGACAATGTAAAAGGAGAACATTTCCTCCCTAAAGTTCACATGGCAGGCTGAATAAAGCTCTCTGGGAGTTCCCCTTCTACAGACTTCAAGCAAGGGCAATATCACCAAATATATCAGATCATCTGTTTTCTTCTACTCTTTCCTGTCTGCAGACAGAACTCCTCTTTGATACCCCATAAAGTTTGTCTGGTGGACAAGGTAAAAATCTCAGTTTTTCTTTTTGTCATATGCCGCATTCATAAATTTTTCCCTCCTGCTTCCCAACTTCTCTGCTTTGACATGTCCCTATTAGAAAACCATATGCTTTCTCCATTCCTGAAATGTCCTGATGTCATAAAGCAGAGAAAGTTCATTGACTACACAAGCCCACTCATTATCCTCTTCTACAGTGTTGAGCTCTGCCTTATTTAACCTTCTCATCCTTTTCCAGACTACATTCATCTTGCTGAAAGTTCATGTGTGGTCTAAGCTCGCCATCTAGGCTCCTTAATGGAGACTTAGAAAATTATTCATTTCATGTCTGTTTTTAAACTTCAGAGAATAAAATTACTCACCTAGGAAGGAGTTTTTCTACTTCCCTCCTCCCTCTCTCTCAAGAGGAAGTCAGGACAACACGTTTAGACTGAACGTTTAACATTTCTTTAATGAAAATGAGATAGAATGACTTTCAGTCCCGCTTACCAAAAGCTTCCCCCAAGTAGCTGCTTTCCCCATCCAACTCCTAGTATTTTTTGAAATTGCAAAGGCTTCTCAAGGAGCCTCAAAAGGAGTCATGACATGATTTATAAGGCTTGCTAAGCAGTTGATCCACTGAGCCAAAAAAGGACTGGAAACTATATAGTCTTCTTTCCTGGAAAAGGTTAGTGTTGCCCACCATGTCTGTGCCTCTGCAAAATACGGGATGTTTGGAAAAACAGGATACATTACTTCCAAGAACCTCCACCATCTCATCACTTCACCGCTCAAAAATTACAAACTGGAAACTGAGAACACACTAAGTTAAGATGCACTCTCAAAAAGAACACCCAAATTACTGTAACTCAAGATTCTATGCACAAGCCAAATATCTAACACCGTAATGAGTTTGAAGTTACGCACAAACTGACAAACATCTATAGCTCCAGGATACCGTATGAGGAACTACCAGTATGAGTACTGTTTTGTATGCATATGTGACACCTAGGTGCATACAGGCCTAAGATTTATTAACCCTTTCCTGCAGGAGACTTACACAATGTTTTACTGGATCCAGACCTCAGGAAATAGGACCAGGTGGTCTGTCCTTACAATTTGCTGAACCAGAATTTTTTTTTTCTTCTGCAGAGGCAGTTAGAAATATCATTCACACTTAGCGATTTTTCATTTAACATCTTTAAACAGCATAAACAATTGAGATAAAAATATAAATATAAAAATGCAAAGAAGATAGTAAATATTTTGTTATATATATTTTTGTAATAAAAAGTCATGTTTCATCCCGTATAAGCACTCATATAGAGAGTGTTTTGAGAATTCCCAACTATACTCATAAATTGTACATTATCATAAAGCCTTCTAACTACACAAGGCTAGTTTGTAGAATCTGTACTATTCTTGTGGTTAAAAGCAGTATAATGTCATGATATTATGAGGCATTAGTATATATGAAGACACAGAGCTCAGATAGGATTCCACAGTTTTATGTATCTTTGTATTTTTTTATAGCTGTTACCGTTCTTGCAAAGTAAAACTCAGAAATATTTGCTGTGCCTAGAATTTTAATAAAGTGTTCAGAAAAGTTGTTATTAACACAACCTGATAAATGGTCTGAACCAACATGCTTTCTTCAGTGAAATGTAATACTTTTCCCAGAACAGACAGTGTTCCTATCATAAAAATAATAAGTGCAAATTCAGGAAGATTCTTCATCTGTTGTCCAGAATAAAGTTGGTAAAGTTATTGTGTTACATGCACTCTCACTCTTAACTATGTGTTTAGGTGTTGGGGAAGCTGAAGCATTCTGAATAGTAATTTCTGGATGAAATACTAATTTAAATTTATTTAGCTTTAAAAAATTAAATTTCCCTTAAAAGTTCAATTTCAACAGGTACGTTAGGTTACCTTGCTAGGAGATCCTTCTGCATGTAATTCTCTCTTCTAACATAAAAGCTGCCAAACCATTCAGATGTTCTGCTAGACCTTAGGCAGGTCTCAGACCCTGTATTAAATCATTACAGTCTAGGAGCACACCTTTAAAAGATGCTCATTTTACACATTTTTTTTTCTTTTTTTTTTTGATGGAGATTAAAATATTCCCAAGAATTAATAGCAGTGAAGAAGAATTGTCAGTAATCCTCTGGGGGTCCCTAAAAGCAGTCCTCAAAGACAAAATAAATGCTTTTCTGAAAGGCATGGCACTGGGCAGAGAAAACCCTTATGATCCTTTGGGATCATAATTGCACATTTTAAGGAATGCAACACAAAAAAATCCACAGGAATACTGCTAAAATCTGCGAAGTGCAATAGAATAGAATACCAATAACAACAACAATAACAAGAACAACAACTGAAAACTAACTTGAGAGATGTATAAAAATCAAACTTGGGAAGGATGGTGTTAACATTTTATCTGAGGGAGTAGCAGCCCCCTACACAAGCCCACTATTTGTTGTTGTCTATTTGTTGTTGAGTAAACCAACAAAGGCCATAGAGCTCCAGGTTTTCCTAACTATCAAGGAATAGGAACACAAAATAGCAGCATCTCATGCCTCAGCACAGAAATACAGAACTGCCTGATTACTGTCGCGTAACATCAGCACCTCTTGGACAATTGCTGGGAAAGTGGAATAGTAAAATACTTACCACTAAACCCTTTAGCATTCACAGAACTCTACTCACTACTGAAAAATCTCTACTGAACTCTACTATACTGAAGAGTATAAAGTAGCCAGCATTACAATCATAAGATAAAATGTAAAAAACCAACATTCATCTACTTTTACAGCAGACCATATAGATTAAAATGCATTGCTGCAGAAGTACTTCAGGTAGCAACTGTTCAAAAACCATCTTTATCAAGGGGAGTCTCTCCAGCTGAGATTCAGTTCAAGATTAAGAGACAACAGTTTGGGTGCCTATATGTAGAAATGCTCACTGTGTTAGGTATCTAAGCTGCCACTACAGTCAGAGGGTATCAAGGCAGCAATCAAAGAGCAATTCAGTTCACCTTGGAGTAGCTGGGCAGTTGAATCAGTCTACAGGCATCTCTGACAGTATTGACCAGATCTCCATTGAGTTTAAAGGAGTTTGGACAGCTAGCTAGGTGTCTGAACCCCAAAACAAATCCCATCTTTCTAAAGGATTTAAAGCGTGATATTATGGCACTGTCCGAGTACAGCAGTTTCATTCTGTTCCAACCTGTTTCCTCTAGGATTCAGCCCGGTCCCTGGCTTGGAAGAACAACTTAAATGCTGCACTCCAACTAGGATATGCAATTGCTGTTCTTCTACCCTTTGTGTATTTGACAGGATATATTATTTAATTGAAAGATCATATGCTGTGATTTTTTCCTACAAGACTGTTTTATTCAGTGCAGAAGCCTGATGGTACATGTAATAAAAGGAGAATATCAGGCACAGAAAAAGAGGACACCGGACACCTATTTGAGATCTCCTTCCACAGTTATCATACGATTTACAGAATCTTGTTCTGGAGTATTTATCATGTTATTTGCCATTATATTCCTCAATGATTACTTCTCTCTCTCTCCACTTCTCTCTCTCTTTTTTTTTTTTTTTTGGGGGGGGGGGGGCAGGAAAATTATTTGATTTCTTTTCTGTCTTTGATTTTATTCCAGATCACCCTGAGAAACACTTTTCATGTAGAAGCTGCATACCTCAGTCCAGCCAGAACATTATCAAAAACAGATAGGAAGGAATTGGTCTGTGAGGCATTCTTACTAGAAATCACTGACTTCAATGAAAAATCACAGTAGTCACATTGAGAGAAGCATGAAGACAGCCCTAGCAGTGATTTCTTATATTAAAAAATTATGATAGTGCTCCAAGAACTGTGAAACCAAGCTTTCAGGGACCTCATCAGTCTGCTGAGGCTGAAACCTACAACCCACAACTTCCAAGGAGACCACATTATGTCTTAAAACCAGGCCACAGCTCAGCTGGAAGCTCCTGATATAGAAAGCAAGTAATGAGTAGTTTGATCTCAAAGCCCACTGACTAACACCACGAGAGGGAGGGGTCAAGGTCTTGGGACCCCACTCAAAGGCCTACTTATGTATCATGGATTAAAACATCAGCAGAGAAATTGTACAATTGACTTAGGTAGCAGGGACTAGACGCCACTGTTGCAGCCAGGAAAACCAGATTTCTGAACCCTGGCCAGAGACACTGCCCTTCCATAATTTATAAAATGCATTTGGCTCCTACTCTAAAGAACTTCAGTAGCTTCTGCTGTATCAGAATGATTTCATAGAGGTTTTCTTAATCCCTTTTTCAAGTAAATGAACACAAAGACCTATAAATAGGTTTCAAATTACTGTCTCTATCATACACAGTCATAGAGGACATGAAATCTCCTGGGAGTTTGATCTGTGTTAATTAAATAAAACAAAAAAATCTCCATAAGGTCTAAAGCATGCTTAATGAATTAACATGGAGGCCCCGTTGAGCAAAAGCCTTTTAAACTCCAGTGAAATAAATCAACTCACATTTTATTATTATCCACTTAAATTTAATCTGTCGCTTTATATCATGTGAAACCACAGTTTTTCATAAATGCTAATTGAAAACATTACAACCAGAAATCTTCTTCTAAGGGGCTTATACCAAGTGTGAATATTGATGCGAAGAGATAGGCCTGTTTGTCCTTATGCATGAAAGATGGTACTTTCGCTATAATAAACTGTACTTGAGAAATCTGCTGGGAGTCAGCACAGATGCCTAAAAAAATTTGAGACAGGGAGGGGATTCAAAAAGCACCACTTAAAGGAAACCGGTACTGCCATTTCACTGATGCAGTGCCACCAGTTTTGAGGAACGCCGTCACACTTGAACAACAAAAAGCTGGATAAAAGAAAACAAGCTATAACAAAAATTAAAGCATCTCCTCATTGGAATCCTTAGAACCCATACATATTGAAGCCGATTTAGTGATCATCTATAACTTCACCCATGAGTTATATATGTAGGGGAACAGTGGTGCTTATAGGAAAACAATGGAACTGAGTCTGGTAGGATGCTCAGAGCACTCTAGTGAGTAACCCTACTAGCAAGCTGCAGGAAGCGAGGGAATTCACATGCATTCTTTAGCAACTGGTTTTACTCTGCCAAATTTTTTCCAAGCATGCACTGAGGAGAACAGGCACATGATTGCTGCCAGATTTTCTGCTCTTAGATCCTAAACAGGATGGCAGATTAGTAGGAAGAAACATGAAAAGTCCACAGTTTAAGAAGCTGCTTAAAGTCCATATAAGCAGCCTTTAAATCTTGCTTTCTTTATACATTCATCTGACCTGTTTGTCTTGCATATACAGAATATTTTTTTTATTATTTTTTCCTGAAGATTTTCAGACTAATTAATTTCCCAACACTTCAGCATAAATCAGAAACAACATTAGAGCCTCCTGCACAAAATCATAGAAATAACAATTTGAAGGGTCATCAGGAAATCACTTCATCCATTCCCCAGATCTGCTGTGATAAACTGTACCCACATCATTCCTGATGGATGTTCACACGCTCTGAATTTTAAAGGATCCAAGTGGTAGAAATTCCTTCACAGAAAACCAGGCACTTCTTAGTAGAGCACATGTGGGCCTTAGCAGAAATCAGTTTTTTCTGTTACCTGTTTAGTAATATCTGCTAAATCAGAAATCACTTACTTTATTTCGATATTCATGTCATGTTTATGTTATATATTAAAGTATATGCATATATACATATATAATATTATATATTATATAATAGCATAGTTCTGGTTATAATCTTTACAGTCATATTTGTATTTATAACACAAAAATTCTCCTGGCTATTTAATTAGAAAAATATGTCTCACTATTAGAAATGGTAAGAGTTTTTTTGAAGCTGCACACCATAATTTTAACACAATGACTGCTTTCTTTTAATCTCAAGTATGCTAATTACCAGGGCTGCAATTCTTCAAACAATATTATTCATCTATAAACGACAGTTGCTGTCTAAAAAGAATTTACATTAACACATACCACAACATAGAATAAATAAGCTAAAGTTTACCAAAAAAGGCTGGCACCTATTACTGGTAAATGTGATGGTATTTTACTCATTTGAGGAAATTCAAGACAACTCTGAGTCACTCTCGCTCACATGATGTTCAAGTGCCCACACATGAAAAAGAATGTACACAACTTTTTACCCCACAGACTTTACACCTCAAATGTCTTAGGTGCTTTCACTCTAGTTTCACTTTTTCTCAATATAACACTCCGAAAATGAAATCTTGCCAACATGGGATCATATCCTTAGACCTGTTTCAGGAGGCATCGTTGGCTCAACCATTCCATCACAGGATTTTTCCTCCATCAGGGGATTCCTTACATACTTTTGAGCCACGATATTGTCTTTACCCTTTTTCCTAAAGCTTAGTCAGAATGGGAAAAGCAAAAAATGAAGGAGCACTGCTGTGGTATCTGCAGTTACAAAAATAGCTTCCAATGAATGGGCTAGAAACAGGACAGTGGAAAAGTGACAAAAAGCCACCTTTGTCACCTCTCTCCAATTTTGTGTCATAAGCAGGTGAGAAACTTGCGGAGACAGAAAAAATCATAGCAGTAAACCAGAGTATTTAGGAGGGGAGAAAAACAAGTCATTTCTGAAAAACCAGTACTCAAGTTCTCTCTTATTTTCAGGACTGCTCAGAAGGTGGCGGGGGGGGTGGGTGGGAATCAACATATTGTGCAGCAGCAGAAATAATATGGTAAAGAAGGAAAAAAGCCAGATAAGGAGGAAAAAAACTAGAGAAAACAATGGGGCATTTCCAGACTTAGAAATCTAACTATGGGTATATTCATTTTAAAAAAGCCAATGGGAGTCTTTAGGCAAGAACAAAATAGTGATTTCTAAAATGGCAGAATAATGGGGAAGTGGCAAACTGAAAAAAAGCCACAAGTTAGGGCAAACATCGAAATTGCCCCTAAGCTGTAGTGAGAAAACCAAACTGGCATGGGTGATTTCTCAGTTACTAACAAGGGAGTGATCAGTAGACAGTTACTCTATTGGGGTCACAGCACTGAAAAATCCCCATCAATTTCCACATTGGGTAGGAGGCACATGCAACATGCTCAGGATCTAGTGAACATAGTCTCAGATTCAACAAAATAAATGAAACCACAAAGAACATGGAAAAATTCATATTCGATCAGAAAGGAGAGTGACATGCAAGTGCCAGGCTAAATGCTTTACATTAGAAAATTATTCATATCTTTATTTATGAAAACTGAGTGTAAAAAGAAACCAAAGCAAAATGGTAACATTAAAATCTGACATATAAGATAAACCTGTCTTGTGCATACGTTCATAGTTTATCGTGATATTATTTTATTGGGTAACTCAGGCAACAGCTTTGCATTTAATGAACACTTTTCTAGCCATTGCTACTCTATGTTTTTCACTTTTCTATCTTATCACCCAACAGCCTTAGTCTTACTAAGAATGTGGCACCTTATTTTTTCATATATCCTCAGATAAGCAAGGCAAATGCAGAAACTTTCTGTGTTAGGCAGTAGAAGTTAGAGGGAAAAGAGTCACAAAGGTCCCAAAACTACAGTGAGTCATTTGGGCATGACATAGAGAAAATCTTACAAGAATTTTGGCTAGACAAAAGTAGCAAGGAAGAAACACCATTCTGGAATTCAAAAAGTCATGAAATCAGACAACCTTCTTAAAGCTACAGCAGGTTTTATTTTTAAATTAGCTGTATACATACTGCATTGTATACACGTATGTGGATTGTATACACATTCTGTGCATGTACACCTATATATTGCCTATATGCCTATGCAGTTCCAGGTACTCCATCTACATCACAGCTTGGGTGACACTGGACTCTGCACTTACACAATGTGCACACGCACAAAACGAGTGCACGCAGCACAACATCAGTGCAAGCTGTGCCTCCGGAGCCATGGCGTGCACATTTAGGGGCATCTCCTCCACAGGAAAGTCAAGCCCTTGGATGCAAGACAGACATTTCCTTTATGGAGGCCAAGGCTCCAACTTGGCCAGAATAAGGAGGAAAAAACCCAGATAAATCAATAGTTTAAAATAAATAATAATATAAATTAGAAATACTATTTTATACAATTTGTAAAATTATAAATTCATAATACTGTATACAATTATGTACTTTATATTAGTTTAGCATAATTTATTAAGTATAATAATGTAATTATAATGTATATAATTAATATCAGGAGTCTTCAACTTGCACAGAAGGAACTGGTGGAGAAGCATAGTTGCATTTAAGATCAATGAAAAAGGGCATGCATGGTCTCCTTTTTAAGCATCACATGTTTTGCAATATGTTGAAAGAATATAGATCCCCCTTTCTTTATATCTAAAAATACATAGTGACATTTGAAAGAAGGAAGTGTGGTCCAAATATAGATGTGGGAGATTTCAGCGTTGTCATCCTGTGCTGCTAAAAACTGTCATAAAATTACTGAACACCCATTGTTCCATATATGCAGAGCCATTACCAGAAACTGAGCAATTATAGGACACTGTGTATTTTCCATACATTCAGGGCATGATTTTGATGTCTTTGCTCATACTTAAAAGTGCTTTACTTCTTGAGTAGCTCCATTTATGTCAGTGGTAGCACTCATGCAATACTAATAAATGCATTCTACAATTTCATTACTTCTTAATAGTTCTTTACTGTTCTCTTCAAATGTAAGTAAATATAAATACATCCTTCCATTTTTGTGGGTTTATTTTTGACGTTTTCTTTCAAGGATAAATGGACAGAAAAAAATCATCAGTATATTTTTAGCAGAGTAAAATAGTAAAATGGTTACTTCGAAACTTAGGTAAATCACAAAAAGATAATGGTCTGCAGATAAATTGAAAAGCTAAGATTTTTTCTATTAATTATGATTATTAATTGAAAAAAATGTTCTAAGTGCTTTGGAAAATATGAGACAAGTGACTGCCATTAGGAAAGAAAAAGTGTCTTAGATTTTTGAGAGCCATTCTAGCATTTTGTGATAAATTGCTGAACGCACCTATTTCTATATGACATCTAGTTGTACAGACACCTCAGGGGCAGTAGCACATGAATAAGCTTCCTACCTCCATCAGATTTGTAGAATTTGAACACCAATAAAACATCAGCTATGGGGGTTCTTTCTTTTTTTAATAGACTTTAAACATAAATTGACCATAGAAGGGATGAAAAAATCAGGACCTGGTTACCTCCTTAGTGTCAGAGATTTTAAAGAACACACTGTCATCTCATTTTTTTTCTCAGTCTTTCATCCAGCTTCCTTTTTCTTGGTTTGAGAAACCTCTGACAGCCTGTCAGAGAGGAGATTACTTTCCTACTACCTTGCACCAGGCCAGCTATTCCAATTAGAAAATAAAGTTCTGGATCTGTCACTGTGCTATTCTAAAACTTCTGACAAAAATCAGCAACGATGATGCAACTATATTGTCCAATGCCATTTATGCATACTTCTTGCAATCGAGAGGTGAGAGGAAGTCAGTGTGAAAGAGTTTAATTGGGTGTGAGATCGTGACGTTACACCAAATTCTACATCTTTCCAAATCCTGTACCAGATTTGCTGCTCTGTCTTTCATCAAAAGCACAACAAAAAGCCAAGAGAAGAGGGATCAAGGCCGCTAAACTATTCTTTCACCTCCACACATTGGGTTTTGCATGGCTAGAAATCTTTCCTCTAGAAAAGCATGACCCCGAGGGAGGCACCACAGCTTGAACAGGACGAAGCCGTGAGTCTTGACCCAGCTGCAGGATACACCAGACAGCAGGAGAGGGACAGCCACCGCTGCCTCTCCTGTCTCTCTTCCCTTTGCCCTGCCACAGCACAGATGTGGGGATGCACAGCTGGAGCACAGGCAAGAAGCTGCTTCAGGTGAGGGCATCAGCCAGCACCAACAACTGATGAGTGCTGCACTTGCACACGCTGCTGTAACAGTGATTTTTTAGCAGCATGCAGCCAAGAATACGTTTCAGCCAAGAACAGGAGACCTGTGCCTAAACTTAGTCCCAGTCTCATGAAACACTACAATAGCTGGGTAATAACATCGATGTACGCGGTATATCAAATGCAAAATTTTACACAGAATCATGAACTTCACAGCATCTTTGAAAAACAGATAAACACACTGGTATTAGTGTTACTCTTCCCCTTTACACATTAGTTTTCTCATTTCATTAACCCTTCAAACTATGATAGAAAGCGGTTTATGGTAATTAAATGTCTTTTGCTGTTTGTTCAATACAATGATCCCCAACCTGTTCAGAATGTTACTGGGCACCACTGCAATAACAAACATATAATTAAAAAATATTTTAGTTCTCACAGCTCACTGCCATGAATTTAAGTCTTGATTTTTTTTTTAAATAAGTAATATATTTCTATCAGTAGCATCTGCTTTCTTGTTTCTATTTCCTGAAGAAATATTCTGAAAAACGTTACCTTCAGTAATGCTGCAGGCACATGATTTGCTGTATGTATTTTCTGTATTGGCTTTTCAGACACAAATCGTGTTCTCCTTCAGTTCTAAATGAGCGACTGTGTCTCCCCTTAGACAAGGTCATGCTATATAAACCAAAGTCGCTTCCTCTTTTTCACAGAAAACTCATTTCCTATTTATTAAACAGAAATGTTAAGCTGTGACTAATATAAAAGCCTAACTATAACTATTTTGACTACTCTCAGCCTCTCAGAGATATTTCACAAGATTACTTTAAAATAAGAAACACCAGGTATTTCTAAAATGCTGTTCCTCTAGCATAATTCTACTAAAGAGGCTATGAAAAATGCTGCAGTATCTTCTAGTAAGTGTCCAGCACTGCATATGATAAAAAACCAAATACATGTATTTAGTCTGATGACTAACAATACTATTCAATATCAAAAGCTAAATGAAAAAGAGCACAGATGGTAACTATTTTCTTGTATGGTCAACGGCATTTAGAAAAAATGAATATATGTAAATATTTTAACATTGACTTAAACTATGGGTATGATTTCTCTCCTTATGCAGTTTAAGCATTCCAGCAAATCAATACACAATTTGTATTACATTTCGCAGACTATAATATTTTATAGATTTTTTTGGTAATATTGTGAGTATATTTGATAAGCACTGTGATGGTTAGATTCAGAAAATATCATGTGGCATTTTATTATTAACACTCAGGAAGCAAAACGTATTTCCTGTCCTGAATATGGTTCTGAATCCAATTTTTATTCTATTGCATTTGGTATTGAAATGTATTTTTTGTCTATAAGTTTTAGATGTTTTTCTGACCCATACAGGAGCTTTTAGGAAATAAACTCTTTATGTCAAATCTCATTTCATCATTAATGTTGCATTTATTGTACACAAAGATGGCATCTTTGAATGGAAAAAGTACTGTTCGCTTCATGGAGGTTTACAAATCATTTATTCAGAGTTTGAGGCAGTCTCTTCCAAAGTTGTTGTGCATATGGTTTTGCCTTGGGCCTGTTCTTTTTGCGTAAGAAACCTATTTACAGGCAAAATTTTTAGGATTTTTTTTTGTCTTTGTTTAGAATTCTAAGATGCACTTCAATGTATTCAAGATGTAGTCAGCTCTGGATGTTTCTGAGGTACATGGGCTTCTTTGAAAGATCAGGTGTAGTATGATCAGGCCAAATTCATACCTGTGAAGTATGTTGTCACGTTAGAAAATTTCTGATATGTAGATGTAGGAACCACCATCTGCAGGTAATTGAGTGCTCTTCAGAGCCTCAGACTTTATAACTTCTGAGCTTAGTGCATGCTCATAAGTAGTAACATATCTGTCCAGGAAATCTTCCACGCAAGTGCTCCTACTCTTCCTGTAAATAAGGATCAACATTTAGGTTTTGACATTCCTAACACCTACACACAACTTCCAAATCCAAAGGACAGGCGTATGTAACTACGAAGTTCAGCAACTCTGTCCTCACATTTGGTTTCTAAATTCTTTACTGTAAGCAGTTTGCTTGCTATTTCTGAGTCTTGCCATTGAAATGCAAGTGAACTATATACACATTGACAGTTTACAAAGTGTTGGCACCGCTGTTAGTCCGGCCAAAACCCACAGCCCTTTTGCTGGCCGAGAAGCCATACTGATACCTCACGAGCATACTGGAACCACCTGGGTTCCTCCCGCCCCTGCTGAGAGAGCACTGAAGGCCACATTCCCATCTTAACATTAGGCATAACAAAATCTGATCAAATGTGGGTTATAGACCCTCAGGATGTCATTTTAGTTGATTTCCACCCACGCTACCCTTCACTATACTCCCACAGTTTCATTATATTGCTTCACTTGAAATTCCCTGACTAGATACCCTGCTCCCCACCCACGCATACAAATGCTGCACCTCAAGATGCCGTTCAGTTCACACACTCTTGTGAAGGAACTTTAAGGGAAAGCGTTCCTCCCCAAAATCTCCCTTTT
Source organism: Falco peregrinus (assembly GCF_023634155.1). Classification (NCBI taxonomy): domain Eukaryota; kingdom Metazoa; phylum Chordata; class Aves; order Falconiformes; family Falconidae; genus Falco; species Falco peregrinus. Next base: position 13,765,159 of record NC_073726.1, on the reverse strand, counting down.
CCATAGTTTAACTTCACTGCCGAGTAAATCTTCATACCACAACAGCTGTCATGGGAAGCTGAAGAGTAGTAACAGCAAACGGCAGAAACTGGTAAGTCGCTGTTAATAATAGTTAATAAATTTATTCTTTGTAATGAATACAACCACTTTTCGTGTCCAACCCTTCATTCAGCATCAGTAGCAAAATCTCCTAAGCCTTTAAAGATGAACCAGACCTTCTAGCCTGTAATATTACATACAGTCTGCTGTGATAGGCCATTCTAGAGCATCCTCTAACAGCCAAAGCTTCTGACCACTTTGTGTCTCTCCAGAATTTTCAATTGTCTTGACAGTCATGCTGAAGTAGGAAAAAGGAAATATTACTGGCATTTTAGCTGCTATCTATTTTGTTATGGGAAGTTTTTCTATGCTTCCCTACTTTAGTTAATGGTTACTTCCTCTTTATTCGATATGACTAATTTATAAACTAATAACAAAGTAGTTCTTGTTAGAAACTCCCAGGAGGTGTTGCTGCAGCAGATGCTTGAGTTTAACTGCTGAGTCACTGTGTCATCTGATCATTGCAAAAAAGAACTTCTGAATTTACAGGTTTATAGCAAAATTAAATCAAAATCACTAGATAGGATTCTTTATTCTGGATCTATATTTGTAAAAAACTACTGTAAAGCATTCAGGATTAAGAAAATTTACTGCAGACCTTTACAGTGGACTGTCACGATCAGTAGGACAGAGTGTCTGAGCTTCCTATCCACCACCCAGCAGGACTGCATGTTCCTGTCACCCTGGAAGCATCCTTATGCTAGAAAATAGTTTTTCTTAGAGTTCAGATGCAAAAAAACCTCCAGACACACAGCCTTAACTGACAGTCCTCAATGTAGAGAAACATCATAGGTTGTGTAACATTTTTTGATACTCATTTCATTAGCAATCTATGCAGAGAGAGATATTAACTTATTTTTTAAAGCTAAATCAAATGCATAGTAACGACAGTAAACAGGAAGATGGAAATGAATAAAACAATATGATTGCCAAGACAAGGAGATGACCAAGATGGCCTCTGTCCCTCCTAAAATATCCATAAGAACATGAAATTCAATACAGATATTGCAGGCTGGGTGCTGTCACAGGCTGTGTCCTCAGGAGAGAGGCAGGCAGAGGGGAAACTGAGGCAGGGGGGTGGGGAATAGAGAGAGACAGGAATATAACCTGCAATATCTGAGCATTGCCAGTAGTACCTACCAGTCCCCGCTAATTATATGCTTGCCCTAGGCAAACTAGTTGTTCCACTTTCCCCTCAAAGATGAAAACCTAATTTCACCAATGATGTCCTATATAGGTTCCCTTGACTAATATATGCCCCATATGTACTCTCAACTGATTGCCTGCTATCTGAATGCACAAACTATCCAAGTCTGGGAGAAGAGGGAACCAAGCTATAAGGGAAAAATTAGTCATTTTGTGTTGGAGCACAATCAAACTAGTAGGTTGCAACAAGGCTTTACCGTTGGTCAGATTCTACTGTCTGTGCTGTAGCTCCTTCCTCCAGAAGTGAAACCACACTGCTCCTCCTCCATCTGAACCCCTCTCTCACCATCCTCAGGGCTATTTAACCACTTAGTGGGAACGAGCTACACCTGCACATCATCCATGTCAATCAACCCACTGCCGCTGAGGCAAGGCCACAGCTGCATGTTATCAGTGCTAATCAACCCACTGACTTCATTCCTCTACAATTTTGTACTCAGGCAATTCTATCTTTGGTCATGTATCAAGAAGAAAATACTGAATGACAAACAATAAATTATGTCACAAATTAAAAGGTTTTTCTTTGTGGTAAATAACTGCATGTCATGCTAGAAGAGGAACAATATTTATTTCTTCAAAGTCAAAAGGAGAGATTCTTGGAGTGAGAGCTACACAGTGACATACATGTTGTCTTATTCTGTCGTGCAATTTTATTCGTGATGCTTATCACGTGACAGACATACTTTTAAATTCCCTGAAAAAAACACCTGATTCCTGCAATTCATACAAGTGAAGAACAGCTGCACACAAACCACCTACCCCACTGCACCTTCCTTTAAATGAGTAGCCAGGTAAAGAAATGGGAGAACATTAAATAGAAGAAGATATTTCTATAACTAGCATGAGGTCCATGATCCTTTCAGCTCGCTGGGTGTATTCGATATGGGCCTTACTGAGTGAGAGTCTGGCAGCTTTCCTCTGGAGACAACAACCTCCACTGCTTCCTAACACCACTGTCCTCAACAGGCACAACCTGCTGCAATGAGGAAGACCGTAAAAATGCAGAGTGAAAAGGCTTAGGGTTCTGGCTTCAGTAGCGAACTGACACAGGGAACAAGGTGTTACGTACTGAAAGATATGTTGGAAGAAGTCACTGCTGCGGTGTGCATTGCTCCAAGCCCCAGCAGTAGCCATCCCTAACCCACAGTCAGCCACTAGAGGGAATGCGTACATTCTAGAATCATTAACATAGGAAAAACAGATGTTTGCACTTTCCTAATTGTTTGTATTCCTTTTAGAATTCTTTTATCAAAATTGTCATGTACGTAATGATTCTGAAATGTGCTCTACTGAGCCATTTCAAGTCAGAGAAAGTACAGTATTAAGGTTTAAGTGAAAGTGAAATTCCTTGAAGTAAAAAATTGTTACCTGCAATTCAACTTTTTGCAACCCAGCCTGCCTCATTTTCCTTCAGATTTGCAGAAAACCCCAACAATATCACTGTTTCTGAGTAAATCTAAGTGAGAATTTTTCAAGGAACATAACCTAACAGAAAATGCTGACTCACTAAAGAATCATTTTTTTTCAGTAAGTTCCCAATTTCAGTCTCCATGGAATTTCCAGGCAGAGCAGAAGTGTGAATTACAATACCGGAGAAGCAGCTCTCCCCTCCTTTCCAGCTTTCTTGCATCCCAGGTGAGGGGCACAATGAAGCAGCTCTTGGATAACACTGAGTTGGTCTATTTTTCAGAAGCTGTTTCAGTTTGCATAAACAAATGAGAAAACTTATTGAAGCAGGATTTCTTTCCTTTCCTTATGAGGTGAATGCATTAACTAGAGGCAAATTTGCTACTCTGGAACCTGTTTCTCCAAGAAATTCTAGTTTCTGGTTTATTCCAAGACTACACAGGACTTTTTTAAGGTCAGAAACTTCTGTATAAAAGAAGATCTTGGCCCCTTTCAGCTTAACACTTCTTCATAGCTGTCACAAACAGTACCATGTTTTGGTTTATTTTCTTTGATGGGAAGCATACTTACAGAAATAGAAGAATTAAATTCTGCCTATAGCTGACCTTCTTTCCCTTTTACTTAAAAAGTCTGCAATTTTAAATCTGAGCTTGTCTGACTTACAGTTTCATCTGGACCAGTTACTCTTATGTTAAAACGGGTAGAAAATCATTACATGAGTATTTGCTTTTAAGATTTAAAAAGTTTTACACAGTCTTGACCCCTGGCCAGAGAGAAGAGCATTCCCTATGTACGGCGCTCTAGAGTATGTGGCAAGACTGGTATATCTTCATCAGATATATAAGAAAACTCCTTCAGCCATCAACAGGCAAGCCTAGAAATGTAAAACAGTATAGCATGTAGAGAGCTAAATATCTATCATCCAGACTGTTAATAAGGTTTTAAAGCTAGTAATTTAAAAGCTTAAAAAAAAATCCACAAAATAATTAATAGAAAACAGACAAAAAATATACATAAGCTGCAATTGATAAAATATAAAAATGTGTAATTGGGGTGGGGTGTTAATATCTGCTGAGAAGATTGACCTCTAAAGCACCAAACGAAGCAGTTAAATAAGGCAAAAAATATAGAAGTTCTGGGTTTTTTAATGCAATTAAAGAATAAAATTAAAAATTTGGACTAAGGACAGGCTAGGCTCTCACAAGATCATCTACACGTTAAGGAAAATAATTTTTTAAATATTCACGACAGTGTTGCATTACTTGTAGGAGAAAAATACTTCACAAACCCATAAGGTGGCAGCAAACCCCTTTTTAGTTGAGAGTGGGAACTTCTGTTTTGCACAAAGTTGGTGTTTTTGATGTGCTTCAACACCGCCCCCCCATAGTCCAATTAAAAAAAAAAACAAACACCACCAACCAACCAACCAACTAACCAAAAAACAGCTTAGTACACCAGTCACATACGTATTCCTCTAATTTTAAAAGTATTATTTCTCACCAGGAGCATCAGATGCTTTCATACAGTAAAACCAAATGTCATTTAAATCCTCAGGAAAAACAAACAAACAAAACAAACCCACCAAAAACAAAACTCCCACAATGAAAGGACAGAACGTGCCCCACTGTGAACTGACTGGTAACTTCTTTTCATGACAAACCAGCTGAGCTCGGTGCTCTGGCTATTGAATGAGAGTAACTAACAACGTGGCTTATGCAACGGTTCACTGTGACAAAATCCCCTTCGCTTACATTTTCACGTTACTGAGCCCCATGCCATTTTAATACTCAGGATCTCCAGAAAGCATATATTTGCAAGCAGCATGGAAAAATATGCTAACTTTTCACAGTCGTGTTTAAAGCTAAGAAATATCTCCATCTGTGCACTAGCTTGGTTCAGCGTCAGAAATAAACAAGCTGTATTGTACGTGAAATATTCTCATTGCTACTACAACCCAATGGCTGCAACATAGTGTCTGCAGTGCTGACAAGTCTGGAAGAGTCTTATCTACAAGCCCTGGCCTGTCTTTCAAATCTGCTTGATACTGGAAACAAAGTACCATGTGTTTGGGTTTCCCCAGATATATTTAATCTTTTTTTGCACTGAAAATGTGTCCAGGCAGAGTGAGTGGTGCTGTACATCTGTCAGGGGGTGCAAGGCACAGGATTACGGCTAGACTCCTGACCACGCAGAAATCCCAGACACAGTTACTCTGCGTATGCATTTCTAACGTCAGTACACACAGAGTTAGCCTGGAACTTGGGATTTTACACACAGCGGAACCTCTATTGCAATATGTTTGATTTTACACACAGCTGAATCTATATTGCACAAAGAGTCCCATAATTTCATGGTACTTTCTGATTCCATACAAACGCTAGCCTACAGCACCCACCGTACCTAGACCAAACTAACAAACACATGCAAAAAAGTCACAGTTCAGTGTACATATCCATTTTAATTTTGGTCATAACCTACACAAGCCTAACCCCATTACTGGAGTCTATATTTAACAGCAAGAGTTTGTTTCCTCGGTTTCCAAATAAAGGAGTTTTTTATGCTTGTTACCCTGGCAATCTCAGCCTGCAGTTTTGCAATCCAAGCTATGTTATAAGCTGTTCAGTTTGTAAAACAGCAAGAATGAAGGCTTGTATTTCTGAGTTGTTAGAGCCTTCCTTGGCTTCACCGACAAGCTAATGGATGAGTGACTTGTGGCAATCCATAACAGCGAGCCAAAGCAGCCTGCAGAACTAGACCTGAACTAGATCACACTGCCTCATAGTCTGCAGGATTTACAGCTACAACTTGAACAGCTGTCACCTTTTCCTTGCCTGTGACAGAGCGAGGAGAACTGAATCTGCTGTTTCCTGACCTTCTCACAGATGTTTCCTACTCCTCAGCCTCTCCTAACTTAGTTCTTGTACAGTTCAGTAGACACTGTTTTCCCTGCGTCTGCTTCCATAAACAATCACTGAATGTTGCATTTCGTCAGCTGAGACAAAAGAGGTCAGTGCGCGCCATGCTGCTACACAAACACCCAGTGTCAGGACATTCCTCTGACCTTCAAATATGGCATCCTTTTTTATTTGAATTTCATGCATTACTGTGAGTTTTTATGCTTTCCCGATTCTGTAAGATCATATATTACTCTGTCATAATTAATGCACCAAGATTAAATGGCTATGCATTAAATTAAAAGCAGGAAACAGAAAAAGAATGAAACAAGTCCCACATCTGCTCATTAAATTAGTATGATATCAGCTGTGAGCTAAACTTGTCAGAAAATTGAGCTGTTTTACTCAAGAAGATTTATCAACAAAGCTTTTACATGGAAGAACTGTGACCTTTAGTTAGCACTATACTTTATTCTTTGGACTATGTTCAGGAGCTAAACTAACTTTGACTCTTGGGGCAAAACAAAATAAGCAATAAAATATCTTCTCTATGTAATAAAGAAAAATTCTTTGGGCAGCTGGAAGATGTTAGTGCTTTAACACATACATATTTTGGGAATGGTTTAATGAACCATAAAAAAATACAGTGGTCTAATTCTGAAAAGTTTAATATATTAAATACACAAATATTTATACATGGAATAAAATCATGGTATGGGAAAGACATCTTCATTCAGCGCTTATTTAAAGATCTATGAATCAATGACAGGAATAAATTCTCCGATGTCATACAGTTATTCGGTTCCTTTAGAGCTAGAAACAGCTCTCAGGATTGCCTTCTTGGGCAATGGAAAATATGGGCCATTCATACCGCTACTTCTTATGCCAGCCGCTCCCTCATACCTTTCCCTTTTCTCCATGTAAGCTGTGACAATATCAAGCTCATTTACATTACCTGAACCCTTAGGAAAATTGAGCTTTTTAAGCAAGACGCATCTTGGAGAATTTTTTGTTATGTACTTTAGTCTAAATGATTGGTATGAACAGCACTGCTGGAGCTGGATTTCTTACCGCGGTAAGAAGTTATCAGCCTCACCTTTTCATTCCATTTCACTTTCTGAGATGTCTGCTGAGTTGTGCCAATTAAATTGTTTTCAGAGCCATGTAATAAACGAGGCTGCTGTGATCCCCCCCACATCAACGTGGGCACAGAAATATGCACATGGGCACAGCTAAGAAGGAAGGGACTTCTTTAGGGGAGTCAGTGGTGATTTAGATCTATCTCAAACTACAGCCTGGTGATGGTGTTTTGACAGCTTTGGCCTAAGCCAAAGGTGTCACAGTTCCCTCTGGTCACTTGTTTCCTCCCATCCCTTGATGCCAAAACTAGCAGAGTGAGCTAATTCCAAGAGGTAAACTTGCAGAATATGACCTTTGTCTAGGTTTCCTGCTGGCTTAGGAAGGCAAGAAAGTTCACTGCAGGGTCAGACCAGCAGAAAAGAGGTTGTAAACCCCTGAAACTAGGAGCCAGAAGGTGTGGGGCAGCTTCCTCCTAACATCAAGTTTGGTCAGCTTGAACTGATGTGGAAAGGGAAGTGCAAAGGGGCAGCGTTTCACTGGGAACAAGTCTGTGGCTTTCAAAAGGCAGGCAGTGGGTAGGGGTCAGGGGAAAGGCAAGCTGTTACCTTACAAAATTTTGACTGATTAGCTGGGAAGCTTTGGGGACCAACAGTTAAATGTAAGTGACTAACTGATGCCTATGATGTTATTTCTTTGGTTTTCTGCTTCACGTAAAAGTAATTACATTTTAATTTTATTCCATTATTTTGTCAAAGTGAAATGCAGCTTCAGTCCTTTAGTACTATGAAAGGGCAAAAGACCTTAGTATTGCTATCACTGATTCAAGCATTGATTAAAATTTGGGGGGGGGGCGGGGAAGGAGTTAAGCAGAATGGATTTGAGGAAGAAGAGGCAAAGAAACCAAAGTCATCTGTGTAAGATAAAACCCGCTGGCTAAACTCCTTTGCATTATGTCCACAGCTACATAAATCAAAATTCTACTGACTCGGCACCCAAGTTATCTTTGGGTCCTGTGAGTAACTTGGTTAAACTATTTGGTTAGGTTTCTACAACGCAAAGGAGCTTTCAAGGTTACTTTCTTCTGAGTTTCTACAAATAGTCTTGTGTTTGATGAAAAGCTCTCAAGAGAAACTCACATGCCTAATAACATCTGAGCTAGCCAAACTAAAAAACATTTCTTGGAATCCTATTTAATGGTTACTCCCAGAGAAGATGTTAACTTATACAGTCCTCCTGCCACCTTCGGCTCTCACCAAAGTCCAGAGACCCTTCCAAGCTCAGCTGTTCTGTGACTCCGTCAAAATGAGTTAAACTACTCCGGCCTCAAGGCTGCAAACACCACAGCTAGGGGTGATCTGACAAGAGTGTGATTAACTAAACATCAAGGACAAAAAGAAATTGCTGTCTCTGAATAACATCACCCTAAGCCTGGGGTCTAAGCAAGCCAGATGAATCGCCCACCAGCAGTACTTACTTCCTTCCATAGACTCCAAAGGGAGCTCACAGGGACTAGCTGTGACTCGTACGTTTAACTCCTACACATCTGGAACTGAATGATGAAAAGCTCTTGCTTAGTAATAAGAGACAGCTGTATCTGTCTTCAGAGGGACTACAACAAGTTGTGGACAACCCTGCAATCTGCGTTTATACCGGAGCAATAATCATGAATGGACAGATTTCAATTAGCCTCTGTTAAAGTGGGTACTATTAGTAGCAGCACTGCTGATACTCCACATACAGCTCCCATTGGTAGCTCTTTTCTCCCCTGTAGCTGGGTTTTGTTCTTTTATTTACTTATTCTGGTTTGGGGGTTCTTCTCTTTATTATTATTATTCAGATTGGTGCTTCTTGTAACTTCTTGTAACATCTACCAGTAACAGTGCTCTGACCAGGAGGTTGGAGTAGATGAACACCCTTCCATTCTGAATGATTCCGTGCAATATTCTTTTTCCCCTCCATCATTTGTAGGCAGTGACAAATCATGGGTAACTCTGAACGGGAGTGAATGTAACTGAGAATGGTGAGGCTCCCACTCCCATCCGTGCGAGCTGTTCCCTGGAAATCCCATCTGGCTTGCCACATTCATTTCTTACTTTTCTTTATAGGTGGGAACCTTAAAAACATTTAAAAATACAAAACATAGTATTTTGAGAACAGCATCACCTCCCCTTCACTGACCCCTGAGGCACACCAAGATTACGATCTGTGGTATTCTAAGATCTCACAGTAGTTTGATGATCTGCTTCTCACAAGATTCACCTTCCCTTCAAATGAGAAAAGAAAATAATGAATGATTTTTCCCACAGAAAAAAAATCATACCAAAATAGTGATGGCAGCCACGGCAGAATTTTATCCTTAGTTCTATTAGAATTTCAAAGCAGAAGGTATACTTGTGCTACACTATACTAAAATAGGGTTTACAATTTAAATCATAATTATCCCTGAAAGCTAATTCAAAATTGCTGGCATTTTATAATGATCATCCAAAGATGTGAAATTCTGTAAAGCAACTAGAGCGTTCTCAGACTTCACAACAAGACTACTTTTAATGTAATTATAGCAATTAAGACCCTTCTATTAATAACTTTCTTTTCAGATTAACAAGCCACTAATGTAGTAAAATATAAAGAGGTTTCTAATTACAGTGACAACATTGTGATTTTTGAAAACTGTTTAATAATGTGAGATAAATGACTGCCAACTTGCATTAAGATGTTTTAGGAATCCTGCATAGACCTGATGTTTGATAATTCTGTTTTGAAGACATGATTTGAATTGCAAATTGTATTCAAAGGAAAGTGTAGCATTCTTCTGCCAGAAGGAGTAGAATCTTTATTTGCAGTGCTGAGCAGACCTTTAAAAGCATAGCAGCACTTGATAAAACAAGTCTGTAATTTGTTGTTATTTAATGTAGCTGGCCATCTGATGAAAAGCACGGTGATGACAGAAAAATTTCTCTTCATAATCTGAGAGGATCAAAATCTTAAGTGAATTATCTGGTTTAAACACAGTATTCTCTCAATAGGAAAGATAAGCTAGTCCACAAGAAATAAATAAATATATGTTATTTGATTTAGCATCAGGAAATTGTAAAGTGTTGGAACTGAGTTTCTGTTTGATTGTTTCAGAACACTGTATCTATTTTTGGTATATACGAAGTTACTCACTCGCTGTATAGGAAGCTCCTGGATTCTTGAATACTTTTTTTTCAAATGTTATACGGGTTTAAGGAAGAGTTATTATTCATATTTTATATATGAATACGAAGATACAGTTACATCAGATTTCTCAAAGAGAAATCAGTAAGATGTAAAGAATGTTAGGTGACTACTTTTCTGATTTTTTAATCTGCAATACACTATTCAGAGTCATGTAACCTTTTCAGGTTACTGAGCCTAGGGTGAATGCTCGCTGAGCTACATGGCATTCACAGGTTTCAGACTGAGATACCAAATCACGACAAGTTTTTGTGAACACAATTTTTCAGAAGTTTATAATATGGCAAAGTTAGATTCAAATTCACCTATTATTCACACACCATGGAAAGAGAAAACTCAGGCTTACTTTCTGAAAAAAATTCAAGTATTCATTGCACAGATTAGAAGTGCTGCTTACAGTTGGATGCATTTTTTGAGGGCATAACTGAATTAACAAAAAGGCAGTTTTACTTCATCTGATGTCATTTGTGAGGCTGGGCTAAACTTGACAAATAGGTTTTATTAAAAAAAAAAAAAGCCATTTACAGGGGACTTTTGCAAAACCAGAAAAGTTAAAAAAAGACTTTTACAAAACTTTATCTGCTATGCAGAATGAAGTTTCCAGGGATTATAGAAATTTCCCAGTTTATATATTCTAAGTGTGACTACACTCGCAACTATCCCATATTAAAGGGAGTGGATAATTAGCCAGAAGCAGGGGGTGCTCCTTCAGCAGGGCTTCAGCACAAAAAGGGATATATTAGAAAAAGAACATTTCTTGTCAAAGCTCTTCTGCTCAGTGTAAAATATTTTAAGAACATACTTGGTGAGACAGAATGTTTCCTTGCCTTAGAGGTTACAGGATTTGTGTGGGAGATTCAGTATAAAAAGACACAGTATTAGATGAAGATCTCCCATACTACTACAGTTGAAGGTCCTGACCACAAGACTATCCAAAAGGAGATCTGTACATCCACTTCACTTGTTTGCTGGATGTAGCCATTCACTTCTATTCAAAATGCTTCCAAAATGAGAATAGGCACAAGAATTTTTATCTCTGACAAAAGAAGGCAAAATAATCTCCAGAATTCATGTTTTAGGAAACACCTTAATTATCTGGCATTAAAAATAAATCAACTTCTTTCTCTCCTCTACCGTTCCACATCCACGAGCAAATAAAAGAAAAAAGAAATGACAATAAACAATTTTTTAAAGAAGAATTATACCGGGATGTGAGGCAGCAAAGCTTTCCTCTGAAACGGTTGATGTTTGACAAAGTCACAACAAACTGAAAATAGACTCTGTACTGGGAAGTGTTGGATAGTCTTGGCTGATGGTACTGTATTTTGTCATTCATGGAAAAATGAGCAAAGAAAGAAATGAAAGAAAAAAACACTGAGAGGCAGACATGTACTTGGGCACACTGACTGCTGACTTTCTTTTCTTGTGTACCTTTTTGTATATATTATTGCCTTAGTAAGATAAATGCAAGATGCTATCAAGCTGTATTAAAATACCTTTTTTGAGAAAGAAAGGCAACACAGGGATGAGAAAAGTAAACTAAGACTTCAGTCGCCCCATATAAGGGAATGGGAAGAAGATGGAAACTAAATAACAGAGAGCAAAGGGTAAGAGAATGCATACATAGAAAAAAAACAAGCGAAAATGTACGAAAAGCTCTGATCTGATGAACAATGTTGTTCATACTCTTTCTTTTTAATAACGTCTTGTGAATTTTTTAGTCTTTACCAGTAAAACAGTATAGCTGGTGCATATATAAAACAGATGTCAGAAATTCTGCTGTAATTTTACATGCCTAATACAGACAGAAAAGAAGAAACACACTACATGGGCAATGAAGTGAAAACACAAAATGAGATATAACTTCAACTGCTTCTATTTTCTTCAGCATTAATGCATCATATTCTATCCAAAAGCTTTGAGATAGCAATACACCCATTGCTCATTAGAACTAGATGCTTGACCAGTGAATGATTTGTTTTTCAGTCTTTAGCTTATATACTGTAATTATTTTACTACTGCCCATTGAACAAGCCCGAATCTAGACTGTACTTCAAGGTGTGCAGACATACTGATAATCGTTGGGACTCACAGACTTGTTTTTGTACAACAGACAGTTTCCCAGTGATACAGTATAGAAGACATGAATTCTGGAGTGTCTCCTGAACAACCAGCTACCCATGCTTGCCTCTGCCTGACCCATCTTCAAGGTCCAATCCCTAAACTTCTTGGTGTCCCCTCTGGACACTATTTTGTAGTAAAGCTGTCTTGCAGCTGTATTTAATAGTACTACTGCTCCTGTTTCTGCAATGACTTCTCCCTTTATCTGGCCCCCTCATTCTGGAGTTCCATGAGAACTTCTCCACTCCCAGCTACACCATCATGCCCCTCTCCTTCTGCCCTCTGTGGTGTTTGATTTCCTGCACAACCAGTTCAGCTCACTAAGATGATGGGAAACTAATTAATCAAAAGACAAGTGCATTTCTCCTGGTCTACTGAGTTGAACTGGCTACCCAAGGAATCAGAGGAGCACCAGAGGTGGCACAAGACAGGTCATGAGACTGTGCAAAGGGCAGCAGGGAGGGAAGAAGGGAAGAAAGGGAACTGCTGCTTTATTCAGAAACGGTTGTTAGATATGATTAGTTGTCTTCTCTAATTGCTCCTCATCTACATAGGTACCTTTATTGAATTATTTTTTTAAGTACATGAAAATCTTTCAATTGTCCCCAAAACACGCTTCTTAATTGTATGCAAGCCAATAAACCATTTAAAGTCACGGGCACTATGTGGCTGTGTGAAGCTAAACACACAGGCAAACCACATAGGACAAGACCTAACAAAGACCTAATGCAGTAAGTGTACATAAGCATCAGCCTGTGGCTGAACTCATGCCTTTGTAGGCTCTTTGTTGCTTTTGAAAATTCTTTTTCATTTGCTGAAAATGCAGTTTGCCCTGATTCTTGATCTGTTCTTGAGACGTCACCTTTTTTTTGTAGTGAATACCACTCCTGCAGATCAGTCCTCTTCAGCCATGCTTTTCATCTGTTTCAGAGCTAGAAAACCTACAAAGTCCTTGAAGTCAAACATACAGTGGCCAAAGTGAATCACATGCCACAGATACAAATAACATGTTTTTCAATTTAAATGAAGGCACAAAAGTAGGGAAATTCCCTGCACCAATGGCTTAAGAATCTCAACTAGAATTCTCACCTGCTGGATTAGGGCCTAAAAAATTTGTATTAAAATAGGGGCAGCAAGTGCTAGACTCATAGCAAAGTCATATCATTATATGACACCACTTAAGTGTGAAGAAGGATTAGAGTGCAGTAGAAAATCTTCCAGGACTGAAAAAAAAAAGAAGGGGCAAGCCCAAGCAGGGAGTTTACCTACTGTAGTTTAGATAATTGTCCTAATTTTGATTTTTTTTCTGTATACCATACATAACAGTAGAAACTATAAATCATTTCCAGTGAGACTAGTCCTTTGACAAGCTGTAAGTTACTGGATAAGATCTCAAATTGGTACCTTTCTGGTTGAGCTAAGAGTGGGTTTGATCAGTGACAGAAAAAACAAGAGCATCTGATCTATTGATGTGTCAGCTTAGAGATGTATGACCCTAATGACAACCTCAGTCCACTTAAGAGAAAAATTTCTGCTTGCAGGGCCAAGCCAGAAGTTTTTTCAATGCCTATAAAAGGAGTCTCATATGCAGGAAAGCTGATGATCAGTACTTGTTTCCTAAGACTTAACAGGCTTGCTTTACCTCAGATCTAGGTGGCAAATATCCTAAGAGTCTGTAATTATGAATGGACACATAAAGAATTCAATTACCTATTAATGTTCCCTGGCATTTGTAGTCACAAAAGTGACTTTTACTTACTTCCAATAGTGTTAGACATCACCTCTGCAAGCCTAGGTTTAAGTTATTAAACATACATTATAGCAAAAGAGTCACTATGTTTCCATCCAGCTGGTACTTACATTATCCTTTTCTAGACATTATATACAGTCTTGATGTAAATTCTTACTAATGGAAAATCTGAGAACTGCAGAACATTTGCTGAGCTCTCTTGCATGGGAAAGAAGCCAAAGAATTGCTCATAACATTATATTGTCAGCAGAGCTGTATAGGAAATTATTTCCCATGCCATAGTTTTGGGAGAGATCAAAAATTGTCTTGCATTGCATTGGAATGAAACCAAGAATGTTCAAACTGAGAAACCTGGCAGAAACTCCCCTTGCCCTTTACTTAACTAACTACCCCCATAGTGAAAGTGAAAAAGTGAAAAAAATCAACATGTGAATTTATAACCAAAGTGAAAAAATTCACCATAGTAACATTTTTCAAGTCTGAGCCAGGTAGAGCAGGTTCACATATTGGTCTTCTGTAACTCACGTAAATACCTTACTCCTAGGTGAGATGGAAATATTTTTCCTGTGTTCTCTCACTGTGATCAGAAATTCCACTCCTAGCATCTGAATTCCTGCAGAAAGTTTTGATTTCAAAGAACTGGCCTGCTCTCATGATAAAATAAAAACTGTTTGGGATAAAATTTCCAAATAATTCTAGTTTCAAAATTTTGCTACTGGAGATTGAGAGACCTCTGACGCAATTTTCAACAACAAAAAGGGTTTAAACTCATTGACTTAGGTAAAGTCAATGCAGCTAATAGACAAACATCACATTTTTGGATCTCATCAGATGGAAAATACAAGTGTCTAGATAGGTGTCCCAAATCAAAGTGAAATATTAGAATCCAACAGAAATTATAATGAGGAAAAACTGCCTTAACAGAATTCCTAAAAAAAAAAAAAAAAAAAAAAAGATCATATTTGCCTTTAGCTATTTTTTCACATCTTCAGGTGAAACAGCACCTCTCAGTACTGTCAAAAATCTAGTAACAGAATCACAGAATGGCTGAGGTTGGCAGGGACCTCTGGAGGGCATCTGGTTCAACTCTCCTACTCAAGCAGGGCCACCTCCGGCACGTGGCACAGAACCATTTCCAGTTGGCTTTTGGATATCTCCAAGGAGGGAGACGCCATAAACTCCCTGGACAACTTGTGCCAGTGCTCAGTCACCCTCACAGTGAAAAAGTGTTTCCTGATGCTCAGAGCGAGCCTCTTGTGTCTCAGTTTTTGCCCATTGCCTCTGGTCTGTAACTGGGCACCAGTGAAAAAAAAAGCCTGGCTCTGTCCTCTCTGCGCTTTCCCTTCAAATATTTACAAATATTGAAGAGATCCCCCTGAGCCTTCTCCAGGCTAAACAGTCCCAGCTCTCTCAGCCTTTCCTCGTGTAAGAGATGCTACAGGTTTTTAAGCGTACATGCTGGCTTTCACTGGACTCTCTCCACCAGACCTGTGTGTCCCTTGTACCAGGGCGCACAGAACTGGCCACAACACTCCAGGCACGGCCTTACTAGTGCTGGGTAGAGGGGAACGATCATCTGCCTCAACCTGCTGGCAATACTCCTCCTAATGCAGCTCAGGATACCATTTGCCTTCTTTGCTGCAAGGGCACGTTGCTGGCTCGTGGTCAACCTGGTGTCCACCAAGACTCCCAGGTCCTTTTCTGCAATGCCGCTTTTCAGCTGGTCAGCCCCCAGCATGTACTGGTGCCTGCAGCTGTTTCTTCCCAGTTGCAGGATTTTGCAGTTCCTCTTGTTGAACTTCATGACGTCCCTGTCAGCCCATTTCTCCAGCCTGTCAAGATCCTTCTGGATGCCAGCGTGACCCTCTGGTGTATCAGTCCCATCTCCCAGTTTTGTGTCATCAGCAAGTTTGCCGTGGATACACTCTGCCCCATCACCCATTAATGAAGATGCTGCTCTCATCTACCGAGCCAGTCATCTCAACATAAAAAGTTATCAGGCTGGTCAAGCATGACTTCCCTTTGGGCAATCCATGCAGACTATCTTTTTGTCCTTTATGAGCCTGGAAATGGTTTCCAGGATTACCTGCTCCACCACCTTCACAGGGATAAAGGTGAGGCTGACTGGCCCATAGTTCCCTCAGTCCTCCTCCTTCCTTTTTCTAAACATAGGAGCAACATTTGCTTTCCTCTAGCCTTCAGGCACTTCTCCCAGTCACCATAACTGATCAAAAATTATCAATGGACCTCACAATGATATCATCCAGCTTCCTTGGCAGTCATGGGTACCTCCCATCAGGGCCCACAGACTTACATATATACATTTTGCTTGTGTATGCCCTGGCATGATCTTATTCCACCAAAGGTACATCTTCCTTGCTCTAGTCTTTCCCCCTGGTCTCTGGGATTTCTGAAGGCCAGTCTTATTACTAAAGACTGAGGTGAAGATGGCTTTCAGTACCTCAGCCTTTTTCATGCCCTGTGTCACCAGGGCCCCTGCCCCATTCAGCAGCAGACGCATTTCCCCTACTCTTCCTTTTGCTACTTGTGTACTTAAGAACCCCTTCTTGCTGCTTTTGACATAACTTCTCAGGTTCAACTCCAGGTGAGCTTTGGCCTTCATGCCTTTGCATGCTCAGGCAGTGCCTCTGTATTCCTCCCAGGTTATCTGTCCCTGCTTTCACCTTCTGTACATTCCCTTTATGTTTGAGTTTGGCCAGGAGCTCCTTGTTCATCCATACATTAAATATTTATGGAAACTTACTATACAATAAGCTTTTCAAAGAACAGAAAGTGTAGCTCTGGCTTAGTATTTTTCTGATACCATATTTAAAAAATTTTAATAATACAATTTATGATACATTTTGAGGGGTTTTTTTGGTCTAAGTAAATTTACCTTAATTGGAGATTTAATAATGCAGGAACTTTCTCCAGGTTGGCATCACTGATTTTGTGACTGGGACTAAAAAGCAGAGATGAATTAAAGAATTAGCTCCGTTCTCCAATACCT
This sequence comes from Falco peregrinus, assembly GCF_023634155.1. Taxonomy (NCBI): domain Eukaryota; kingdom Metazoa; phylum Chordata; class Aves; order Falconiformes; family Falconidae; genus Falco; species Falco peregrinus. The sequence goes on along the minus strand of NC_073726.1, from coordinate 13,748,373 downwards.
AATTTCTGACTTATACCCAGTAAACGACTAAAAAGCCTAAAAGTTACACACTATAATGCTTGGCTTCTACACTTGGACACCTAAAGCACACAGAGTTCATGGAGCAGTTCCATAATCCAGAACAGACTCCAAGCCATGAAACACTGAGCAAGCAAAGAACCACAGTCAGCAAGCAGCTGCCTCCCAGCTTATCTGAATCACCCATACTTGATAGAAAACATCTCTGCCAGCGGGGAAACACAGCCTCCTCCCATCCCGGTTCTTTCAAAGAACAAAGCATGGCTCATTCTTTCCTGTTAGAAAAGATTTTTCTTTTATTGCTTTCTTCCCTTCTCTTTTTGCCTCTAATACTGTCCACAAGGTAGAAGATCTAGGTTCAAGTTCCTCTTCTGATTGAAGGAAGCTTTGATTTTCCCAGCAAGTGCCATAACTGTGACGCCACAGCACATTTTTCCACAATTTTGCCACTGTTTCAAGAACAGAAGAGTCAGAGGGACAGAGATGAAGAACAAGAAAGAGCAGGATTGTAGCCTGTGTTAGAGGTTCTTTGGATAACGAGTTGTCCTCAATTGTAAAACTGTAGGCTTACTCCATACTTGGTGAATGTAGGTCTTGGGACTGCGTACCTGCTAACTTAGATATACAAACCACTCTCTCACTACCTCAATGGGCCTCTTTTTCTCTTCTGTACAGTGGTACTATTGCAAAAGCGTAGTTAAAACATTTTGTTTAACTGTGTAGCCAAAGTCTGCCAGCTAGGCCACAGTCCTAACAGATGGAAGCTGTAGTTTGAATCCCCGTCGAGGGGGATTACAATTTTGTATTCCAATTTGGGAACAAGTTCACTATCTACTCGGGCATTACAGAAAAAGTGGGGCAGTCTGTTCTCACTGAATTCTTTTAAAAAAGCAATAGCTGTTATTGAATTTTGTAAGGATCTTAAAGCAGCCTCTATTTCACGTGTGGTCTCAAACTTCCTAACACATTAAACCTCTCTGAATTGTTAAATACAAGAAGTTTAGTCCATAGAACTTGACTGGATCAAGCACGAAACCGGTGTCAAATTACTCTGTCATTCACAGAATCTCAAATCTAAGTAAGCAAAAAGTAATACATTTAACGAACAGCGGAGAACTAAATATAGGCTTAGCTGGAAAGCAGATACTCAGTAATGCAGTAAGATTTGTATCTTTTGGTTTAGGCACCCAAGTGCCCTTCTGGGTTTTTTACTGGACCTACCTCAAGACATTCTAGGTAACATTCCCTTGTTCTATCCAAATGGATACAAAAAGGCAAATGTTATTCCTTTCTCAAACTGAGATTTTTTGTAAAAACAAAATTAGTGTATTAAGCCACTTAGAGGCAAGACAGACTCCTATATTTATATTGCACTTAAGAATATACTTACAAAAAAAATAATCTTAAAAGCACACAGTTTCATTAGTTGTAACGTACGAAGCACCGAGTAAACAGTGCAACTAGAAGAATTTAGATGGAAGCTAGTCTGAAGTATTTGCTTCAAAGTTTAAACAAATGAACTGTTTATTAAATAACAGCTTTACTAGAAACAAATTTTCAGCATTGCTAAGTCATTGTAACACTACCCTTTCTCACATACAAGGATAAACTTATAAATCTTATAATATCATGTATTATATGGACTTATAATCTACATATCTAATGTTTTGAGATACATAGTTACTCCAAATGCATTCATCATTATGGTATCTAAGTGCAAAGAAAATCATAAAACCAGGAAGACAATCTGACAGATCATCCATTCTCTGTTTTCTGGGTTCCCAGAAGTGTGTATGGTAGAAGTATTAGCTTTTTCCCATCTTCTGCCTGTTGTCTCCATGAACTTTGTTGTGGGAAAGTTGATGCTGCAATGTGTCTTATTCTTCCTTCAAAAAATACTAATATTTAAAACAGCTGTTCTGTATTTCCTAGGAAGTTATGAGAAAGCCCAGCTCTCTGCCCTGGGACATTTCAGTGCTGTGTGAGCCTGGCATCTTCAGAATCCTTAAGGGGAAGAGCTATACAGGATCACATTCACAAAATACAAAGTTATTTCTGCCAGGCTAATTAAAGTCATAGAAAACACAGAAAAGAATTAGAATCTTACAATGCATTCTTTATTGATCAAGGTCTCAGAGTAACTGTGTTCCAAGAACAATCTGCTGGTTTGCAAAATAGAAGTCTCACATTACTGTCTGCATTTTCCATTACTTGCACAAATTTGTAGGCTCCATTTACAAATTCATAGATAGGAAGGCTGTTAAAGTATACTATATTTTGGCACTAAATTACACAATTGAAAGATGCACAAATCAAAACCAGAACATCTCCAGCTCAAGAGGTTCAAGAAAAATATAAGCAAAGAAGTTATTATTAAGCCAGCAGTATCATAGCTTGGGGGGGGGAGAAGAAAAATGACATGATCAAAGCTATTATTTTGCTATTATTCTCAGGGAGATAAGAATAAGCAAAATATACCTAAATCATACAAGATTTCGTTTCACCTTTTTAACTTCCTAAAATGAAAATATGCTTCTACATCCATTCCCAAATGGAAAGCATATAATGAGGACTATGATACTTTCATTTCTCTGCTTAGCACAGTCAAAGTACCTAGCGAGTCTTTGTAATTGCTGGCATTTTTCACTATTGCATTATATCATTTGACAACGCATTCACTGAACAGGAGTAATCTCCTGCTTAGTCCTTTGATTTTAGTCTGAGGAAGCTGTGAACATGGATGGTATTCAAACTATACGGTCCCAGGCATACCAACTCTTCAGGCACTCTTAACTTCCCCTGGTCTTTCATCCCCCAAATCAGCAGGAAGGAACTACTAAACCAAACAAAACAGAATGAGAGCAAGAAATTAAAAACAACATTTTAAACCAAAACAAAATTCATGCAACAGCCCTTATTATTCACCTCTCTTCAGAACAGGCACACACTGAGCACAGCAGCATTACCTGATGGTCTATGTTCTCTTATTTTTTCTGTTACAGCTTGAGACCATCCTCTCTTAGTTTTGTATTGAACTTCTAGGCCAAGGACTGCTGTATAGATTCATTAGTAGGAGCGGTTGGCCCATACCATACACCATGATGCCTGTGCCAGCAGAAAAGTCAGAGTTTTGCTTCTACCCATTAACAGACAACAAACAGACCCAGTCTCATTTTCATTTTGTTAAAAACATCTTTCAACAAGTGATGGCAGATCAAAAAATTAAACACTGAAAGAGAAGTATGTTTGGCCTCCAGGGAAGATGACCTAAGAATTACTTGAGAAAAGCTGGTATTGTGTGAAGAGAAAAATTAGTTTAGACAGATAAATGACAAAATAGTCTACCAAATTATTCACCACCACTGTCTAGGGTAGCTGTAAAGTCTGTATGAACATTTGTTACTTTTTCCAAAGATCACAAGAAATATGAAGGAAGAAAATATTTATGGAAGTATTCAATCTTGCAAATGTTTGATTATTCTGTCATTTTATGTTACATATGCATGATATATAAAATATATTTTATCAGCGACATCCCAGGACTGAGCACATTCATATGAGTTTGAAGACTAGAATTAAAGTCTACATGTTTTTTCACAATATCCATCCAGCACCAGCAGGAGAAAAAACTGTCGTTTGGTTCAATAAATAGGAAAAAAATCACTGCTGTAAAACATGTGGTAACCCATGATGAGATCAGGTTCTGGTGCATCGAAATCTCTTGAGTGGATGCAGGCGAAAGCAAATCCACAGGGGCAAAACCCGCCATTTCCCCCAGGGGTAGCAGGGCTGAGAGGGAGCAGAGTTGGGCCACAGAGACCGCGTCGAAGAGTGGTTCTGTGCAATTGCAGCGTTTGGGCTGGGCAGAGGGTCGGCAGCGGGGTCTGGGCTGGGCAGAGGGTCGGCAGCGGGGTCTGGGCTAGGCAGACGGAAGGTGGGCAGCGGGGGCTGGGCTGGGCAGGCCAGCAGTAGGCTCCTGCCCCAGCTGCCATACCTCACCCTTGGCCGCCACCTGCACAGCAGCCCTGCTCCCCACCCGGCCCTTTACCAATGGGCACAACCAACTCTCCTGCGTTGCCTCCTCGACAGCTCGGCCCCGCAGGGTGAAACTTTCACTGCTTTTACCAAGGCGTGCCCAGCCCGCCCGCAGCACGGCCCGAGCACGGGCAGCCCCTGGCGGCTGGGGCCCGGCCCCTGCAGGCACGGCCGCGGCTGTGGGCACAGTCGGCAAGGCGAGGGCTCGCCCGCGCTCCGCGCCCCCTCTTACGCATGTCAATAAATCATCGCAGTCCGAGACTTTTCCTTCCGCCCCCTCTTTCGGCAGGCACCGCGTTTCCAGGCGTCTGTAACTCAAAGGTAAACCGCCGCGCCAGCAAACGCCTTGCCCTGAGCTTATCGTCCCGCCGGGGATGACTCAGGCGCCCTGCCCGCGGGCAGCCCCAGCCCGGCCCGGCGAGGATGACTCAGGCGCCCTGCCCGGAGGGAGCCCCGGCTGCCCCGCCGCCGGGCCGAACCGAGCCGAGCCGAGCCGGCAGGGCGGCGCGGCGGCGGCGGGTGATTGGCTGGCGGGCCGGCGGGGGCCGGGCGGGGGCTGGCTGCCGCCCTGCCTTTGTTCGGCTGCGGCCGCTGCCGCAGGGCAGCGGAAGTTTGAGCGCGGCGGCGGGCGCGAGGGGCGGCGGGAGCCACCTCACCTCCGCGCACCGCAGCCGGGCACCGCCGCCGGGAGCCGCCCCGCACCCCGCCCCGCTCCGGAGCCCGGCCCGGCGGCAGCATGGACCTGGAGAGTAAAGTCAAAAAGGTAAGGTGGGGGCTGCCCGCCGAGTTACCTGCCGCGCCGGCCCGCGTCCCCCTCCCCAGGGAGTGGCGGCCGCGGACCCGGGTCGCTCCCCGGGCGCTGGGGCGGGCGGCGGGGCCGTGTGCCGCTCCCGGCGGGCTGCTCCTCCCGCTGGGGCTCCGCCGCCCCGTCTGAAGGCGTGAGGGGTGGGGGGCTGCCGGCGGGGTGACCTCCCGCCGCCGCCGTGTCCTCCTGCCGTCGCCGCGGCCTCAGGCGGAACAAAAAGCTGCTCCCGGCGCTCGGTGAGGCGCAGCGCTCCGTGTCCCAGGTAGGCGGGTGGGTACCCCTGCCCTGTCAGGCAAGTGAAAGCGTGTATCCCCTTCCCCCCCCCCAAAAAAAAAAAAAAAAAAGAAAAGGCAGACAACCCGCTAGGATGTAATAGTTATGTTCAGGTACGTGCTCTGTGTGTGCAGGTGTGTGTGAAACCCAAATTACATCCATCCGAAACGCTGTTCGTGGATATGCTGAAGATGAATTCCAGACCTTTGATGTCACTAGCCCCCTACAAACGCGTTGTCAGCGTCTGTACGGATTGCCCTCCCGAAACAGTAACTCAGGGTTGTGTTGTGGGTTCGGTTTTTTTAAAGGCATACTGACTAGTTAGTTTGGAGTCAAGCTGGGAAGAAGTGAAGGGTAAGTAACAGGAAGGGATAGGTAGACCCGTTGTATTGGATCACTTTCCAAAACTCACTATTAAAACTTTCATATGCAAAACCGACTTCACGTGGGATGTACTTCTAAAATTTTTAAACTAAATGCAGCACTTAAGCGATGAATTCTTTTAGTAAAAACTTCTTTACAGTATCTGTTGTGACACCTTGATGAAGGCAGAAGGAGCTTTGTATATGGACATAGGTTAAATCTATTATGTAACCCTTATTGATATATGAAAACTAGTCTCTTGAAATGTATGTTGTATGATCATGCATGGCTTGTATTCCTAAATCGTTACATTTAAGGGTGCCAACTGGTTTTAAAGTATGCATATGCACTTTTCTATACCTGTGTGCGTTTCCAGCCTGCAAGCTGGAAATGGACTCAGATACGGAAGTATCTGTGCAGTGTGCAAGGCTACCTGTTAAGTCAAGACTGAGTCCTAGTGAAGCCTGTTACCCTCTACTTTCAGCTTTCTTCAAGTGATGTCACCTGGATGAGGGTCCCGGTTTGGAGAAACTACCTATCTCACCCACCCCCTTCAACACTAGGCCATCAGTGATAGATGGGTGTAGCTAAGTACTATCAATGTCGTCAGAAGCTAGTTATGGACACAGGGTTGTGCCCCTTCTGTGACTGCTTGTGTGTAGTGAAAACAAGTTTCTTGAATAGATTTGCTCATATTTTGTAAGCATGATTTGAAACTTAAACTTGATTTCATGGAGCTTGTTCACTCAAAGTTGGTTTTTTTTTTAACTCCAGAAGGGGAGAGATGCATATTTGTGGAAGATAGAAAAATTCTGAATAGGAATGCTCTATTTAAATAGAAAGAAAAAAAGTGCTGTGAAACACTGATAAAATTCTGCTGGTAGTGGAGTCTTGGTGTAAATGAACTTGTGGTTGCTGAACGTGTGCTTTATATTGCACTGTAATTATTGGGTAGTTGTGTGTGTTCTAAGTTTATTTGACTATTTTTGTCATATTTTTCTTTGGTAATTTTTTACTCTTCTCTTTCATCAACTTCAAAGATTCCTGAAGACTTTTCTGAACCAGCTCAGACAGACACGGAAGCTACTGCCACAAAAAAACCCAGCAAAGCTCTGATTGTAGGAAGTAATGTACATTTTCTATTATGTTCAGCTTTAGTATTAATACAGCTAAGAGGTGTTTATGATGTGAAGAACTTCACATTTTCTCTGTTTCTACTACGTATATGTTCAGAAAACTTCTGTTCTTCCCCTGTCTTCACTCCTTTGTTCATATCTCCTCACCACCTCTTTCTTTGTAGCTTGGGTGTGGAGCTCATTTCCCAAGATAACAGATAAAGATTTGTGACAAGTCAGTGCAGGGAGAACTGGGAACCTTTGCTATGTACCAGTGTGTTCAGTACTAAATCTTTCTCTCTTGATTACTGATACTGTAAAAATCTGCAGAAGTCTTTATTAAGTATGCTGAAATGAATAACAGTTCACATGAACTCCACAACAGCTGCATGTCTTCAATCTCCATCCTTCAATTCCTTTTCTCAACCTGTTTGTTTCCTTATCTCTTACTTCTCTCCCCCTGGCCCCCTGCCTTTTGTAGAACATTCTGGAAAGTTTGCAGTCAAGTTTATCAAAACCAGTAAACTACTTGGCCTTTATAACAAATTTGTCTTGAGATAGAGATGTCCATGTCAGATTTGTAGTCCACCAGCAGTAATGGGTTACTTAACCACTCATCATGGTTCTCACCCCTGTCTGTCTTGTACCCTGGACGAAAATAATTTGAGTCCTTTTACAAAATCTGCTTGCTACCTTATGTTAACTTTTTATTTTCTAGTGACTTGTACCTGTTTCCCACCTGGCAAATGGAGGTAAATGTTAGAGAGTAGTGAGTGGCTAACCTGCCTGTTGGGCAGGAAGTTCCAAGAACACTGGGCAGAAGAAAGCAGGAATTGCCATGTTGTCCCTAATTAAGTTGTCCTTCCCTTGCTCTTCTGAACTCAAGTCCAAGGTCAGAAGTTGGCTGTTTCATAACCCTGATGTTCAGCACAGCAGAGGGAAATGAATGCCCAGTGGAGCAGGGTGTGGTATAGAGGCTCAGACACTGCTGATACCGTAGAAAAACTTCTTCCCCTGCCCACAACTGCTAACGTATAACCACAGAGGGTAATGTAACGGAATGTTTTTCTGCTTCTAGAAAACTCTAGAGATGTAGTTTCCAAGGTGATGTTTCTGAGATTTCTCCCAAGTATCAGTACTCCATTCTGCAGTTGTGAGCTTCTGCATTGTCTCTTTGGGAAGCTGCTGTAGGTTTTCAAGCAGCTGGTACTGTACTGGAGAGACATGCGCGTGTATGTGAATAGTACATTTATATTTGTATAGTGTGCAACTTCCCTGTAGTCAGGTCACTATGCTTCGTGGACACATAAAATGACTGGCAGATGCCTAGGCAGTGAAGCTGGGGGGATACAGCTGCAAGGCAGTCTTTTCCACTACTGTGTGAATGCAAAGTCTGATACCTTGCTGTCTGTTACAGTTTCCCTTTAAAAGGGATGGGGAGTTTAAAGCTGACAATAGTTTTCTCCTTTTTCTCAGGAGGAATTGGATTTGCTCTGGCATTTGAGAATTGTGAAGATAGCTTTGTATATTAAAAGAGATTGCACAACAGAGCTGAAGCCTGAAAACAGTAGCTCCAGCTTGAAAAGCACTTGTGCAACAAACAGACCACTAATTCTTCCAAATACAATGTATGCTGTGTTCTCAAACCTTGCTTTGAGGTTATAGGGAGAATGAAGATTTAGTGCTTTTGGTTGAAGACTCTGTTAAAACAAAGTTCTGCTAGTCTGGATTCCTGCCCTGTCTGTCACCTCTGTCAACTTGGTAAAATGAATCAGTAGGTCATGGTCCTGCTAGCAGCATGGTCTCACGCTTCAGTGGAGAAAATAAGATTCTGGCAGCGGGTCTGTTCTGCATAAGGTTTCACAGTGTGGTACTTTCTTTATAAAAGGAACTTTGATTGTGATGGAGAAGGGGCAAAAGAGTTTGGGGAGAAGAGGTACAACTTCTCCGATGTGGAATATCTGCATAGTTCTTTTTCTATGGCATGAGGCTTGGTTTTGTTCTGTTATGGTGGAAAACCAAACGCGGAGTGCTTTAGACATTATTAAGTCAACAACTGTAATACTCCGATAAATTAATGGTGAGTAAAGTATGTATAGGAGCAAAGTCAACTTTTTTCATGTTCTGCAAAGCATGATTTAGTAATACCTGCTGGGCTATGCTTCCTGTTGAGGTCACTGTTTGTTTTTGGTGTTACTGCCATGGAAACCCATGATAGTAGAGCTTTTCTGTTTTTCCTTATGTAGTAAGATCAAGGAAAGGCAGTTTTATTCATGGCTGGGTTTTGCCTGCAAGGAGAAGTATGGAAACAAGTGTGGAGATGTTAACAAAACTGAAGTAGTTCCTCTCACAAGGAAACTGAGTAACTGTTTCCTGCATATGTTGTGTTGGGATTTCCCCCGCTCCCCCTCACACTTTTTTTTTTTTTTTAAATACTGACATGAATAGTTTTCTGCAACGCCTATTTGAACGCACACTGCTGGTTACTTTTTGTCCAGCATTACATGGATATCACCTTGGCAAGGCAAATATGGCACTGCTAAATTAAACTTTTTGATGTTTTTCCTGTGGCAAAAGTACTCCTCAGGTGTTTGACCATAAAATATCACGAAATGCCTGAATAGCGAGCTAAGAATGCAGGACTGCGTGACTTCTAAGATCAGGTGAAACTTTATTTGATATGGTGTAAATACAAGCCAAGTATTAAACAATAGTATGGAAGATTAACTTCCTTTTAAATTATATCTAAAAATAAAAAATACTTTATTTAAAGTATTCTGTTGTTAAGGGAGCAAACATCTTTCTGCAAGTGTTCCTGGAAAAGAAATAATTTTCCTTTCCTCTAAGTAAACTAATAATAACAGTGAGTAGCAATTGTGAATTTTATTGGTAAAAGTTATTTAAAAACACATTTCCCTTACCTCAAAAAAAGTATACTGAATTTGCAAATTAATGGTTCTTCCCAGCAAATACAAACAAATTTTACAGATGTAATAGAGTAGATGTAGATTTATGTACTGTATTTAACAAATATATCTTACAACCTATTTTAAATAGATATGCATGTTTCATTTACATATATATAACTACTATATATGTGTATGGGATGTGCATGTGTATATATATATATGCTTTATGTAGGGCGTATATGTAAAAGATCCCCAATATCTACTTTCTGCTAACACGTGGAATGGGTGAGGTTCTTTGAGGTGCTGGAGACATGCAGGAAGAATAGGGCCGTGAAGATGAAAACTTGTCACACCTGTTACCTTGGGTCTTAGACTTGGTCAAATGAAGAGGTCAGGGGAGTAAGGAGACTTCTGTCATGACAGTTCCTGATTACAGCAGGTGTAACTTCACTCTGGTACTGTTGCATGTGTGTTTCTAGTCTTTCTGGTTTTTTTTAAAGTCTGCCTAACCCTTCCTGTATGCCTTGTTTTTAGTCTGAGGTTGTCTAGCTGCAGCTTCTAAAAGCACTGATTGGGGGGGGGGGGGGGGGGGGGGGGGAGGCATGTAGGTTTCCAGCTCTGCTTCTGAAAACCTAATATTAGAAGATGCAAGTGGGCAAGAGTATTGATACCAACACAAAGCACACCAAATATTGTGAAAACGCCGCTGCAGCACTGGGTGATGGATAGTGCTGTATCGGAGGTTTATAGGCAGTGCTATAGTGTCAGCTGCATTCAAACCTAGCTGGTGTCATACTGGACTTTGAGTAAATAGCACTTGTTTTCTGTCAGGCTGAGATACCTTTAATAGCTGTTAGTCTTTTGACAGTAAACTGTATAGCAATGCCTTAAATACTTAGATCCTGAGCTGTTTGTTATTTAGTTGAAGATGTTGCAATAAAATAAATTCTTAGTACTTGCATACTGTCATAGACTGCTGCAGCATCTTGATTTGGTCTTCTGTTTTTCCTGCCTGGGTCATCTTTTATTTTATTTTTTTTTCTTGGATGCAACCACTTTTTGGCATCCTTCTTTCTGTGCAAATGGACTTCCTTACCCAAGGAGGTAGTCCTTCCTTCCTTCTACATCTTAATTCCAGTCAACTTTTCCCTAGTTTGCAATGTATATTTAAAAAAAGCTAGGACAGACTTGCCATCAATTTTAATGGACATTTTAAATAATAACAGATATAGAGTGGTTCGTGGGATACTGCTCTTTATTACAGATGAAGCTTCTCATAGTGTCTGTAAAAGTCTTGTAAGAGCATTGTCTAGATACAAACATGTATTTTGTTTGGGTTTTTTTTCATTCTGGAATCATGAGAAATAACACAACTCTTCTGTTTTTAAAGTTTAAATGCTGGTAACCTATTTTAATTTCCAGTTTGTTGTGTTGCCCTACTAGAGAAGGCTTCTGCTGGTGCAGAATATTGTCATACAAGGTCAGGTGTCAGCAGTAAAGCATGCACAGCACATGAAAGTTCTCATGTGTCTTGTTCTCATGGTCTTTGGGTTTTTTTTGCATACTTGGCTTTACCTTCACATCTTTGGAAGTCCTAAGTACGTTGTGATATGCTAGAAATCAATTCTGTTGTGCTGTACAGGTGTGTTTGTGTTGTGTTGGAAATGAGAAACAGTATCACTTGACGTGGCCCTGCAAATATCCAGATGGATTAATACTGGAAGATTCCTGGGATTTTATGGTAAATCCAGGAGTAGCTTTAGCGTGGATCTCTTCGCTTCTGCCCTTGGAGCACTCAAGAACACAGCAGAAAGATCTGGAAAAAGGATAGTGAAGAGAATTTTAAGTCTGTTCTGGCGCTCTCTTAATGATTGCAGTCCACTAACGACAACTTTCTCGCTGTATAGCCACAACCTTTCAGTTTCTGGAGAGGTCTCAAACAGTGGAAGGACTTCTGATCTTCTGCAGCAGCAAATACTGGTATTGTGTCTTACTGGCTGTGGCAAAGTAAAAGACTAATACAGCTCACTCATCTGGTGCTACAGAAGTCTCCTCAAGGAGAGGAAGGAAGAGCAGCCAAAACCCAGGTTAGCTCTGGTCTTTTGGTGGGACTGAGGAGGTAAAACAGATCTGGTGGGAAGGAGACTAGAAATGCCAAGTGGAACTTCTGCATTTTGTTACAGCTTCCTCTTTTACCACCTTCTTACCACTGTACTCCAGGGGCTTCTTTGTAAAGAGGCAGGAAGGTCAGAGCAACTACCTTTATTTGAGGGCTATATATGTACTGGGTGTGATTACTATTAAATGGTAACTATTAAAATAAAGTCTTCCAGTGGAACTCTGCCAGGATACTCTTTGTATTGTTTGTGCTCAGCTGCTTAGCGGGAGGGAATAGAAAAGACAGAATTGGACTCTAGTCACTGTAAAGTGACTATATATATAGTGATAATATAGAGAGACAGTGGGCAGAAGCTGCAGTGTGAGAAATTAAGGTTAAACCTTAGATTTTCTTTCCTCTGTGTAGTCCAGTGTTGTAATGCGCTATTGAACCAGCAACTGGCCACGGCCCTGGGCAAATATGATTTCATTGCATCTGTTCTTTGTGAGCAATTGGGGTGACCTCCAGAGAGCCCTTTCAACTTAAAATAATCTATGCTGATTAAAAGCAAGTATAGGCAAGCTTTAAAAACTACTGTGCTTACATTTTAATTCATCTAACATTTCTTGGGGCTTATTTTTGTTTTTCCTGTGACTGTCAACAATAATCTTGTGTTCTGTGACGTTACACTTCTTTAACTATTAAAAAGCTAATCCTCCATTCATCACAACATTTTTTTCAGCCGTGCTGTGCGCTGTGGCCCAGTTTGCTCCATGAAGGAACAAACTTCCTAACAAACATCCATATTTTACCACATAAGAGGAACAATAGCTAACAAAGTATAATTGCATTTGTATCAGTCTGCAGACTAAACTGGCATTTTCATACCATCCTGTGTGGGGAGATGTTTTGTTGTCTGATGTCTGAAGTGTGCTGTATTTACAGGAATACAAATTCTGAAATTAATATTCTAAAATTGCAGCAAAGCAGGACTTCAACATTTGTTGGCAGGTTTAATAGAAGGGAGAGACGGGACTTTTTGGACTTTTATTCTTGGTCATGTTCCTGAAACTTAATGATAAACCCTGCTGATAAGGCAGGTTTAAACTATTTCATAGCAACTACTGTGTTTCTCTTGCACATCAGAACAAGACACTTAAATAGGAACATTTGGATTTGTAAACTGACAGTAAGCGCTTTTCTACACATGACTTCTTAATGTAAAGACAACCAGCTTTTGGCACTGGATTCCAGTCTGAAGTGAAACGGGGCAGTCTTTCACTAATTCTCACTTAGCTGTAACCATTTAAAATTCTTTGCCCTTAAGGACTATTTAACCTTGAAAGCAGCTTGCAATGGATGATCTCAGTTGTATTTATATAGTCTTCTGTAGTCGGACTATGTAAATATGTTAGGTATGTTAGTAATACCAGATGGTTTTGGATAGCTTTTTCTGTAAAATGAAAATTTTCAGTAGACAGACAGGAGCCTTCTTCTGGCAATATTTCAGTTGACCTATCTATGCCATTTCTTCCATAACTCCATTTATGGGGAAAATTGATTCCCTCCTGTTCCCAGGAATGCATTCCCACTCCAGTGCACACTCAGCCTGCTCTGCCTCTGGGTGCTCAGCATGGAGTTGGCCATATCCTTCAAAGGCATGGGGAGTAGATGCATGCTGCAGCTTTAGGCTCTTTGAATTTTCCAAATTACAGCAGAATCAGACACTGAAGAAGAAATGGTCACTTCTGAAGCTGATGCTTCGTTACCATTGAAGGATGTCTTGTTACAGGACTGTGGAGCCGTATTTGACATGCGCTGACCTCCAGATAGTCAAACTCAAAAGCATTGTGTGCTGTTGTTTTATATCTTTATTTTTGGCAAGCAGCCACATAGTTTCTCTGTCTGAACAAAAGCAGAGGCTGTGCGTGCATCTGGAATTGCATTGAATTTGGTTCTCAATGTGCCCCTTAGTTTCTAGCTAAACCCTTTCCATAAGGTGAGCAGACATTGCATATAGAAAGGTCGCATCCTTTCTGTTTCGCAGCAAACTGAGAAAGGTTTGCTTTGAAATATAGATCTTGTTTGCTAATTCAGTTTGTGTCAAGCTGTATAAGCATTTACTTAATGATGTGCTCTTTATTACTGGGGAGGGAACATGTATTTCTGAAGGAATCTGCTTCTGGAGAGGTGTTTTTAGCTGAAAAAACCCTTAAAGGTTAGGAAGCTTGGAAATGGATATGTTTTAAAGGTGCAAAAGAAAAACCCCTTCCTTTTCTTACATTTCAGATTCTGTTTTGAGAGTTCTTGAAATGTTAAGGCTATTTCTTTGTGTACTGTACAACAGCGCTCTATACATAAATGGTCCTAGGTTTCTAAGGCTTAATCACAACAGTAATAGAATTACCATTATTCTCCTTTCTTCACCTTCCGTTCTTCTTAAGGGGAGAGCTGAAGCATAAAGAAATAATGCCAATTTGTAGCTAAGTAGCAGCAAGAGAGAATGGGTTAATGTTGGTGTTGATTATTTGGGGGGGGCAGGGGCAGGGATGGGGTTTTGGTCGTGGAGGGAGCATTTGTTTTTTAGGGCACTGCAAGCACACCTTAAGTGTAACTGGTTTTAGGGAGGGTAACTTATAAAACAACCAAAAAACAAAACCTGTGTCCCCCCCCAAAAAAAACCCCAACAAACCACGCGCTTGTTCTGTGTTGCTTTAGCTTCCTCTTTCTTTTTAGATAACGTCTTGGCCAATATTGTTCTCCTCATGTGTGACAAGAGTGCTCAGTTGTTTTCTTAGGTACAGTGTCTGTGCATGGGGTATGGTGTGTATATACGTGAGGTACATACAGTGGGGCTCTGCATTCCAGATGAGAAAACCACTGTAAGCACCCATCTTCAGTAAAGATGAATTTTTATTAACATGTTAGCTTTATATATCCAACACAGACAAAAATTTGATAGTTGATGAAAGAACTTAATTTTTAAAATTATGTTTATTTAGATGTCTACTGGTCTGAGTTCAGGTTAGTGTCTGTATCATGTGAACTTCTTGAGCCCTTAGGCTGTCAAAGATGTCACCATGATCACAGCATGCTTGTATTTCTTCTTCCAGATAAGAAAGGAAGAAATAATTTCATGTCCCTCTGTCCATCCCTGCAGTTGCAAGCAGTAGGTTAACAGCTGCCAAAGTATCTGACCTCCCTAAATAGACCTTAATTTGCAGGAAGACTTTGTAATTTCCTCAGGGATATCTAATGACTGTGGAGGCAGTAGTGATCCTTCAAATTATAAAATAACAGAAAGCACGGGCTTCTCTGAATCTTACCATGCTCTCTGTGTTGAGCAGGTGGCTTGTTAATAATCTGTTCCTTCATTTTGGACAGAACAAGTTGAAACTGGAGGTGTTTGTATCCTTGTACATACAAGAGTAGCAGTGTGACTTCTCAGAGTAAATCACAAACGTCTTAATAGTAAAACTCTATCACCACATCTAACCCTGGCATTGTATTGTTGTCAGAACTAAGATTAATACCAGAACTTGTCAGCTATAATTTACTTTCTACTCATGGTAAAAGCAAATCTATAGGTGAGTGGCCTCCTTCATGACCATCCCTCCCACTGCATCTACCCACAGCTAACTGGGACCATTCTCACGTTGCTGGAGCAGTGGATGGGAGTGTGGGAATGGGTTCCCCCTCTGCATGTTGGGCATGAGCTGCCACAGTTCCATGTCCTTCATCTGTCTGATTTAAAAGCAACATTCCCCAAAGGTTTAAAGAGCCGGAGTGAGGAGTTTAAAATTTGTGTTAGCTGAATGTATAAGTTACGGTGCTTGGTGTCTTTATTTTTTCACCTCAAATTTCCATTGGCTGTTACTCAGATTTGCTGATGTGTTGATATATTGTGTGAATACTTGGCCTTTACTCTGTACTGGTTTTTATAGTCTCTCATATTTCCTCTGCGTTATGAATTGGTCATCTGTCCTTTTAACCTTTTCACAATGAAACCCTCTGCATATCATTTATGGTCATTGCTTTCACTAACTGTGCTGTTTCTCTTTCTCCTCAGAAAGCAAGCTGGTATTAGTCCAGCTGAAATGTAATTGTAAAGAGTATGTTCTGCTTTCAGTTGCTATCAGAGTAGTCTCAAGTATATGTGGAAATTATTAGACTAATCACTTAAATGTTTTTTTTTTTTATTATTCCTATCAGATGCCCAGCTTAGTGTATGTGAACGTGGAATCTGTTTACTTCTTGATCTCTTGTATTTTGCCAAGTCATGTACTGCAAATTACTTTGTCCTGACAGCTGGGTTAAATGTCCTTTGACTTGATGTCTTAATGGCCTCACTGGCTGTGGTTTCACAGCCACAGACCTAAGGAAGGGCTTGGAAAAAAACTGCTTCTTGCCTCATGTGAAGTTTGCAGAGCAAGCTAGGCTGGGGGTGAGGGGGCAAGTCACCAGAAAAATACTTGGTTTTGGCCAAGGCTAACTTTCTGCCTGCTAACTCAACCCTATGAACATGCTTGTACAAACACTGGTCACTTCCGTAGGCACAGTGGAAAGGTGAGTGTGCCCCACAATACTGTCCTGATGTCAGTTTAGTCAAATGCTTGATCTGTTGTTTTCATTGTGGATCATAGATTATAAAGGCAGTAGTAATGCAGCATATGTCTTTAAGCTCACTGTAGTCGTCTTGCTCTGTACACAGATGGGCTTGGGCCACGAACAAGGATTTGGTGCCCCCTGCTTAAAATGCAAGGATAAATGTGAAGGATTTGAGCTTCATTTCTGGAGGTAAGTGATACCAGATGTCTCTAAGCTATGAATCAGCACTGCAGATCTTGGCACATGTATGCAAATGTCTAAGTAACTGCTTTTTTTCTCTCTTTCAATTGAACTATTCAGAAGCTTTAAAGAAGCCGTGTCTAGGTTCAGGACCAGGGCTTCTCAACTGCTTTACAACAGAGTGTATAAGTATGTAATCACTTATAAACATGTTTCATCTGCACTGAAGTCAGTGGTAGTACTTCTGCTGAAGTATTTGCTTTATCTTAATAAACAATTCAAGTAGGTTTGTAAAAACATCTCTGACTCTACAGTAAGAGAGATGAAAGGGAAGAAGTGTGCGTCATCTTAGTAATAAAATGCTTTCTCAGCTCCTGACCAAATATGTAAGCTTTGATCTGAGATTTTAGGTAAAATTATCTATGTTGAAATGTTGCATATGCTACAAATGACTTGGAGGGGGAAGAGGTGTCATAATTCAAATAAGTTAGACAGTGCATCATCCAAGGCCAAGTACTGTTCCTAATCCAGTAAGATTTGATGACAGTAACAGTAAATACTCTATGTTGTGGTATATGCCATTACTTCTGCAGGAACTTTGTATTCCATTAAGACCTTTATTGTTCTGCCAAAACAGAATTAATATACATGTATATGTCTAGCTAGCCTAGTTCACTGATCATACTGGGTGTGCTTTAAGATGCAGCTTAGCGATTCTGATTTTAAAAAAATAAAAATCTCTCAAAGGGAGCAGTCTGGAAAGTACTTAAAAATAATTGTTAGTAACAATAGTATGTGCTAGCAATGAAAACTATTACGTTTCACCAATGCAGTTTAGCTACAGTCATATCTCTGTCTGCAGTAGGGTTTTATTTTGTGGGTTTGGTTTTGTTTTGTTTTTAAGGTAGGCTTTACATCCCAGCCATAGTGGCAGGTGCAGATAAGGCCTTGGAGATTTTACATCTCTGCCCAAGAATTTGACTTGTAGCTGAGACTCGGTTTAGAAGAAAACCAAACAGACCACAGCTGATGAGGATGTAGCTTCTTGGTTATGTGTCTGTAATATGTAGCTATAGAGATAAGTTACAAATAATGGCATGGAGCAGGAAGCAGTGATACACTAATAAATAAACATGATCATCCAAAGGTAAAAAAAAATTAAATTATTAGTTTATGGAAGGCTTTTAATACGCACTCAGTCACAAAGGGGACTTGTGTAGAGGTACTGGTAAAATAAAACTGTACACAGTTAATGTGTGTAGGTAATTCAATAAGACAGAATAAAAAAAACCGCAGGAGTAAACAGCACTGCTTATCCATGGCTAGATGAGAAATTATGTCACTTTCTACTTGAAAGCTTGTTGTTCATAGTCAGTGTGATAGATGGGGAAATCACGAGTGAGGAAGGAAAAAAAACCACCAAAGATTAGTCCAGTTAACTTTTTTGAACTCTTCCTTTTTGTCCTCTCTTTTCTTAGTTCCCATTGTTAGACTTTGTAATTACTAGCTTATTCTTTAGCCGAGAAGAATTTGGGATGAAAAGAAAGAAAATATCTAAAGCAATTTAGTCACATAATAGCATGATTTCCAAGTTAGAATGTGTATGCTTCTGTGTGTGTATTTGGAGGGTTTTGCATGTGTTTCTTCTTTATGCACATTTCACAGTGCCTCTGTGGGTAGGGCTCATTGTGCCAGGTCCTGAATACATAGCTTGTCAGAGCAGCATCTCTTCTAGAAAGCAAGAGCTTGTAGACAGCAGTGGATTAAAAAGCAAGTAAGAAAAAGGCATAAGGATAACTAAATAGTCACTGGTTTTAATTTGGAAATCTAATCTATATGGGGTAGACCTGGTAAATAGGGTACCTGGAAGCAGCCTGAGAAGCATCATTGAGGTGTTAGACCCAATGTGGCACATACCTCTGAAACAGTTGAAAAGTTAGCTATTGAGGCAATTGAAGAATGGGTTAGAAAATAGCTGTTTTTCTAGGAGAGCTGCTACTGTGAACAGCAACAGTGTGAATCTGAAGTCTGAAATCAGTTTTGTGTAAGCAGTTTTCAAAGAAAAAAAAATATATTAATATGCTTTGCATGATACAGGGATTTGAGTCCACCGCTTGAACAGAAAGGGACTTATCCCCAAACACCTGTTCACTTAGTCTTGTTAGCCTTAAAATCAAACTAATTTAAGCAGAAGCAAACTGTAGCACAAGTAGACAGAATACTGTCTTTATAACATGAATGATCAAAATTATTTGAAGTTTAATCACTAATTTTCACTATTACTCACCTGTAAAAGACAGGTGTTGAAGTAGGGATTGTAGTTAAACTGTTAGATGGTGGGGGGGGGGGGGGGGGGTGGCGCGGGGAGAAAACTATTGTGGGTTGACCTCAGCCGGGAGCCAAGCGCCCACAGAGCTGCTCACTCCCTGTCCCCTCTCGGCAGGGTAGGGCAGTGAAAAGGGAAAAACAGCAGTGAGAAAACTCACAGGCTGAAATAAAGTCAGTTTAATAGATGAAAGCAGGCATTAGGGGGGAGCAAGTGATGCAAAGGCAATCACTCGCCATCTCCCGCTAGCAGACCCATGGCCAGCCAGTCTCCAGGCAGTGCCCGCTTTGGCTGTCAGCAACCCTGCCTTCTTCACCCTCTGGCCCTGCCTTATGCTGAGCATGACATTATACGGTATGGAGTATCCTCTGGCAAACCTGACTCTGCTGTGCCTTCTCCCAGCTTCTTGCCCACCCCCAGTTAACTTGCTCAGGTGCGGGCAGAGTCCAAAAAAAGAGGAAGCCAGTACAGTAAGCCAGGCAGCAGTTGTGCTTGCAGGCTGCTGTCCTTGCTGTGGTCTGTGTGAGGACTGCCCTCTCCTGGGGGCAGCTGAGGAGATTCAGCAATTCTCGGTCTGATAAATGAAATCTCAGTTGTACCTTGGAGAGCTAAGGTGTTAACTTCTTTCTGTACAAAAGAGCCTCAGCTCTGCCCTTGAGGGGACAGATTGGAAAGCGCACGAAAAAAAATAATAATCAAAGTATACCTATCTAGTAGCAGGGCTTTGCAGAGTTACTACCGCATTCTCCTCTGTACTGGAAGCATTTGGAAAATACTTCTTCTGGAGTGGCAAGTGTTCTTCACTTTGCTATAATTCCTGGCACAGTGTGTGGGATGGTTATATAGGTGCAGAACTGTTAATTTAGGCTAGTACAGAACTGGTGGTAAACAAAGTCCTTAGTAAAATTTGTTCCTAAATTTTGAAATTCTAAAAGCCTCGGTGTTGCAAGCCGAACACAAAGTTAATACAATGAGAGCTGCAGTCTACAATGGCAGCTGAAGGGTGAACAATCACCTGCTTTATCTCAGTAGGTTAATAGCTTTTGCTTTTAAAATTGTCCTCAGAAACATGCTTTCTTCCAAGTGTAGCAACAGGTAGGGTCTTTTCAATTCAGGTGTTATAACTCCTTTCAGAGTTCAAAACAGTTTCCGCAGAGCCCACAGGACAGGCTGGCTGTAAGGGATCGCTGCTCGGATGCAGGTTTGCTTTTGGGTTAGGGTTTCCCACTAGAGGGAAGTGTGGGACAGGAGTCAGAAATTGCTGAAAGCAGGAGGGAAGGTTCTGATTTATCTTGGTCGTGTGTATACCAGAAAGTAGTAATTGTCTCTGGTGTGGCTTGCCAAGATATTAAAAAGCTTCTGGAGGCAAGAACCTTAAGCTTGGGAACAACTTTTTCCAGCATCTGCCTTCTCTGCACAAATACAATCCCTGGAAGGCAGGGAGAGCTCTAAGTGGGCTTTAACATTTTCTGATACTACAGCTGACAGCTCAAAGCATTTGCAGTTGCTATAGCCGCATTATTAGCGAGAAAATATAATGAAAGGAATCATAGAAAGAAGGTCTTTCTGCATGGAGGGCACAAGCCGGGACTTGCCAGGTGTTTGTTGAAGCCTTCTCTTGCAGCTGCTACCTTCTGGTGCCAGGAGCCACTGCAAAGCCAGCGTAGGAGGGGTCATGATCAGAATTATATTTCTTCTCCATACACCAAACCACAGAAAAGTAGGAGGATGGCTGACACTTGGTTTTGGAGAAGGAGCTAGAAGTGTTTCATCCTTGCTGCCAGTGAACATCCAGGATGCAGGAATTCACCAGCTTGGGAAAGAGGGTGGACTCTATTTACCTTTGTTCTTCCTCTTTCTACCCACCCAAAACGTGGAACCAAGGCATAATCTACTGGATCTGCCTTTTACAGTAATATGCAACTTCTAATTCCACAAATTTTGAAGCTTCTTCCCTATCTTCCATGTTTTGAATGCGAAAAGCTTCCCAAATTGCTGAGACTTGACTGGAGGAATATTTTTCTCCTTTGCTGTCTTGAGACGGTCCTGAGAGCTGTGAACACGT
This sequence comes from Falco peregrinus, assembly GCF_023634155.1. Classification (NCBI taxonomy): domain Eukaryota; kingdom Metazoa; phylum Chordata; class Aves; order Falconiformes; family Falconidae; genus Falco; species Falco peregrinus. Next base: position 13,727,578 of record NC_073726.1, on the reverse strand, counting down.
AAGCAGGAGTCCCTAATACCCCCTTTAGTAGGGATCCTGCTGAATATCCTCAAGTGAAGGGAAAACCTTTCTGAGAATGCAGATAGAATAAGAAATTCTCACTGCGTGTCTTGCTGATAAGAGCCAAAGGAGATATGTGTTTATGTATAGACTTAACTTTTTTTATATAATAGCAGCTGGTTTTCCTGGCATATGTAAGGTATTTGCTTTAACACCAAAAATAAAAATTCAGCATCAGTTATCAGATGGACTTGCGAACTCTTAAGTTTTAGGCAATAGGATGGAGTTGCTTCGTAAGATAGCTATATTCTAGTCAAAGAAATGACTGGCTGATCTATTCTGAGTAGAAGTAATTGGCCATATTCCCTCTGGAGAAGGGAGAGTGATTAATGAACAGGACTCTGATATAGCAACTTTGTGGCAGAAGGCATGAATAAATTGTGAACAGTACTATGCAGGAAGAGTTATGTATGTAAATGTCAACTGGGTATCTTTTAGGACTGGAAATTTTTCAAGAAAAGGGTTTATAAATCAAGACAGGAAACTTTTTTTCGGTTGTTAGCAGTGCATAGATACTTTCATGTGGCTGAGATCTAAGGGATCTTTGGGGAGCAGGGGAAATAGCAACAGTTTAGGGGATTTTCCCTCTTACTGAGAGATGCTGACATCAGTTGTGACTCAACATTCTTCACATAATTTCTGGATTGTTTTCTCCTGCATTTGGAGACTTAATTATCCACAAGCTCTAATGTCAGGACCACTACACTTGTAATTTTGTAACGTAGCCTCTGTAACAGCTCCTTGCAAACTCCAGGTAGGCAAAGGGTCATTCACTTATCTTGAAAGAGCAGGGAGACCACATTAGACTGAAGTGTACACTATCAAATTCTTAATTAAGTCTGGGGTGGGAGGAGATTAGTATCACAGTAGTGCTGGTTTTCAGTGGGACCTGAGGACAAATTGTATGTTTTCACTTTGCAACTATCTGTTCATCTAGTTATCAGGACAACAGGAAATCGCTCATGGGTACCAAACTTAGTGAAACATACTAAGCCTTCAAGGTGGGACTGAGGATGATTAAAAACAAATGAGTTGGTGTTCTCCTAGTTGGAAACAGAAACTCAAAGCTCTTTTGCATCCTGAGAGAATACTACTAGAAAATAGTTATGCAATTTTGTGAGGTAGTGAGAGCAAAAAAAAAAAAAAGGACGATCTTGTCTGCAGGCTGTCAGTGCTGCTTCAGCACACCTGGGTGATGTACAAAGTGGGGGGAACTGCACAAACTGTCACACTGCTGCTGTGACCATGCAGACAGAACAACAATATGAATTGTATTTACTGAGATCTGTCTTGCAAATGGAGTAGTTCTGGATTGCAAGGCCGTACTTAAATGAGTCTGTACGGGTTAACCAAGAATATCAGTTCATTCACCAATGTTATGGGATCACATCCCATCAAGAGGCAAGACTAAAACTGAGGCTTACTATTGCTAATAACTTAAGCTGAAAAAGTGAAGAAAATATCTGGTAAGCTATTGCTCGACTGTACTAACTGCTTGAATTTGAGTTGCATGTGTGCTGTGAGACATATAGCTGCATGATGGTCATGATGTAGTAATGAGTTAAACCTGTAAAGTGTAAGGTCTGATTTTTGTCACCTCAGATGTCAAAGAAGACATGATTGAGAGTTGGTAATAAGGTATAATCATATGTATGCCTTAAGATGAGCAAAGTGAATATAAATTTCTTTATTAAATAGTCTCTTAAGTGTTGGCTAGGTAAAGGACTCATACAGACTGATGCTGAGTATCTTGCAAAATTTTGTTACAAGTGCTTGAGGTGCATAGTACAGCATTTAGGTGTAATGGGTAACGCTACTTCATGCCTGAATGTTTTGGTAAGCTGGGAGACTGCAGAGTGTTTAGTGTTTGCTAGGTATCCAGTTGAGTACCAGCTTTGAAATTCTGTGCATCTTTGCTGTTGTGGAGATGAGTTGGAAGTCATGCAAGCTGTCAGACAGCCTAAAGTTCAATTACTGATTTCTTTAGGTTTTTATGGGTTGCAAAGTGGAGTTGGTTCTGCTTAATGTTCTTATTTTGCTTGTTGTTTTCTCAGTGGCTTATTTCTGTTGCAGTGTTAGCTATTTTCATGTGGAGTGGACTTAACTTCAGTTAACACAACTTGCAGTTGTATAATCGCATGAGCAGGGCAGCATCCATCACACGCTGAAGTGATAGTACCCCACATCATAAAGTGATGTACGTATGTGGTGCGTATCTTTGGTGCTGGCTGTGTGTCACTTCACATAACCAGTTGTACGCAGGTCCTCCTCCTTTCCTCCTTTCCCATCACCTAATGGGCCTGCTCTAGTCATGGCATGTTCTTGTCTGTTCTGTCTTGACTGTTAGGTGCCTTCAGGGGTATGTATCTTGCCTTCAAGACTTTAGAAAACAAGATGCAGAACAATATTAGTTTGATGTGGTTTTGTCAAACAGGGTTGAAAAGCATTTTATAGGTAGTGATTTTTCACTATTCACTATGTGAAGAATCAATAATGAAGTAAAATACTACTTTTCTTTAAACTCTAGAGATCCAGAAAGTTGACATGTTTTCTTGGTATAATAAGAACCTTCAGTTAACATCCAGCTTCACTAATTTCCATGTACTGTGGCTGACTGTGCTTTGAACTGAAGCTCTGGGGAAGCCATTAATAAATAGGAAAATAGCTTGTATAATCCAAGGTTCTGTTTATTATATGTGAATTGTTTAATTATGCTTAAGGTAATAAATTACTCTCTAATATCCCATAATCAAAGAAGTTCAAATGTGTTGCATATGAAAGAATACCATTTATATCTAAGTAAAGCCTTCTACCTTTTAAGGATGTTATCTGTGAAAATTCTTTGTACAGCGTGTGCCAGAATACCTCTGACTTGGTTCAGAGCTGTTTGAAAGGTCTTGTCTGTGTAAGCATTTCGCTTTTCTTTCATCTTCTCTTTTAAATGCTGAACTTTGAACAGAACTTGGTGCAATTGCGCTGTATATATGGCTGTATGTGGTTTTTTTTCCTTTCTAGGAAATATTTGTTTCTACTTGATAGCAACCCTGGGTTAACCGCATGATCATGCATGCAGTGAAATGCATACGAAGAAAATAGTATAGTATGCGTGGTTTTGAGTATATAAAGAGAACCTAAAAAACTAAAAGCCCAAATAAATGATTGCTGGAGGGAACATGTTGATGCATTTAAGTGAACTCATGGGTGGGTAACCATAATAAATCTGGCAAGTGGGATGATAGTGGACATGTAAGTGTGTGATCAGTACTGAGATGCAACTGAAGGAATGATATAGCATCATATTCAAAATGCATTAGTGTAGTTGACAGATATCCATCTGATCACAATCTCTGTGAACAAAGAATATAAATAATACAACAGGAGAAATGAAGAATGTGCTAAAGAGGTGCTTGACATACTGCAGAATTAACTCTGTACTCCATAACCAAAGCATAACAAGGTTTTGAGTTCCCAGTGATGATGTTACTAGGTGTGCAGCTGTTGTGGGATGTAATTTTCAGCTGAGACTGTAACTTTGTTGCTATTTCCATAAATTTCAGAAAAATATGCCGCAACTGCAAATGTGGTCAGGAAGAGCATGATGTCCTCACAAGCAATGAGGAAGATCGGAAAGTTGGGAAACTCTTTGAAGATACAAAATACACAACCCTTATTGCAAAGCTGAAGAATGATGGCATTCCCATGTATAAACGCAATGTAATGATACTGACTAATCCAGTGCCAGCCAAGAAGAACATATCCATCAATACTGTGACTTATGAGTGGGCTCCTCCTGTTCAGAATCAGACGCTTGTAAGTCCAACTCACTCTTTCTTCATGTTCAAGGCAGGAGTTGATGGAAGATAGAGAAGCAGAGCTTACCAGAAGGATAAATTTGCTTGTTGTGATCTTCTTTTCTTCCTCAAAACTGAAAATGTGGTGCCTGTTCAATGAGCCTTGCCTCTGTCATCTTGCAGATGTGGATGCTTGTCTATGGAACTTCTTGAGAACCAGGGAGAGGTGGTTTTTAATAGATAGGATTAAGTGTTATCTGCTAACTCCCTGGAGTCCAGTTTCTCTAACCTGCCTTATTTTAGTAAACTTGAAAAATTTGCATGGAGTGTGGGCTTAAAAGGAAAAATAATTTAAAAAAAACCCACAAAACAAAAACCAAACCCACAACAAAACAACCCCGCAACAATGTATGTTATTGTTTAATGTTAAAGGGAACACTCAGTCTTGCATATAGCTTTTACTGTATATGGTAAGAACAAGGTTAGTGTTGACATCTAAAAAAGCAGCTTTCTTCCAGTATGTTTTCAGCTGAAGTATGAGATGGTAGATAGCCTTCTGAACATTTTGCTTCACTTCTCAAACTTTGATTGCTAATTTGCTCTACTGCAGTGTCTTGTGATCCGTGCCACAATTGCGTTACCTCTGACCTACCTCTCAAAATACCCTTTTTCAGTGATTTAATCAAACCTTGTGCATCTAGATCAACTGTTACTTAACATTCAGTTAGCACTTTGATTTCTAGGCTTGTCCTTGCTTTTTTAAAACTGGAGCACTTTTTTTTTTTTCTTTATTTAGCTAGAATTATTTATGCAATGGGCTGTGTGCCCCAGGCAGACTAATTCAGCTTCTACATTTTTAAAGCTATACTGATGATCAGCAGTTTTAGATAGCTTTGAAGACACAAGGTGCTGTGTAAATGTTACTTACTCTGAGAAGGAATAACTCTGTTCTGCATGTTGTAAAAGGCTTAAAAAGAAGCCTATCTTTTACTCTGGGAAGAAGCCAATTAATGCAGCTGCCGTATTTTATCTCCATCTACTGTGTTTCAGAAGCTTAATATTTATGGAAAAAACCTTGTTTTGACAAATTTTACTGTCGCTAACAACAGTAGAGATTTTTAGTCATGTGTTTTCTTAAAAGGATGGGTCTATAGTTGAAATGGCATCTGATATCTAATTCCTCCTGGTTCAGGCTAGACAGTATATGCAGATGCTACCGAAGGAGAAGCAGCCTGTTGCTGGCTCAGAAGGCGCACAGTACAGGAAGAAGCAGTTGGCTAAGCAGCTGCCTGCTCATGATCAGGATCCTTCAAAATGCCATGAGCTCTCCCCCAGTGAAGTTAAGCAGATGGAACAGTTTGTGAAGAAGTACAAAAACGAGGCACTTGGCGTAGGAGATGTCAAGCTCCCCGGTGAGGTGGAAAAGAGAGGCACTGAGAAGGATAACTTGAACAATGGTGACAGAGGCACTTCAGCTGCTGTAGGAGTGATGGAGGACAAGTCCCCAGATCAGAAGGCATCTCAGTATGTAAGTATAAGAAAGGAAAGATAAAATAAGAAGGTATATTGTCATCCATGTGCTCTCTTTGGTTGTTTAAACCCAAGTAACTCTTTTGTTAACTTGGAATAGTGAAAATCTGGGGAGGGAAAGAAAGAAGGGGAACTGGAAAATGTTGTGAATGCCTGCACAGAACCCTCGTTTCTGACCATATTTAGGACATTGCAGCAAATAACTTCCTAGGTGACCTTTCCATCCTCATTGCAAAAACACCTTAGCTTGGAGATACAGTATAGTAGGGTGGCTCTTACAGAATAATAATCACGAAACTTCTGTAGTCCTACAGACTAATTGCTATGCTTTTCTCCTCTTGAAGAGTTTAATTTTAGAATCCTGTTTTCTCCTCTCTTGGAAGAGCACCAAAATTACTCGCTTGACAAATTGTTTATTATTTCTTAGTTTCATTTAACTTTAAAGTAACACTTCTCCCTCCCATGTCCATCAAACCAAACGGTATAACAGCTGTTTTGACTAGCCTCCTTTTCATAATCAGATCAGTTTTATTTTTGATGTATTTTTTCCTCTGGCATCTGATTTGTGCCTTGTAATAGCTCAACAAAAAAAAGGTGTGTAAAATTACCCAGTTTTCCTTGATGTTTCTAAACTGTAGCCATAATACAGTATTTCTGACATATTTTGCTAACTACTTCTCTGCTACCAATTATGAATACAAAATAGGGGTAGGATTACTGAAGTAACATTAGGCTAATTTAGTGAAGGTAGACCTTCACTTCAGAATTGCAAAAGCTCCTATAACTTGATTTCTAGCTGTGTTGCTATCATATGTATGAATCACAAAAATTACTTGTGTCCAGATTACATACAGAAAATTAATATGAGTTCTAGATGGAGATGAAGTTATTTGTTAACATGGCTGTAGAATATAGCTTTCGGTGTTATTGGGGGGTGTGGTGTACTTGGTGTGTCTTTGTGTTTTTTAAACTGACAGTGTATTTCTTCTAGCGTAATTAATATGGAATATAAAATTAACACTTTAGCTTTGAACATGTGCACCTACCATAAATAGCCGTATGCTGTGCCATTTGGTTACCTGTAGCTACTTTTTAGATTTAATTATTCAGTTATTTTTGCCATTATCTTGTCATGGAGATTCTAAGATACTAAAACATTATTTTGTTGTGGATTAAGTTGCTGTCATTCTGCATTCATGCAGCCTCTTCTGCTGGGTTACTTTGGTTTCACCGGAGCAATTCTTCACTTTTCTCCTCAAGACAGACCTACAGAAATACATACCTTGCATTGTACCCTGCTGGCCAGCTGGCCTGGACTACGTTAAGTCAAGGGCAGGATGCTCTCTGTCCTCTTGAGCAATTGCATCAACAGGTGTTTTGTTTATACATTACACCTATTTATTGCTTCAAAACTTTTCTTACTTGAGCACCTGAATATACCTCCTACTGTTTAGGCCAGGCATACCTCACCACTGTGGGCTGTGGTTTAGGAGACTTAGAAGTGTTTAATAGTGTAAGTGAATATTTGAGTTGCTTATCTGTTGTCAGGTACTGAGTTTACCCTGGGCTAAATAATCAGCGTTTAGAGAGATTATTTTGAAGCATTTTTTTTTGTCTGATTTCTGCAATGTGACTTAGTCTTAGTTATGTGCTATAACATTATCTCAACATCTTTTTTTTTAACAGTTCAAAATAAACCAATACAAAGAAGAGCTCTTAAATGCCTTGCAGAAGAATTGTCATCCTTGTCTATGCTTTTTTCTATTAGTTCTGCATCTTTGCTCTCCATGTTTTCTTGTATGTTTTTGTTCAGACTGAATCTGAAAGCATATATTCCCATAGCTGTAGTAAATAGAATGTCTTGAAAAATTATATTTCATTGTAGGAATGGATTGCAATTCCTTTAAACATGATTTCAAAAAATCAACAAAACACAACCAACCAGCTCTCAGCTATTAATGTAAATATACATGTAATAATTGCCTCTGTTTAAAAAAAAAAAAAAATAGATCTGTTTCACCATGACTGAAAGCTGAATAACAGAAAAATGGGTATTCAGCATATTTTAATCTTGTAAAGAAGCACATCTCTTTATGCACCTTTCAACCACCTAGGCTGGGGATGTTACAAATGATAGGTAAATGAATCTGCTTGCTCTTATCTGGGTCCATGCAACTACTAAACCTCCCAATTGGCTTCTCTTGGAGTGTGAGGTCTGAAGTAGAAAGAAGAGTCAAGAAGCTTTATATACATACATATTTACACTTCCCCTTTCACTAGTTCCCCTTTCATGCTGTGCTTCTTCCCCTTTTGATGTCTTCCTTTGTATACTTTGAAATCGCTTGTCTGAAACAAATATGGGGATCTGATCAATATGCCTTACAGCTGAGACACTTTTTATTTTTCCATTTATTTTAATTTTTTATGTGTATATACACACACACGCCGAGTTAGAAAAGCCATTTATGGCTGGGCTTGTCGTGATGTAAATCATAGCGTAAACCTTCCCAGGATGTTCAGCCTGGTCTGCTGGAGTACAGGAAATGCCAAACTGGTGGTTAAAGTGTACATAAAAATTCTTATTTCAGTAACCTAAACAACCTGTGTTTTTTGACTTGATGAGAAAACCCTGCCTGTAAGCAGATGTAGGACAGAAGACAGACTGTTAACTTTTTGAAATGACTAGTAGTGTAGCTGTGTTCATAAACTTTGTAGTCCCTTTTCCATAATCATGCTCCCAATTCCAAGATCGTTAATCATGGACTGTTGGACAACAGCCATGAGTGACTAGCATCTCTAGAACACAGCTTTAAACAGAATGAATTTGAAATATTCACAAATGATTTTTTTTTTTTTCCTCACCAGTGGTACAGATTCGACTTGATCTTCTCACGACCTATAAGGACAGCTGTTTTCTTGTCATTTGTTCTAGTCATAGTGTAGCTGGTTAGCTTTGATGGAGGCTCCTTTTTCTTCAGTATGTAAGGCTTATAGAACATAACATCCCGTTTTAATTGCCTGTTTGTTTTTTTTTTCTAAGAATGGACTGTAGCTGCAAGAAGGTGAATATGGCGAAATACAGTAATCCATTTAGTAACACTAGTGCAATGTCAGTAGAATGTGCATCATCTTGAACTGCTTAGTTAAACCTGTACTGTGGCATCATGTCACGCTACTGTCTGATCACGGGAGGGTAAACTAATGCTTTAATTTTGGTCTGGGAAGGTGGAATTAAATATGTCAGTAATATGTACTTGCTTTTAATAGACGTCTTCAAAGACTTATTTAATTTGGCAATAACCTCTTTCCAGTCCTGCTATCGCTGCAAACTGAACATGAAAGAAGGTGACCCAGCTGTCTACGCAGAACGTGCTGGATATGACAAACTGTGGCACCCAGCTTGTTTTGTCTGTTGCACCTGCAGTGAACTTCTAGTAGATATGATCTATTTCTGGAAGAATGGTAACCTGTACTGTGGAAGACATTATTGTGATAGTGAAAAACCCCGCTGTGCTGGATGTGATGAGGTAGGAAGTATACCAGACCTTTGTTTTAGCACACATTTGCTCCCATGAGAAGTGAATATGACTTAGTAAAGTATTTCGGTGTAGGGACATGATGTCTGTCCTACAGCTTTCACCAGTTTTAGCTGATCATAGTTGCAAGGAACTCAAACTGATACGGACACTCAACTTTGAGAAAGATCCATAGTTTTGCTTTGGGTTTGATGGGCAGTTTGTGTGGTCTGCAGGGACATAAGATGTAATACATGAGTACAAATTCTTCTATGAAGTCCAAGTTACATAGCTGTTTGTGGAGGGCACTAAGTGGAGGACCTTGCCAAAGCACACCTTGTGTGACACACAGTGAGCAAGCAGCCTGCCTGGAGCCTGTGGCATCTATGGGCTCTTCATAAACAAAATGGGGACTTTTGGGAAACGGTCAAGTAAGTGAATGCCTTTTGTTTTTGTTGTTGAAATCACTTGAAATGGTGGAATCGTGAGGAGCTCCTTGGAAATTACAAGGCATCCTGAGGCTTTATTGAAAGGAATACTATTCAAATGACTATATCAATATTTGTTTGTATCTTACTTACAGCTAATATTCAGCAATGAATACACACAAGCGGAAGGTCAAAGCTGGCATCTGAAACACTTCTGCTGTTTTGACTGTGATTGTGTTTTGGCTGGGGAAATCTACGTAATGGTAAATGACAAGCCAGTCTGCAAACCCTGCTATGTGAAGAACCATGCTGCGGTAAGACCCTTACATGTGTGTTGGCCTTGTAAAAGAAGGGAACATACATCTACGGAGCTTGAAACTCATATGTAACATTGGGAGAACATACGAGTTTCAAGCTCCGTAGATGTATCTGAAGAGTACAAGTGGAATGTAAGCTTAGGCTTAAGTCAATTATCTTTTTTTCCCCTTTGAAAAAAACACTTTGAATCTACTAAATACTTGTCTGCTTTTATAAACTTGAACAAAAGCCACTGGTGGGAGGAGGCTGTTTTGAAAATATCTTTGCCAGTGGTGAAGCAGGATTTTGTAACAGGAGGAGTAAAGTAGGTGAAGATAGTAATGCTGCTAAACATGTAGTTTGTGTCAATCTTAGTTCATTGTGACCAGTGGGATTCAACTTCAGCTAGTGGGCTAAAAGCCTGTAGGCAACTGCAATCTAGGTGCTTTCTTTGTATTTCTAACCACATGAGTTATAAAGGACAGTGACTGATGGGATAAAGCTAGAGATTTGGGAAAGGCTGGTAGTTCTTGATTCCTAATTACGCTAGGAACTCTAATCAGAGATGAAGGTCCATTCATATCTACCAATTAATTGGCTGTTAGTTCGGAGTTTGATCTAATGTGCATCTAGACTATTCATGTACTTAATGGAGGGGAAAATTATTATCTCTAGCTGGCAGTTAATAATCCTCTGAGGTTGGTGTGAGGAATTATCTTTTGGAGAGGCTTTTCTTTCTCTTAAAACATTAACTTCCTTTAAATATAAATGTTAATTTTTTGACAACCAGATTTTAAGATAAATTACATCCAAGACTTTCTGGTAACCTTTAATCCTTTGGCATTGCTTTACAGCTGCCAATGCACAGGAAGATTTGTAACTAATCTGTAGTATAGGGGTTAATACATGAAGATCTGTGCTGTTTGGCACAACAAGCTTTTATCATTATTTTGGCATTGGGAAATCCTAATCATCATAACTGTCTACTAACTTCTTGTGTGTGTTTTATTATTTTGTGTTGTCCTCAGCTCCATTCTGTTTGGAAACTCTGCTTTGAAAATAAAGGAAAATCAAAAGCTGGAGAGTTATTTCAAAGGCTTTTTTAACACCTGTCTCATCCAAAAACATTTTAAGAATTCTAGCTTTTATTGGACTTGTATAGGATGTGTGTGCCTCATTTAACTTTTGTCTTGTTTCTAAACAGATCTGCCAAGGCTGTCATAATGCTATAGATCCAGAAGTTCAGCGTGTGACATACAACAACTTCAACTGGCATGCTACGCCGGAATGCTTCTTGTGTTCCTGTTGCAGCAAGTGTCTAATTGGCCAGAAGTTCATGCCGGTAGAAGGGATGGTCTTTTGCTCAGTGGAATGTAAGAAAAAGATGGTGTCTTAAGAGAAGATTCACACAGAATCAAGCATTGCTGTGTTCCAAAGGCTCTTGCATTTCTACTGTAAAATATATAGTATCAGGGCATTTAAAGTTATTGAAAGTATTAAATACCATTTTCCCAAAGATTTTTTTTTTCATTACTAAGACTTGCTATGTAATCTCTGTTTCCTAGCTGTAATAATACTTTCTTTTTTGGAATATTGTTCCTGAGTCTAAAGTCAAATAACTCTGTATCACAGAAATGTAAGAAAACTGTGTTATGAACTATATCCACTTTAAAGGAGCTCTTCACCGTGAAGGATCTTTTTGGTGTGTCTTGTCTAATGGAAGAAGAAAATGTGAAAATGCTCCAATTTTATTTGTTTTGTATGATAAATGTAACACTTCCACTTTTGGATTTTGCTAATTTATCGTTCTTGTAGTTTCCCTGCTTTCATCGAGCACTTTACACAAAATGACCAGCTTTACTGCCACATACAACTTTGTTCACTAGTCCTCAAGTATGCAGGGAGAAAGAAGCTTAAAAAAAAGTTGCCTGTAATTATTTGCTTGTTGACACACAGGTTCTTGAGGGGGGATAGTGACTACTCACATCTAGTTTGTAAAGTGACCATAGCAATAGAAAACTGTGTTGGCTGGTGTGTGTTTCTTTGTTCATGTCTGGAAAAGCTTTCAGTTTATGAATATTGAAGCTACTTTACAGATATTTGAGGCAAAGTGGCAGAAAATAAGGGGGAGGTCTTGCTCGGACTTAAACAAAAAAAAAATCCACCACCATTGGTGGGTGTCGCTCTTAGCTTTTCAGAACTCACTTTTTTTTTTTCATGAATGTTCTTTTCATAAATTGTGCCTTCTATCAGAGGGATGTGGCACACAATACTGTATACATTTCCAAGAATGTAATTCTGCAAAACGATCATACATTGTGCTTTTAATTTGTAAGTTCTTAACCAAAGCGCATAGTCTTTCTGAGAAAACTTCCAGTAGGGGGGGGGGTTGGGGGGCCAGCGGGCAATCACAGCTATTAGCTTTGCTTGCTAGATAAACCAAATGTGTGGTGCTTTCTTTCCCCCCTCCCCGAGAATTACAGATCTGCACCAAAACTTGTTAGTTATCTTTATGCCAAACAACAGCAAATGAGGAGTCTTTGACCTTAAAAAAAAAAATAACAAAAATCTATGCAAGTCTTGTGTTCAGCTCTTAACTTTGATGGTGGCTGTATTGTAACACTTCTAAATAAAATTTAGTGTTGTTCACTTAAGTTGTCTATTAGTTCTGTTCTTATTGAATCTCCTTGAGGGGGGGTGAAGAGGAGGGGAAATGTTTCCATACTTCTTGAGTTTGGGTTGTTGCTTTTTTGTTTTGTTTTATTTAATAATGTCAAAGCTGAAGTCCTGTATTACTGTAAAGTGCTTATGGCTGCAAAACAATGGATCTTGTTCCAAGAAATATGCAACTTCAGAAATTAGTGTGGATTTGCTTTTTGGTCACACAAACTATGGTTCTCATTTCTATTTTAAGATCTAGCACAGGAGGTTTTGAATTCACACAGGTAAGCTAATGTGCTGAGGAAATAGAGTACTGCAAAAATAAGGCACAGGTGTAAGGTACTGGAGCTTGAGAACAAGCATTAAGGAGATTTTATGCTGTCACTGCCATAATAAAAATATTGGCAGTTAAGTGTTGAGGCTTTTTTTTTTTTTTCTCATATTTTTTGGCTGTTTTGTCAGGGAGGTCCCTTTGGATCTATTATCTTAGTAAGCTAAGAACAGAAGCTGGAAGCTTTTGTGTATTTCTGTAATAAAAGTACGTTACAGATGCAATTTTGAGCTCAAAGTACAGCAGTTGAAGTTCTGTGCTTAAAAGTAGAATGCTGTTGAAGAAAACCTTATAAGCACTCATTATAACAGTATATTTTTCAGAGAGTTAACTGGCTGGAAGAAACAGTCTGAAGAGGCACTTAGCTAGCTCTATTTATCATACCACTGCCAGAGCAATTTTAACTCTTCAAACATTAAGCACCAAATGAAGACAAAGATTCACAGCAGAAAGCAAGTTTGGCTTTGTCACTATTGGCATGTGTAAAAAGGAAAACCTTAAATTTACTTTTGGGATGTAACTTTCTGTCTGTCTTCGCTTTATGTTCTGTGTCGCATTTTACGTGGCTACTGTGACAGCATAGGTTGTTATGACTCAAAGTTTGAGGTTTTTCAGGGTAGAGTTCTGATTTTAGCAACCGTCTGTGAAGAACAAGTAGAGTTATACAGTAGAACCATTAACAGTAAGGATTAAACAGACGTGGGGTGCAGCTTAAGCACCGAAGGTGCAGCTAAGGGTGCCAAAGAGCATGCCAGACCTAACTGGGAGATCTGGGAACTTGATACTTGATATTTTTCCATATGGCAGTAGCAGTCAGCCTTTTCAAAGAACGCCTAAAATTACCAGTTTTCTGTCCACTTACGCTTCTAACACTCCATGAAGTTTTGAAGCTTGCCTAGCGCCCAGAAATTACAGACAGGGTGCAATGCTGTTGAAGTTATTGGTAAACCCTGCATTACTCTCATCTTGTTGATAACCTTAGCTGGAGCATCTAGGTATCACCTGTTGGTTGACTGCTGAGCTCAGGCGCCCAGGAGGCCCGTTGCACAAGCATTGCACGAGCATTTCAAGACTGCCTCTTCCATGCCCTGCGAGCAAAGAAGGTCAGGGGCACTCTGAGCACGTGTAACTAACACTGCTTTTCAGGAGGTACAGGTGTTTATGCACATGACAGGATTTTAGCGCGCTTATCCTTTTCTAACCACTTCATGTTGTAAAGCTTGTGTATATCACTCCAAACATAAGTGTATTGGAGTCTTTACACTCTGGATGAAAAAAAAAAAAAAAAAAAGTGGTTAATGCTATTGTAGCTCTTATGGTACAAAGAACAGCGTTTTCTTTATTTTTTCATGACTTAGTGCTACAACAACATGTTTTATGTCAACTCCAGGCAAAGCATTTCCTTTCTCTGGGAAGAGTTAAAGTCAAGGCTAGCTCAGTTCTATCTAAGAAGCAATTTTGGAGGACACCTTAGCAGACAGACACAGTTAGCTTTGGATTTCATGAGACTGTTACTACCATTTTATGGTCCAAATCTAATACTGTCTTTTATGTAAGGAATAGTTATCCTGTGGGTCTGTAAAGTCCAGGCTGGCAAAGTCTTTGCAAAAACTTTAGAACAAACCCAAATAAATGTGTCTTTCAATTAGTTACAGAAGCTTATACGTTGTCGGAATAACCTATAACTTCTATTGACATTGGGATTGCATCTCCAGCTTATTATGATTATACATGTGCTAGAAAGAAAAGAAAATCTTACTTTAAACAGCTTTTTGTATGTATATTTTATCTCTGAAAATTAATGTCTGTGTCTTAAAATACATGCTAATGAGCAATCAACACAGCGACTTCCCCTTTTGATGCAGAATCCTAAGTTTTGAGAGTTATGGAACACAGTTGATGGTGTGAAGTGAAATTCTCTGGTTTTGTTGAAGTAATGACCACTAGCACAAAACTACTTGCATTCAGGCCAATTTGAGGTGCTTGGAACCTCTAGACCATCCGTTCCCAGAACTGGTGAGGTAGGGGTGGCAGGGTGGTAACTCTTGATTTGACAGCCTCTGCCAAGTTTAGCATGGGTTTAGGATGCTAGAGCTAGCAATGGATGGCAAAGACAAGGTTGCGCATCCAGGAAAGGGTCAACAATTCAACTGCAGCAGGCTCTTCAAGGGCACAGGGGCATAATGGCTGACCTGTAAGAACAGGATGAAGGGAGCTAGCATGAGGTTGCAGCAGTTCAAGGGCAGGGACTTGCTCCAGCAGTTTGAGAATTCATATATGATGTCCTCAGGTCCTAGGTGTGGTCTCCCACCACAGCAGAGCCCTATAACTTGTGGCATTCCAGTGGAAAACCATCACAAAAATCACCTCCACAAGAGCAGTCCACTGAGTCACTGAGACCAATGTGGTCTTCTCCTTCTCCAGCCCAAGCAAAACACCGTGAGAGAAGATTCCAGTCTAGTGCACAGCACATCAATATACATGAATGATTTTGTGTGTGGTGGAAAAGGATGTGATAGGCCATAAGAAAGTCTCTTGCTAGGCCTCCACACCTCTTTGTGTGTCAGGACTGTAGCATGCCCTGTTTTATCCTAGAACTGACAGGAACCCAAGCCTGCTGCTGGTGTAAGGCCTGCTGCTCACTTACTCGCCACACTCCACTGAGCACAAACAATTTCAGTACAGTTTTCTGCGTGAAAAATGAGGAAGGTGTGTTCACCCTCTTTTGTATCCCTGGGTGAGTGAAATGTTTGCTTCCAGAAGTGGAAAGTCTGGGTTCGAGGTTGTCCTCAAGCATTTCAGCTCCAAATTGTGCCTCGCAGCTGGGAGAATGTCCCAACCATCACGCTGTGGTGTCAGCTCGGGGCAGGCACTCTTCACGCCAGCTGTTGGAGGTAGGCCATGGCAATTCAGGATATCGTAGTCAACGTAAACTACACATGAGGCAGTCAATACCTGGGTTTGAATGTTAGCTGGAATACACTATTAAAGTTGTATCGCCGTGTCATTACCAGTCAGCAGTGAGTAGCATCACACAGAACTAGATTCTTGATGTTTTCATGTAGAACGAGATTTTGTCTTAAAAGGAGCTGCTTGCTAATGGTATCAAGTTGGAGACTCTGACAAAGGTTGTAAGTGATCAGCCACCTTCATGTATTGCACCTACTACCCTACCGCTTCAAAGTGCTAAGGCCAAAAGGCTAGGGTCAGGACCTTCTGAGTCTGCCTTTACTCAGTCTGTCAGTAAATAAGTAAATTGAGTTTATTAATTAAGTAAAAGGCTTAAGAATGATACCTAATAAAACTGAGTGTACTGCCAAAGAGATCCCAGTAATAGGTGTTGAATGGAAAGCAAATCATCCAAAGATCATCAACAATCCAGGAGAAGCGAAGAGAAAAATATTCAGTCAAAGTACTAAAAATAACATGTTCATTTTTTCAATGTCTTTATTAACAAAATTATGAAGAAAGGAGCTTTAGGGAGCAAAAGTCTGAAACCAGCTGAGCCAGGACTAGACTCAGACTGTAGATTGCCACCCTGTGTTCGTTCACTGCTTCAATCACAAAAGGTGAGGCAGGTATTTCTCACCTGGCACTGGTGAGCACCTAGGTGTACCTGCTGCCCTGTGCCACCACCAGCGCAACAGTGCTGGGTTTTGTGACTGCTATGAGCAATCACAATAAAATGTAACAGATCAGAGTTTCCCCAGCTGCCTCCCCTCTAAACAAGTGAAAAAATGACCCAAATCAGAGAACGTTTTTGCTACAGATTAAGCCCAGCATTGTTCAGATTTGGCTTCAAGCCTAGCATTTTTTTAGAAAACTTTTGCACCCCGTTTATGAGAAAATAGTCAAGTTTCATATATTTGTTAACTTCTCATTTGTTAAAAAAATATAGCATCACAATAAAATATCAAGATTATTTATTGGTTGCCCTGGAAGAGTTATTTACATGAATCAAGACTTGAGAGCAGTCCCATGATGTTCTGCAGTTACCCAGCAGATGCCGTCTGTGCAACGCTGAGCACACGTGCTGCATCCACAAGGCAAGACCCTGGGAAATACTCTGCAGGGAAAAAAAAAAAAAAAAAGTTTTGAACTGAAAGAGAAGAGATGTTCTGAAGGTTTTAAGAAAGGAATAAGATGAGGAAGGGGATGTAAGTCCAGGAGTCTGTGCAGGAGTTGAAAACAGCGTGATCATGAGTTTAGATAGGAGGAGGAAGCACAAGGGAGGTATTTTAGGATGCACATGAGTAGGAAAAGGGGGAATAAAAGTGAAATAAGCCAGGGGAAATAATGCTGAATCATGGAGGCACCCTGGAATAATTATGACTTAGTATGAAAAAGTAGAAAACTTAAGGTGGCGAAGGGCAAAAGAAGGAAAGTTGATGATGCCATTTAATTGCTATGGGTAGAAAACAGACCATGAGCTTAGGGAAAGCCTGCAATAATCAAGGTTGCAAGATAAGGAGAAGAGGACAGGTGGTGAGCAAAGGTTGTTCTTCAGCAGTAATCCACACTCCTAATGATGCATGATTATGACATGATTAAAGTTGTGCCCCATTTAAATAAAAAAGCAAAATGTTTTTTGTGTGATAATAAGCTAATGTTCTATGCTGAAGTCTGCTGTCTGAACCTGGCACTTCCTAGGAAGCAGATCTGATTCCTCAGAATCAGATCAGAAGTGAAACACAGGGATAGCAAGAGAAGATACTTTGAAAAGTCTGAGTTGATCCCTATGTTCCCAAACAAGCAGAACACTGATGTCCATTTAAACTTTTCCAAAACCTAAGGGCATCCAGGCCAAGTGTTTATGCACTAATAACAGTTAAGCAAAATAACAGCGAAACAATCACCTTTCTTTTAACTGTCAATTCAGGGTTTGAGGGCTCATAACATCCCAGAAAGATTTAAACTGAAGAGAGACCTCTGCAGTTCATCTAGTCCAATGCCCGGCTGAAAGCAGGGCAGACTTCATGGGTAATACCAAGTTGCTCAGGGCCTTGTCCAGCCAAGTTATAGTCAACAACCTGCTTATTCCAACAATGGGGGCAACTGAGTTCTTTATACCACATAGCCTGCTCTGGTTTTCTCTATTGCACGTCACAAAATTGTACCCACCAGGTGCTATTTCTCCCTCTAGCTGAGATCATTGCTTTGTTGTGTTTTCCCAAATTAAGCCCAGATCCCCTAGTAAAGAGGTGCAGCTGGATCCTGGGACTGGGAAGAAGCATTCCCGAGTACTTGAACCAAAGCAGGTTAGCTCCCAGTGGTTTTGTGATTAATTGACAGTCTAGTAGTATTATATTAAGCTGCAGCAGGAGTTTATCCCTTACAGACTTAAGAGAATTTAATTGGGAAACCATACTTATAAATGTATTTACGACTTCTATCCTCATCTGCATTTGACTAGGCAGCAGAGACTCCATACAGGCAAGAACTCCAGTCTGAGGTTTTTCTGCTGTTTAATACGTACACTCTGACTAAAGCATTTCCCATGGTCAGGGAATTCATTAGATGTCATTTGCCCATGTGAAATGTCTCTTGTCTTTTAGAGGCAGAGGCCCAGCATTAACAGACAAAACTTGTTTTGCAAGTTTCCAAAAACTTGTGGGAACTTAATATTAGATCTCCATCCCTCTGCCAAATTTGGCTGAGGTTACAGAAGAGACTCATCTGTCGCTTTCTCACATGCACCTCCTACACTGAAAATGCATCCACACATGACTCAGTCTGAAGAGTCTTTCCGAAAGTACCTTAACTAGCACTTTAGTGTGGTCTGCACCCATTTCAATCTGACACTAGAAAGCTTCAGAACAGGCTGAAAAATCCGTGTTGAGAATTTTCAGCTTTTCCTACCGGTGTGTTTTGGTGGGGTGACTCTCTGTTCAGCATGCTGGTTATTCTGGCATGAACCTTTTCTGCATTTCAAATTCTGGACCTAAAAATGACAAGTTCTGACAGCTAAGTTTTAGGTACTGACACCTTTATGTGGTCTCCACATGCAAAGAAAAGACTGAGATTTTGTAGGAATTTGAGTCAATGGAAGCTATTGAGGCTCAACTTTCCTCAGTTGAGTGTAGATATTCATCAAAGAAAATACATTTAAAAAAACCCAACAAAGCTTAAAGTTCTGGTTGAAACAAGCTGTGAGGCATTTTTAATTAATAACTTTGAAAGTGTGTTCAGGACAGAAATCAAGAATAATCAGTAAAAATAAAATCAGTAAACAGCTCATCAGTTCTTAGAAAACATTTTAATGACCTTCCAGAATAAGCAGCCAGAACATTGTGGGCAGAATACAAACAGCATCTCTCGCATTCCAGGAATTCAATGCACGTTTTTCAGTTTGAAAACTCTATGATATGCATTCAGAGTTTTTCAGGCTGCTTTTGTGGACTTGCATCTATTCCATCACTTCTTTCTTTTCTTTTTTCTTTTTTCTTTTTTAAATATGTTGGGGAAATTATCACTAAAACCGAATGTTCCTCTACAAATTTCTTATTTACAGCAAACAAGTGGACTCTTGTCCCCTTCTAAATTAATCATAATGCATGGAGGGTATCAATATAAGTTGTTTGGAATGTTTTTTGTGTAACACTTTCTTCCTGTCTAAAGGCATCAGGAGTCAGCTTGGTTTAGCAGTAGACTGCAGGCTGTGACTGCAAAGCAGAAACATCTAAGTCCAGTCCTCTGCTGAATGCAACGGGATGTTGTCTAAATTCCATGGGCACTCTGTTCCTCAGCTAACATCCTATGTAAGGCGGGTGTAATAGCAACATCACAGTGATATTTTGAGGCTTGGTTCACTCTAACTGGTGAAGTTTATTGAAACTGTAAACTTTCTAACTAACACAAATGGTCTTAATAGTCTTTTCCGAAATACTTTCTATTTTCCTCATTTTGGCATTCCCATGCAAAACTGCTAAACAGAATCTGAGGTTTATATTTATGAAGCCTGTAATCATTCCATGAAGTTCAAGAAATCTGGCAGTGATCTGGAAAACTTAGGAGGCAATAAAAGGTTACCAGCCGGAATGCAGAGCTGCCTTGTATGGTAGTGGAGAGTAGAACCAGCACATATTTTGATAATACAGTGCAGCTCTTGTCTGGGGGGTGGGCCTTGGTTGTATAGCTCTGCCTGCATCTGAAATGCATGGCAGTGTAAACATTCTTCTAATAACACAGAGGTTCTCTTAAACATTTGTAAATAGTTCAGCGATTTTGAGAAACGGGGTGGAGCCTGGAGATGGCTAAAGAAAGAAGCATTATTCTCATGCTGGTTGAACTCACTTTCCCAAGCCCAGTTCTGCTCTTAATGTAAACCACTGCCACTTGCCTTCAGGCACAGTTGTACAACGTGCATCTGACCAGACTTGGAAGGCACACTCTGTTCCAGAGTAGGATGGGGCTGCGCTGCATCCAAACTTGACCCAAATTTAATACCCTAGACTGAGGATTTGTCTTGACTTAGCAATAAAAAGGTGCAGTACCGGCTGTATTGCAAGTGGTTTGGAGGAAACGCTGGTCTTGTGCTGGAAACTACTTATGGTGGAAGATGTAGAGGGAAAAACAAAATTGTAGGATCAAATTCAGTAACATTTTTGCCAGCTCTGATTATGTCAGAAAAGCAATTATGTAGTATAAAGTGTGAAGTCCACAGAGGATAGGAAATTCTGAATTTCAAGCATGCTTATGTCAGTCAATCAGTTCATTAATTAATGGGTCTTGTTAGAATTACAGTAATGCAATTCTGGGGAAAGATAATAATACCACACTTATTTCAGTGGGAGTTACAAAATTAATGGTGTTCATGAAGGACCAGAACTCCTGAGGTATCATTTTGGGGCTGGCTTTTCTTCCTTTCACTGCTAACCACTTACAGAAAGCCATTACCTTTTCTAATTCTGTGGTGTTATTTTTCAAATGAGGGTGGAAGCACTAATGTTTCTGGAATCTTCTGGAGCCAATTAATAAATTTAAAATAATTTAAAGGTGGAAGGTGGTAATCTAGGTGATTGCCTGCGTTCTCAACATTCCAGTTTCGCCGAACCCAGTAGGGAGGTTTTCTTGGCCAGCATTGCCTGGTCATTGCGCACGGGCCTTGAGGCTCCCTTCCTATCCTGCTTCTCAGCTCCCAGCTCTGAATCTTGGCTCAGGGTGTCATCACTTGTATTTCAGAAATATCTTGGTGCTGTTGCTGCAGGTAACTCACTACTTAGTTCAGCCAGTTGAACTTGTACACTGAGTTAGGTCCAGCTATTAATTTACTTACCATAAGACAACATTTTAAATAATTTAGAAATAAAATACATTTTAAAAACCTCAACATCCTTTAATCCCAAATAATCTAAAATGGTCTCATTAAGATTGCCTGATTCTAAGTATCGTTTGCTATGGCGGCACTATTACTGCTAACGATTCAGAGAGCATCTGTGGGGTGAGTAGATCTGTGCTGGAAAGGTTGTATCTGCAAGTTCTTCATCTTTCAAACTGATAAGAACAGGTTCCCATTGTCAGAGATCTGGGGGAAGGGAATAGGATGTGGAATTTAAGACTCCCATCTTGAAGGAGCCTGCCAGCATTCATTCTACGAGGTGGTACACAGGTCTCAGTCCCATTAGCAGAGGTAATAAGAGGGGGGAGCTTTGTGGGAGGGGTCCCCTAGAGACTCCTGTAACAGGACAGGAATTAGAAGCCTCTGAGGAATGTCAAAGCCCCACCCCATGATCTACCCCATATCCTTCACTTTACATGAATATGGATAGGGCTGTCATCCATAGATGAAGCAATGGTAGATCTGAACAAGCTCATCTAGCAAATTATTTTCAGACGATTCTGTACTTCACGTAAAACGGACAAGAAATATGAAGGTATAACATGTTTAGGCACAGCTCTTTTACACCGAGCCAATGCCATCACCTCTGCTGGTGGTAACACTGATCCCTGCAAGAACAACTGTCAGAAGGGGAGACGCAGACATGAGACCTGGCCAGCTGCACACAGGTACCACTCTGCAGCCAGTAACTGCCTGATAGTACTCAGGTCTAGGAGGGACTTCGTTCTTTTGGGCTTAACTCGGAAGTTGTTGTGGGGACAGAATTTGCTTTATTAAGGACAAACAGCCAAAAAGTTCATTGTCCAGAGTGTCTACGTGCAGCTGACAGTTGCTCTTGTGTTAAATAGAAGCTTGCTAGACGTTCTTGCTGTCGGGCCTGTGCAGCAGCTTGCTTAGAGCATGACATTGAAGCTGTATGCATTACACGCCTGGAAAAGTAGCTTGAGACCCTTTGGACATAAGTGATGATGCAAAGTCTGGTGAATAATAGTAGAAAACTGTGCGGGGAAGAAGCCAAAAGTGTTTCCTTTGGAAAACGTTGCTTTTGGGTCCCCAAAATGAAGTGTCTCTTAGTCTGCCAGACTGCACTAGGTGTTGACAAGGAAAGAGCTATGAGAAGATGGCAAAGGAAAAAAATGCTGAACAGCGTGGATGATAAGGAGACAAGTGCTTTACCTTTGCTGCTGGTCTTTTTTATTTAGCAGCCTAGACATGACCTGACATTAGATTGTCTTTATAGTCCCTCAGCAGTGTCAGCACCATCACATACAGATGATGGGCTAGTGAAAAGGAAACAGCTGAACTGCTGTTTCTGCAAGTTTCTGAGGTCATGCTTTAGATCATGTCTTCTGATATGTAGGCATAGAAGCAAACATCTAAAGATCTGTGTTTCAGTCTGATTCAAAGGCCCAGATTTATGGGATGCTCAAGTCTGATGGCTCTGGTGTCAGAAGGGATGAGAAAATCCAAACCACTGAATTTCAGTTTTGACATAAGACTGTAACCCTCCTACTACAGCAAGAAATTCTTTCTCCCTTGTGAGAGGCCAGAGCTGTATGCAGGACTTGTTAAGAACAGTATATCACAAACAGATAGTCTTTGACATGTCATTTATTACATTTTTGCTACTAATGCCACACCTGAGATGGTGGAATTGTCCTGCAGGTAACAGCAGCACATCTCCTTTGCTCCCACTCATTCATTCAGAGTGGTGGAGGTGGCTGTTTGTTAGATGTGTTTGAATTCAGAGCTCACTCAGCTTTCAAGACCAGAGTGGTCTGTAAGACTGGCAAGTCTGAGAATTATCAGAAATACCGACATCCACATTTTACCTTAATAAGCATGTCAGGATAAAGTCACTTGAACTAATAAACAATGCGTCACGTCAACATGGACCAAGGTGGCAATTTCCCTTCCCCTTCATGTAAGGAAGTGATACAAGTGTAGAAACTGCTCCATCCCATGTGAAGTTTCTTGTTTGCTGGTGCACTTCTCTAGCATGCTGACCAGTCAGCATCTGCCAACTTAAGCAGATATTTTGCTTCCTGCCATGGGTGGGAGAGTAAAGGTCTAGGCCACTATCTTAGACATTTCTCAGAATGAAGCTATTTGCGGTGGAGCCTCACAAAAATCATGAGTCATCTTGGATGGGCAGCACTGCCAAACACATATTGTGGCAACTGGAGTTGAAGAAGCAAATGCAAAGTCCCATTTTATATAAGTTGTAAATAAGTCAGTATGTAATAGTCTTCAAAATCTGAAATGTTTTCTTTCCTTTGTTTTGACTAGATTTGTAATAAGTCAAGCAGTATAATGAAAGTCATAGCAGAGGTGCTTAAGCCAATCCTCTCCTTGGCCTAAAACAACAGTAATGTAGGCGAGAGAAGTATTTTGCTCTTTCAGGTCATTTTGGAACCTAAGCTGGGTGGCTAAGTGAGTCCAAATCTATTTCTCTGGAAATTTGTCACAAATTCAACATGTTTGTTTTGGCAGGATGATAACATGCTACTCACCACGTTGAAAGCCAAGGCATAACATTGTTAAGTCACTTCTATTTTATCTCCATGATATGTACATAAATAAGAGTTTAACCTCTTATACTCAAACTGCAATACAGTTTATGCAGGCCACTTCTGTAGATTGCTGTGAAATAGTACTGTAAAATATGGTAAATACCAAGTGAAGAACATGTTGGCACTGCTTAGACACAAGACTTCAGTGACAGCAGGGTTTGCTTGCCAATTTACAGGGGAGTTAAATGGCCTCAAAAAGGTGCTCTGTGTTCTTGCAATATCTTATTTTTCCATGTACACTTTATACCTTGCCAAGAAACAACCAGGCATTAATGTTGCAATTAAACAGCAAAATGGATAACACTGGCAATTGCGGGCAGCTAACTCTGGTGTTCCCACTGGCCCCCTGAGTGTCTCCTCCCATGGACTACATAGGAAATTTGGATTCCTAAAATTGTATGTCCTAAATTACACCTACAGCAGATGCCTTAAGTAAGCTAAGTGGGCTTAATAATTGTATGTGAAATCTATTCCCACTTCAGTGACTATGCTCTAAACATTCCTGCTTTTTTCAAGAAAATCTCCAATGAAAATAACTTTCAGATGCTCAGTAGCCAGCCAGATGTGAGATGTGCCAGCCCTTTTTCGACACCTTCACTTCCCTCTGGTAATGACAGCAGCATGGACAACTGATAAACAAATCCTTTCAAGTCTGGCCTTCAGATTTGGAAGCTGTAACTGCACATCAGAGCAATGATATCAGTAGGAACTTCAAGTCCTAAACACCGTTAAAGGTACAGGGTTTGATCCTCCAAACTGATGAGCACTCTGGACATGCTCCAGCAAAACACTTAGAAAGATTGATGGCACCTGTCTTACATTTAAGAATAAGCTTGCTGTTAAATGCTTTGCTGTGTTGGGTGGAAACAGATAATGGCAAGATAAAGTTCATGTCAACTGATTTTAACCACTTAAAAGTAAGGTGATAAACTGATGCTGATCATCAAAGCTCAGCCTGTTACTGAGGAGAGGATGTAAGCACCTCCAGAGGGTGATTCTATTTCAGACATTTATTTCTGATTGGACTGAATTGTAACCACACGTTCCTCCTCACTCTCTCTTGATGGAAGCTGTGGCTTAGACTAGATCCCTGACTTCCAGGGAGTCCAAGTCATTCAGGTTAATTATCTGTTCATTTCTGCAGAATTTGTACTGATTTCACATTTAGCCCACATATTTTACAGATTACATTTAAAACATTAAAACTTATCAGCTGAAAATGTTGATATATTTAAAATACAATTTAAGGCCTGCATCTGTCTGTTATCACATGTAAGCAGAAGCAGAAAACAAATACTATCAGCCTCTTAAACTCTTTTTTTTAATATTACACAAAGGGTGAAATCACTTGGCCACCAAGTGTCAGAGAGAAATAATTTCTTTCTCCCTATGTATTACTGATTCTGCAGATTGCTGACACAGTCACAGTGATGAAAAAGGTAAATTTATACCTAGTTCGCTGATGGAGAGAATTCAGGCAGGGAGAGGTAGCTGCGTGTTAGGAGGAGAGCTCTTATCTAGACGTGGAGTCTCAGCTAAAAATGAATTAATAACTTGTTGAGACAGAAAAGCACAGCACTCTAGTTCTTACATATTAAAGTGTTTTCACAACCATTTGATCATAACTGAAGCTAAAGATTCTGAAGAAGGCAGCCGCCTAGCGTTGTGGAAAACTCTGTATTTGACGTTTGCCAAAGACCTCCTTGTGTGGTCCAGAGATCCTCTGAATGCTAATAAAAATCCTAAAAAATGTTCTAATAACTAATGTCTTTGTCTCTGGAAGTACACTTGGTACTGAAAGGAAGACACAGAAAGCTTAATCATAAGAAACTAGGATGAGTAAAATGTGGATAGAAGATGTAAATTTTCGTTTGGTACATGGCTAAATTTTTAATTTACATTTAGTATCAATAAAATAAAAATTTTATCACAACCATGACACATTATATTTTTTAGGGTGCTGAAGTATGAGATAAGGCAGTTTAATGATATGTTCCCACAAGCACAAGTTAGCACATCTTAATTGCGTGTCAGTCAAATCACAGTGACTGGTTGTATGCATGGTCCTAGCCCATTACAAACATACAGTCAAACTGGTTGCTTAACCAATCTTCATGACTTTTTACAAACCCATTTTACTTTGCATTTGCAAGAGGCTAGAAGTGCACTTGGAGCAGACATACTACCAGTTAATGAAACTGGTAATGAAACCAGTTAATGAAACATAACAGGTCACTACCAGTTAATGAAAGCCAGTAACATCTTGCAGTCAAGAAGGCAAAGGGAATTAGAAATGGGAACCTGAAGAACTACTGACTCTTTCACCAGTGGATTTTGGGGGGAAAAAAGGTAAGATTTTCCCATTTACTACACTTCTCTTTTTTAGCTGGCAAATAATTATGTTATGGTGTAAGCTTGAGTCACAGTTTGATTAAATCCTGTGAAACCACAGGTCAGTCTGCTGAAGGAACAATTCACACATGGTTAGTTATTAGGAAGAGTAACTCCTGAGTAAAACGGCTTCAGGAAAGCGATTGATCTGCATCCTCCAGCTTTTTTTTAATCATAGACTTCCCTCTTGAATCAAGACTGAAAATTCAAGTGTCACCTATCTTTTCTTTCCTGTGTTTTCCCTCAACCTGGCAATATGTAAAATAAAATTTTCATTTGTAGTAATATTGTGAAGATACTTTTTTTTCCCGAATTTGGACTATATTTCTAGAAATCATTGAGATTCACACATATTTCTTCTTAATATAAGATTACGGTGTGGTTAACTTTGCTTCCAAGCTATTTACACCAGCCCCAGGTCTTTGAGTCACACTGAAATGTATTTGTTTGAAGGAAATCTGCTGGTGCACCTTTGTTTTCAAGAGCTGTGTTTCTCACCTGAGCGGTTAGATATCTGATCTGAGCTTACATGGATACTTAACGCTTTTTCATTTAAGACCCTTAGTACATATTAAGTCATTCCGAGATGTCGATCTAAACTGAATTTTCTCATTAGGAAGAAATGACAAAACTGAAGTATGCCCATCAAAAAAACCACACTGTACTAATTACAAAAAGTAATGCACTGTCCTGCAGTATGGTTATCCTGTATGGACCCGAGAGCTCACTGGGATTCCTTGTGAATGCAGCAGTCAGTGTAAGATGTAGGGCTGGGGCATAAGTATCTGTTTGCTTTACCTGTGGAATAGATTCAAATATTCCTGGGAGGGCTCTCAGGCTCTACCCAAATGAATGTGTTCCATCCTGAAGATGGATAATACTGATAACACACAGATGTTGTTTATTTGTAGAAAGCCATTTCTTAGATTTTAGAACTATCCAGGGTGTACTGAGGAAGAAAGATTTTCCAGTGTGGTGCAGTGGACCCTTGTTAATGAAGCATTTGACCCCTTCCATAAGCTGCAATCCCAACAAGTGACTCACAGTCTTAAGAGGTTAGAACCACACAGAATTGCTTTGTTTGTAAGGCCAAGAGATTCTGGGAAAAGGCGTCTCTGGAAACTACTTGGTAGTCACAAAACCCACGTAACATCTAAGAGAACTTCCACCAGCTGATGGGTTAGATCTTTAGCTGCTGTCAAGAAGTGTCCCTCATAACATTATGGCCTTGGGATAGTTGTACTAGGCCACAGTAAAAACCCATTTACGCTGACATCTTGTCTCCAGCAGCGATGACAACTCACTGCCTACAAGTGTGAGAGCAAGGAAGACAGAAGATCCTTCACTGAAATGCATTCTCAGCCTTGAGTCATTTTCAAATAAAATTAATTTCCCTGAGATCAATATGGGTAGGTTGTTGTGTTCAGGTTTGCTTTTATTTGGTGATTTATATTATTTATATTTATTGACCTATATAACAGTATATAATATTTATATTTACTGATCTCTTGCCCATGGGCTTGCCCAGTTCTCCCGTAATGCTGTGCAAACTTTTAGTATTCACAGCATCCTGTGGCAAGCAGTTCCCAAGCTGAACTATTTTGTAAAAAACAGTAATTGCTTTTCTTTGTTTCACACCTCCCTCCTTTAACCTAGAGACAAGAATATGGACATTCATGGCAGTTCATTGCGATTTTTCACAGTGACGCTCATTAAGGAAGTAGTAAGCTCTCCAGCTCATTCAGCTTTTGCTCTGGTGAGTGCCGCTTCATTTACACCTGATGCCGCTTTCCTCCCTTCCCGAGGAGCAGCCAGGGTCAGTTCCCAGCTCTCCCACAGGCAGCCTCTGCTCTTCCATGGGCACTGACCTTATCTGCATAATCAAGTGATGGAAGTGCTGGTAGTTTAATCTTCTTACGCTTAAAATTTCCACATTCTTAACAATAGTTTACTATCTCCACCCTTTACTTATCTTGTATATGTAGACAGAATTTGCCGGCCAGAAGGTCTGCTTTCTTCCTAGTATTGGCAGTCCCCTAAATCCAGAGCAAGAACAAATAAACTTGGAGACTGACTTTAAAATTGTGACAATTTAAATAAATAAATACATCTGTCTTCTTTCTATGTTGTTTTCCTGCATAGTCATGTGTATCAGAATATCTTTTTTTAATTAAACAATAGTTGAGACTTTCACGTAGCACAAGAAAATGGGAAAAAAAGCCTGAAGAACACTAAAAATCTTGACAGCTATAATAAAATCATTAATATTACTAACTTCAATTAGTGTAGTTTTACACTGTGCCTAGCACAACAGGCAACTAATACCATGTAATATTTTTACTCTCATACTGTTGACAGCTGTGGGCCTCACAGAACCATAGAATGGTTTGGGTTGGAAGGACCTTAAAGATCATCTGGTTCCGACCCCCCTGCCATGGGCAGGGACACCTTCCACTAGACCAGGTTGCTCAAAGCCCGATCCAACCTGGCCTTGAATGTTTCCAAGGTTGGGGCATCCACAGCTTCTCTGGGCAACCAGTCCCAGCGTCTCGTCACCCTCACAGACTCAGGAGCATTATGCTTCTGAAGAGAAGGAAGTGGAAGAACAAAGCACACTTGTGTGTCTTGCAAGTAACTTTCTCCTTGGTCTAGTTGTATTCATGATCATTGTTTTTTTCAAGGTGTTACAGCTCACATTATGAAATTCAAGAACATTTACTTTAGGAGTATTTGAGATGAAGCTACACTAAAAGTGTGATCACACTGGTATGTCATGGTATCAGAGTCAGAGTAAAGGATTTGGGAATGTGCTTCAAGTACGTTCTTCAAGCACTTCTTTAAGTCTTAAGTCAAAAACACATAGCTTTGAGCGTGAATTGTGATCTGTTCAGAAACCTACTGGCTTCAGCAGAAATGGAATCAGTCTTCGCTCAGATCAAATTATGCGTGTCTGAATTCAGATCAATAGATATGGTTTCCATCATTTTTTCTTTCCCTTAATAGATAAAAATAGAGGGGTGAAAAAAGATTTCAACATATCACTAACTCACCTTCCCTGGAACCATTCCCCACAGACGATTATCTCATCCTTATAGATCCCAATGAAGAATAATCTGCAATATCCCTTGATCATTTGTTGTAACTCATTGACCATGCACTGCTAAGTGAAGCATGCTGTTTGCTGGAAAGCACTCTCAATTTGGTAATTTAATCTTAGCAAGATCTGCTTAATAAAGAAATTGTTGATGGGAGCTTTCATTGTAATGCCTTCATCCCCACTAAACTGATTAGGCAGTCATGCTTTGTATTTACCTAACAGATTTGTCCCCATCTCAAAGTCGAAGCCTCTTAACATCCTAGAAAGTTTTGATTTAAAAGAAGCATGAATTACTTCGTAATGTACCTTCTCAAGTATGTAGCTTGATGAAATAGAGGTTTTCTATGTTTTCTTCCAAACATACTCTTCTTCAACCAAGGCTCTTAGTAAAACAGCACATTTACAACCTTCACAGTGTGGCAGCACAGAAATGCCGTGAGGGACATCAAGGGGGCCCGTGCTCCCCACCCCCCCACCCCCCACCCCCACACCCCCGGCAGGTGCACTCTGTATGCAGCCAGCCCACCTGGCTGGGACACAGAGCCCTGTTACAGCTTACCACAGGGGACACTAATGAAAATTTCTTGCAATAAACTTGAAAAAAAGAAAAGCCCTCTTTTTTACTTCACTGTTGGTGGTGTTTCGTTTCACGTCATTCAACCCAGCTTAGCTTCACTGAGCACCAAGGTTTTTCACTGCATTTGAAACCTTTCTCTAGCTAAACACAGAGAGCAAAAACATTTAGAAACAACCAGCTTTGAAAACTATGCAACAAATGCAGCCATAGCGATGAATAATGTTTGTTGGCATTCCCTGAACATATTGCAGATCATTTACAGGTCTCAGCAAAATGCCTACAGAGTGCCAGGACCAGGGAGTGAATTAGTGCTTCACGCTGATGAAGCTATTTTCTTTAAACAAAATGCAAAGTTTAGGAACTGCACGAACTTTCCAAATGGCATTTTCTCCTTATCTGGACAAGAAGCAGTAACTAATTATTTCTGGTTAGTTATTCTTAGCTTCTTATGATTTCTTTCAGCTCCACTGTCATTGAACAGTCTCTATATGTATTTTAGGTCTGTTCCTCAGATTACTGTCCTTGAGCTGCTTACCACAGTCCCCGCCTTCTTTCTGTTTTTTCCCCCTCCTGTAATTTACATGAGATATGTCTGTAATCTGGCAGGATGCACTCTGTCCAGTAGCCAGGCATGTTGCAAAACTCTCTTATTGTTTTTGTGCAGCTTAGCAAAATTATTTGAGGAATGTCCAGTGCCTTACATGTTAAATGGTAATCTAGGTACTGGAAGGGAGCAATTCTTCCCGACTGATTCTAAAGAGTATAGGTGTACTTTATTTCTAATAAAATGGCCGTTTCTGCTCATGTAGAAGAATTATTCAGACCAACTGGAATAATAATGTGACATGCAGCTACAGTCCAAGCAGTCAGCCAACCAGAGTACGATCCTTTATCATAGTTTTGCATTGTTCTGCTAACTGCATGATGCCAAAAAATAATAATAATAAGGAGAAATCCTTTGTTCCCTTTCACTAACGTAGAAGGTCACAAAACAGACAGTTCCTTCTTGATTACACTAAATAAATAAAAGTCTGATTCACAGAGGGGAAACAATCATCTGCCAACTGCCAAACCCTGTAAAGGGTAAATCTGCTTTTACTTTGTGAGCCAGATTGATGAGTCACCGAAGCTATGACTAATACCAGCAAGAATTAAAATGTACCCAATAGTATGACCTCCCTTTGTACTACAGAAGGGTTACTCAACAGCAGACCCCTGTCCAACAGGTGCTGCTGGGGAGCGGGGACGACCCCAGCATCTGCTCTTCAGAACCATGGGTCCTTGCTATCACACCTACTAACGTGCATTTACTGCATTCACAGGCATAAACTCAACGTGGGAGTTGAATAATTAGGTTCTTCATTTGGGAAATTAGCCACTATGGAAATAAACACTCCACCCCCACCCTGCTCTGGATGAGCTGCCTTCAGAACATGCTGTAACCAGAGGTTCCTCCCAGAGCCAGGGTGACATGCGCTTGGATGATGATGAGAGGTTTTTCAGTAAGGAAAACCCAAGGAGGCCAGTTCAGAGAAAGCCATGGGTTTGGAGATAAAGATTAGGGTTTGAATCTGGATATTCTTGGTGAACATACACTCCAAGAGGCTCACAAAATGAAATGGTCGCTCAGTATTTTGAAAATTATGCAAGAAAAATGTGTCCAAAAAAAAGGGGGCGTTGTTCATTCATTTAATTTCTTGAAATGGATGAATTTTCTAGTCCGTTACAGTCATTGAAAAAATTCCTAGTGATGGCAAGTGGGCCAGGATTTCACCAAATGTACTCATCCCAACTGCATATTTTAGTAACTCATCAAAACTATCTAATGCTCTAAGAATTATTTTTTTTTAAGTACAGCTCTTACCACCAAGACACACCACAGCCCAAAAGAAATTGTCTTCAGAGAGATGAGGAAGATATTTGTCATTCTATAATTCATCAATGCTATGTTTAATTCCTAGAATTAACTCTTCTGCATCCTCAGTCATACATGCTCAGAGTCCCTGGATAATACTCAGAGAGTCATCTGAAGTGAACTGAAACAAGAGGAGGGAAAAATAACAGTTGTCTATGGATGAAAGTGGTTGTCAATCCACAGATAAGCACCTCTGTTGTCAGCCTGGCAGGTACCTTGCTGTATTTGGGACCCTAAATTTGGCATTTATTTATTAAAAATAAAAAAACCCTAGAACATCACCACAGATTAGGTTAATTCTCCAGTCACCTGATTAGAAATAATTCTGGTGAGGATGTCCCAGTCAGAAAAAGAAAGGAAGAATGACACTGTACTCAAACACTTACATCATGGATAGGGAAGAATGTGAATACCTGCAGACCTTTTTAGCCCCTGCATGGTTCCAAAAAGCAGAACAGCTTCAACCTGTTTCAGACTGAAATAGTTGCAACTGCTACTTAAAACTGGTTAGAGAAGGTACCTCTATCTTCTCTACTGCACTGTAAATGAATGCTGTAGCCTTTGGACAGTAAAGCTACCAGTGCTGAACTGCAAAACAGTATCCTATTTTTTACTTAATTGTATTTGGTTTTATTTAAAATACTATAAATGATTCATTTTTCTGATGAAGCAAAGTGTTTAATTTGATTCAAATATTTTAAATTAATTTGCACAGCTCCATACATTTACTAAGTTTGCCGTGAGTCACCTTCCTCAAGAACCCAGAAATTTCATATTAAAAATACTTTATATTTTTTAAATTTTATTGTCTGTAGTTGAATGAAAAAACATGGGGTTACAAAGTAGGTCATTCCACTTTTTTATTAGACTTACAACCTTTCACATTCAATCACTGTCAAAACAATGACAATCGATAAGTAATGAAATATAAAGAAATATGCAGAGAAGCACAGTAAGATATTCAGCCTAAACAGTCACAAAAAAGATAGAGGAAGTTCAGATACCAAAATCACCTGTCTTCCCAGCATTTGTTTGGATAAAAATCCCTGGTTTGTTTTTTTTTTTTTTCTTGGTGATTCCATCAGAACAAATTAGTGTATGTCCCTTGGGAGAGCAGGGTTATAAACTGCAGTCATAATCTCTGCCTGTGAAACCTCTGAATAATACATGTAATTTGTGACTCACATGCCAAGAATCCCAATTCAGTGTGTCTGTCAGCAGTACTAATTGTTCAACTTTTTAAAAAATAAATGAATGAAATACTATTAATCAGTCATTTAAGCGTTGTAAAACTCTCAAAAGCACAAAAGTGTGTGTGTGTGTGTGTGTATATATATAAACCTGCCCAAATAGGGGATGGAAGTCAGTGAAGTGGGACTGAGTCTCTGTTTGAAACTCCTTACCTGACATTGAGCAAGTAGCTAATTTTTCTGCATGTCAATTTTCCAGTTACAATAGGCTCATAATAATTCTCTGCCTTGGAGAAGTGTTGTGACAACAAACCCATAATTATTTGAGAGTTTTACATACACAGTGGTGAAGGAAGCCATAAAAATAAGTAAGCAGATAAAAGTGATTCACTGGCTGAAATGAAATTATGCTAGTTAAGTTCATTTCAAATTTCATTTTCTTGTCTATGTATGGGAAATAAACCGTGGGTTTACCGTTGAGCTGCTGACCTAAAGAGAAATAACTGAAATCTTCCTCCAGTTTCCATTATTTTAATCTTATTTCTTTCTAGACCTCAACGTCTTGGACTCAATTTTTCCACGTCTCTTTGGAAATTTCAGAATTGTTTCTGTCCTGTCCCCAGTTTCCAAACTAAACGTCTGGACCCAAGCGTGGGCCCGTGCTGCTCAGGAGGGCTGGCTGACAGACCAGGCTGTGACATGACAAGGCCATGAGCCTCTGCAGGAGCGGGGCTGTGCCCCCAACTCAGCCTGTGGAGAGGCCCTGGGAGATGTGAAGAAACTCAGGGCCTGGCAAGGGGGATATGTTTGCAGAGGCAAGATGACAGACACATAGAGGAATCTGACTTGAACGTAGAAAAGACCTAGGAGTGTGAAAGGACGGAACCCAAACCGCCAGTAACAGAGAAGGTTACGCCCAGTGTTACAACTTTGTCTGAACAGTGACATGCTTTTACGTTATCTAGAGTGAGAAATAAAGTACAGGGTTTAGAAATTTTAGGCTACTATTTGTTTCAGCTATTGTAAGACTCTAAAGAGGTGCATTGTAAGTCCAGATAACACACACAGGCTGGAGGGCTTCAAGTCATATGCATGACTTTGGCACCTGATTACTACCAGGTTGCTATGGGTGAGAGGCCCCCAGCTTTCACCAAGAAGCAGCAAACAGAAAGCAATGCACCAGCTTCTAAATGCAAAGAGCAGGAGAGTGCTGTGAATCAAGGGAAGCTGAAGAGTGAGCTCAGTTTACGAGGCCCAAAGACAAGTGGCCTAAAGGTTAATGCAAGCAGCCTCATGGTTTCTTTCCAGCAAGCTTGAGAAGTTTACTACAACAGATACAACAGCAACAATAATAACAAAAACTGTAATAATAGAATCATAGGATGGTTTGGGTTGGAAGGGCCAAAAAAAGATCATCTAGTTCTGTGAAACAAAAATTTAGCTGGAATAGTTTTCTTTCTGCAGAACTGTAAATTGAGTCTCTGGGTATAATATGTAGCAACCAGAAACCGTAATAAAACAAATTGATCAGAGAGGAGAGTCTG
Organism: Falco peregrinus; assembly: GCF_023634155.1. Classification (NCBI taxonomy): domain Eukaryota; kingdom Metazoa; phylum Chordata; class Aves; order Falconiformes; family Falconidae; genus Falco; species Falco peregrinus. Next base: position 13,693,340 of record NC_073726.1, on the reverse strand, counting down.
GAGTAACATTCACAATAGAAATGGTAACAGTATAAAATCTACTGCTAGCAGTGAAATGATTGATTGATGGTGCATGGTTTTCTCCAAGCCAAGAGAGGTTGTAAAGGTGACAAGCTTTTATGTTCTTCAAGCTTTATGCAGTGCTGGTGTAGAGACTTTGGGAACTACCTTCAAGACGTGCTCTTTGAGAGAGGGCAAGGGGCACAGAGGCAGCAACAGTACGGCTATTGTGGATATAACAGCCTAAGTCAACGAGCAAAGTGCTGTCTTAGCATCGTGTGATTATCTCCCAAAAAGTTACCAAGTCTCCTTACAGTCTGGCCTCACTTAGGAGAAGGATAAAGCCAGCGAAAAGCCTTGAAGTTTCTTACTCTTGGTGCTTTCGTTTCTCGCCTGTCTTTGAGCAGTATGTTGAGACAAGCTGGTTCTTTTGGGTTGCTTGGCAAATGAAAATAGGACAGAAAGGGGAAAATAGTGTGGCATGTCAGATTCCTGGCTTGAGCAAATGAAATGGAAACAGGGTAATGTTAGCTTTCTGAATATGCTCTAGATCACAAAATTGTAAAATTGCAATGACATTGAAAAGAAAGGTGATAAAATAAAGAGTTGTCACACCTTAGCTGAAGGTTTTAGTGGGGGGGGGGGGGGGGGGGGGAAGACTTAAGTCCTTAATGTGTTCTTAAAAAAATTAACTGCAAAGAATGTTCTATCAGAAAAGTTGTTTTTTACAAATGTAGTGAAGAATCTAGAGATCAGTGTGATGCCAAACTGAATTAAGCTACTGATTTATGTAACCATCATATGTGATTCATTTTATTGTACCGTAAAAGTAGTAGGGTGAAAGTTGAAGTACATTTGGAGCAAGAATAGTGCTGCAGATGTATGTGAAGCCACTGGTAAAGAATACAAAGAATTCAAATGAAAGTCTACATGTGAGAAAACAGGAAAACAGGAAATGTATGACAAGGGCTCATTTGAAAGACTACCACAGACCTAATGCTGAAAAAGCAAAGGAGAGAACTGACCACACTGAAAAAAAGCAGCACAGGTTTATGCATTGACATTTCAAAGTCCAATACTGTTGTATTGTATGGCAGGAAAAAAGAATGATTAATAAGGTTCAGATTAGTGCCTTGGCACAAGCAGAAGGCAGTGGCACAGAAAGAAAAAGGACATCGTAAAGCAAACAGAAGAGGTAGCAACAGCAGATATGAAGTACTACCCATTTACCTTGAGCAATACACAAAAGAAGAGAAAGTGCAGCTAATTAAATCCAACTCTGAATAATATGATGACAATATCAATTAATAAGATGTTATGCATTACTGTTGTTATTGATATTTATTATTAGGCTGACTCCTGCCAAATGATTTTTCTACTGTATTGTTTTCCTGCAGATTTGATCCCTAATACAATTTTCAAGCATATGTGTGCATGTGCAGATTATAGCAGCATGGGAAAAAGAGCTGCTTTACTTATAAAAAAAAAATATTTTTTTTGCTATCTGATGACATCCATCAGATCCTGAGCATATTTCTTCTTTACACTCTGAGAAGCACCTGTCAGAATGAAAACAAGCTCTCAACAAGTGCAAGCTGTTGCTGGGGAAGAAGCTTGGTTATAGGCTTCTGCAAGGCAAGCATTGGCATTGACTGCTGGAGGCATTGTATATTCAAAAACCGTGTCTATACAGCAGAAATAGCCAGGATTAGAGAGGCGGGCAAGCAATGAAAGTCTGGCATGGAGGGAAATGCCAGAAGAGGCTTCTTTTAGACCAGCTGCCCACTGTAAAGAGAGAAAACTGGCCCTTTTTGTTCCTTACAGACTTCAAGATAACAGGATTTTTCATGCGCTCTTTGCAACCAAACCAGATTGCCATTGGGAAGTACCTGACCTGTCAAAATCAATAACCCAGCAAGATCTCTAAATAATTGTGTCAGTTTTGGAGCAATATAATTTATTGGCCCAAATGCTGCATGTGCAAAACACTGTATAAATATGAGAAGATCATCTACATATTAATTTATGCTCTGCAAGGTAAAGGAACATCTTTTGGCTGCATAATGTGCTCAATTTTAACAGCATCATGCCAGTCTTGATAACTAATGTGCAGTTTATCAATTCTGTCATGAGCACTCAGCCTCTACCCGCTATAAACCACACTCCTATACCAAAATCAGGGAAATATTCTAAAATTCCTGATGAACAGGAATCGTGTTTCAATAATTTTGTTTCATTTGTGTAAGCCACTGGTACATCTGTGTGTGTAACTGCTCCCAAGTAACAGACAATGTGAACCTGGGAAAATTATGAATTTACCAGCTCTTCAGCATAAGGGGTAAAGACTTCGGTGTTTTAGCTGAAAAAGCCATGGGTTTATTTGCTGATGCTAACCAAGATAAAATTTATACAGGACTGCCTGAAAGTAAATGTTCTCTTTGCAGAGGAGAAAGACAAATCACTGGAGAGGGATTATATATGAAATACCAGAGCCTTCACACTGTTATGAAGAGTATTCTGAGGAATGAGCCTTGCCACAAGCACTTCACAGAAATCCTGCCCAGCTGAAAAATACACTGACAGTCTCTTGCTACTCCTTGAAGAAGAAGAAGAACTTTGTTTTTCCTGTGTTTTATTTCAATAACCTCTAAATCGGAATAAAATGATGGACAGACTGTCTGAGGCATACAGTCATGTCCCCATCCCTGCATATTGTGTGGGGAAGAGCAGAATGAGGTGCTGATCAAAAGGAGGCAACATGGACAGTGGAAGTAAATATTCTGCCAGGAAAGGACACTGCAGCATAGAAATCCCAACAATACGTTTTCTTCTTTCCTTTCACCCTGAAGTTATTATTTGATTTTTAGGGGAGGGAGACTTTTCCCCAATCTCACCATGTGTTGGCCCAAGACAGTTCTGTTTCAGAGCAACAGACACTCAAACCTTGATGAATGAGCATACAAAAGGAAAGTGCAACAGCTGAGACTACACTGAAAACTGAGGACAAAAAATAAAACAGGCCCTGTGAGCTCAGCTGCTTTGCCATTTGCTGTAAAACTCAAGCCCAAGTGTTTTTCCTACTAGTCCAGCTGGCGGCCTTCACTAACCATTCCTACACCTTGGCTCCGCTGGCAAGTGTGAGTCAGCTACCCAAAGAGCAGGAATGCGAGCCACAGCGAGGAGCTGAGCACTTACCAGAGTGCACTTGTAGCTGAGACTGAACTTAAACCAGGCAGAAAAGAAAAGCTGTTCACTTAACAGTGTCTTCTTATTTCATCTAATTTAAACATCCCTGTGGGAAAAGTTCAACCCGTGAGCCGGCAGAACGCCTTAACCACAGTTCACTGGAGAAGCCCTATTTATGTAGTAACACACAGATACTAGAAAAATCACCAGATTCCTTCATGCATATAATAAGAATGATGGCGGGAACGATGTGGTTGGTGACCACAAGAAGAACTGGAAAATCATAGAGCGGTTTGGGTTGGAAGGGACCTTAAAGATCATCTGGTTCCAATGCCCCTGCCATGGGCAGGGACACCTTCCCCCAGACCAGGCTGCTCCAAGCCCCATCCAGCCTGGCCTTCAGCACTTCCAGGGATGGGGCATCCACAACTTCTCTGGGTAACCTGTTCCAGTGTCTCACCACCCACACAGTGAAGTATTTCTTCCTAATGCCTGATCTAAATCTACCCTCTTTTAGTTTAAAACCATTACACCTTGTCCTATCGCTACAGGCCCTACTAAAAAGTCTGTCCCCATCTTTCTTACAAGTCCCCTTTAAGGATTGAAAATCTGTTATAAGGTCTCCCTGGAGCCTTCTCTGCTCCAGGCTGAACAACCCCAAGTCTCTCAGCTTGTCTTCCTAGGAGAGGTGCTCCAGCCCTCTGGTCATCTTTATGGCCCTTCTCTGAACTTGTTCCAACAGGGCCATGTCCTTCTTATGTTGGGGGCCCCACAGCTGAATGCAGTACTCCAGCTGGGGTCTCACGAGAGCAGAGGGGGAGAATCACTTCCCTCAGCCTACTGGTCATGCTTCTTTTGATGCAGCCCAGGGTACAGTTGGCTTTCTGGGCTGCAAAAGCACATTGTTGGGCCATGTTGAGCTTAAGGAAGAACAGTTCTGTCCTCTTAACCAATGTATGGGTTATAAGCCAGCAGCTGGCAGAGCCAGCCTTGGGATTTCTGAGGGCTGCTGGTGGTGGGACTACAACATGAGCTGTCCATTTCTGCTCCCTGGCCAGTGGTGGGACAATCATAAAGAAAATTCCTTCCAACTCTATCTCAGCTGTCAGAAAGTGAGCTCAGAGATGGTGACGTGCATTCACTGCACTCATTTCTGGCATGGTTATTTGGCAAATTGTGTATTAGTCAGATAGGATCCTCAGTGAGAACCAGCTGCTGCAGTTTCACTGCTGCTACTTGCACCGACTCAGGATATAGCACTCATTTGCAAGGTACGAGTACATCCAGGATTTTTAATTCACCCCAGAAAGAGTTTCAATAGAGTTATAAAAATTCCATGAGATGATGGAAATTGATCTCAAGAGCCAGATGTTAATAGATACTTTTTAGTGAGAGATGCATTGTTTCTCTGCAGGTTCCATAGCATACTATGCCCCCTACTAGATTACAATATATGTATTCAAATTATAGTCTAATTCATGGCACAGATAAACAATGAAAAGGGACAAGTAGTAGGACAGCAGCTGAATCCATAAGTCCCTAACTGCAGGTAACAGGAAAATTTTTAAGGGCTGAAGCATCCTAGCAGTTAGTGATAGACATCCTGTGTACTCTGGCAACCACTCAGTTTGATATATTTCTGTTCCTTTCTCCACTAGTCTAGCTTTCCCTGATTAATTCTTTTTCATCTTCCCAAACTTTCTCAGCCCTATACAGCAATTCATTGTCAGCACTAATCTATGCTGTTAAACACACATAAGGCTCTATCTTTTCTGTGAAAACAATCACAAGAAGAGACGATCACATTACTTTTCAATCTTTTTCAGTTGCTTTCATTTGGCAGAGAAACAGAACTACTTTTTCATATTATTTCCCTGCACTCTTAAAATACATGAAATTGCAGGTGTTGATTTTCCCTGTGCTCTCTCCTTATTTTCCGTTTCATCAGCCCTCCCCATCACATGACAGTGAATGATTACAGGGTCTCCTTTTTGCATTCTGCACATCCTGACTTATCCCAACCATATTGCAGTTGCACTGCAAGCCCTGCATCAGTTTCCTGGGGGGCGGGGGGGTGTCCCTGGAGCTCATACACTACAGAGTTCCTCCTCTGTAGGGTCCACAGGCTGGGAACATATTTCATTTTCTGGTGCTTCTGTCCTTGGCAGCCTTGGCTCCCAGCACATTCCAAGCAGGAAAGCTCTGGCCTGTTAGAAAGACACCTCACACCTCTTCCATTTGCCTCGGTGCCACCATCACCTCCCTTAGTCTGTCTTGGGTATCCAGTCCTGCTGCTGAGACTTGACTTAAAATAGAAGGAAACTTCTTTAGTCCTCCCACATCCAGGGTCATCCCACAGTAAGTCAAAGGCAACCCTGTGAAGCCTTTCCACTTCTTGGGCCCAGTCCCTGAGGACAGGCCCCTTTCTTCCTCGGGGCATGGCTTACAGGGCTCTGGGCATCACCTCGGGTTTCCATCAGCCCCTCCAACTCACTGTGAGCAGGACAGAAGACCAGAGCACCACTCCTGAACACAGTGTGGTACCTTCCCAGCTGTCACCTCCACCTGAGCAGATCACTCTGGTCCTGCTCCCAAAGGGCACTGCTGGTGCACGGCCCACCCAAGCCCCACCTCGAGCATGCTGGATGGGGATGGGGAGGCCAAAGGGACTGCCTCCGACCTACAGGGGGCTATAAATCCGGCTCACACCAGAGGAGACACTACGTTTCTACCTTTCTCCCACAGGGAATTGGCATTTTGAGTGATAAACGTTTTCTAAAACTGTGAAGGAGCAAACCCTGCAACATTTTCATGTTGCCTTTTCTCATTAAATCTCCTTCCCTTTCTGACCACACCCCAAATGGAGAAAAGCAAGAAGGATTTTAACAAACATTTTTTTTTTAAACGAAAATGCAATTTCTCCTCATGTCAAAATGAAAAATAATCTATGTAACTCCAGGGGTTTTAAAGCCTTTCTATCAGAAAACATCTTTTTCTTGCATTAGCTAATTCAAGTGATCCTTTAAATAGTCCTCCAGAGACTCCAATTCCCTTTTAGGAGAGTTTATCTATCTTTTATGACTTTGCTCTCATGAAAGATTAACAGCTGCAAAAGTCAAGGGCCATTGTGATCATTTAATCTGACCTGCATCGCATAGGCCATCAAATTTTACCCAATAATTCTTGCACCGAATCCTATTAATTGGAGATGAAACATCATATATCTTTTAGCAAGAAATGTTCTTTCAATTTGAAGGCAGTGAATGCTGAGAAGCCTGCTGCAGAAATTTGTTCCACTTTTTTTTTTTTTTTTATCCTGATGTTCTCTGAATTTTCACTAGGGCTGATTAGGAATTTTTCAATGAAATATTTTGTGCTGAAGAAATGTGGGTATACAAATTATCAAAAGTGTAGTCCTTGAACTTTGCTTCACTGTTTTACTCCCGGAAAAGAAAAAAAAAAAAAGGAACAACAAGTAGCATACCCCTCAACACATTAGACTTTTTGTTCTGGTTTGCTTTGTGAATGTTCTTTCCCTGAATATTGGGACAACGAGAGAACTAGCCTCCTCATGTTAAATGTGTAGAGCTAGGCAGTGGCAATGCCTCTCATGCTGTCTTAGCCAGACCACACATCCTCAGACACGCTGAGCTGGGACCCCCACCCTCATCAGGTACCAAATACTAGCACAACCCTACAATTTCTATCAGGCCAGTGTTTCTACTTAAAAGTGCCATAAAGCCCATTTATTGCCTTCTGGGGTTGGAAATATGGCTTTGGGACCAGGAAACGCTTCCATTGCTTTCAAATAAGCCACCCAAAATAAATCAATCCGGCAGAAGGTTATAGGCTCATAGGGGCAATCTGCTAACGTTCTGGAGAAGTGTTTGATATCTGTCTGTTGACAGATAGATGGCAAGCCAGAGAGGCACTGGTAATCTACAGCCTGAGCTACACCGATTAGTTTGACCTAGCAAAACAGTGTAATGTACAGACATTGAAGTGATGACAGTAGTAGAGTTGTCATTTTGGATTCCTTAACATCCTTTTCCAATGGATTATCTTTCCCATGGATTGAAATTTAGGTACAGCACCATGAATTTATCAGAGTGGCTCTGACATGGCTTTCCAATAATTGATTTATTCCCTGTATATGGTATAAAATGTAATCTTCTAGACAGAACAGGCTGAAAGACTTCAAAAGAACTTTTTTCCAACAGATAATTTAGTTTTTATAAGCTGATATTTAAAAAAATTATCAGTTATGCATAAAATAATTTTCAAAGAGGAAAACATTCAGATGAGCCTAATTTCCTCTTTCAAAACAGAATATTTTGTTTGCATATTCTGAAGACTCTTTATTTTGAAAATAATTTTTAATACCTAGTAAAAAATAAAAAAGATTTTTCAAAACAATATGCCAAGAAGCTTTGATCCAAAACATTCTTTTACTGTTAATTTTAAGAATTTTTAGCTTATGCAGCTATGTCAAATTTCCCAATATTACAGTCTTCTGAGAATCAGAATAATTTCAGACCTCATTATGACTACACTTACCTATTGGTAACAGAAATTTGGGCTACATAAATCTCACAAACGTGATTACATCCATTTTATGGTAGAGGACAGTGTAAGTCACTTCTTCAGATTCATGCTCAGAGACTTTTTGGACAGGCATGAGAACTCAAGCACACTCCTCACCTTTCTCCATTGCACAAGGTTCTCACGGCAAGTGTACTCCTCATCTTGTCATCTTTGCTCAGTGACTAGCAGAGGGAGTATGAGTCCAGATCCAAGTGCCTATGAAAACACATGATACAACAGCAGAATGAGACACAGAACCTGTGAGTTCAGGAACACAGGCCCAAAATTAGAAAATTCACATTAAAAATACCGATGTAAATCAATTTTAAGCAATGCTTTTTCTTTGCCACTTCATGCAATATTTATTTTTCTTCTTTCTGTGGTAGTAAAAGATCAAGAAACTGAAGATTTTGTGAAGTGCTCTGAAAACACGATAAATTAAAGTATCATGCCAAAAGTGTTCACAGCCTAAACACACAGAGAGCAAGCAGATTAGAAATGATGACAGTGAGACCATGAGAGCGTTCAGCGTTAAACCAATAAATACATTCTGATTACAGCTACAAGCATACTGAACTTGTTTGCCCTTTCAGTTACGCTGGTGGCTCTCAAATGACTTTGAATGGGAATATTCCTGTACAACATAGGTGTGAGTAACAAGAAAATCATGTTCGCTGTTTTTTAGGCTGGAAGAAAAGAGGTGATTTTTGCAGATGGCAGGCAGTGACCATCAAAACCGAACACTGAAATGAATCCTCTGACATGCTGAACACTGTTAGGATAGATTTGTCATTCAGCAGCGGATTTTCCTTTCTGTATCTGGTATTTCTAATAGCTATTATACCGGGCAGGTCATTCTCACAGTCTATTGTTAAATTTGAATAGTAGTTACAAATTCAAGCATTTTCAAGAGCTTCCTGTTTTTTGGCAGTTCATTTTTTTCCCTTTTGTAAAATAAGTTCTGTGAATGTTTTTATGGTGCTCATTGTCTCAAGTTTTTAATCTCCTATTTGAAAAATGTAAATGGTTATAAAGTTCATTCTCCATTCCAAAAACTTGCAATTCATGTATGTGTGCTGTGGAACTCTGAATCTGTGACATTCTGCCGGCAGAGCAAAAGTCTGCTTCATTGTGAATGTGCTTATTGAGAAGTCAGTGTTTGGCTGACCCAGAGAAATCCCCCTTTTGATTCTCAAAACATCAGCTGCAAGGCCACTTCACTCCAGGAACATCAGCACAGGGTCCTGGCGTTGGTTTATCGATGGTACTCCCGTTGTAATAAGACTTTAGCACCTCTCTGAACACCATATCTCACAGGTGCGTGGTGTTTTGTACAAATACTGCCAGAGCACAGACCTGCTGGGCACAGCTAGAACAGGGACGTAGCAGCAAAACTTGCTACTGCCACCACTGTCATTTTTTCAGTTTGACTTTGGGGACTTCTCACATCATTTCCTACAAACCTGGCACCCTGGCTTTCTGACCTAATCGAAGCACTTGAAGCTGGGAGCTCAAAGTGCTGTTGAAACATATGGTTTATCCATGGAAATCACTGCTCTAGTCAGTAATGCTACAATTACAATTGATTTTCACAAAACGAAACTAACCCTTTGACTTGCATATCTTACCAGTTTATCACGATTATTCAGCCAATAAATGTTCCTCATTGCGTTTCAAACATCCAGATACATATTACGCTTGTTGTGTGTCAGATACCATTTTTCTAAGTGCAATGGAACAGGCTATAACCAAATCACCATTTTCTCAGCCTTTCTTCTACAATACTTAAGCTTAACCCGTCCGCAAGGTTTGTACTTGTACAGCTGCATATTATGGTGCTACACAGCAGATCTGGCTTAAAGCTCACTGATGCTTCTCTGTGCTGTGACATCGACTGTTTCTATTTAAGGTAACATGACAGCCTCATTGCAATTGCTTATGCAAAGAAATACTACTAGAAAATTATTTCACTCAGTTGACTTTTAACACCTTTTCAGATATGCAAGACTACTTGACACTGAGTTGTCAAACACCTACACAGAGAATAACAAGGGTCCATGCGGCATTCAATTTGAGAACCTTGGCTGAATCACAGGATTAGAATGAAATACCTGTCTACTTAAACACAACAAATTTTGTACAATAATAATTCACCAGAATAATGATTGAAGCCTTTTCAAATATTGAATAAAGACATCCTTAAGGAGGAAGGCCATGTTTCTCCTTAAGCCTCTCCATACATTTTTTCAGTGACCAATCACATTTATTTGTGAGGGCCTTGCATTTCGGTGCAAGAAAAATGCCAAGCATAGGCTGTGTCAGAGCGGCCTGACATAGTGGCTCTTTGTCTGCCTCACGTGCTTCTTCAGTGGGGCTGAATACCTTCAAGCAGCATGGCCAAACTCAAACTCACATCCCTGAAACTCCTTCTCTGTCCTGAAAAGGAGGAGGTTGCAGGGAGGCTGTGTGGAAGCTGGTGGAGCAAGACCTCCTCAGCTTGCTCAGGGAGGGACCCTGGAGATCCCTTCCCTGCCACGCCATGCTTCAGCTCTTGGTATGTCTGGCAACTAGGCAGTTTGGTCAACTGACCTCTGTAACTTGCAGAAGGCATTTAATCTGTCCTATTGCCCTATTCCTAAATTTTCCATCCATGATGACACAGGTTCTGAATGATACAACCACCAACTTAAATTAGAACTATTCACATCTGGGCCATACTGTTTTAGGGCTTAGATTTTCTAGATCTGAATGCAGCAGGAAGATGTGGGTCCCAGGGATAATTCATACACATGACACAGAAGGCTCCTCGTAACAGGTTAGAACAGTCCAGTACAAGATTACCTGTTTTCTATTTTTTCCCCTGAGAAAAGCACTAGCCTTGAAAAATCAGTGTGTGTTTTTGCCACACGTGATGCCACACGTCTTACTGAAAGATATTTCCAGTTACTAAGAGGCCAAACCTAACAAGAGCCAACAGGAGAAGAACAGACAAGTTAAAAAGAAAAATGTACCTTTAAATTTTATTTTTTTTTTAGATCAAGATAGGTAATTATTTCAAGAAATCATCACATAAAGCAGTGGATTATCAGTGTACTCACATCTGTAATCAAGTTTGGATGCCTTATGGAAATGTATGCTTCAACCTAGGCAAGCTGTTGGATCAGTTAAAAAATAAGATTAAACTTTGACTTCTGTTATAGAGGACAGGTAGGGTAGTCTGAGGTTTTCTTCTGTCCCTAAAAATCCATTTATTTTTTAAAATCTCCTCAGTTTTTTATTTTCGCTTTTTGAATTTTTACACAAAAAGTTGCTTAACCAAAACTTTGGGTAACAGCCATCATTTATAAACAGTATTGCACAAGAAAGAAATAAAATGCCCCACTTAAACATAACCAAGTAAAACTATAAACTAATGTCTCATCTCTTTTGGCTTTATAGAGTTGTTTATTTGCTTCATAGTTGTGACTCTTGGGGCTGTTAATATGGCAAATATATGAAACAAATGCATTTTTCTTAACCCCTAACTTTCACACAGGTTTTGCTTTACTGACTGACTTTTGCTTGTGATAAATTGCAATTATCGCTTTCCACTTGATTTCTGCATGTTGCAAATTTGTATAGACAGGATTCTATTCCCTTGCTGGAGGAGTGGCAGTCCAGAAGTAGTATCTTGTTCTCCATCATAGCTTGCCACTGGGAAAGTCCATCCAAATGGATCCTAACAAACTGGAAATAGGTAATTGCTCCTGACATCAGTGCTTCAATGTTGGTTGTTTTTTTTTTTTAATGTTAGTTAATATCTGGGGAGTCCTAGCTTCCAGAACTACGCAGTTGGTCCAGAAAACAATGAATTCACTTTAAAGAGAATTCCCAGCCATCAGAGAGTTCTGACAACTTGACCTAAAGCCTGAAAATTCCAGGCAGCAAAAAAAAACAACCAACATTGCTTTGACTTTAAGCCAGTCTGGTACTCTTTGTTGCATAACTCACATTTTTCTAATCCCGAGCATGGACAATACTGTACATTGTCCTTTCTCGTGGGGTCCTGGTTTAGGATGATTGATGGTTTTGCATTGGGCTCTTCTCCTCGGTGTCATTTTGACTGCAGAGTATACAAGTGCTCTCTGAGTGTGGAAAAATATAATGGTTCTCCTCTTTGCAGGCAAAAGGTAGGTTGGAGTAATGATGAGCAAAGGGTAAATTCTTGCCCTTATATGTCCAGGCTGTTTATGGAGAAGCAACTAGAAAAGCTGAGGCATGTGGCAGGAACCAAGCCTACCCTGGCTTGGGGGAGTGCGTGCCGGAGCCTGCAGCTGGCTCCTCTGCAAAGAGCGCGGTGCACATCACTCCCTCGGCAGAGATGGCTGCGTCATGGGGACAGAAGCAGCCCCAGGCCAGCCCTTCCAGTACAAGCACTGTAGAAGCAGGCAGCCACACACACGCTGCTCCTGCTTCTGCTATGCAGTGCCTTGCTGGACACCAGCACAGCAAGAGCGGCCATAGAAAGGGTCTCCGGAATCCTGCTTCCTAGAGGCGATTGCCAGGCGGAGGCAGGGGCACATTTGCCTACCTGATAATTGCTTTCACAGACACACACATCTCTGTCAGGCTGCTCATGGCAGTGAGACATTTCCTATTCCACCCTTCACTGATTTTTTTTTTTTTTTGGTATCTGTTACTAATTGGACAGCAATGCAATAAATAAATAGGAGCTTTAGACTCAAGCTGTGCTAGCCCTCCTCAATAGGCAACAGGATCCCTGAACATCTAAATGTCTATCACTCCTCTAAGACCCACAACAGCCTCTTAGTCACAGTGACTAATGGTATCTTTGACCATAGGATTATTTTTTTTAATGCATCTGAGCTGTTTATCCCAGGCTAAAACCACCCCAGATCCGATGAGTGCTACAGTCCGGCTGCATGCTGCTAATCCCCCAAGGGGAAGTGTCTCCACAAGTGTTTAAGATGATTCCTCTCGCTAACATCTAACACCAGTGGATGAGGTGATTTTAGGGAACTTCACAATTCTCTCCCCCGGGGATACAGCAGGGACAGCCTGTGCAGGATGAATCAACGCCATATGTCAAGCACTGTTTGTATATGTTTCAGTGTATCCAGGCAAAGTCTTTTAACTTTCCATGCTAGAGCCCGAGCAGTACTTTCCTGAATGTCAGCCAGGAAAATTTTGTAGATTTGGCAGCAGGACTGTGGGAAGCCTGGTTGAAGACCAGCCCGGAGTGCTGGAGCAGAGGCTTTATATAAAGAGAGAGAATCCAAACACCTTCCTTTGTTTCGCCCTACAAACGAATTCAAATGGAGCCCTGAGATCGCAATCAGGCCCTATTGTATAACACAGACCTTTCCATTACTCCATTACAGCTTTTTGGCATGTAGAATTTCATTATTTTTCAGCTGGAAAACTAATTAAAATGGATTCTTTTTTATTTATCGGCGTGTTAATGCTTCAGTTTTCTAGTCCTCCACTGGCTTCCAGCCATTTAATTTTGGTCCCTAGGGCAAAGCCTGACAAATTAAGATAAAGCCATTACTTAATGTTGTCCACTCCCCCCTCTCCCCGAGAAAAAACAAGAAGTATTTCCTGCTCTTATTAATTGCATGAAGTCAATTTCCGTGGTAAAATTTCAGCAGGATCAGAGTCTCTGCACCCAGCATCTCTGTGCTGCTCTACTCTCTGCTCAGCTGCAGCGGCGGAGGTAGGGAGGGCTGCTGGGCTCCTGCTGGGCTTTCCCCAGTGCCCACAAAATCGCAGGGTAAATGGAGGCTTCGCTCAGGTGCTTGACCTTTGCCACTTGGGGGTCACCCTTTCCAGTACCTCTAAGGTATTTTTGCTTGGAGAGTGCTGTGCTTCACCTCCAAGGAGAAGCCGCCCCCGGGGAACCCGGCCGTGCCAAGCAGGTTAGTCAGAGCTGTGGTATGGGCGCTGCCCAGTTCAAGTGCATTCAAAGCAGCCAAAATCTGCCTTTATTTTTTTTCCCTCCCCAAAGTGTAGATCACAAAAGTTCACGTACTTGTCAAGCAGAATGTTGATTTAACCGATACTGTTTCTCCATCCTCCCCAGCTGCAGATCCTGGTGCAATAGGTAACAAACAGCCCTTCCCATGGCAACACGATTTAATGCCCTCGCATTAAGGGGAACGGGAGTTCTCCAGTGAGCAAACCAGCCCGCTGAGCCACAGCTCGGGAAAGCAGCCAGGATGATGCAAAAAGTTTAGATGGGAAGCAGCAAAATAAACAGCAAGGAAACGAAGTGATGTGCCTGCAGTTGCGAGGGGACAGACAGAAACAGACAGCAGCATCGCTGTGTTTCCCTCCCCATTTGGTGTCCCTGGTACAAACCTCGTGCCCCTGGGCCACCAGAGCTCTGCCCGGCATTGCTTCACTCTTCAGTGCTCTCTTTATAACATTCTTGTGTTTAAACAAGGCTGACAACATTGAAACCCAGCTCAACAGCAGAAGCTCCCCCAAACATTTTCCTAAAGCAGGCTAGTTTAGGGAAAGGCTTAGCTAAACAAGGAGACAGCATGCTGAGCGCTGTTGAACTCTGTTATCTAAGATTTGTTGCCATGTTTGGGACAGAGAGCAGAAATTGTGAAATGCCTGTTGACTCACTGGCAGTGGCACACGGCTGGCACACTGGTCCAGGCCATACCAGTGCCCCAGGGGATGAATTTGCTCTGCAAGCCTCTCCAGGCTTGGGACGCCGCTCCACAGGCCACACTGGTGCAAGACCTCGCTAGGAGCCAGGAGCAGCTTGCAAAAGCACCAGCATGTCTCTGCTGTGCCAGCACCTTTGTCCCCCGCAGACAGCCTCCTCCTCTGCCATGTGTCTGAGTCCAAGCCACCTCCTGCTTCCAGGCAGGGGCTGAGCCCCATCCCGCCTCTGCTGCCCAGAACGGCAGGAGAACCCAGCCCGGAGGTGCTCCCAGCCAGGGCCACCCCACGGCTTGTCCATGCCACCACTGAGGCTCTGTCAGATTGCCTGACACTGCAAGCAGGAGGGGAAGCTGGGGAGGAGACAGCCATGCCCCAGCAGCATGGACTTGGGCGAGGAAGCTGCTGGAAGCCCCCTTCTCCCACATTACTGGGGCAGGCACAAACAAAAACATCCTTGAGGGCAGATGTTTGGAAAGGAAGTAAAGTATGCAGCTCAGCTTCTGCTACACCATGCCAGCCAAGGAAGCAGCCGAGTGAGGCATACACAGGAAAAAACGGTTCACCAAAGACCTTCGTGCTGCCCGAGTGAACAGCAATATACCCCTTGTTTACCTTACGCCCCCAAATCAGTTATTCTTTGCTGGTATTCTTTTAAGAGTGCTGTTTATTAAAAACTAGACATAGGATTTGAAGATGCCCTTCTAACTATTCTTTGAAAACTCCAGCATTTTAGGAGGAAATTATTATTTTATATTTCTAGCTTTGCACAGAAATTCATTGCACATTCACAGTTTATCTCAACACAAAGCTGTCATCTTCTCCTACCAGCTATCACTGAATTCCATACAGCTGAACTGTACTGGGCACATACATTGTTAAAACAGCAGACAAGGTTATGAAAATTGCAAAAATGCATCCTGATGCCATTTGGAGTGATTCAATGGATTAAAATGCAGAAGTGAGCAACAGTGAGAGTCTGGAACACATTTACTGCTAAAGCACTTCAGATAGATTGTTACCATTATGGAAAAAGTCATAATGGCCAGTGCTATGTGACAAACACCATTTAAATCAACATGATTCAAGTATTCCTTTTCACTAGCCATCCTGAGAATTATACTGAAAAGTGTTATCTTCTTGAAATGTTTTTGAGAAAGATGTGAATGGCCAGTTTTGCCAATAGCTTAAGCAGATGCAGTTTCTGTGCACTTTGAAGTCAATAGGGAATTCAATCTTTTTTTTTTTTTTTTCACATGCAAGTTTTAAAAACCCAGCTGTGGCTGTTGCCCTCCACAAGGTCAAGGGAAATTACATGTTCTTCTTATGTTAAAGAATTTTTAAGACATTTATATGGGGATATTCTTCTGCTTGCTTAGCATGAAGGAGGGACTTGAATCAAGTAGAAAGGTAAGATGTAGCATGTACTTCTTGAAGTCCCTAAGAAAATCACTAATTGACTGTGTTTACCCCATTTCCCATGGACAGTAGAGTTTTATTGAAACTTGTTCTGTGGTTGCTCCACTGACGCTTCACCCTCTCAATGTTCTCTACACAATGGTACCATAGAGGAACCACTCTCACGGGTCTGGATGTGAAAGCTGTATGCTTTCTGAGATCCCACTGCTGAAATGCTTGGGATGTGAAGATGAGGTAAAAGTGGCGACCTGACCATGGAGAGCTGGTAAGTGAAAAAGCAGTAATAAGGAAGGATGTGAGGAGGAGAGTTGTACTGCTGTGGGCAGTAGCTGGGAAAAGAAATGAGGAAGGAGGGAAATGAGCCATCAGCAAGGTGACTTGTGAGCCTATTGACCAGGGAAATCATCTAGAGTGGAGGAAATGGGGCAGACTTGATTTCTGATCATTACGGTTTGTCACACGCAGTGTTGCACAGATTCTTACTTCTTTCCCACCCTCCCCCTGCCTCCTTGCAGTAACACAGCTTGAAGAAGAAGGATACAAATGCACTCCTGCCTTCTCTCCCCATGCCCTCCTCTCACAACAGATGGATTGAGAGTAAGGATGCTCCCCTGGCAGTACTCAGTGCAGCTATACCATTAAGTATTTCTCTATATATAATTACTAATTACTCAGTCATGAGACAGATGCCAAGCTGTTTTGCATTTGCACGGAAAGCCCCTGCGGAACTTTGGAGTGAAAAAAATATATATCACAGCTCAGTGGTGTTTGGGCATCCAGGGTTTAGGCAGCTGAGCAGGAGAATTTAAAATCTGGTTTCCAACTCACATATCTGCAGTCCATGATAGAGTTTTCCTGTAAACTCTCCAAACTTCAGAGCGCTTCACTTTGCACTGCTAGCTAATATTTCATTAACTTAGGTGTTTATATGACATTTCTAAGAAACCATGTCATTCTAAGCTGATTAAAGACATGTATTACTAACACTGACATTATTTTGCTTCTATTTACATTTTTGTTATGTGAAGAAGCAAGCCCTGCTGAACTGCTAAAAAGGTGAAAGCTTTTCTACTACCGAAATGTCACTTCTAGCCACTGTTAAACATATTTCCATTGGTTTCTTACTCTATAGGAAGACTAGCAAAACAAAGCATCTGCAATTTTTCCGAGTACACCCAAAGTCACAGGGGAACTGGGAAAGAGAGACAGCATCTCGTTTGCAATCTTGGGAAACCTTATAGCCCTGAGGGACACAGTCTTCAATAGGATCCAACATTTTATCTTAAGATCAGATATTCAGATGGATCATTTAATCTCAATTGTCACTGGCCATAAGGATTAGGAGAATAAAACATATAATAAATACATTGCAGGAAGAGGGAATGATGGCAACACATGCCAGCTCGATCCAGTTTTCATGGGCAACCATAGCAGGAAAGATGTAGTATCCTGGGATGCTGGGAAGTTGTTTAAATGTGTTAACATCCACATGGCCTTGTATTCTCCGCTGTGATCAACTGCATTTGGGTTTTGTGTGGAAAGCACAGCTAAAAGCTTTTACAGTGAACCCTTGTTTCCTCCTTGGTGGGGAAAGGTAAGCTCCTAACATGAATACATGTGATATTAAAAGTAGACAACCACACTGTAAATTGCACTACAGGTAAAAAAAATCCAGATAAAATTAACAGGCAGGTCCAAAGTGCAGTATTTATCCTAAGAGGTTAACTTACAGGAAAAGACTTCTAAGGTCAAGAGGTATGATTTATTGCTGAATAGTTTGTGGCCTACAGAAAAATGCACAGATGAAAAGACAAAGACATAAAATATGACACTGTCAAGTTCACTTTCTGATTTCATTTTGTTCTAGTACTTATTCTCCACAGGTTACAAGTGATTTTGTGGGTGTTTTAGAAAATTTAGACATTCTCTTACCACACAAACTCAGGTTTCAAAGAACTTTCTCAAATACGCAGTGTTTTGTCTCCTGACAATTTATTCTTTATATATTGGATGCTTATTTCTTTTTACTTCATTGTGTTAGTGCTTATTTATTATTATTGATTTTAGTATTAATAATATATTATTATGGAGTGCTCAGCACTCAGCAGGAACTGCGCCGGTGAGCCCGCAGTATAATGGTTTCCCTTCACCCACAGAACAACACTGTGAGAGGAAAGTGGGTTAAAAACCTTGCTGGACCTGCCAATTTGCTTTGTGAGTGGCACGGGGTGGTACCCCCTTCACAGAGCCCATATCCTGAAGTGATTGTAATGCTACACCTGTTCCCTGTATAAAACCATACAGTGTCTGCTTCTTAAATGGTGTGCACAGTTCTGATTCCCTAATCTTAAAAAGCTATAGGAGATCTGGAAAACATGCAGGGAAATGCTACCTATATGATCCCGGCCATAGGGAACAGCTTCTGTATCAGGAGTAAGGTCAGTTAAATGGACAAGCACAATTCAGCTTGAGAACAGAGAATATTGGTAAAGATCTAATAACAGTCCCTAAAGTCACCAGTGATGGAGAGGATGAACAGGGAAATGCCTTCCCGAGCTATGAAAATGCTACTGCAGTTACAAGTGTACGGGGGTTTGGAAAGCAACTAAACAGATCGCTGGAAGAAAAGACCACTGCAATAAAAGGCCACCGTGTGCTGCGGCATGTAAAGGTGCTGCCTACAGCTATGGAAATCCCTTGGGTTTTACAAGCTGGAAAAATGGGAAGCGTGCTGGGAAAGTACTGTCCCACATTCGCCCCTACATGTTTCCCTTTACATCCGTTTTGAGCCAGTGGCAGGATACTGGGCTGGGCAGATCTTTCATCAAGGCCAGCAAAGCATGTCTTACATTCTTACATCCGCTTTCTGGAACCAGCTGAATGGCACACGTGCCTTCCGTATAGCAACTGAGTAGCTGACAGCAACAGCATAATGACCTAAACTAGACTTTAAACAACATTTTTTGGAAGGAAGCTGTTGCTCAGATCAGATGAGCAGTCCTGATTGGCATCTTCCATACCACTCCTGAGCCCTTTGTGCCACTCATGTAGCTGCTTAGAACAGAGTATCCTTCACGGGCCAGGCCACTGCTGTAGGCTGGGGGTGCTGCCAGTTTGAGAGGTGGAAAGATCTATGTCAGAGGTGCTTCTGCCACCCGAACATTTTGGATGCCAATGGTGTGTGTACCACATGGGTGGCTGCAGCATAAGATCAAGAAATCTGCTTCTGAGTGCCCAGGATAGAGCACAACAAAGAGACTGACTTGCAATTGCATAGCTAAACCTTTTCCTTTTTTTTTTTCTTTTTTCTTTCAGATCTACATGGTTAAATTTCCACTTATCCCAAGTTGAAAAAAGAGAAGGAGGACAAAGATGTTGTTAGCATGATGTCTAGCTTAACAATCTTCTCAGAAATATCCCTGATGTCAAAAGGAAATAAACAAAGTAGGGCTACTTTAAATAATTTTCAGCAAGAGCCTGCAGCAGTGACTTGGTATGCTGGAGAGTTAAGTATACAGAAATAAGTTACCCCTTCGAAAGAACATTTACTTACTAATCCTATGGATGTTAGAACTTTCTGATAAAGGACTTCCAACAACCCATACAGAATATTTAAAGAAGATGAAAAGAGATGTGTGGGTGTTTAACATCTTTAGAAACAAATCTTTTACAAATATTTGAGTAATTGAATGCCTCAAACCGGGAGAGAAACTGGGGAAAATATGACTACAAGTGCTTTAGTGCCAGAGCTATCAAAACGCACAGCAGTACACTCTGACTTCACATGAAATTCTCCATATTGAGCCCCCAGTCAGACAACTGAGATTACAGACTGAATCAAACCAACACATTCAATGGACCCAAACCCTCAAGCTTGCAGAAGAATTCAGATGTGTTGCATCATAGATACTTGGTCTGGATGCACAAATCCAGCAGAAATACTTACCAAGCAAGAACACCTGATCAACAAAATCATTACTTCCTAACAATCCTTCATGATGCAGAACAATCCTAATTTTAGGCCTAATTCCATTCCAGTTAAAGCCATACAGCCACCTCCCAGGAAATGTTTGGTTTCCCTAAATTTAATAAAATGGAGATCCACAAAGTTATTGAAGTCATTCTCCTGAACAGTTTCTTTGGTTATTTTTCAGCCCAGTGTTGAAGAATTATTTGTGAACAAGCCATTCTTTTTGACTTTGACTCACCAGCAGATGTAGACATGCATAATACTTCTCCAATTAACTGTTTTCAAGACTTTTTTTTTTTCCCTTCTTAGTTGGTGACTAATGTAATTCAAAAGAACTCCGCAGTGTTTGCTCTCTGTCATTCAGGGGTGGCCCTATCTTTCATTAGAGTGCATTTGGGTGCTTTTAGTACTTCACCCAGGCCTAGATTATATTGTGTGTGGCACTGACGAGACAGGATGCTCTGGGCTCCTGAGATGGGCAGGGAGGTGGGGCAGTATCCGTAATGCTTGGAAGATGCACTATGTGCAACATGTCAGTAAAGCAATAAAGTCATTTTAATGACTCTGCCCTAAATCCATTTCTCCATCTGCTGAGCCTGTCAGCACTACCTCCAAATCTCAGGTTGGGGTGACTCTGGTGAGTACTCACATTGCCAGCAGCCTTAGGGCAGACCCTCCACAATGACATCCCCAGCTCAGAGTCCAGTCTGTCCCCACAGCTATTTTGTGCATTTCAAGAACTCATGAGCTTTTGAAAGCATATACTTTCTCTATATGAGGCCGTAAGAAGACTTACATGACAAATTTTTTCAACACGCAAGACAGATTTTTTTCCTGTTCATTGTGTCTTCCAAAGCAAACCCAGCAGAAAAGTGTCAAGATGATACCCTTTTGCTTTCCCAATTGCAAGAAGGGCAACGTGTTGGCTGTAGGAGCTGGAGCAGGCACCCAAAGCAATTCAGAGAGCAGAAACTGACAAAAGCTGGAAGCATCTGGGTTCTTTCCAGCTTCTAAATCTGAACCTGTACCTGCAGTCGCAGGATCTAAATACTTCAGTGGTGAATACCTCCTTCTGGAAAATCCCCATTACATAAATGGAAACAAGTACGTAGACACATGCAAAGGTACATACCAGTAGAGGAATGATAAGTACTCATAACTGTATTTGAAAATATTCCTTATTACAGTTTTTTTCCAGATGCACAGAGCAATCATTTTCCCCAGAACAAACCATTTGACAGTTTCTATGGTACATTGCAGTGGTGTGCGTGTAGCTGTTATCATTGAACCCTGGGTGTTTCCTCAAGAATGATGTTTACTGTCTTGTTCATAGCAAGTATCTCTGCTTATAAAGAATTATGGAAGAATCACAGTAGAAAGTGAGTAGGTTTTTCCTGTGTGTGCTTTACAACACATTGTTGTGCATTTAAGCTCAATCAGACCAGTTAACAAAGTCATGGAGTACTGATGAGAAGAAAACTAGGCTTTTATAATTTGAGTATTATTGATAAAATGAGTGACTGTAGAAAACCAAGGCATTTAGAAGGGGTCTTTAACCTGAACTGAAAAGCCGGGAAGCAGCAGAAAATAGCTGTAGTAACTCTCCTCCTCAGGTTCACCCTGGTGCTGTTTTCTGAACGATTCATTTAGATATCCGCACAGGCAAACAGTGCTCTATCAACGAAGCTGTATGTTTCCTTGAATTAAGAACAGACACACCCAGCAAGAGCTTACCACCCCCAAAAATGACAAATTAGACTGATTTTTTTAAAAAACACATGAACCGGATCCTTTGTTAAGCTTATAATTAATGGGTTTTCTTCATGTATCTCCCAGGTGCTATGAAATCGCTCAAAGCTAGTCTCTGTTTCTAAAGTGTAAACCTGTGATGTTCTGGCACAAGCCATTTTCTCTCCAAGCCGACCCCATATTTGCTTGAAAGCCTCCACCAAGGAAAACCTCCTCTCCCCCAGGGCTCCCTGAGCAGCTGTGGGCAGGCAGGAGGCTGCCCAGGACACCAGCTTTCTAGGGAAAGCTCCAGCTGAATGTTTTCTGCAAAACAGAGGCAATTTTAAACGGGAACTGGCAGGTCCCTTGAAGGGTGATTCCTACCAGCAGCTGCTCTGAAGGTACCGAGGTGGCTTCAGTGAAACCCATCTGCAGCCCTGACCCCTCCAACAGTCCTGGGAGCCCTGACACCAGCCCCACCACCATGCAGCAGAGACTCAAACAGCAAAATATAATTACAAATAACCATATGTGCTTAAGGGGTAGCAAAAGCACAAAATGTAAGGAAAAGCACCTTAAAGACGAATGCTTCCCAGTGATGGTCAAAATGATTGCAATGTATGAAGCCCATGAATCATTTTGAGATCTTCAGTCAGATGGATAAAATATTATTATTATTCCATGTAAGTTATTACTACATTGCATTTGAAATGTCTTTGTAATTTCCTGTCAAATGCTGCCCTTAGGTCTCCTCTATATTACTGCTTTCCAATTATCTTTTATTTTTCTTCTTGAATATATGTTTTGAATTATTTTTTCATCTGATGTATCAGCCCACAGTTCTCCAGATTGAATCTTATTTTGTTATTTCCTGTCCACATTTCTACAACTAGGAGTTTATTGTTTTGGAAAGCCAACCAAAAAAAAAAAAAAAAAGGCAAGAAAAAATAAAAAATACCATGAAAGGATCTTTATGTCATATGTTTGTATTTAGATCTCAAAACACATAGCCCTTGCTACAAGCACTTTCTGAAACATCTTAGGGAGATGTCCTAAATTCACTATCATTCACATAGTCTTGTACACTCAGATTAAAATAATAATGATTAAAAAAAAACAACAAAAACCCTAGACTTTGTAATCATATATTGCTGTCTAATCACTCTTTGAATTGCAAGGCACACTCAAGCCAAAAGGAGGTGGGTAAAATCCAGCTCTGCCAGGCTAAGAGGTGGAGAATTTGAAGGTCAATGGTGCTCCAGGAAAATTCTTCTTGAAAAAAAGGAATCACTTCACCTCAGAGCACCACCATAAACCTATAGAGAGATGAACCCCTCCAAAAAGGGTGAGAAACCCCTCAGGAGGAAGGTCAGGCAGAGCATCCAGACATGGAAGAGGCAAGCAAGCATCCCAGGCAGCACCAGCAAGGAGACCAAGAAGCCCCTCAGCCACCAGCTCTCCACATCATCACAAGCAAAACCGTCCCTGAGTGACCACAGAGCTGGCCTCTGCTGAAGGCTGCGGATTCAGAGCACTGGAGATTTCACTTATTGATCTTCCCTTAGGTGGGGGGTACATGACATTTTTTCACATAGAAAACCCCCAAACTTCCTCATTTCTACATGCAGCACCTTTACTCAAACTTCAATGAGGTTGTTCACAACCAAACCCGATAACTAGTCTCATGGGAACTTGTTCACTGCTTGACACATTTGGCATTATCATCATCCTGTTCTCCTTCCCTTCAGTTGTTTTGCGGTCTTACACTGCTCATCTCAGCAGAAATTTTAAGTAGTCTTTAAAAAAATCCTTTCCATTTAACTGGTAGTGACTGAGGATACAGTCCTAACTTGAACTTTTAAAATATTTCTATTAGTGAAGAAGACAAAGCAAACAAATAATAAAAAATTAAAAAAACCAAAACCCACACCAGTAAAGCCTCCTGAAATACGATTTTTGCTGTTTTCTCAGAAAAAAAAATCTGCTATAACTTTTATAGGGCTTTAAAATCTAAAATTAGATTTTCTAAATTTGATGCCATTTGCAGGCAAATGGGTAAAGAGTATTTAAAAACAGAAATTTCATTTAAAATCTTCAAGGGTTATTAAACTGTCACACTCTCTTGTCTGTGCAAGAGATGACAAGAGCTATATAGTGAATTGCTTTCATGCCTGCTTCTCAGTCATTTTAAGTAAACTGAGGGTAGGGTGGACTATTTGCCTTTCTCGGGTTTCTGTTTGCTTTGTTTTCATCAATTCAACAACTTCTGTGTATTCTTTCATTTTCAAAGCCACAAGTTCCCCAATGAAGTGGACTAATTTAGTCGCATCAGAAAGAAGAAGATGTTCTGAAACCTCCAGCTGGCTGTCCTGGGAATCACTGCAGCAGTTTAATAAGCCTCAGTTGTCTCTTACTAATCTAAAATAAGACTTGGCACATGATATTTGCCAGCTGTTGTACATTTACCAGCTTAACTACATTTTTTAATGTCGATGAAGCACCATGAAGGACCAATTCGTAGCCTTATTTGGATTAAACTTTACACCACGCCATATCAGATGTCTTTTTTGTTTGCATGTCTGTTTGCTTTGTTCACTTATTTTTATTGGACCCAGATATCAGCAGTGTCTTGTAGTCCTTTAATTAGTACACATCGTTATATGCCTGGAAAGATGAGATTTAATTCTCCTTCAGTGGGAGACAGTTTAGAATATTTGGAAGTCAGAATGCTGACATGAGACCCTCTCTCTCCACCCCAAAGGAACTGCAAATCCTGTTTGTAATTAATTGTCATACCTCACAGACTTTAAAGCCTGCCATACATCACAGCTCCAGGATTTCTAAGGTGGACGTTATTCGGCTTTGCATGGGAAACTTGCAGCTGCATATCAGTCGTATTTTAGCCACAAACCACTCAACTGCTCAGCTTTACACTTGGTAAATCTTCACCCC
The DNA here is from genome assembly GCF_023634155.1 of Falco peregrinus. Classification (NCBI taxonomy): domain Eukaryota; kingdom Metazoa; phylum Chordata; class Aves; order Falconiformes; family Falconidae; genus Falco; species Falco peregrinus. The sequence goes on along the minus strand of NC_073726.1, from coordinate 13,668,826 downwards.
TTTCAGTGAGCTTACAGAATGAAACTCTGCTCATTTTCTCTCCCTGAAGTCCTGAAGAACGACAGAGGCCATCAACCCACAGAAGCTGCGGCGCGGGGGGAAGCTCCCTCTGCGTGTGAGCGCTGGGCGCCCGCTTGCTCCCACGCTGCAACGTCCCTGGCCGCAGACAGCAGTTGAGGCTGACATTCTGCTTCTGCCAGGAGAAGCAAGACTTCAGGCCTTGCTCATGTTGCTTGCCCTGACACTCATCTCCAGAGTGATCCGCAGGAGAAGCTCAGGGCTTCGGCATGGTGCTGGCTGCGGCCCTGGGGGTGGCTCCTTCCCTGCCAGCAGCACCCTGGTGCTCCACGGCTCCTGCCGCCACGGTGCAAGGGGAGCCCGGCATCCTTTTGCCTCCCTTCTGCCAGTGCCTCAGAGACAAAGCCACTGCGTTCATGTCCTTCATCCTGTTTGTTAGAAATGCCTAAGACAGGCAACCCTCAGCACGCTGCAACTGGAACATACTGATTTCACGTTGCAGAGCAGAAGGAATGGGCTGATGTTATAGTATTTGTAGACTCATAAACACAACGGTCACACAGATCTAACCAGAAGTACCAAAGCTCACCGAAACTGCAGGTTTTGAGATTCTGGGTTTAGCATTTTAAATGAGACTCTCTTTATTGGTAATGACATGAGAAGAAAAAAATAAGTATGTTCTTTCAGCTCAGTTCAGATCCGAAATCATCATACCTGCTCACAGAGCAATGGACTTGGGAGAAGTACAGGATTCAGAGAACACCCTCCAATGTAGCTGTGTCTACAAAAATAAAGTTTAACCAAAACAGACAAGAAAGTAATTAAAATGGTCCTTGGCAAACTTCATTATGCCATATTCTTCATTTTCACTCTAGGAACTTAAAATTTCACAGATAAGACTGTCTCGTGTGAATGCAACTGCAAATATTTTGGTGAAAGTAATTATTCTGTCCAGGTCACTAATGAATATTCATTCACAGTGGAAGATCTAATAAGAACATGGTATCTTTTTCAGGAAGGTCACACCAGTTAAGGTAAATGTAACAGTTCATTATTGAGACTCAGACGACCATCTTTTTGTCTTGTGGCTGTTACAGGAAATGAACTCTGTCCACATTTATTCCATACTTTTATTGCTGTTTACAACAGCACAGAAGGAAGAAAATCTGTGAGCAGCTGTAGCAGTGTGGCCTGGGGACAAAGCCAAGACGATCTGGTCAAAAGCAGCTTCTTTTCACTCCCTTGAACAAAATCCTAGGCTTGCTTGCAATTTGGCTTTGTGATAATAGTCACAGGGGAAATTCCCAGTCACTGGCCATCTGAGGGCATGACGACGAAAAAAATTTCCTATTCACCAGAGATCACTTCTGGTCCATTCTTCCAGATCTTCTCAAGATATAAATTATAGCAACTTAGAATATGGAATTGTAAATTCTCATCTTTCCTCCTCTGCTGACCAGTAATAGCACTTCTGTGCCTTTGACAACCTTCATGAACAAGCAGATAAATCACCTGTGAGATATTACACCAGTTTGAAGTAGAAAATACATCTCTAATAAAGCAGATTCAAATCTCAGGCACTATTTCCCCCTGTGCAAAAAAGAGTTTTCCACTTAACATCTGTACCATCCGTGTGGTGAAGTCACTCCAGCCAAAGTAACTCATTCTGCCGAAGCATTATGCAGCCTTTCCAATATACTTCTCTGCCTAGTATCCTCTACTTCCAGTTAACATAACCTAAAGGTTTAGGAAATAGACATTCATTCTGTATTTGAAGAATACTCATCTTTGTCAAAAACCTCTAATTACTGACTGTAATAATAAAAAAATACTACTGATCACAAACCTCCTATCCTTAGCTTGCTCGCTTCCCATTCACACTCTGATTTCTGCTTGCCGGTTTGATGTGACCTCACACCAAAATTTAGGACAGGATCTTAAAAGAGAGTAAGAACATGTGAGACACCCCCCAGTTAATCTATGTTCAAACTGGACTGGAGAGCCTTACCATAAGAAACTTATTGCATCTATTAACTTTTGAGGTTTTGGCACACACCTGCTATTAGGCCACTTGAATTGTGCTGTTTTTTGTCTACAGTGTCTGTGAACAAGAAGGTATGCAGCGTGTTCGGGTGACATTTTAGCTTATTTGGCAAAAATATTTTGATGCATCTGCCAACACAGAGAGTGCTGCTGACCATGGAGTCAAGTGTCAGACTTACACACTATCAGTGTAGCAATAGGAAAAATATTTTCTTCCATGGAAATTGCCATGATTTTTTTTGTTTTGTTTTGACCTTGTTAGAATGTTTTCTTTTCGAGATCATTTTGAATTCTTGCACCATAAATCCAGTCTTCCATTGCTTATAGAAGATGTGGAAGCCATACTCTACGGCATTAAAATTAGTGCAAGAATCACTCGGTATTAATCATCTGTATGAATACTGATAGATAACAATAATATTCTCAAGTTATTTTATTTTGGCTTATTTCTAAGGTGAATGAAGGGATCTAAGTCAGTGAGGGAATTTGGGAATATTTACTGTATTTCCTTGTAGACTGGATTACACAGTAACTATAGAAAATGAAATGGCTGAAAATCTCCACAGATATACACTGCAAGGGCAACAGAACCCAGTTTTTAGATTTAAAAGCCCGAATTCCAGTATATTTGTCATTTTATTTACACAGCCTGGGAACTGGAACCCAAAGGAAGATTAAAAGAGTTTTAAAAGCTCTTGGAATTGAAGATGTGCTTGAGAGACGCCTCCTAAACAGAGAGGCTGACACAGACAAGCTGCGTGGGGGGAATTTGGTCCTCTGGATCAGGGAAAGGTAAGTGCAGATGAGAAGATATGCAAGCCATCTACTGTTTTTAAGATAAACTTTTTCTGAAATGTTTTTGTTATAAATAGGGCAGAATTATGGAAAGAGGAAATGTCTTTACTAAGTAATTTCTTGATTAAGTGCTTTTATATCATACCTAAGGCTGTCAGGCTGCACCCAGGGTTGGTGGTAAATAGCTCCTTTTCAAACAGGCAAGCTGTCAGAAGTGGGCTCCCCCACGCATCGATACTGGGCCCAGTGCTGTTTAATAAGTTCATAAGTGGTCTGGATGATGAAAGCAAGTGTAACCTGAATGAAGTTTGTGGATCACACCAGACTGAGTGGGGAAGTGGACGCTTTGGAAGGGAAAGCCACCCGGCAGGAAGAACTGGATTGGAAGGAAGAATGGGCTGGCAAGAATCTTTTGAAGTTCAGTAAGGACAAGTGTAAGGTCTTGCACCTGGGAAAACATAACCCAGGAGTGCAGCACAGGCTGGGCTCTACCTGGCTGGGGAGCAGCTCTGTGGAAAGGGACCTGGGGGTCCTGGTGGACAAGAAGCTCGGTATGATTGAACAGCGTGCTGCTGCGGCCAAGCAAGCCAACAGGATGCTGGGCTGCATCAACAAGGGCATCACCAGCAGAGACAAAGTAGTCATTACTCCACTCTACTCAGTGCTTGTCAGGCCACACCTGGAATGCTGTTTTTGTGCCCGCTATGCAAAAAAGATGTGGACAGGCTGGAGAGGGTCCAGAGAAGGTCCCCAAATATGATCAAAATTTCCTGCCGTGTGAGGAAAGGCTGAGAGATTTGGGTTTGTTCAGCCTTGAGAAAAGGAGGCTTAGGAGAGACCTTACCACCATATTCCAGTATTTGAAGGGTAGCTACAAAGAAGATGGAGACCTCCTTTGTACAGAGTCATATAGCAAATATGAGGGGTAATGGTTACAAGTTACTTCTGGGGACATTTCGATTGGATACAAAAGGAAAATTTTTCACAGCAAAAACAATCAGATGAGGGAATAATCTCCCCAGGGAAGTGGTAGATTCCCCAATATTGGATACTTTCAAGATTCAGCTGGACAGGGTGCTGGGCCATCTTGTCTAGACCATGTTTCTGCCAAGAAAGGTTGGACCAGATGATCCTTGAGGTCCATTCCAACCTGGTATTCTATGATTCCATGATTCTAAACTTTATCCTGCTAAAAGGTATTCCCATGTTTCTTCTACCCTTGGAACATCATGGCCACAGCAATTCTGCAATAAATACTTTCTTTAAGAAAAGGCAAACCAGTTTTATAGGGTACTTGGTCACACACCTGTGTCACCCCATACCCTGGAGGAAATGGCATCCCCTGTCCGCAGGAAGCCCCTTCCAAGGGACAAGGAGGCCGCTGGGGCACGTTCAGCTCTCACACCACAGCGATCAGGGTGTTGTTTCATTCCAATTAACACCAGCTTCTGTTTAAGTAAAGAAGAGAGCATGGCTCTGCGATTGAAATGCAACTTCATAATGCTACTTTCTTTGCTACAGATAAAGCGTATGTTATGGACACATAATGGAAAACAGAACTTAGTAAGTTGTAGTTCATTACAAAAAGACATAAACATAAAAACTATGTCAACCAGAATCATTGCATACAGATGAAACAGCAGAGGTTGTGGTCCAGGGTTGACTCACAAGCTGGGTCAAACACAAGCATCTTAGTATTTATATCTGTCCCACAACACTCAGTACCACTCCCATGATCAGGACCTGACCCGTGTCCCAGCAGGAGGGATTTTTTGAGGAGCAAGTGCTCAAGCAGGGCTCTTTGTCACTAAAAAGAGCATTGTTAGCAGCCCTGCCAGCAGTTGTTTCACCTGATCCCCTTGCTATCAGGTCCCATGACATCTGAGAAGGCTGATGAGTGAGCAGGTGGGAAGTCCATATGGCAGCCCACCAGCTGGTTAATGTTATTAAATTGCCAAATATTCTTTCCTTGAAGTTTCCTTCAGGGAGTTCAAATGGGAAGCCACAGAATCTGAAAAATCTCTAAATGACAATTTGCTGAATCAAAGCCTGGAAAAGCATTAACCTTTAGCGTTGCTTGTTCTTGGACATGTTTTCCTCCTCCCTTTGAGAGTGGTCTATATGGATATGTTGAGAGACCCATGGGATATACGTTTGGGAAGGCGAGATAAGAGTCCCTAGAAGACGTGCTGTGAGAGCGAGGCATATGACTGATGAAGTCTCATGTGTGAGAATCAAGTGGTTCTTTAAAATTGGCTCTTTCTAACACCAGCTATGATCTAAATGTGAAAAATGTAGAACACAAACTTTGTCGTGTTGTTGAAGGCTGGCTGATAGCTAGGATTGTAAAAGTCCACCAGTATCTCCTCCTTAAAATGTTCCGGCCTGGGATCCAAGCCCATGGGCCAACTCTGATCCTCTTTGGAGAGCTGTACTGTGCAAGCACTTCAAACTGACCCCTCTTCTGAAACTGAGGAAGACTAATCTTGAATGGTTTAGGCAATCTATAGTCATTGGGTAGCTCATCCTTTATCAGCCGATAAAATGTCCCCTGACATAGCCTTGCTTTATCTTTGTCTCTCTTTCCTCTTCCGTTATATAGTGGTGACAGAATTCCAAGTGCAGTCCGTGGTCCTTATGGTCAGGACTGCTCTGGGCTGGCTCTTATCTGCCTGGAGGAACAAGCAGGTGGAAGAGCTTTCCTGGATTTACCGGGGCAGAAAGAGGGCAGTGAGGAAATCAGTAGATCTGTACTCATTTAGCATTCACAGCATTCACCAGCTGCAAAAAGTTCACCTCCTAACCATTTCAGAGGCTGCCCAGTCCATCCTGGAAAAATCCACCCTGACCTTCCACCTCCAGTAGAGCTTTTGCTCCACAGCAACCATCACTCAGGTGGTCATCAGTCACAGTCTGACACTTGGCACAAGCCAAGGCCAGAGATCTCCAGGGAAGATAGAAGAAGGCTTGGTAAGGAGAGGAAGAGGATGATGATTTTTTTAAAACAGAACAGAAACCAATTGTATTAGAAACCTTTTCAGTCTGAGGAGGTTTTCCCTGCCCCCAGCTGCTTCTTCCTTCTCTACCCTTCAGTGCCCCCTTTAAGGGTACCAGTTGCCAAAGCGTTTGGCATAACTGGGTTCTCATGAGGGGAGAATATTTTTACTGGGTGTTCAAGTCCTTTAGCTGCTGCGCTTACAAGAGCTAACAGCCTTGGTCTGCACTGCCTCTGCAATTTAAGCAGAACAAGCATGAGTTAACAGCTTAGAAAAGTCTGGGTTTAGTCTTCTCCTGAAGTTTGTGAATTTTGTGACTTTGACTTGGCTGCCTTCCTTTGAAGGCCATGTTACAGTGTCTACCTCATCTTCATGCCACCCAAACAAGCCAAATTCTGAGCAGGTCATATTCAGTTCTTCCATAACTATGCTAGTATCTTCTTCAGTGGGTTCCTCCAGATCTTACTAACAGTTACTGTGCTTTCCCTTGGCCAGCTTCAAGGGAAGAGCATGTCTCCACCTCTCTGTTGGGAAAAGTATTTCATTCATACACAGGAGCCTCATTACAATCTATTTCAATGAGCCAGAGGAATATCCATAAAGGGATGAAGACAGGAGAAAGATTTAGCCTTACATGGCAAGAAAGTGAAAGGCAGGCAAGAGTCCAGTGAAAGTGCATAAGGAACATTGATCTGACAGTCCCATGCTGCCACCATGAAAAGACCGAAGCTGAATCTTGAGTTTGGTACCATGATTATCAAGAAAGCCTAACATCCTGTAGTATGTTTAACTGTTAGTTCTCCTATGTTTGTTAGAAGATATTTATTTCTTTTTAATTATATTTAATGTTAAAGGCAAAAACTACTTGTAGGACTCAAAGCTCAGCAAAAGGATTGGGGAGAAAAGGACTGAAATATTTCTTGATAATGCTGAAATGTCTCTGTCTAGCTACCAGTGTGAGCATTGGTAGTTACACACCACAGGGTCTGCCTAGCTCTATCATTTCCCCCAGTAAGAAATACAATCAGTGGATGAAGCTCTGAAATTTTAGAAAGTTATTTGGATATTTTTTTTTTTAAGATAAGGCAGATTCCTCTCCAAGCACCTCTGAATATTGCCTCCAATATTCAGCAGACCTAAGCCTTGAGTACTGATGAAAACGAATGTTGCCATTTGGGGAATTCTCCAATTCCCATGTCTTATAAAACATTTTTTCACTTTATAAAGGGGATTTTGAAAACTGGTGCTGAGCAATGAGTGTGGGGCAATGGAGGGATGGTCAGTACTGTGCATGGCAGCATGGGAACATCAATGCCACCAGCTCCTGTGGAACCGTTCCAGTCACCAGGGTATGCTGAAAATACAGGGGTGTAGCCCACCTGAGTTCCTGTATAAGAGGAAAGAAGTATTGAAGTGAAAGGAGGGCAAAACAGCAAATGATAGACCGTATTTGCCAGATCTGAAGAATTTTCTTAATTCATTGCACACATATGTTTATAATACACAATTTGGCTGACTTGATATGCCTTTACTAAGAATAGAAATTGTCGTGTCTTTAAAACTTGTTTAAAAAAATACATGTTCTCATATGCTACTCCTGTTGCAAAAAAAAATGAGCAAAGACTAACAATGTGTGTAAAAACATTAAAGGGCGTCTGCTGTATGTTCTGTCTCTCTTTGCAGTGTATTTTTTCAGAAAGCAGGTTTAAAGGTGGACAGTTTAAGATACGTAATAGCATTCCCTTGGCCACTGAGTTGTGCTTGATACATGTAGTGTAGTATATGCAAATGCACATGAAACCAACACATGAGCTCTCCACCATCTGCAGCCTGGCTCTAATTTTTTCCATGCTTCCTCAGTTCTGAGAAGGAAACTGGAAAATCTCTGATCTGCTCCATCTGTTTCCTTCATATGATGCCACATGCTGATCCCTGAAGAGCACAGGCTGCACTGCAGCACATCAGTAAAACTGGCTCAAATGAACTTGAGTGAGTTTTGTTATAAAAATCATGATAAACCGTTGTAATTCTTTATTTATCTTACAGTTCTCCGATAAAACTGGATAGGCTTTTTGTGATTTTGGCAATGTTGAAAGAAAATGCAGCACAAAGAGAACTTTCATTTACTTGCAACTCATTTCGGCAGCTGACAGTCTTGAAAACCCAGACTGGCACGAAGCTTGGACAGCAAAGTAGCCTTCCTTTTTATTCATTCACACAGCAATCCACAGCCCTAAGGAATGCTTATGATTTGTAGTGTACCTCAAAGAAATCAGAATTTCAGCTGGAGCAGTATCTTCCTTTGATTACTGCTAGCACTAAACAAGCATCATATTCTCACCCATGCTGATAAAGGGAGTTCAAGCAAAACCCAGCTGTGCCACCAGTGCCAAGATGTCCCTGTAGCATCCTGGGAAGTGCCTGAGGCCAGCAGCCTGGGAAGGCAGCCTGCCACCAGACCTCAGCCAGCCTGGGAAGGCTTTCTCCAAACCTTCCTGGTCTGCTCATCTCAGCTGCATCTCGCCCATGCCAGGAGGACTTTCACCCAACCAGTCAGCCAGGGGCAGTGCTCGGGAGTTTTTCAGCGTTATTAAGAATGCAAGCAAACCAAAGTAATACAGGAAACTCCCTGGGAGTTTTAAATAGAAGAAAAACATGCTCTGATGCTACAGATTGAAGGGGTTTGGTTTTATTTGCTTTTCCTGTCCTACAATGGCCGGTTTGAAGGAGTGAGGCATGTAGCCTTCTGTGCTTTGAAGTAAGCAGATACTGCTATTTCTGATAACACCACTTGGAGTCTTCGATACTTTCTCATCTCCCAGACCCTGGAGGCAAGAAAGGAAGTCTGGAGAAAGGAAGACACTCCCTTGGTCAAGGAGGATCTGGTTAGAGATCATTTAAGCAAACTTGACACCCACAAATCCATGGTCCCTGATGGGATGCATCCCTGAGTGCTGAGTGAGCTGGCAGATGTTACTGCCAAAACACTCTCCATCACCCTTGAAAGATCATGAAGAACAGGATAGGTACCTAAGGATGGGAGGAAAGCCAGTGTTACTCCAATTTTCAAAAAGGGCACGAAGGAGGACACAGAAAACTAGATATGCTGGCCTCACCTCCATCCCTGGAAAGGTGATGGAACAGCTCATCCTGGACATCAACTTTAAGCATGTGGAGGAAAAGAAGGTCATCAGGAGTAGTCAACATGGATTCACCAGGGGGAAATCATGCCTGACCAACCTGATAGCCTTCTATGATGGAATGACTGGCTGGGTAGATGAGGGGAGAGCGGTGGATGTTGTCTACCTTGACCTCAGCAAGGCTTTTGACATTGTCTCCCATAACATCCTCATACTTAAACTCAGGAGGTGTGGGTTAGATCAGCGGACAATGAGGTGGACTGAGAACTGGCTGAATTGCAGAGCTCGGAGGGTTGTGACCAGCAGCGCAGAGTCCAGCTGGAGGCCTGTAGCCAGCGGTGTGCCCCAGGGGTCAGAAATGGGTCCAGTCCCACTCAACTTATTCATCAATGACCTGGATGAGGGGACTGAACGTACCCTCAGCAAATTTGCTGATGATACAGAATGGGGAGGAGTGGCTGATCCCTCAGGAGGCTGCACTGCCATTCAGCCAGACCTGGACAGGCTGGAGAGTTGAGTGAAAAGGAACCTAATGAAGTTCAGCAAAGGCAAGTGTAGGGTCCTGCACCTGGGGAGGGACAACCTCATGCACCGGTACGAGCTGGGGCTGACCTGCTGGAAGGCAGCTCTGCAGAGAAGGACCCGGGAGTTCTGGGGGACAGCAAGGTGCCCATGAGCCAGCAGTGTGCCCTGGTGGCTGAGAAGGCCAATGGGATCCTGGGGTGCATGAGGAGAACCGTGGTCAGCAGGTGGAGGGAGGTTGTCCTTCACCTCTACTCTGCCCTGGTAAGGCCATACCTGGAGCACTGTGTCCAGTTTTGGGCTCCACCGTTCCAGAGGGAACTACTGGAGAGGGTCCAGTGGAGGACTACAAAGATGATGAAGAAATTGGAACATCTCCCTTATGAGGAAATGCTGAAAGAGCTGGGCCTGTTTAGCCTAAAGAAAAGAAGACTGAGAGAGGATTTTATCAATGCATGCAAATATCTTAAGGGTGAGTGTCAAGAGGACGGGGCCAGGATCTTTTCAGTGGTGCCCAGTGACAGGACAAGAGGCAACGGGCACAAACTGCAACACAAGATGTTCCACCTGAATATGAGGAAGAACGTTACTTTGAGTGTGACAGATCACTGGAACAGGCTGCCCAGAGAGGCTGTGGAGTCTCCTTCTCTGGAGACACTTAAAACCAGCCTGGACAAGATCCTGTGCCACCTGCTGTAGGTGGACCTGCTTTAGCAGGGGATTGGACTAGATGATTTCCAGAGGTCCCTTCCAGCCCTGATCGTTCTGTGATATATCTATTTTTTTTATATAACAGAATTAAAAACTAGTAATTCTGAACTCTGTAAGGGAAAAGAAATCATCACATTCTCATCTGCTGCCATGGGAGCGTTTACAAGTGAAAGTGGTGTCCAGGTGCGTTGCTCCTACCAACAGAGCTTCCATCCACTACAAATTTTACTAGTCATGGTGTAAACACATGCATATGCATTTAGCAAAGGCAAAGACATTACTCTTGAGTAATACTGTGCTTTGAAAAGAACTGTGTCACAGACATCACTAATCCTAAAGGAGGAAGGATTTCCATCCATGTATTTCTTAAAATTACAATAAAGGATGTTTGTTAACAGATACGCATAGACGTGGGTACACACGCAAGCAATGAAATGCATTTTATTCTTCCCTTACACAATACTGGACTAAACAGCACTGACGTACTTCAGAAAATTCCCATACATTTTCTTTACTTATTAATAATAACTTATTATACTTACCCAATACTCCAAATGAAATGCAACTTGGTTTCTTCCGTATTTGGCAGGCACTTGGGAAGAGCAAACAGCCGTATATAATAGCTGTTTATTTTGAGAGAAAACTGTAATTTTACAACAATCAATGCTTAAAATGCCAATAACTCAAAATATTAAGATACAGTGTGTGATCAGCACTCCGTGCATTAAGGCTTCACAGTAACACTAACCGCACTGTTTTGCTATTGAATCTGGATCACTGACTCTGCCAGAGTGACTTCTGATTAACACAGGTGTAAAATGAAATCGTATTACCTGTTTTTCACTGGTTAGTACACAAAACTATATTTTCCTTTCTGGTAAATGTTTACTCCTTTTGGAAGTTCATTGTAAAATCTGGCAGCTAACAGCCATTCTTCAGCTGAGAAATTTCTCTTTTCTCTGCTGCAAATTATTTTCATGGTATTATTTTTGCTTTCCTATGCATTTTAAGTTCATTGATGGCAAAGCACCTGAAATGAACTTCCCAAGAAGTTAGCCTAGAGAAGTTCCAAGAATCTGGCGTGGTGCACGGGGCACAGCAGCTGGAGCAGTGTGCAGCAGTGGTGCATTTTGCATGGGCTCTACACTGACACTGGAGAAGCGAGCTGCTATGGCCACCGTTCCAGTGGAATTTTCTGAAGTCTCCTTTTCAAATAAGGAAAGCTGAGGAAAGAAAGCTGAAAGTCAGCACTTCTAGATAGCATCTCTGTATCAGAAGAGAGGTTTCAAAGCTATCGACTGAGCAGAGAGCTTCCCATCTGGAAAGTAATACATTAAGGAACTAGCAGTTGAAATGGCTTATTTAGTCGACTCTAATAAGGGCAGAATATCCTATTATCTAAACCCCTGATTTAGGGAATATTTGGCTACTTGGTATGAAGTAGGAAGAAAGTAAATTCAGCAGTAGAGTCTGTGGCCAATATTCTCAAACAAGCACTCTGAAGCAAAAAAGCATGACTCACCTCTGCTGCTAAAAAATTTGTCCTTCCCTCTTGGGACACTGTCATTGATGTCACAGCTGCTTCTGTGTGGCATTTTCTGGACCATTGCTTCTCCTTTTTCTTTATGGCTGTTGGAATAGTTCTGCTGCATTCGTGGTCAGGCTGAAGTGCATGCAAGGAAAAATGCTGGAGCAGTGGAGAGGAGGCATTGCAGGCTGTGTCACCCAGCCTGGGGCACCTCATTCACCTACCTGGGCTGGCAGTGCAAGTGTAGGAAGACTTCTCCCCAGGAGGAGGCTCCTAGCTCTTTTTGTCCTAACACAGATTTTATCTACACGCTGGGTTTGAATCAAGCTCAGCAGGCTCAATGGAATCCTTCCCAGCCTCTCACGAAGAAATGCTTAGACTACTACATTTACTACTCTTTTTCTAGGCAGCAGATAGTGGAGGAAAAGGCGAGAATTCTGGAGCTGGATTAGAAGGCTATGGGTTGGGAAAATGACTTAACACAAGGAAAGAAAGAAATCCATATTTGTAAGACTTGAAATATTAGAGGAAATACTGACAACTTTAGCAACTATATGAGTTGACTTTATATATATATATATTCTTTTCTAGGGGACACTAGCTGAAGGATTGATTTCCTGAAATGTAAAGGAATCAGCAGAAGTAATAGGAAGAAGCTTCACTCTCACCGAAAGAAAAAGGTTATTTGATTATTCATTCAGTGTGATTTTGTTTGAAGTAGATAGGAACTAGAAGTATGGGAAACACTCTGAAAATACTATTAAATTATTTTCTCATTATTTTTCCACAGCCCTTCCCGTAATTTCGCTGACTAAAATTCCACCAAGTGCCTGTAAGAGCTGCCTGGCAATTTACAAACTAGTTGAAGAGGCTTTGGAACCATGGGGTTACAGATACTATTCTTTGTCCAATTGAAGAATACACACATCAAGTGCTGACTGTTGCCAGTGTGAAAGTGATCAAAATAAATATATTGAAATTACTACTATAAAAACCTTTTTCTATTTTTTTCCTTCGAGTCGACTACAAAAAAAATATACTTTTAGCATGCATAGCTAATGATCACAGAAGTCTCTGAAATTGCTTTTTTACTTCTATGCTTTTGATAACCACTTTATTATGCAGAATCCTACCAAACCAGCAGATTTAGAATGTTTTATTTAATTTAGTTCTTACCAGGAATTTTTGTAATACTACAGCTAAGCAGTCAGCTCCAGTGGTATAGAACTAATTCACTGTTTGCCCACTGCCTGGATGTAGAACATAACTCTTAATTGGCTATAAAGGCCATTAACAAATAAAACAAAACAAAAATAAAAAACCCAAACAAAAACTCCACGTTTTTTTAAGACCTGTTGTATTTGGGACACTGCTAAAAAGAAAAGCTTCAAAGCTCTTAGTCATATGTTCAAAAAGGGCTTTAGGTCTATGTGGAAAACTAGTGTTTATTGTTCTTTATGGATTTTCTAGAAGCTGGAAAGACATGTTGCAATTGCCTGGTCTGGCTCCTGCATAATATGAGCCATTAGATTTAATTTAGCAAGCTCCATAGTGGAGTTGGAAACTACCATCTGAACTATAACAAGTGATTGTGAGATGCAAGTTGAGACTTCAAGCCTTCAAGTATAACTTAGGTAGCACCTTCAGCAAAATCCACTCAGTAACTGCATGACTTTATGTCATGGTTTAACCCCAGCCAGCAACTGAGTACCATGCAGCTGCTCACTCGCTCCCCTCCTTTCCCCAGTGGGATGGGGAGAAGAATCAAAAAAAATAGGTAAAACCCATGAGTTGAGATAAGAACAGTTTAATAATTGAAATAAAGTAAAAATAACAATAACAACAAGAGCAATAACAATAATAATTGTAATGAAGAGGAGAGGGAGAGAGAGAAATAAAACCCAAGGGGAAAAAAAACAGGTGATGGACAATTCATTCGCTCACCACCCATTGACCAACGCTCAGCTGGTCCCTGACCAGCAACTGGCAGCTCCCAGCCGACTCTCCCCCAGTTTATACACTGAGCATGACGTCCTATGGTATGGAATATCCCTTTGGAGAGTTCAGATCAGTTGTCCTGGCTCTGGTCCCTCCCAGCTTCTTGTGCACCAGCTCACTGGCAGAGCACGGGAAACTGAAAAGTCCTTGACTTAAAGTAAGCACTACTGAGCAACAACTAAAGCATCAGTGTCTTATCAACATTATTCTCATACTAAATCCAAAACACAGCATTCTACCAGCTACTAAGAAGAAAATTAACTCTATTGCAACCAAAACCAGGACACTTTATTTCTGTGTTTTTTTCTTACCTAATTACAGACTTACAACTGTATATATAATATGTAATACTATATATTGGCATATCAGTCCATAAAATGAACAGAGTAAAAATTACCAAGATATTATTGAATATGTTCATTTTTAGAAAGATAATGAGCACCTTGTGGTACTTGAAGTTGCTGTTCAGTTAAACAGGAATACAGTTCCTGTGAACATTTGTCAGAATTAAGACACTAATGGCAAGATCCTGCAGCTGGTGCAAGCCAGCACAGCTCTAGGGGCTTCCTTGGCTTGCAGCTGTTGAAAACCTGACTTTTATTTTTTTTTCTGGGATTTTCTTATATTCTGAAAGATGAAACCCTTGCTACAATGGCAAAGAAAAAACAAAGATTTTGGAGAAGCAAAGAATGTTACCGTTTTTTTTCCTGTCTTGTCAAAATGCCTGGATGAAAGGAGGTTTCAAAGCTTGAGCTGCAGTTTTTCTTCAGTACCAGGAAGGCATACTACCACAAGCTATTAGTTCTCCTGTTCCTGCAGCTAGTGCATGCTTTTTGATACTTTTTTTTCCTGAAGTCATTAGCACATGTTGTCTTTCCACTATTAAAAAGGTACAGGCTTTCAAAAAGGGCAAATGATCAGCCATCTCACTTGGATTTGGATCCGATGTCACATACTTTCCAGACACCCTACCCTACAGCATGAGGAAAACAGGCACTTAGTAGACATACTGCTTTATATATGAATGCATTGAGTATATATAGTCTACAAGATAGTAGATCTAATTAGGAGTTTCTGTCCTGTGATACCAATTGCCACTGCAGGAAAATGGATAGGACAATCTGAACACAGCTGAGACATCTTTGTTCTGACAAAGCGTTTCTGCCCAGATGCTCTGGCCTATGACACAGAGTGCTCTCCCTCTTCAAGAAATCTGGAGCGTTAGACCCACAAGTGGCCAGCCACATCTTTCTTCTGTTTGGGTGAGAGCTACTGTTGTAGCCCATCAGCCACAGAATGAGTAACAAAGGGTCATCTCAGACCTCCTGCTGCAGAGTATCAAACTGAAGCAGAAATGATGACCAAAAAAAGGCTGTAGGAATAGCCAGCCTGAACAGAGTCCAAATATCCAGGTCCGGTATATAGAACATCTAGCAAACTGTCGTTAGGTGAGACCTCAAAGCAATCTTTAGTTTCACAGAAGAAAACCTAAGAGGAAAAAAATATTTTGACTATTAACAGGCACAAGCAGCACACTAACCAAGAAGTTCATATTAGATAAAAAATGTGAAATGCCACAAACTTGCTCGGCTCCTGACACAACTCCACTGACTTCAGCCTAAGCCAATGGCTACTCCAAGTACCTAAACTTCATTTCATGGCTTCTTTGAACAACTTGAAAGTATTAGAAGTCATAAATATTTCAGAGGATTGCTTCTAAACTGGGCCTTTGAAAAATAAACAGAGATCAGACTAACAATACTGCTGTGTGAGGAGGAGGAGCACAAAGGGAAAGGTTTCCAACAAGGACACAAGGCTTTCAAACCACACCTCTGCAAGGGCATGTTAATTGTCACCATGAGGCTGGTTTTTTCTCAAAAAAAAAACCTCTCAGGGTTTGCTTGCTGGCCACTTCAGATTCAAGTAAATTTTGGGGGCCAAAATCCTGAGTTTGCTTTGTCTTACAGCTGTGATTCACATGGAAAGTAGATAAATCTGATAGACTTATTTAGCCTTTGTTCATTAAGATACTGGACAATATTATTAATATTTGTTAAGCTATGCCTTCTGTGAAATATTGCCAAAACAAACATATATGGCACACCAATGCAGGTAAATAAATCCCTATTTTACATCGCCCATAATTAAATTAGGAAGGATGTTTAAATAGTAGGTGTACCTAGATCAAATTAAAAACACAGTGGCAGTGACACACAGAAAACTTAGGTTAGTTTTACAATTTTTTTATTAGGTCCTTTATTTTCTGTTCTCCTTCAGTAGTGATACTGCTTCAGGTTATGTGGCATCATAAACGAAATAAATGATCAAATAAACAACCTATTAATTAAACTGAAATAAATCAGGATTAGATATCTTGGGATTTTGTTTGTTTTTTATAGTGCTGCTAAGTGACAATTACTTACACTAATTCATGGAACTCAAGTGACATCAACTGAATGACTGGAAGGGTGTTACAATCCCTCCTGCATAACATACAAAGTCCCCAGAAGAGAGGTGGACAACTTCAATTTGTACATTTACACAGTTATAGGGGCCACATCTAGGCGTTCCTATTCATTCCAAAGACGTTGCGACTTTTCCTGATTACCTATTGTGTTAAACAAAAGTTGATAGTTTAACATAGTCACTTCCATCTTAACCAAAGATGAAGAAGAAGAAGCCACTTTAGAAAAATAAAACAGCAGAAGGAAATTCTTACAATCTGCACGAGTCACAGGTTTGGTGGCTTTACTTCGTATCCTGTCTCCTATGTGGGGAAGGAGATGCTGGCATGGAGCCTGCTGGTCACTTCATTGTGGCTAAGAGTTAAAGAACAGACTGCTGTAACCAAAACCTCACTGTTCACGTTCCCTTATTTCGCCTGCTAATTTTCAGGTTTGGTTTTAGCCTGAATTTCCGGTGTTCTCTGCAGTTCGTGCATTGCTCAAGGTCAGGCAGTGTTCTGCTAAAATAAAAGAAAAGCGTATAATGGCTATAGCTTACCGCAGGTGGATTGCTGTCCCCTAACTCCTGCCTTGTGCGTGGGAAAGCTTCCAGGCCAATGAGACAAACAAACAGACAGAAACTCAAGTAACATAAAGCCGGTATACAGAAATCTGTGGGTGAGGCATCTGGAGTATTCAGCTACAAAACAGAGGGAAGGAGGATAGTAAAATACAGCAAGACTGCTTGAACCTGAATGGTGTGAGGAACCCTGAAGAGAAAGGGGGAGAGTGGACAAAAAGCCATCACTTGGATTTGGCAACCTTAATTTTGGTGTTTCAGAAAGCAGCAGTGTTCCAGTGGAGCACATCAGAGAGTTTTTTCAGATATTTTTTATATATAATTGTTTTATATATATTTATAGAGATAATATTTTATATATATTTATAGAGATAATATTTTATATATTCAAAGCATGGATGCATTTTCACAAACTATTGCCACTTCACACTTCCAGATGGCCAGGGAATCCAGGCAATATCTACCTACTCCAGGATCCCTTCCTAATGGATCTACTTGAGGGTATCATCTACGGTGCAATTGAATACTGCTGAATGCGCTGAATACTTTCAGCACTGGATCTGAAGAAGGCACCTGAGGCAGGAGTTAGGTGGGATTTCACCACCTCAGCCTGCTCAGATTGCACTCAGATGGCATTTTGCTTTGAAGACATCTCTGCAACCCCCTCTTTTACAGCAGAGTCCCTTAGGGGTCTCATCCTCCACTGTTCCTACAACAGCCACAGCATTTGCAGGGCACAGCATCTCTGTGTGCATTGCCTATCTAAGTCTGACTGGCAACCAACCCAGGGGGGGTTCAGGTTCAACCTGGGGGAGATGCCAAAGCTTCCTATCTCACTCTGACAACCTTTGAAAGCATAAAGGCAAAATGTCTGTAGATAGCAATTGGCTGGCTTGTACTGAGATAGCTGGTACTCAGGTGAAGGTGTTCATAGTTAGAGAGGTGAATATGTGTGATTGGTAGCATTTACTAGCCTGATTAACTTGAGGTTTTTCTGATTTATCATGGCTCTTTTTATAGGAAAGAGGAAAAAAAACCAAAAAACAAAGAAAGAATAAGAGTAAACAAAAATAGGCTCAGAAAAGAGAAGCTCTGTAAGGTGATGCTGTACTGTGACTTCCCTCAAGGAGCACACACATGGGATGGGCACCCACACTGAGCATCAGCCTCATGCACAGGCTGTCCAGCCACCAAGCTTGAAACTCAGCCTTTGGCCCTGAGGGAGGGTTTAAGAATGAGGGAGTGCTCAGTGCCCATCTGGCATCTCTCACTGCCATCCCTGATGCAAGGAGCAGGAGCCACTTCCCCTCCCCAGACAGTGGGTGGAAGGACCCAGCTTGGCAGCTGGCTCTTGTACCATGGACGGAGGGTCCTCCAGGGTCAGGAAGAAAAGCAGCTAATGCAACCCCTTGGCCCTGCAGCATTCATTTCCATTTATCTTCCCCCTCAGCACTGATGGTGGGGACCCTCCACGAGGACCTGAGCTCTCCAGGTATCCTACAGAGCTTTGCTAGCTGATCTGGGCTCCTGGAGGCAGCTCGGCAGGCTGGACACCCAAACGCCAGCCACTGCTCAGCAGGACCAGCATGCCACCTGCAAACAGGAGACAAGATATAATATCCTGATGACAAAAAAACGGCAGAAGAGAGAAAAACACAGTGAGCTCCACTTTCATTCAGCTGTGCTCATAGAGCTAGCTCTGGCTCCTCTTGGTGGCCCAGAGGTGAGGGCACCCAGCACTGCTGTCCCTGGAGGGGAGCACCACAATGGCCAGGCCCTTTCACTAGCAGCGTCAAAAAGCAGAAAAAAGAAATAAAAAAGAAAACCTCCTGAAAAACAAGGGTGAGGAACCCAAGAGGTGAGTAGCTTGAGTCTGTAAATAGAATTTTCTGTGGGGAGAACTCAGAAGTGTGAATAGTTAAAAGGCACTGAGAATTTTAGTTGGGCTTTTTCATGCGTAAGAGTTGGCATCTCAATAAAGCCATAAACTTCAAGTAGCTCTGTAATGTCCCTGTTTTGCTTATCACTCTTATTCTGCAGTGTTCATTCATGCCAGTGATCCTCTGAGGGCTCATCTCTGCATCACCATTAAGCTTCAAAGGGTTGGCTCTGTATACAATTTAAAACCACTTTCTGTAGTAAAGCACTGTTACTAGCTCAAGCAAAGGGAATGAACATTCAGGAGAAAAGCAGCCGTGTAATGTGGGGTTAGAATCAGCAGGTTAATTTTCCTTTGCATGGATTTTTTTCCCCAAAAGGTTTTAGGGATGTTGATGTTTTTGCTACGTTTTTCACTTGGAGTGACTCATAGCTGTGGCTTCCTATAACAGAAGGGATTCCTATTTGGACTCCCTACAAGGCACCTCCTTTCTATTTACGTATAAATCAGATGCAGGAAGAGATTAGCAGCGTCATTCCAGTAAATGCAAGCAATCCAGGTCCTCTGACATTCACATTTAACAGGTTTGCAAAGAGATACGATATGAGCTGCACAAACGACTCTGGGAAGGGAAAGGCAGTTCATTTTCCTTTTCCAGAAAACAAACCAACAATCAAACAAACACACATACACACACACAAACAAACAAAACATAAAACTAAAAAATCAAACGAACAAAAAACAAAACAAAAACACACACACAAAAAAAGAACTATTGCTTGAGCAAGGAATTATGAAAGGAATTATGACTGAAAACCCAGTGGAAATCCCAGAAATAAAAGCAAACCTGTACTGACTTGAAATGCACCTGAAAGAGGTATCAGGTCTTTCTGATTTTTCTGCTTTGGATACAAAGAAAAAAAAAAATGAAGTCAACCTTACAGGCTTTGATGGGGATGAGCAGCCCTATTAAAGGAGCAGTTTAAACCTAATAAAAGTCACTGAAGTCCGTAGATCAGTCATGCTGTTAACAGTCTGGACTTGAAGGTAAACAGCATTAATTCAGCATGGGGCTGACTAGAGTGCTGTGAAATACCTGCAGGGACCAAGAGAGGAAAAGGGACAGAAATCAGATTGACATTGGAGTAACGTGAACTATTATGTCCAGATTAAAATATCAGAGATATTTGAAAAGCAGCCACGAGGAGCTCCCCCAGCCTGGCTGGAATGGATTTGGCTCAAGGGCAGAAACCTGGCCCAGGCAGCTACCCCCTGCCAGAGAAGGGCAAGCAGGAGTCACTGGGAGCTCTGGGTGCGCAAATCCTGGAATAATGTAATTCTGCCAAGAGCAGAGGGGGCCATGTGGCTGTGCAGCCGGACCCTGGCAGCGGGTCCAGGAGGTGTGAGTGCTGCACAGCCAGAGGGAAGAGTCCTCCTCAGCCCACTGCTGCCCTGCCCTGCTACACTTAGTCTGCAGTCAAACTCATATTAAGCCGGTAACTCTGACAAAAGCGAGCTTCCACACCAGACAAATGTGCACAGCAGTGCTTCACCTGCATGGATATAGGAGCTCTTTACATATATTATATATACTGCATACACACACACACACACACACGCATACACAGAGTATTATATAATTACCTAATTAAATACATACACTGAGTATTACATGACTGTATCTTGACCATTTTTTTTCCCCTGTTCCAAATCCCCAGGGACTGATCATGATTTCACTTCCATTGACGTTGAGCTGGAGCCAGCAGTTACACCAGTGCAAAACTGGTGTAAATTTACATTATAATGAAACTATGATAAACTGTTCCCACTGAAATATGGTGTTTATTTCTGACAGGCTGCAAGCTTTGCTCAGGAAACTAGTGAAAAGAAAAAAGTTCTTCCAAAACAGTTTCATTTGAAAAGCCTCCAAGTTATACACTCCAGCACTGTAAACAAGGTTCTCTTTGAAAGTGGTTTTAAGTGTCTTTCTATGAGGTCAACATTTAATACAGGTGAATTTGCTATTCAATATTTCCTTTATGGATTTTATTGTCAGAATAAACATTTATAAGGCAGATATTAAGATTATTTGATCTGTTTAGGAGCTGAACCTGAAAGAATGCTGGGTTTAATCTGCAAGGTTTTTTACAGGCTTTTATCCACGAAGTCATCTGCCACAGTTTTCCAAATATCCTGGTGTAACCGAAACTTGACAGAGACTGTGTCTATATTATGGTGGGTTTTCTTAGGTCATTTTCTTAAAAGGTGGGAGGACAGATAAAAGGACACAAAAGTCAGGCTAGTATTTATAGCCATCGATCTGGTGTCAGGGAGTGCTTTAAACTTCCCAACTGCCACCACTGTTCTTGCATGTCCCTTCTTTGAAATCAAGGGACTGTTACTCCCCACTTACCAGCTAAGTTGCTCTCATAATATGTATTTCTTCCCAGCGACCTGTCCCATGCAGCAGTAATGCTTTGTATGCAGGGGCTTCAGGAGCTGAGCAGAGGCTGCAGAAGTGATGGAGATGCTCCACGGCAGGGAGGTGGGGGGTGGGAGCAGGAAACTGGGAGGAAAAAAGCAATAGACTTGCAGAACAGAAGAGCAAAAAGCTGCTGCTGGGAAAATGACAGCAGCCAATTTAAAAAATCCCACTTCATTTTTTGAATAATATTCTTTCTTGAAAAACTGCAGTTGAACAGCATCTATATAAAATGCATAATCCTTCAATCTTAAATCTTTACAGTACACTTTCTCTATTTTGCTAAAGGAAAGCCACATATCAACTCATTCTATCTGGATGATGTTTTTATCTAATAATAGAGTAATTCTCCAGCATTTGGTTATCTCTTGTTTTGGCATTTTAAAATCATACTTTTTAAAAAGTGATTTAGATTTTTGGCATTGTTTGGTATGGTCACAAGTGTTCACACCAACAATGGTCCAGAATAGATGACAGAAAATCAATCAGCAGCAGTTTATATATATTTATATGTAAATCATTGATTTGCAGAAGATGTATGTCGAAAGAAGAGAGAACTGAAGGTTCAGTCATGATTTACTTCTCTGTTCCACCTGTTGTTCCATTCAGGGCTTTTTAGATAAAAATAATGTATTGGTTTATTAATAATTAAATTATTAATAATCAATGACAAAAAATTGAAAAAATTGACTAAGTAAACTAAAGACAAAAATATACCAACTTGCCAAAGCATGGTACTGCCCTAATAGTAAAAAAACAGATACGGCATTTGCTTAGTTTTCTGCCACAAATCAGCAACATAGATAACTGCATAAAGTTAAACCATGGAGAAGGAAATTTTTTTTTAGTTACAACAGCATATAGCATTTCGTTAGTAAGTAACAGAAAACCAGCCATGTCTTTTTATGTAAATCATACACAACCAATCTGCATATTTTTTGTTTTCATAATATGAAAATGAAATGATAACAAATATCCAAGCTAATACCCTTCCTGTAGCCAAACTATGCCTCTTCAGGAACAATGTAATTGGATACAATATAATATCATAATTCGTCATCTAAGACATTCAATACAACTTCACCCATATCCACAAGGTCACTTCTTCCAGTCGTCGTTTAAAAAAACATAACTTTGTATTCCAAAAATATTTATGCTGGCTTCAGCAAAACAGAGTCTGATCAGAATAGTCCTGAGGTCATGGTATCTTGAGGATGCTCAAGTTCCTGACATTTCTCACTGCTGTCCCACGTGAATGTAAGGACTTCACAGAGAATCTTCAGACACTTGTATTAACAATTTCTTCTTCCTCTTCATCAAGGTCAAACAGATTTGAAGGTGCTCAGGAACACACAAAAGCAGGATCCTTATTTAAAATAATAATCTTCTCAGTGCCAGAGCAAGTGTCAGCTGGTCTTTGATTCTGTAAATAGAAAGATCTCCCCATGCTCTCATTAATAAGGGCTGGGAACTACCATTTTTCCTGGCCCTGTGCCTTTCTGAGTCAGAAAGAACCCCAGGCTCAGCACCTACTTCTGCAGCCCCTGGAGACATAGTCTCAAAAGATAACAGATAATACAGACTGACATTGCAGAACAACACCAAATTCTCAGAGTTACAGTTCTGTTATTTATTAAACATAATTTTCAAGTTACAGGGGTTTTTTCCCCCTACCCATCTTCAGGTTCCATCCAGGTTTTAAGAGGTACCCTGTTTTTTCAAGATGGACAGTTGAACGCTGGTGATGTACAGGATATATGCAACTGATGCAGGACCAGATTCTCCCCTCTCTTTGGCTACATGGAGGCAGGGGGAAGTAAAGACGGTACTTGTAGAGACAAGCCCTAACAGTTAAAGCTTGCAGACTGCAGAGGAGAAAAGTAGGATGCAATCCTCATTTGCGTGGGACAGCACATTTTGAAAGTGATTGCATCAGGGACAGGGGAGCACTTGTGTGCAGAAAAAAAATGTCTTACCTTCCTCAAGAACAAAAGGAGGAAATACCATCACTCCTTCCTTTGGATGTATTTTGCCAGCATCAGATGGAATTTTGTACAAGTGCATGAATATATCCACAGGCACACATGCATAAGCATATAGAGGCATTTAAGATTAAAGTTGCTCAATGCTCTGGACTAACATAATATCACAATAATTCCTGCTCCACTCTGATAAGGAAGATGGAAGAGAAGGGAGGAAGGGCAAGGACGAAAAAAAGAATAGGGATCCCAGCAAATAAATTGTCCACAAGGGACTATGTTTTGCTACTTTATTCCCTCTTCTTCAGCATGAGTTTCTCTTGTTTCAGTAACTTCTGAGAAGCATGAACCCTTCAGCCCCCTCTGGAAGAAGCGTACCAGTGTTTTCTTTCTCCCTTGCCTTAGATTGCCTAGAGGCTTATTACATTTCTTATCTCTGAAAAATGTTTAATGCCTTTTGACATTCTCACCAAAAAAAAAATTGTAACTGATTAGTCATCTCATGGTTTTTATTGTGGCTATTATGCATAACTTTGGCTAATTTGCTAAATGGGCCAAAATGGACATACTCATCCCCCTGACTGTGGTGATGTATTCAGAAGAGCAGGCACATCGCAGATGTGACACTGAATCATTCATATCAATCCAAACCACAGGTGGTGGTATTGCCCAGAAAAGACGTTACTCATTTAGAGGTAGCTTAGACTCTGATGTAAACATTGTTCTTCCCAAGCTGTTTACATGTTCACTCCTAATCAGAGAACAAAAACCAAGAGTCCTACTGCTCCCAACACAGCACAAGCCACACAGGAGCCTTCTTGTCTACATTTTCTTTGGGTTCATGATTTCTTCATCTGGGCTATCGGTAGTCTATCTGCAATAGGAAGGATGGAGTGTGACTCCATCCCAGTCTAGCACAGAGGCTGGGAAATGGGAGGGGGCTGGGACTTCCTCAGGATGTAGAGGAAACTGAATCAGATCTTCCACTTCCCAGGCAAGTGCTTTCCCCCCAAGGTCATCAGGACAACATGGCCACTGCCTTTCACTCTTCCCTAGGTAGTTTATTACTATCTCTTGCTGAACCGGGAATGCTCAGATCACTTCTAGCAAATCAAGACCTTCGAGGGAGAAGCCGTGAACTGACTAAATTAGCCAAAACTGTGGCCCCGTCATGTGTAGCAATGCCACTAAAGGTACCCAAAGAAGCTTTTGGGTCTAAGATAAGTATCTGAGCACCTACACAGCCCAGGCAGGCTTTACATCGATTGCCCAGGCAAGTCTAGCTCCTTAAAGTGGGCTTATAAAGAAACATAGGTGCCTGAATTGTGAGTCTGGGCATGAACCTCTCTGACTTTGTCCATGCGCTGTGCAAAAGCGTGAGTCTAGGCATATACTGAAGTCCAGACCCAGACATGGCTTTGAGGCAACCTTTGGAGAATGCTAGAGGAGAAGATGAGAAACCATGAGCAAAATGCATCTGCAATGTGAGTATTAGCATGTGACCTTCTGCTTTGACTGACATTTAGGGTGGGAGCCTCTGCCATGCTCCAGCCTTGCTGTGGGAGCAGTGAAGAGGCAGTGCCTCCACCATTAATGCTAGTAGGTGGTCCACCTGTCATGGAAAGCTAAAAGTAGCCATAAAGTCAACTCTCTTATGACCATTTTCTAGAATTTATGTCATTTGCACTTGCCCCAATGTAAATGCTAATATGCTAATACAGCTTTCTGTGCTTATATGCCTTCCTAATTTCTCATGGCAAATCATGAGTTTCTCTAACAAAACATTTGTATCAAGAAATCATACAGTTGCTTTACTTTCTAGATAAAAAAATATAATTGCACTGATATCAAATCTGAGAGAAAGAAGTCAAGAATGAATAAGGAGTTTTATTTACTGACACTAACTTTTCATTCGTACCTCCTTCCAGGTTTTTACTTGAGATTAAAAGCCAAGATTGGGTGTAAGTTCAGAATGTCCTGGCTTTTCTTAACCTGGCTCTTCTTAGATTCTGGAAGAAGTAAATATTCGTAAATTCTGGATTTTAGTAAATATTTTGGGGTGCGACCTGCACTTTCCTTTCTGTAAAATAAAAATAAGCACCCAAAAACTAAATACCAAATATCTACTTTTTCTCCTCTGAATTTGATGAAACAATGGAAAATAAAAAATTTGCCTTGATGACAAAGATTTTTTTTATTATTATTATTATTCTAGCTCCATAGAGCTGCTGAAGAGACAGTGATTAGGACAAAGTGAATGGGACAACAAGCAGGATGAAAATCTGGAAGCCAGTTTGGCTTCCATTAGGAGTTTCAACTGAATATAAATCTTCTCAGATATTTTTCAATATCATTAGATCATATTACCTCATAGAAAACTGTTCTTCCAGAAAAATTCAGTCCATTCCTAATCAGAACAAAACAGATCATGAGTAACTTTTCAATTGTTCTTTAAACAGGACCTGGAAATCTATTTGATGATAAATTTACAATTCCATTAAAAATTATATAGTTTCTTCTTTGACTGTTTAGCAAAAATCCTGCTGCGGATCCTTGCTATTTTTTAATGACTCAGAGTCTGCAGAACCTTTTCTTTCATAACAAGAAGATCATTTAGCGTAGGGAACATTGACTCATGGTGTTTTGTCCTCTTCTGCAGGGCAATAAAACATGTCTTACTGTCTTAGACATAGAGACTTTTCCAAGATAATGTACTAAAACCAAGGGATTTTTCCTCTATACCACTGAAATCACTAGTTTTGTCACTGACTTCACTAACAGAAGGACTGGAAAGAGAATGAGAATGTTTAAACGTAATTCTGTGAAGACCATATATTTAGAAGCCATTTAATTTCCATCAAGTTAATTTATTTCCTTATATCCTTGCCTCACACAGTACTGTTTAGAGCAACCACCGTTAGAACTTTAGTCAATAGGTATGAACTATGTACACTGAATTTTTAATATCTAAAACAGAATGCACTGTTCCCAAAGAGTGATAACATTTCTGCATCCTAAGGGCATTTTTATATTTTCATTTGGGAAATATCCTCTTTTTGCAGCTGTTACTCAGCCAAAAAACAATGCGTGAGCACAGCCAACGACTTGGAGTGGAAAGGAGCTACTTATTTCCTTGCCATGGTCCAAGGTGTTTTCAGGATTGCTGAATACAGTTTCCTGGTTTTTAGACACTTCTTAAAAGTGGACTTTTGGGGAAGCAAATTCTTCTGAAAGTTGCACTAACTTCAGAGTAATGTCATTGATTTCCCTAAATTAGTCCTGGTTTATATCACTGTGGCTCCATTTCTTTTGTATTTTATTAAACACAAATTAACTCAATGCATGTTCAAGTATGTATATATCCATACTCCTGCTACCCAACACTTGGGAACAGCTTCAGTTTTATGAAGTCTTTGGAGTGATCAGTTTAATTGCTGTTGACATTTGAGATAGAGCCGAACGTACGTCTGTCTCTTGCATTGCTCTGTTTCATGGCAAGAAAGCAGATTTTATTGCCAGGTTTGTGTGTCCTTTTTGTCTCATTGCAGCACAACTTTAATTAGGCTATTGGCAAGCTCTTGGAAGCCAAGAAATTTATGATGGACTCTTTATTGATAGGCCATTAATTTATTGATAGTCTGTTAGATGCTTCCATGAAGCAGATTTCTCAAAATATATGTCAGCAAATTTAAGGAGTTCTCGCACTTTGCAGAGCACAAGTCCCTCTGAGATGAATCAGAGACAAGTTTGAATGTATTGCCATATGGCAATGTCTTTAAGTAATATTTTTTTTCTGCAGGTAAGTACGCAGTTTGAAATAACCCTAAACTATTAAGTGATATGTTTACTCATAACTGCTATTCTGTTGCCTTCAAGTGTAACACAGTTATAACATCCCTTTCCATCTTGTTTGAATGATCATTTTATTACCCTGTAATGTGGAATTGCCCTGATCTGAGGTTTCTGGTGGAGAAGAAAAATAAAATTTGGTTTTCATACTAAAGTAGCCCCCACACTTACAGGACTACAAACTTTTTTTTTTCAGGTTCTATGCAATTCAGAGCTCAGTATATATCCAGTTGGGCACTGGTAAGCCTCTTATTGATATTTTTCCACACAGCTGCTTTATTTTTGATATCACACACCTGCTCTCAGGCTTGGTTGCTTACAAAGGTGGGATGACATTCTTGCAGACTTGGTACTACAACAGGACTATAGCTCATCTTTCTCTAAGCAACTCGTACCTGAATTAGACTTTTAATTCTTATGGCACCAATACTGCACAAAATCACTTCAACTGTAGCATGCCTAATCATTAATGACAGTTATAGTAAATACAATTTAAGTTCAGTAGATTAAGGAAATTATATTTAGTAACAATCAGGTTTAAATTTCACTAGAACCAGGGGCATCCCTGTCCTGTAAGCTTTACTGTTGAGTTAATTTAATTCCTCTGTTTAGGACACTCACTCACAACTTATCTAGAAAACCATTCACAGAAATTTGTTTATTCACTAGGTCAACCTTTATCTTGGAATGTAAATATTTTAAGACCAAACAGGGACTGCTAATAGGAGGCAGCATTTTTAAAAATAACAGCCCAATGAAAGATGTTTTTGAAAGTTGTTGGCTTGCCTCTTTTACTCTTTAGGTTGTACAAATTCATGCATAACTCAAGTTTTACCTTTCCTGGAGGATTTCCTAGCATTTATGGAACTGGTAAAATTATCAGATTGCAAGGAACTACAGACCAAAACTTCATCAAATGACAATGGTTTTCACTATATTTAATACTGTGTGGCTTCCTTCTGTTCATACTTAATATCCTGTGGATACCTGAGGACAGTGCTATCCCTTCCAGAGAGTCACTTGTTCTGCTTTCTCAGCTAGCTTGAGCAATCTTAGCACCCACAACCCTGAGGACCTGAGGCTGTCCTTCTGTTGGCAGAACCAGAGTCAGAGTGCAGATTGGGACTCCAAAAAGGACGATCAAAAGATGATGTTCAGTATCTCTCACGTTCACTACTTTTCTTAAGAAAAATACATAAAACTTGCATGCATTAACATGGAAATACATATCAGTGGGGAAAGAGTTTACTGTACTAATTTCTGTATTTAAGAAAAGTGCACAGTACTGAAGAGCTGAGTGTATGGAACAAGAAAAACTTGAAAAATTCACCATTAAAATGAATTAATGATGAAATTATGACTGAACGGCTACTTCACTTTACATGCTACCAGGCTAGAAACAATTTTACAGACATCTATATACATTTTAATTATGTTCTTTTTCCTTTCAAAGACAAACTGATGGAAAAATCTGTTTGATCAATGATGCTACCCAACATTTTACAGTACCTTAGTGGAAAATATATTTCTGCATATGTACTAATAATCATCTTTAATACCCAACATAGACTGCATTGTTTTAGTAATACTGTTTATTATTATTAGCAGTGCTTAATATTCTGTAATTATATTCTCAAAATATCATCCTAATGATTTCTCATCTTGCTGTAAAAATGAGTCTGTATTGCTGGACTGATTCTTATAATGTAGAAAACAATATTGTTACTGAAAAAAAAAAGTAAAAAAATCAGAAAAAGTGGTGTCATGAATAATACTAATACCTTAACATGTTTGGATAAGGGGATGACTTTTATTTTTCTTATTATTTCATCAATTTGAAGTTAAAAGAAAAACAGTCCACACATCACATATTCTGAGGAAATGATAGAACTTCCTGTTCTCTTACATCTGGAACATTAGCAAGCTCAACCTCCAAAAAAAGAGGCTAAATAATTTACCACACTGTTTATTTCAAAGACCTCCTTCCAGAATTAAAGGAAATCTATTTGCATGTTTCTAAAGGCATTGTTCCTTCAGTCTGTGATGTTCATCAGTCAGGTTTGCTGCTTTTGTTTTTGTAATCTAAATAAATATAGTTCAATGGTTTGGAACTCCATGGTTATCCCAGTGGATTCCTCTATACCTATTGTGTGAGGCAGAACTAGGGGAAGCAAAGGATGACTAATTTTATGAACATGAGATGATGGAAGCAAGTGGAAATGTGTACATTCTGCTACAATCTGTGACTGGTTAAGACTCTTGTAAAGCTTAATCTTTCAATAGTTTCTTAATCTCTGACAGCTAAGTTTGTTTTTTCCATTTTCACTGATTATTTCTACAATTTTCTTGGACTCATTAATTCATTATATATTGCTAGAAATTGGGTAAAACCACCTGTCATTTACCTGTGGTAGGTATGTACACACAGGCACCTACCAAACAATAACTACTGGGTGTAAATCGCCACCTAGCTTGCAATAATATGTTCACAAAGTCATGGCCTTTGTAATAAACAAGTGTTGAGGTAAGGGAGAAACAACCACTGATAAACAGCGGTTGAAGAGTGAAAGCCAAGGGAAATGCAACACAATATGCGGACAGAAGGAGTTAAAATGCAAGTAGGTTTCATTTTTTTTTCTTATACATTCTAATTTTTAAACATACTTTTGATTGGAAAAGTTCTGCAAAGCAATTACAGCTCAACTAAAGTAAGCTGTACCAAAATCTGTGCAGTGCTTACTTTCAATGGTTTTCACAGTAAAGTAGACATCTGAGAAGGTTTTTACCTTGAGCAGAGCTTTACAAGAATGAGGCTTTCTGTTTTGTGGGAAATTATACAAAATATGTATGAAACAGAATGTTTCTGTATTTCCTACTAAAATTGCATTACAATTGGTTTATACGTATACATGCTGAATGTCTTCATTTGAGCAAAATATAGAAAAAAGATAATTTAGTTGATGCAACGCAGATTGGGGCCCAAAACCACCACCTGTCTTTCTATTGAAATCAAAGTGACTCTGGGCAGGATCACACAGCGCACAATGAAGGACTAAGCTCAAGACTATACAGACAAAACCATGGAAGGCAATGCATAACTGAAAACAGCTATAAACCAGCTGGATTTTATTCTGAGCCTGTCTCTTACACTGTCTATGGTCAAAAGGCATCAGGTCCTAAGAGTATTTTAGCCTAACTATAAAATACACATCTAAAATAACCAGCCAAATCACCTTCTGAAAAGCCTCTCCTTCTGCTAACCATGGAAAAATTAACTTAGGCTAAATGTCTAAATTATTGAATTTCCACGTTTAAGACAGTTAAGTTTGGAAAAGGGAAATATTGATTTATTATATGTTTTATTATTGAATCTGAGATGGCCACAGTTTCACCCAATCTTTTTTTTATCCAATGTCTGCTAATGTTTAAATACATAGCTGCTGCCATTGAGAGAACCTGAGTTGCATAATGCCACTGAAGACCAAATTCTTCCAAGGATCTCTAGAAGACATCTAGAGATCATTGCCATCCTCACACTAACCTCCTGAAAACCATGGCCAGCAGACAATATTCATAGATACCTTGGGGAACTCCTTCTCACAGTGTGGCCTAATGCAACATTTGTAGTTTATGAGAATTTTTATTCCCAGTTAAAAATACGAAATGTGGTAGCATTTGGCCCCTTTGAACATCATGAATAGCTCAATTAACATTTGGTCAAAGTCACCATCACAGAGTGAACATTGTATTCCAGCTTATAGAGGAAAGGTTTGGAAGACAAAGGGCAAGGCCAAAATTGTCCTTAAAGCTGTGTAGAAGGCCAGTGCAAAGTGACTGAGGAGAAGGGTGGGACATTTCCATTTCCTTGATTAAGCCCATGCTTTAGCCACTGAACTTTGGATGCTGAGAAGCTATGAGACTTACTAGCACAAAAGTGGCAACAGGAATAGTTAAGATGGGAAGTGATTAAGGCATGAACAATGTGAAGCTGGAAAGTACTGCAACAGGCCATTGGGAAATAACAATTACAGTGTCAGCACTGAACTGCCAAATGTGTTTTCTACTGACTGAACTAGGACCCAGGATTTCTTTGTCACAAAGCATGGCATTGCTAAAAATAAATATTTGTCTTAATCAGTGAATAAATCTAAATAAAGTGGTGTTGCTTCCCACCTTCTTGGTGGACACATTTGTGCTGTAGGTGGTTATGGACAGCAGATCAGCACTGGGTTAGTCAGCAGCCCATGCTCCTCAGTGTAATTTTCCTAGTTGGTGGTGAAGTGTTGTCCAAATGGTGAATACAAAACAAGACAGAGTGCCTTAGCAACATGTTTCAAGAAGAAACATACTGAAAATTCACTGGCAAATCAACAATATTTTTTATAGAAAGGGAATCACTCAAGGGGACCTTTCTCAAGACCAAAGTTTGTGTAATCTAAAACTTGGAAAGAGGTTTTGACTAGACTGAGCAATCTGTTGACCTTTCAGAGACATGCTCTTGGTAAATGAATGTGTACCAAAGGTACTAGAGCTGATATACTATGAAGCAAGGCAATGCCGGCTCAAGGAATGACCCAGTTTCATGAAGAATGTAAATCTGCTATTTTTATAGTACCCCGAAAAAGTTACACAGCCAACTCATATTGTACAACCTCTAAGTTCTTTCCTATCAAATTAATAAAAACATTCCATAGATACAAATTATCATCACAGATGCTAAAATACTACCAGCACTGAGTCAGTGAAAATGTTCTAGGCAAAATGTTGAGTTAAACATATTCTTATGGGGAATGTTGGGGCTGGAGGAGTCTCCATGTCACAGTTCTCCAGCAGCTCCAAAAGTTGTTTCATGGACACACATAGTCTACAATAAGGCATTTGGAGTGATCTTTCTCTTTGCTCCTGTAAATGGAATTTATCTTCAGTTTTCTCACCACAAGATAATTTTTAAGCCACTGTTCACACTACAGCATTCACCAGTTCAGTATTTTACTTTAATGTTGTCATCTCCATAAAAATATTCTCAGATGTGGCTACATGCATTCGTGGATAATTGACCACCACTTGAAAATGCTTTCCCGTTATTCAGTTGTCTCTAAATAAAAACTATGCCTGTTAAAAGCAGGGTCTTTAGAATAGACAACACAGTAAATCCAGATAGCTCCATCATAGGACATTTCATGAAGCCATGTGCTTTTCTTCTGACTTCTTACATCACCTTATTACATCAAATTGATGAGGAGTGGTCCTTGTGTTCACTTCAATGCAAGAATTGCAATTCAGGTCACCCCTGTCGTTGCAGCCCGTGTGGGATGGAAACATTCCCACTGTCTGCACCAGCACTGCCTCCCACATCCAGTCCTGTTCCATCCAGCTCACGAAGATTACGTCCCACCTGTGGGAGCTGGACAGGCTTCTGAGCTGCAGGACCCACACACCCATTCGTCCCTGCTTGGGAGGGCGCTGGGGCTGCCCTGTCTCCCTCCCCACCACGATGGGGGTCCCACCGGACGGCAGCCTACCTAAGCCGGCGGGATGGGGGCTGCAGCACATTCCTGACAGATCCAAGATACAAGACACATGAACAGGCAGGATAGCCCTGATTCTGTTCTCAGTTACTCAGACATTAAACAGCCTCGGGACTTCTATTGTGTAGGGATAGTATCTTGATGGGTAGAAGAACAAAGAAATGTGTCAAAATGTACAGGAATATTTCTCCCAACATGTTCGCGTTCTTCTGAATGTTATTTAAATAAGCTCAGGTGGCTTTCCCTGATTGTTTACACTTGAACTTTTCATCAGCTTAATATTCCATAAACCAAACTACACATGCTACTTATTCATGAATTTTTTAAAATGCATGCATTTTGCTTCCAGAAGCAGATGTTACTGTAATATAGTAGCAAGAGATCCCTCAGCAAGAATAAACAGGAATCTGTGTTTATGCATGATACAGAGAATTGTGTAGGGAGTTCTCCTCATTAAAATGGTAAACCAAGCTCAGTTTAATTACAGCTTGAAAGCCAAAGGGAAGTATGTTACTATCTTATCCCGCAGGACACAAGGTAATTTAAAAACACACTGGCATGCTAGTAACAATGTAAACAGAAATACAAAATCAGAGTAGGCAGTAGTATCTGGCATGCTTCATACCTATAGAGATCTGTTTTCATTTCATTTCTGGCTCGACTACTCACTAAAACAAAGTTAAGCCAGTTTTTAAAATCTATCTTAAAGCACATTCCATCTAGCTCCATCATACAACACTGGAAAACAAAATGAAATGTGTACAATACACATTTTTATTCTGAGGCAGTATGTGCAGGTTCTAGATTATTGTTCTGCAAGAAACAGAGAGAAAGCACTTGTAAAGACAATTACATTTTCTTTCTTCTGACAAGGAATTAGGAGCGATAAGCTTTCTCTGTTTCCTTGCCTGATGACAAAAGGCTGTAAACCAAGATATTAAGGAATTGGGCCAAGAAGAAATCTGAGCACCAGGATGTAAAAGTCGTAGTACTGAAGACTTTGCCGATGCTGTGAAAGGCAGCATTTTGGACACATACTTGGTTTGCTTCATTTTTTTAATTTTTTTTTTTTTTGAAGGTGCTTCCAAAAGGACCTGAGCACAGTCTGTCTCCCTTGTTGTTTAACAGCAAGACAAATTCAAAGCCTAAACAAACCCTCTCCTGCTAAATTTTTAAGCTAGAAGTACTGTAAGCTGTCCCTGTAGGTGGAAATAATACATTATATTATTAGGGTTCTTTTGGCATCTAGCTTCTTCTATTCATTTATTCTCACCCAAAAGATGAATTATTTTCCGGTTGAGTTGAGCTGATATATCTCCAGCTAAAATATCCACAATTTGCAAAGTAGATAGCCTTGCAGTCAGCATATATTAATAACTTTGAGATCAGAACAGTCTGTAGTGCTGTCTATCTCTGCACAGTATCACTGCGGTTAGTGGTAGAGCAGCAGAACCACTCTATAAATAAGATTTGGGTTCTGTGCTCTCGGCTTTTTCAGCCTCCAGGAGGCTGGAAATTAAAGCCTGCATATCACAGGGAAGTGCACTATCCAGCCAACACGGAGGAAGAAGTAGGATATTGTGGTTTTTACTGGCACACAATACAAATAATCTAACTGCTCCCACATCACTGAACATTTTTAAAAGACTTAGTTTTATCAAAAGTATGTAAGTTGCCAATTTTTCAGCAAATATGGCTTAGCCAAATAAAAACACCCAACCAACACCCAAGAAGCCAACGAATACGTCAACCTTTCAAGCCTCAGATAAATAAATAAAAAAAAAAAAATCCACAAAATGAAACTGTAACCCCACTGCTAAAAAGAAGGGTTCTCTTCAAATGAGTGCAGAGGAACCAGAAACCACAACAGCCCCCCCTGAGGCTGCCACTCAGTTCTCCTGGGAGTGGCGGAACTTTTCTAACGAGCTAACCCCAATTAATAACCATGCTGCAGGTCGGCACTCGACCAGTTCCTGTCAAACAATATTTATGTCTCTCGTATCTGGTCATGAACTGTTAAACTTGACCTTTTAGCATACCCAAACAATTACCTGCCTGTCATAAAAGTGTGCCAGAGGCATTAGAGAGCTTCTATTACCTACATTAGAGACCTTCTATTTCATACTTGTGCTGGTAGATGGAGTTGGTAGACAGAGAAGCCACCTTTCCTGAATGAATGGGCTGAGTCTTCAATCTTTAATTCTTATCTGGTGAATGGAATTAAAATGCTTAACCAACCACCCAGACAGATGTTACCATAGTTGTTATAGAACCTGACCTCTCCCAGAGCTCTTCAGAAACCACCAGTATTCCTTAGCAGTGAGAACGGCTAGTAGTGAGGGAACTGGGCTTTGATGGATCACTGATATGGAGGTTCATCTGCCAGACTATTAACATAGGTGAGCATGCTTAGGCACATTTTAATGCAAAAATGCTTAATGTTTTTTCTCCTTTCTCTTACTGCCCAAAATCAGAATTGAGGGATCGGTGTTTCTCTTGTAACACTAGACCTCATCACTGCCTTGTGCCCAGCAAGCAACTGGGCTCCAGTTTCTGCCTTAGTTGCCATATGTGTGTCCCCAGTTCTCCTCGGCTCAGATTGCAGAGAGGTGCTGTGCAGGAGCAGGTCTTCAGCCATGCTAACTGATGTGCTGGCAGAGCTGACACTCTGAAAGTTAGTGTGAATGTGAGAAACTTTAAACAATTATCATAACAGCTCTTTTTCACTATCAAACCCTTCGACCGTTAAGAGAGCAAGAAATACTGTTTCAGTAGCTAACTTCAGTTACTGCATTATACAACTAACAAACGACAAACAAGGACTCTCTATCATAAAGATTTCTACTTCAGTACCTTTCAAATCCTCCCCACAGAGAAGTTAGACCAAATGGGTCCATCTCACATAGCAAAGAACAGAGGTAGGTGTTCTCAACCTTTCAACCTCTCCATTCCTCAGGCTTTCAAAAGACAGCCACCCTGATCTCCAGCTGGAAAAGGGCAGCCCCAGAATGGAAACAATTTCTTCGTGCTGAATCTCTCTTTGCTTTCCCTGAACTTGAGTTGACATGAAGTATTTGGCTGAGCCATGAGTGGACTCCAAAGGCCAAGCCCCCTTCTTCTCTCTGCCAGGCACACTGAGAGAAAAACACAGGTAAGATTCGTTGTTCCTGTAACTTCTGTACGTAGGAAACATAAAACCTGGGCAGCACTTAGCTTTTTTTGGATGCCATGTGTAAAAGCCACTAGACCCAGAGCACAAAAGAGGCAAAATTCCACTCCATCCAGATAGTGGTCCATAAATTCCTACTGTAGAGACTATTGGTGGAGATTTGTAGAAAGCTCAAGGGGAAAAGACAATGCTGTTTTGATATCAGGCTTTTTGCCTTCCTTATCTTTCACTTTCGCCCATTCTCCAGCACTGCAGCTTGAGCTGCACTGGTTACCTGCCTCTGCCACAGCAGCTGCTCTCTTGCAGCCATCAGGCCATGGGTGCCCAGAGCACACACGCTGCCAGGGCAGATAAGAAAGAGCGAGTTTATCAGTGGCAAGAATGACATAGCCAGTACTGTACTCTTCTGATTCTTTGTTAGTCATAGTTTGCACGTGTTACAGGACAAATAACTCTGCAACATTTTCAAACATTGCACGCAGTGGAGGCATGTGGCACTTCTCTGCAAACACAGGAATTCCTGGCCAGCTTTCCCCACTGCCCAGCTGACTCGTACAGAGCACTTAGCAAGCAGCAAAAGTTTTTGGCTGTTGAGAACATACTAATTACAAAAGCATGCTTCTGTTAATAATGTCAGGCTTCAGCTCTGTTCCTGCATTTTCTTCAGATTTTTGCTCTCCACCCACTTCTTGCTGAGCTCTGTGTAAATGCTTACATTGTCCTTTGTTAATCTTCCTTGACTACATGATGATAGCTCATTTTTGATCAGTGTCTGAACAAAACCACCTTTACTGGATGGGTCATGACATAGGGTGGAATTTATGAGGCATCTTTCTCCAGATTATATTGCCCTCAGCTATGTTCTGTCAGAGACACTCTGTAATACTCTGTAAATACATGCTCTTTCATGTCACAGTGATCTGGAAATAATGTCTCTGAATGGAACAAAACAGAAAAAAAAAAGAAAAAAAAGGTGTTTTTCTCACACGCCTATCTTAAAATGGCATCTTTAAAAATATCAGAATAATCAGTATCCTATGTATGACAGGTGAAGGTGAAGGTGAGCCCCTTTTTGGTCTGACACCTATTAGAGGGACAGATAGGCTGCACAGCCCTTGTGTTGCAACTGCATTCACATTTATTTCTTAAAGATCCCTCCCAGCCAACCTCTGACAGGAGGTCTTCCCAGGCAGACCAAGCATTTTCAGTAAAATACATCCCAGTCAACTTGCAGAATGCCTGGCCCTAAAGGTTGCAAAGCTGTTTCTACTGCAAACAGTTCTGGGCAGGCTTGTGCTTCATCCTGTGCACTTATTGTGGGTAGCAGTGGACTCTTCCATGTCCCTTTGCATCTCAGCTTTCCTCCCAGTATTAACAAAGATCATCACAGGCAACAACACAACGGTGAAACCAGTCATCTGCTTCCTAACTGACATGGGCAGGCAGTGAACTGGCAAAAAAGTGGTGGGGTTTTTGACCCTGCCCATACCATTGACCTAACCTACTCCAAATCACGAACTGGGCAAA
Organism: Falco peregrinus; assembly: GCF_023634155.1. Lineage (NCBI taxonomy): Eukaryota > Metazoa > Chordata > Aves > Falconiformes > Falconidae > Falco > Falco peregrinus. The sequence goes on along the minus strand of NC_073726.1, from coordinate 13,631,638 downwards.
ATACATCTCCACTGGAACAAGAGAGGAACCAGTAAACAACCTGATATGTTGCTTTTTCATCAGACTTTGTGGTGATTCCAGAGTTGAGCCCTCTCAAACTCACTGTGAAGATGCAGGTTGCATCCACCTTATCACACACAACAGGCAGTGTCTATTTAAAACAGCTTTCACATTCCTCATGGCGTTCCCTACCACGCATGCCAAACAGTACTTTCCCTTACTGCAAATCAGTTCAAGAAGCAAAGGCAATACCAATGAGGCGAACTAAGTGACTAAAAAGACTTAATATACTATTTCTGAGAATTTACGTGCGATGTCACCAGGATGTGAACTATAAAATTAATCTGAGAGAAAAGGAGGTTGCCAGAAAGTTTTGAATTTTCATGATACAGATGGAAGTTGTGTATACAGTATGGTGCAGCACATGCTAACGGGTTTTTAAATGGCACGCTGGGCACATATAAAGGCAAATGTGTTCCCTGATATGCTTCACAGGATTAATAAACATGAGCCTGACAAAACTGCATTTCATTCCCACACAATAAAATGGCAATGAGTCACACAGATAAAGACAATATAGCACAAAAAGCACAGATGTCTTGCCAGCAGTTATATATAGAGAAAAACAGAACGCTGGTCTATCAGCTCTCAGTGTTCAGATGACCATACTCGTACTTCTGTATTCATGTCAGAAGGTCCTCGAAAGCTGTGTTCTCCTGTCTTTTGCTTCTCTTTCACTAAAAAAAAAAAAAAACTGAAATAAAGTAGAAAGCCTACAATGAAAATAATTAAACAAACCTCAAGTACTTGCTTAGGGCACCAAAATAAACCTGGAGATGCTGAAATGGAAAACCAAATGAGTCATAACCCAAGAAATGCCTCAGGCTTGCCACGCTCTCAATATAATATGGCAATATTATCTAATAAACCTGATATCCAAAGGTTCAGAGTGCCCAGCAATGTTTTAAACCTGATATTCAAAGGTTCAGAGTGCCCAGCAATGTTTTAGACAGTCACCGACATGAAAACAATGTGTACATATACATTCATCTTTGTTGCCTTGTAATTTGGGATGAAAGAGATGCTTCCTGGGTGCTTCCATAGAAGGGCCCCAGGAACCTTCTCAGAGCATCATCTGGCCCAATGTAAGCAGGATCTTTAAGGAACCAGAGCTCAGGCTGAGGGAAAACTGCCACAAAGGGCAAGATGGGGCTAAGTCTCAGGGGTGGCTTAGAATTCAGAGTATTGCCAGGGTTGTTTTACCATATATAGCCTGGATACAGTCATTGAGTACTCTGACATTCAAGTCTCTGATTCTGCCCTTATTCCCAAAGGTTCCGCTGGAAAAGCTGGAACTCTGACTTATTTCAACTGTTCAACTAACAGGTTTCTCACTGGAGGGTGAGGGTCTTTAAACAGAATTCTTTGTCAAAGAGGAAAACAAGAAAGCTATGGAAAAGTGATAAATAGCATAAAAGAAGGAACATGAACACACATACACATTAAAAAATAAACAAAAATGCAGCTACAAATTGAAGCAACCTACAGAAAAAAAAAAAGGGCAGACCTTCAGTTGGCATAAACAGAATCAGTGGAGGTCAAGCATTTATTCTGGTTAATCTTAAAGCTATAATGCCTAGAAAGCTCATACTAAAAAACTAATTGCATTGTTTGCAATACAAAAAAAAAAAACAAAAAAACAACAAACCACAGTTTTGAGATACTTTCACAAACACAACATGACAAAAAGAAAGGATGTGAAAATCTATCCATATATTACCTTACTCTCTGCGTGCCTGCCAGGAATTTTATACGCAGTTATAGCCATCTAACTATCAGAAAGAAAGAGGAAGAAAATGGAAAGAGTCCAGAAAACAGCAAAAATGATCAGAGAGCTGGAGAGACTGATACGTAGTGAGTGACTAAAATAGAACTGGATTTTTAAGACCTTGGCTTTATGACAATTAAAGAAAAACAGCAATTTACAGTTTGAAAGGCATGAATACAAAAAAAGAGAGGGACTTCTATGGCAAAAGAGGAAGGGCAAATAAATAAGAAAGAAAAAATTCATGCTGGATTTCCAAAATAGATTGAGTAGTCTCCCAAGCATGGAATGTGTAAAAGATCTGCTAGTCTAGGACTCATAATGCTTTCTTGTCCCAGACATGTCTACAGCAGTTCTCTTAAAAATTTTTGTATTCCTGTTCTTATTAGTTCATCTGCACAATCCAATGTTCCTTGCCACTAAGACAGCGTAGCTGGCATCTTATTCAAGGATCATTTAGCTCTGGTCAAAACAGTTTTGGAGACAAACTGGTCCCTAACCTAGTCACTGTTCTCTGCTACGCCTCCTACCACTGCTGCCACAAGCACAAACATTGAGGAAAATTTCAAGATGCAAGCATCACATTCGTATAATTTCTTGCAGCATTTGTTGAACTCACTGGGTGCTGCTGACTCATTTAGGCAAGAGTTTCCTTATTTCATCTGGATTTAATAGAAAGCTATGTGACAGAAAAAGAAAGAGCACATTGCCTTGGGAGGGAGCAGCCTGGAGGGAAAAACCCCAGAAGTAGCCAAACGGAGGTTAATCACAGTTTGCTAGATTTTGACTATTGATCATGTACATTCTGTCTGGAAAGTAACTTTGCATTCTATCTGCTCCTATCTCCTTTCTTTGGGTAAGCTAGACAGAGCAAAACACTGTAGTAGATATACATGTGTGCATATAATATATACATGTAAATATATTATATATATGTGTGTCATAATACAGGGGCTAGTTGGATGGAAACCACAGGAGCAAGCCAAGTCATACTAGAGAAGTCTTACAGACAGAAGGATTTTATTCCAAGTGCACCTTCAAGAACAGGAACAACTATATTTATTTGACGCAAAATACTTAGCAAAAATACCCATTGCATACATGGACATTTGTCTTCCATTCTCTCGTATCTCTTCTCAGTGGAGTTTTCACAGTAATCTTCAAATTTTATACCCTTTGAAAAAGTATTCTGCAAATTCTACTTCTTACAAAGCAGCAACCATTTTCATAAAGGAAGGTTTTTACCTCCAAAATTACTTGATTTACCTAAAGAATTCAAGATTCAACCAAGCTATCAGACTATAAAAAGATAAAGTATGCATTAAGAAAAAAAACCAACAATAGTGTTTGTGAGGCACTCCTTGTGCAAGTAAAATTCAGACCTTTATGAACCCTAAGTGTAGGAAAAGCCAACGCCTTGGAGAGGAAAAACTCCACTGTACGCAGTCGACCTATATATATTCCTGGCTTTCCAATAAGCCATTCTAAAACTATATCATGAATAAGAATGGAAAATATTTTTTTTCTATATTTTAGCAAAAAGAAAAAAAGGTTTGGTTGTTTCTCCAAGGTTGGATTAATTTATTGCCAGGAATGTCCTAGATTCCTTGGAGACTTTCTGGCTCATCAAAGTATTGCAAACAGACCAAAAATGCATTCTTAGGATAAGTAGTTTATCAGATTGTAAGTATTTTTGTAAAGGAACTGCACAAGACAATGACCTAATTTAAGTATAACACGCTCAGTATTCCCCTTCCATATCCAAAGCATGAAAAGAGCAGAAATCTGTGAGAAGATCAGAGATCTCAACACAGAAAGCTGTTAAATAGCAACGTGCAGAAATCACATGGAAAACTTAGTGTTATCAAAATCCTCAGGTGTGGTTTAGAGATGCAAAGTAAACCATGCTAGTCTAAATCAAGTGATTTAGACTGATAAATGTCACATTTAAAGTCAGATTCCAGATGGATGGCTTTCATAAACAGATCTGAGATGTCTTTGATCCAGCTGCTGAACAGATAGGAATCTGCACCTTCAGAAAAATTATCACGTTTGTTTGGGTTTTTTTTAAAATGTCCAAAGCACCTACACTTGTGGCAGGTATTAAAGAGTTGAAGGGTGGGTCTGATTTTCATTTTTTTTTAAGTCATTCACCAATGACAGCACTCTGCTTCCACCAGACATGAGCGTCCTGCAAAGCCACACCCCATCCGCAGAAGTATAAAACTACCATTAGCAGAGTCATAATTAAACCAGAGCATTTAGCAATCTCCAGAAAACATGGTGTAATCCCAGCTAAAGAGCAGGACCCTCCCTCACTGACAGCTAATCACTGAATATTTGAAGCACAGAGCAGCCAAGCACAGTTACTGCTTTTAAAATTATTTTCCATCAGAATCCAGTTAGAACTGTTGGATGTTCAAGAAGAAATCATCTGGTCCTTCCTGCAGATCCCACCAGCACCACAGCTGTTTCCATATCTCCTCCACAATATCCCTTTTCCTTTTTCATTCCAGTCGGCAAAAAGCACAAGCTGTGAAGTTCTAACCAACATTCGGGTTCCACACTACACCAACACCTTTCTTTGCTCTGCTTATGTGAAGAAACAGTCATAAACATTTGGGTTGCCGCATTTTAATGAGCTACCACCAGTCAGCTGAACAGCAGCAGCTAGCTGTTTGACCACCATGCTGCAAGGTTAAAGCAGACGGTTCTCCTCCCCAGCTCTGGCAGGCTTGGACCACAAACAGGCTCATAATCTGCCATCCAGCACTGAGCAGCTCTCCATACCCCGCATCCCTTTCCCAACCTTTTATGATGTGCAGCTGGCCCACTTAGCAGGACCCTGTCTTAAACACCTTCTCAAACCCCATTAGGGTTCCTTATAATCTTTAACATGCTTAAGCACACAGGAAACATTGATTATAACAGTCCCTGTACTGCTGTAAACATTGAAGTACATATTACACGTGCAGTCAGCCCCCAAATCCCAACCCAGGACCTTTTTCACTAGATCATCACTTATTTCAGCATTCAAATCCAAGTCCCACTGAGCCATTGTGCATTTTAGCCTGTAAGATATGTTGACATATTAATAACAGGTCTGCTGATACTTCCTATAAACTTCAGTCAGAAGCAAAAATTGAAAAAAACTGAAAACAGATGAGAATGAATTATGAAAACACATTGAAAACTTTTCCAGACTTCTACCGATGGGAGAAAAGAAAAAAGAAATATCTAAAAATGTCTGAGCCCAGCCCCTTTGCTATTCCCCATGCTCTCCATCTGCTCATGAGGAACTGTATTCCCACTGTCAGTATTAAACAGCAAACTCTCTCACCCCCTCACTGGAGACCATTTGAGCACTAACTGGTAAATCATCAAAACATAACTCAGGAGACCTCATGGGAGTACTTTCTTTCTTCCTTTCTCATATTAGAAATCAGAGGCTATGCTGAAAGCTACTATAAACATCTCTATTACCACTAACCTAGCTTGGCTAAAAGAGATCCAGAAAATCCTAAAATCATTCCTGCAACCAGTTTTTGACCTGAACGCATTTATCATGTCATCTCTGCTCTGATTCTCAAAGCAGGTTTCACCCTGACACATATGAAACCAGTCTTCCTGGAAGCTTTTGGCTTAAATTCAGCAGTGTTGGATATAATCTGGCAAAGTAAATATAAATGTGTAGCCATGACTTACCTTTATTTACATTGATTGGTCTCTGAGAACAGTGAATTTTGCCCTTGATAGGGCAGAAAACTACAAAAACTACAAGCAACTGAGAGCAAGGGAATTTTCATACACAGACACAGGATCTAATTACCCTTTTCCATGGAACAAGTCAAGAGTCACTGCTTCAGTGGTGACAAACGAGTATACCTATAGGATCATAGAATCGTTTAGGTTGGAAAAGACCTTTAGGATCATTGAGTCCAACCGTTAACCCAGGAGTGCCAAGTCCACCACCAAACCATGTATATGATGCACCCACTTTTTCCAAAAGTTGCCCGTCAGGTTTTCCTATGCACACTCTTCAAACAAGTAATTAATTTTTTTTCTTTACCCAGATAATGGCTGCATCAAGACAAAATGTTGGAGTTTGCTATTTTAAACCTCTCTATATGCATCAAATCTGAATATTTAATCTGCCCCCTGTGAAAACAAGCAAATCCAGATTCTAATCCATATCTTTAATCTGCAACATCCTTCAGGTTTTTTAACTCATCTTGCATATCCCTGAACGCTACCCAAATTTCTCTGTTCACTACACCTCCTTCCTTCATATGGATTTACACCCAGGCACACATTAATCAGAAGGAAAATTGGGGAAAGGGGTTGTAACCTCTCCACTAATGCTGCCCGGTTCACTTCTTGAAATCTCGCCTGTGCAGCTCTCCCACCCCTACCACATGGCCAGGTGAGGGCTGCAGCCACCGTTTTTACACCTCTTTCCTAATGTACGCAATTATTTGGAGGCCATCTGACCTTTTTGTATCCCAGTAGTCTGTCTGTAAAATGGTAGTAACAAAAATTCCCCAGATACTTCATAGAGACATGAGGATAAAATAAAAGACTCTTCTCACAGCTCCTCTGAAATCATTAAGATTTTCAATATTGATCTTGAAAAGAAAATAACATCTTTGGAGTACACATCTGTCAAAACTCCAGTGAAATTACAAGAGAAAATAACAGGATACCATGTCTCTTATCTCTCTGAAAATGTAATATATAAATGCTATTTATATGACATAATGATATGATACTTTTAGATGAAGTTACAGAAGGGAAAGGAGAAGGAAAAGAGGGAAAGGACACCCTGAGAGCTGAACTCATCCTGATGAGCAAAATAGAAGACATGAGGCCCAACTGGCCATTATATATGGTCTTGTTGCAAAGACTGGGGAGCTATCTCAAATGCAAAGTGTAACTGTGGAAGCTTTTGCCAAAAGGTGTGTAACTGATATCCCTGCCATGGTCAGGAAACACAGTTTCTATCTGTATATGAAGCACTACAGTAATCCAGGTGCTCAAAGCTTAAACAGGAACATCATTATAAAACAAATGTATTGACTCTATATTTTTCAATAAAATTATATATCGGTCAGAGTCTAAATATAAACAGCTTAACCTATTCTTCACCATGGACAAATGTGAAAACTTTCCTCTTCAGAAATCTGTGTGTGAGATGTTTCCCCTTATGCTGCATTTCCCACCTCAGAGGAACTGCTGTGAACATGAAAAATGCATCTTCATAATTCTTCTCCAAGCCAGTTCTTAAAACTGCCTTTCCAACAAGGTGTATGACAACACAGTAATAAAACGATTGAGCCTACCACAGCCTTGCTTGCTTCCTGGGATGCCCCATCTGCATGTTCACCCACATCCATCATTCATCCCTGGCCCTGTATTTTAGTTGCAAGCTTTTTGAGACACTACTTGTTGTTCAATGTTTGTGCCCTTTGTACCGCAGTAAGTTCTGAGAGACTATTCTAATATAAAAAAGTTGCAATAATGCACAATTTCACCCATCCTACTTGTTAAAAATACAGCAGCAAAATGCATGATGCTTAGAAAATGGAGATACATTATAGCTATTCAACAGCTGATGGTACCTTCAAGCAGAAGTTTAGCACCATAAAGAGCTACACCTGGGACAAAGTGTAGAAACAGACACACGTACACACACAGTTCATGTCGCATGAGATAACTATTTGGCTGTTAGCTACATAGAAGTTAGGGTTTTTTTAAATCTGTCCAAAGGATGTTACAGAACATTATATAAGATTGGAGGAGATTTCCACCTTGTTTGTGGTCATCGCTCTCTATTCTTACCTTTGTCCTTCAAACTGTTCTCTGCAGCCATGCTGGCAGAAAGCAGAGCCTTGCAGCCCTGAGAAGGGAAACTGGAAAAAACCCTTTACTGAACATTGTACGTGCCTCCTTGTTTTCTGCACATTTGCCAAAAAAGCCAGAGACTGTAGCTTGATATTGCTCAGGCTTTGCCATCAACCTCACTCGATAATTCATACACAAATAGTTTCCAATGTAACTACCAGAGTTATTGAAAACAATAGGGTTTAAGGGGTTCTTAATAAACAAAATCCCAAGTCATGCGCAGCCTTAAGCTTTTATTGCTTTTAAACAGTTTTTTCATAAAAAATACTATTCTTTCAGAAACAATTGCATCACCACTGTATTTCAAACCCTCAGAGACTGCAAAGGAAAACTCTTCATTTTCCATGGTGCTGTTCTGACAGATGTCATCATTACAGTAATAGATTTCAAAAACCAGATGGACTTGAACAAAAAAGTGCTACTTGCTTTCCATAAAGGGGACTGATACTGCAAGACCACTCTTCAGTGGCAGATGTGCTTTGGGTGATCTCGCAAGACGAACTTAGCTTTCAGCTCCCATAGCTTTCAGCCAAGCTGGAGCTGAGCAGGTGGAGCTATGGGCGCACTGCTCCTGCTGATTGGTAGAGTGAGATGCAGCAGGAGTGGATGGGAAATGGGTCGAGCTGTTCAAAAGCATCTCCCTGGATGTGTATATGCACCCCGACCCGTGCCTCTAGTGAGGGGGAAGGTAGAACGTAGTTGATATAAACCAGTATGGTCTGACTTCAGTAGTCAAGGGGCTAGTTCAGGATCCTCTGCTGGTTGCTTGTACCTTGCTTTTCAGCAGCACCAAACCCAAATTTCTGTGCCTGACCCAAGCAGCCACCAGAAAGCTCCTGAATGCCTTTGGGCTGCACCAAGCTGCCCATATCTATAGGCTAAAAAGTAACGGCTCCGGGACAAAAACACCCTGAAGGGTGGGTCTGCATCTCAAGTCTGTCATTTGGCCTTTTTATTTCTCCCACTCACCGAACAAAGAGGAATTGAGGGGGGGTAGAAATGCAGCTTATAAGTATGTCTTGACTCATCATGCTGTTTCTTTGCTTGCGTTTGAACCTATTGTAAACTTGTATTTGCAGGCTTTTATACTCAATGAGCCACATCTACATTGCTGGATCCGAACCATTTATGTGACACCAGTATCATTGAACTCATCAGAGTGGGAGAAAAAAACATCAGCATGAGTTACACAGAAACGTGAAGCTTTTCTGCAGAAGTTATCCGGCCAAGAACAATGCAACGTAGTCCAGAGCATTGTACTAGGTGATTTCCCACCCAAATCTTGCATGGTTATTTTTATAACGCTTTCCTGTGAGCTTTTCAAAGCTTGAAGCTATCCTTAATTTGATACAGTGGTGAAAAGTAAAGTGACCAGTACCAGCTTCCTTTTGATCTAGCAAGCCTGGCTCATTGACCGGGCAGTATCACTTCTCTTTCTGAGTGGCAGGTGGTTGTGGTCACTGAATGCAGCAAGGTGCTCCTGACAGCTCATCAGCTCACGCTGCGTTTTATCAAATATTATCAGTATTATCAAATCCTTTCGACAGCCATCACAGCAATTTGCTCAAGTTTACATAGAGCACTCTTCGGCCTAACAGTGTTCTCAGATAAAACAGAGGAAATAATTTGTAGAACCCAAGGCGGGCACGGTAACAGCTGGCAGTGAGGGATGCGGCATTTCACTGCGGCATCAGCCGGGCTGCCCTCGCCGCCACCCCCCCCACCGCCACCCACCGCCCCCCATGCGTCCCCTACAGCCACAAAGAGGGCAGCTGCCAGGACCCGACACGGCCGAAGGCACGACAGCCCCGACGCGGTGCCTCCCGCCGCCCGCTGCTGTGCCGCACCGCCCGCTCCGCAGTGCCAGCCGGCCGGGGCTGGCAGCCGGGACTGATGGCCGGGGCTGGCGGCCGATGGCCGGAGCTGATGGCCGGGGCTGGCGGCCGATGGCCGGGGCTGATGGCCGGGACTGGCGGCCGATGGCCGGGGCTGATGGCCGGGACTGGCGGCCGGGGCTGATGGCCGGGGCTGATGGCCGGGACTGGCGGCCGATGGCCGGGGCTGATGGCCGGGACTGGCGGCCGATGGCCGGGGCTGGTGCCCGGGGCTGGCGGCCGGGGCTGATGGCCGGGGCTGGTGCCCGGGACTGGCGGCCGGGGCTGGCGGCCGGGGCTGATGGCCGGGGCTGGTGCCCGGGACTGGTGCCCGGGGCTGGTGCCCGGGGCTGATGGCCGGGGCTGGCGGCCGGGGCTGATGGCCGGGGCTGGCGGCCAATGGCCGGGGCTGGTGCCCGGGGCTGATGGCCGGGGCTGGCGGCCGGGGCCGATGGCCGGGGCCGATGGCCGGGACTGGCGGCCGGGGCCGGTGCCCGGGGCCGGCGCCCGGGGCCGATGGCCGGGGCCGGCGCCCGGGGCCGATGACCGGGGCCGGTGTCCGGGGCCGGTGCCCGGGGCTGGCGGCCGGGGCTGGCGGCCGGGGCTGGTGCCCGGGGCTGCCGGCCGGGGCTGCAGGCGGCGGGCCCCTCGCTGCCCGCGGCGCCCACCCGCAGGCCCGACCCGCGCTCCCCTCGGCCTCCAGCGCCGGCCCCGCGGGGCGTGTCCCGGGCAGCCCCGCTCCGCCCCAACCCGGCGGGAATGAGGGCGCCGCGGCAGCGGACGGGGCCGGGCCGGGCCGGGCAGGGCAGGGCCGGGCCGGCAGCCGCGGAGCGGCGGGCAGCGCCATGGGGCTGGAGACCGAGAAGGCGGACACCCGCATCTTCATGGACGACGACAACTTCCCGCGGAGCGGCGGCCCCGCGCTGTCGGAGGCGGAGAAGTGCGCGGAGGACGAGCTGGACCGCGACCCCCACGGGCTGAACGCCCACCTGCAGGTGCGCGCCGGCCGCGGCCGCGGGGACCCGCCCGGGGGGAGCTGCGCCGGGCCGCGGGGGCGGCGGGGCCGGGCGCGGGCGCGGGCGCGGGGGCGGCGGCGGGGCCGCGGCGGGGCGGCGGGCGGCGGCACCCGGCGGGCCCCCTCGGCCCAGCCCCGCCTGATGGCCGAGCTGCTTCTCGTTCCAGCTGGGGTTCGAGGACGTGATCGCGGAGCCCGAACTGACCCACTCCTTCGACAAAGTGTGGATCTGCAGCCACGCTCTCTTTGAGCTCAGCAAGTACCTGATCTACAAGCTCCTCACCCTGGTCCTTGCCATACCCCTGGCCCTGGTTGTGGGGATCGTCTTCGCCGTGCTCAGCTGCCTGCACATCTGGTAAGTGCGTTGGGTGGCCGGTGGGCTCTGCAGACAGCTCAGCACAACCCCCCCCCGGGGGCACTGCTGCCGAGCCGCTGGTCGCTGTCTTCGCCACCGGTAGTCAGAGCGGCTTAGTGACCTGCTTTATATTTGAAGGGAGAGAAATGAAAACAATGTCTTCCCTGTGGTTCGGCTCCCTGCCTTGCTTTAACCAGCAATCTGTCATGTCTGTGTAAGCTCCTCGGGGCAGAGAGCCCGCTTTACCATTGGTACGGCACCTACTGCAACACGTTCCAGCCTCGGCTGCCTGCTGGAGTAGCAATAATGGTTGCTTGGGTTTTTGTAAACTGGAGTCATGAAGTTGTTAAAATGTCCATTTGAAATGAAAGACCTGGGCAGAAGCATTGCTGACACCTGACACCTTCTCTGTACAGTTACTTCTTCCATTTTTTCCCTCAGAGACTGAAGAAAGCTTTTGAGGGCCCAGCTCACTCTTTCTTTGCTACTGCCACAAAATCTACTGTCACTGCCTTGCATCCGGTACCTGGGCATCTCTAGGTGCAGTGCCCCAGAGCGCTTTCTCCTAAGCAAAAAAACCCTGCTGAGCTCAGGAAGGCTGCTTCTGGCCATGATCCAGGCTCACAGACAAATACAGTAGCCCACCGAGTCACAGCAAACCTGGTGTACTGGCGAAATGTCAGGGAAGGGTACCTTGAGATGAGAAAGGCAGCTGATTGTGGAGAAGGAAGAAAGGCAGGGAAAAGAATGAGGTTGAGGAAAGAACTGAGAATCCAGGCGGCTGCAGAGGAAGGGATGAGTGCAGATTATCCATGTCATTCCTGCAAACCAGGATTTTCTGTATACATGGCTTCTGGGCAAAGTCTCATTTGTCTTAGATAACACTGACATCATGAAGAAGATTTTACAGAAAACAAAGTAATCCAGAAACTGGCAATGGGTATACATTGGTTATCTGAACCTAAGGTTGCAATCTTGTGGGTGCAGATTTCAATTTTTGAAAGTGGAATGGAAGTTGGGGTTGATGACGTTGTCATGAGCCACTTTGAAAACTGTTTAACTCAAATTTTGGAGCATAGAGTTCACCTAATATCCAAGGGAGTTGCAACACAGTTTAGAGCTACCCACCTGCTACTTCTGTGGTCCCAAAATTACTGTGAACACTGCATGGTATGCCCACACTTTTAGGTCTGTCAGCTGTCACTGTGCTGTAGTGTACCGTGTGACTGCAGAAGGGTATGGTGAGCATCTAGATTTCCAGTAGTGGAATTTCTATAGATGCATTTGTCAATGCCAAATTTATTAAGACTGTAATAAGATTTTGTGCTTCAGAATGATCTTGTATCTGGATTTCACAGCCTCTATATAGACATGAATTTCACTGAACCAGGACTCAGAGGTCAGTTTCTGTTTATTGAATCAGCCCCTAGTGACTCCCAGGAACTGTGGGTTCTTAGTACATCCGAAATAGGACTGTCCAAATGTGGCATTTCATTTGAAATGTTTCCCTTGACTTTCTGTGAACACACTTCCCCAACAACTAATTTCCTTTCCCTACGTTCATTGTCACTGAAGAAGCGATCTTTCATCTTGATCTTTCTTGCACCTGGGACAGGTGTGAAAAAATCACATAACTCAGTAGCACTATCTGCACCCCCTTGGACCCCATCCAGTGCTACCATCCAAAGCCAGCACTGCCTCATCTTCCCACAACCACAAGCTGGATTTTTTCCAACACAAAGGTGGAACTCACTGAGACTAAGTTAGCTTCTCTGCAGCTCTCCATGTTGCAGGTTTCTTGGGAGTAAGGAGTTCAAAGTTTCTGCATTTGCGAGGATAGCACAGGAGCAGTACGGGTATAGGGACCCTAAACACACGGTACTGACTCCATGTAGCCCCATTTGGGTGTGGAGAAAACAGTAACTTCTTGTTTTGTGGGTGAGAGGAAGGGAATTCCACTCCAAGTCTGTCTTCAGCTGTTGAAACATCATGGGAAAACCCTGGGCACACCCTTCTACATGGCTGCTTGCAGGAGGGCTTATCAAGTCTTTGTGCCTCACTTTCATCATCCAAACCAGTGAGACGATGATGTTGATCTTTTGCAGGGGAGCCTTTCCCGAGGCTAAATTCAAAGGTGTTTCAACATTTTTTGGAAGCACTTAGGCACAAAGCTCTGTTGATTGTCACACATGTTGTTGCCGTTTTGTCAGCATGCTAGAAATCCATGAAAGTCTGATTCAGCATTCCTCAGGCATCAAGGACACCTCATGAGTTGCCCCTCTCATACCCGATAGTAAACGTTGTCTTTCACCAGCAAAAAGTTTGCTAAAGAAGGAAGCAAATGCATGAGACTTCATGGAAAACAAAAAGAAAGCTGAGTAAGAAATATGTAATAATATACTTGGATTTTCATTTTTAACTGTAAAGATGGAGGATATACTTTTCCTGTTCTCAGACCGACTTCTTGAGCCAGAATCTAGTTTTATGCTACCTGGTAAAAGCTACTGATGGGCCGAAACTGTGCCAGCTAGCAGGTTGGAGATGTATGTACGAGCCAGTTCAAGGAAGACTGCTTCTCCAGATTTCTTCTCCTTTACTGATGGCTATCGTTCTCACCACCGACTATACACAGCAGAATTTGTTTGACTGAGTTTTAACATTTTTCTGTGAACATCAGCAAGCTTTTGAACATGTCCTTAGATTGAGGCTGTTCAGGTTATTGATTTTTGAACATGAGCAGAACACTGCTGGTTTTCGAGGCAGCACATGCAAAATCATGATATTATAAATCAGGGACCGGTTCTTGTTCCAAGCCACATGTTTGCCACCTGTTGGAAATTAACACTTGAATTTTATATACGCTTTTTTGTAGTCTTGTCTGAATAGTGTTCTGGTATGTTGCACATTCATGCTAAGAATCAGCGGTTCATCTGAGGATCCATAACTTCAGTCTTGGATCTGAGATGGGCTTTAAAGCACAAGGACTCAGCCAGTTTTATGCTCTTGTCATCAGCTGGAGCAGGTGCAGAGCTCTTCTTTGCCTGAGCTTCCATTCACGGTGCTAAGGTGTAACCAGGGACTTATAAGCAGATATGGACATGCATCGTCTCTTAACCTCTTTCTCCACAGCTCCATTTACAGAACTTGCTCTCATACTCTCATACTCAACCCCAAAACCACCTCCCTACTGGCTGTCCGAAATCAAAAGAAATTACAGTACAGCTATGCCACAAAGACCCACCTTATGATCTGGTGTTGCCTTGATGCCTCTTCTTCCATGCCCAGTATATATCCCTTGGCTTCTGAAGAGGAGGTTGGTGGACGTTGCTTTGCTCCCTTTTTAGTCTGATCTTTTCAAACCTACCCTGGTCCTGAGATATATAATGTTTGGTTTTAATGCACTTCATATACTGTGTACGGTCCTGGAAGGCTTTGGTGGTTGTCTCTTGCCTCACTCATAAATACCCCGAGGGTTAATTGGACTCAACAAGAAGCTTTGCAACTGCTAGGTAATATTTAGCCATCTGTTTGCAATGTTTGCTTGTATGGTAGAACCATGCAAGACTTTTAATTCAAAATCATGATGTAGTACCTGTGCAGATTTGGATTTAGTTAGTTTAACCTAATTAATAGTATAGCATTTGAAAAATAGCGTTAACACGTGACTGAGTTTCCATTTTGAAAAACTGTACAGGAGAAGATGTGATTCTTCACTTGGAAGTGGCAATCTGAATTAATAGTGAATGGTTACGTTGCCCAACTCTGTGAAACGTTGAGCTGCCTTGAACTCAAAATACTTTTATCAGTGGGATTTAATTTGTGCTTTGCCATTTCCAAGAGGTGTTTGGTTCTCGACAACGTTCCCTCAGGGATTAGCAGGAAAAAAGTAATGTGAACAAAAGCGAGAAAGGTTGATGTGTATCATTTTATAGATGTCATGCCTTGAACAGAAAGAATAGAAAATTGGATAAGATGGAAAAAATGGGGCAATTTGCTCTTTTCAGGTTAACAGTTCCCAAAAGAGGTAATTCCTTCTACTTAGTGAAAGGATGGGTATTTTATGATTTAGATACATAGCGGGATTCAGTGAGAGGTCATACAGGTAGTTGAAATACCTTGGCTACATTCAGCTTAGGTGCCAAATTCAACAGAGCTTTGATGCGTCTTCCTAGTGCTGTACTATGTGGTAACACTAGTAGTACCAATATTGCAGTAAATGTTGATACCCTTGGGATATGCTGACTTTCCTTCCACTGTTAGATATTACTCAGCAAGCAGTTACTGTCTCTGTGAGTAGAAGTGCAGACTGTGAGCACTGTGAATGAAGGATGTATATGTTCATGTTTATTTGGCAGGTCACAAAAACAAATGCATAGCTTCTGATGGGGCTTGGTTATTTATTTTTGAAGTATGTGCCAGATCACTCTTCAGAAGGTACAGCACACCCTCTGATGATTTGAAAATGCTGCATGGTAGGATAGCATATCCTATGCAGAACAGGATGCGTACTTACATACGTGTAGATACATATATAGGCACACGTATTTTAAAAGTTAGAAAATACCTTTTACTGCTCTCTTGGGTGTAAAGGATTTTCTTGTCTGTGGAAAGGTGTTTGAGTAATTGTTGTCTAAGTAGACTGAATTTTATTTTAAAATTGAAAGTTATTTACAGTAATTAGCTTTGGTTGCTAGCACATTTCACATATCCTCCTACGGAGTTGGCATACATTGTTTTTTGCATACATTTACCATAAAATTGGATAGCAAGGGCTGAACAATTATAAAACATTACCAAAACATTTTAATATTTATTTTATTTAACATTATCGAGGTTGAGTTCTGATGCTGCATGAACAACCTCTACAGCAGTTGCAAGTAGTATAATCACTGTTTTTCCAGTCTTTCCTAATGACATCTTGGTGATTCACTACATCTTCTTCTGAAACTTCTGCATAGTGTGGTATTTGTTTAGTTTGTATTTTGTGTGATCCTGTCGACAGAGGGTCCAGTAGAAATGTCAGCTTTTCTGCTTCTCTCCAGTTTGGTTAGATTTTAAAAAAATGCAGGCCAAATTAATTTTAGATGGCAGCAAAGGAGCAGTGACATAGCCTTTATAAACTAACTGAAATGGAAAAGGGATGAAGTCAACACAATCTGAGTAGCCATTTCTGGTGTTTTCCCTGCGTTGCTTGGAGAAATACCAATATTTTTTTCCTTTGCATTACTGATGTTTATCAGCTGTATTCTAACAGGTGAAGCCCTAATTTCATTCTCTAGAAATTAGCTCTTCTATATGCAGTGATACCATAGGTGGTTATAAAACATATAGTTTACAGGGTTCAGTTTAAAACTAGAGACCCATTATTCCAGTAACACTCACAGTTCTATACGGTGTGTATATTAGTAGCTGTTTCAGCAGAGACAAAGGAAGAGAAGGTTTTAGAAAAACTATTCTTGTTTAAATCCATCAGGGTTAGCTTAGAGTGCAGCATAGGCATACTAGTATATGGATTGCGTTGTATGATAAAAGATGAGAATCTAGTTAGGTAAACACCGAAAATAATTAATTTTGACTCTTTAATTTTCAGGTTTTTAACTATTTTTTTAAATGTGCCAGGGTTTTTTTCTACTTATTATTCTGAGCACTACTCATTGGAAATACACAATACTTGTAAATGTTTTTAGACCTATGATGGAATAGTAAAGTAAACATTTCTTGTCATTCCAAGCAAAGTTGACAAGAGTTCTACAGTGGAATTATGCGGATGCAGGACTGGGATCTTAAATTTTGAATCCAACAGCAAACTAGAACAGAGATTATCATCTTCATCAAGAGAATCTATAGCTTCTTTATCTAATTTAGGAAATACACATGTTATATGCCCATATGTGCACTTCTGGCTCACCTCTGCTATTAGCATGTTTGACTTAAGTCACCGCTAATGGCATTGCTTTGGAACTGGGACATACAGAGAACATCCCCAGATGCTTACCAGTCTTCAGCAGATGAAAGCACTATACTTTCAAGTATACACCCTGGGTAAATAAAAAGATCTTTCCTCTGACCAGGAGTTTTGACCTCATTCTTTATTAGTTTCTCGTCCACAAATGAAAAACTTTACACGATCAGCGAGATCCCATTCTTCTGCGGCTGGACATGTCACTCTGTACTATAGTAATACCATGTAGCCAGATGGTGCTTTACCGTTTCTGTTGCATTGCAGCAACTTGCAACAGTAACATTAGATTGGTAGAATGAGATGCAGCAGCGATGCCCATGTGTGCTTGTGCATTTGGGTGTGTGAGAGAGATGGATAACAGAAACACCAGAGACAGCAGAGCAAGAACAGATCGTAAGAAGCACTGTTCCCAGTCAATCAAACTGGGGAACGTGGTATTTCTGACAAGCCCCGAAGACCCACATTCAGATGTGACCACAGCCCAAATGAGTCCTTAGGGGATGACCCTGCTTTCCAGGCGCAGCAGGGTGGCAGGGGGGTTGCAGTGTATCCGGGTTCCAGCCCTTCTGGAAGCAAGGAGAGAACAGCAGAAGTGCACCCCTGTAAAAGACATGTATTAGGAAGCAGAAACATGATGAAAAGAAAGCTGGCACCTCCTGTCCTCTGTGCTGCACACAAGTGATTCTGGCCAGAGCACCATGTGCATCATGTTGCATGTGCAGGTGTGAGGCTGTGAGCAAATAAAACGGACGGAGAATGACTGCAAGAGTGTAAAATCGACTTCTTTAGAGATTCGGAGTGATAAAATCACCTCCTCTTTTATAAGATCTCACACTTGTGTTTGGTTGTCCTGATTTCCCTGTGCTATAGCAGCAGCAATCTTCAAATCTAACGTTTTCTTTTTTACAGGATTGTGGTGCCTTTTGTGAAAACCTGTCTCATGGTCTTGCCTTCAGTGCAGACTATATGGAAGAGCCTGACAGATGTTTTCATCGTACCGTTCTTTCAGAGCATAGGCCGATGCTTTGCCATGGTTAATATACACCTGGACCAAGAGTAAACACCAGGGATGCGACACTGCCGTAATTGTAGCTGGTGTTACACCTCTTTGCTAACCTAACATATAAGCACTTACCATTCCAAACTGTTAATTTACAATGGCTGGTTTAAGTGGGAACATGCTATTTTTACTAAAACTCATTTATTATCAGGGAGATCAGTTTAAGTAGGCAGTTTTCATAGCTCATTATTTTAACAACAGAGCAATCATGGAGTATGTTGGCAACACTTTATTTTAATGGTACGTTGATTGCTAGATTACAGGAGAATTCTCATGGAGGTTAAACAGCCACCACAGTGATAGTGACTGGCATTATTACTATAAATATTTCGATACCTTAGGTGAAACTGATCTCTAGGGTTTCGCGTTGGCTTTACTGCAGTTCCACCAGGGATCATTCTTGGCCCTTGCTATGCAGAATGATAAACCCAGTCCTGTACTACCAGCAGTTAAAACGAACATGACTCATTGCATAAACATACAGGGAAGGAACTGTTGTGTAATTCTCCTGTATTGGCGGGGGGTGGGGGGAGGGAAGCTCCCTAGAAGTTTATCCCTTAAAATAAGGTGTTAGCTAATGATTTGGAACATCAGCTAATCTGTATATTTTATTTAATGAGAGGTTAACTTTGCTGTATATTTTGTACCTTTGTAAATGGCACTTGATCAGTTTTCTTTGAAGTATTATTTACTATAGTATTTGAATTCTAACCAACTTATTAGGCAGTAAGGGTGAGACACTGCAAAAAAAATTAACTAAAATTTACATTTCTAAATTATGTAGATTTTTAAGTGTTGCCATGCAATTCTGGTATATTCATTATATATGGTTACGTGTAAAAGCAAAGATTATAAGTTTTCATACAAGACTATGCAAAAGAGCTGGAAATATCTGTTTATGAGAAATGTTTTTTATTAAAAATGGGGTGTAGTAAATGCAACCCTGCCTATTTCTGTATTATTTGTATGAACACTGTGATATTTAAAATGGTAGACACTATGCTGGCACTTTTAACTAGGTAGCAAGCTTTTATGGAAGGCATGTGAGTGTAACTGGTATCCTTGTCTAATTCTCCTCACCTAGTGACTTGACCCTCCATGTTGCTTATTTACTACTACAAAGCCTAATCCCTAAAAAAAGCCTTCTTTCTTCTGCACCTAATATGACTTTGTAAACTAGAATAGCAGAATGTATGCAGAGGTACATTAAAATTAATTTAGCCTTCTGATGGGCTTATGCTGCTGTTTTCTTTAAATACAGATGGTAAATTGCAATTGTAAAATGTGTGATTTAGAATGTTATTTTCTAAAATGATGTCACAGATTTCTTATCAAACAAGAAGTATATAATAAAATAATAAAACGTTGGCTTTTTCCCATTTTTACTTCATTTTTTCAGATTTCTCAACTTTTAAAAAGCTCTTAAAATGCCAAACAGCATAGAATACTATGCAGTTCTTCCAAAATATAGGAGAGGGAAGAGAAATGGATGAGCATCAATACAGTTCCACTATTATCAACTGTATTTAACATATTTCAGTAGAAAATTATGTATCTCTGTGTGTAGTTAAGCCCATACAGAATGATTGCTTTCTCTGAAGCAGGTCTCTGCAGAATTTTGGCTATGTTAAAAAAAATGCCTAATTCTTTTTACCAGCGCTTGCTTTCTTTACAGATGAGCCACAGAATTTTCCTCTTCTCACTTACTGGCCTACAGAAGCTAGCTGACACTGTGTATTCTTTGTACATCAAAAACATCTTTGTACATTAAAAATATTTTTACCATTTGTGCCATTTAAAGAGAGATTCATATGACTTATGGATCTTATTGATTAGTGCCCATGGAAATTTCTCTGAAATATTTTATTCTGCAAGAAGTTAGCTTGTTCAGATGTGTTCTTCAAGATACATTTCTTACGTTAAAAATAGAAATATCTCTTTTGAAAATAAAAATTGGTCAGGCTAGGCTTGAACTCTTTTGAGAGTTATTTTCTTTTACAATGTCCAAGGACTTTTACAAAGATATTTTCCATGGAACTATATCCCCTTGATGAATTCATTAAAAAAAAAAAGAAATTCAATTAATCAGTACTAGTTCTTGTGTCTGAAAAGGAGCCCTCTAAAAGCCTAAGCTTTGAGGGAACTCTGGTCTGGATCCAAACATTGAGAATGAGGCCATTTCCTAGAGAAAAATATGTAATTTAAGGTTATGCACTGCTGGATATATGCATTTTTAAATTGCTTACTGAAGTCATCTGGCTCTAGCTACCACAGACAAGCAATAAGAAGGGTTCGGTTTGTTCTTATTTTTATTTAGGCTTGTCATTAATTAGTTCTTTTTCACCATTTCTCTAGCTGTCGCAAGACTCAAGCAAGCTTGTAATTAAAGCTGTTAGTTTCTTATATGTTTTATAGCAGTATCTTTCTTTGGAAGATGTGTTTTCAATGTAAGAAAATACTGAATGCACTGTTAAGCTTAGGCTAAAATATTACATGCTTGGCAAATGGGCTTACTTCATCCATGAAAGGAGTGGAAGGAAGCATGAATATGTACAGACTCTCCAATACTTAGGTGTGAATCTGCCTTGGGCAACCCTGACTGGCAAGTATTCTCTGGATTTTATGGATTTGACAGTTCTGACAGACATCCCGAAGCTCTGCCACAGCTAAAGCTGTCAATAGCTTACAGCATTATCGGACAACAGGGACTGAATGGGCACTGACGCTGAACTGTCATCTTTGGTGTAGAGGTAGGTTCCTTAAGTTCGTCTCCCATTTGTTTGAAATGTGGACAAGCCATCCCAGCTGATCCCTTAACGGCAACTTATAAATGAGAATTTAGGCACAAGGGAGTCCAGAAACTTAGTCTCATTGTCTGCAACAAATGTAGGGAAATTTACACCTGATTCAGGTCATCTACTTCGATGCACCTTCTTCCCTGCAAAGGAATGGGGAAAATGTTATTGCTCTTGACAAGGGTAGACCACGGTGGAGTTATGAGGATAAATAAATAAAAAGTGTGAGATGTTCCAATTACAGCCTGCCTTTGTTACTGCAGACCTTAGATTTATAATCACAAGCTGGAGATTGTTC
Organism: Falco peregrinus; assembly: GCF_023634155.1. NCBI lineage: Eukaryota > Metazoa > Chordata > Aves > Falconiformes > Falconidae > Falco > Falco peregrinus. Next base: position 13,610,553 of record NC_073726.1, on the reverse strand, counting down.
TGTCACGCAAAATATTTCAGCACCTTGTTTTTCATGAAGATCACAACTAGCATATAGAACTAACCCCAGATTTGTGTTTATGGACTTTTTTTCTTTTAATTCACCAAGAAATTTAACCTGCCTCCTTATGAAAGCTATTTCATAAAATCCTTCTAATCCAATCCTAGAGCTTTTATATTTGTATGTTATCTTTTCCTACACTACTTGTTCACCTTATAAATTGAAAAAAATTCTTAACAGAAACTTTGATCTATTAGTAAATGAGGAGACTTTTCCCACCTATCCAAAAAGCTCACTTAGGCATACACTGACTGAAAAGTTCAGAACATCCTGGGATGTTCTGGACAGCTCTGGGACCTCAGACCACACACTCCTGTTTAGTGGAAGCCAAAGAACAGTAAGTCCATTATTTTTACAGGGTGTGATCGTTCCCCACCTGCAGAGATAAAACTGTTGCTGTTAAGCTGTATTAAATCTCTTTTTAAAATACATGGGAAAATAGATGTGTTTTGGGGTTTTAAAAATAAAAATGGAAATGGAACAAGGTCAAACACCACATATTCTACTGGTGTTGTCTGTTAGTACACTGTGCTCTTGAAAATTAGAGCTGAAGGCCTCCAGCAGGTATACTAAACTGGCAGTTATGCATTAAAACTGAGGTGCTTTCTTCATGCAGAGATTTATAGCTGAGGGGAGAATTAATAAAGGCTAATTTTAGCCTGGTGACACTAACCTTCCTAAGCTTATTGCAACAAAAAGAAAATGTCCTGTAGAGGCAGTTCAGAGGAGCTGAGATAGGTTCCTTCTCTGAATCATCCTCCAGAGAAGACACTCTGCACTGATCAGTGCAAAACGTTTGGCTTGGCTTCGCTCCTTCCCTCTGCTACATAAAAAGTTATATGAGCTGCAGAAATTGGGGAGGTTTATGGAAAGCAACTAGAGCTTCATGTAGGTAGTGGAGCAAGTTCTTCTCTACACGATTCTCTCACAACCTGAGGCCAGGGGTGAGTGTCACCTGTGTTTGCTGTTCAGTTTTGTCTGTTGTCTGGCTTCCCCCCTCCAACTGCAAGTGAGAGAAACGAGGACCCCTTCACAAGGCACTGGATCAGATCCTACTTTAGGGACTTAAACGGAATAAAATGTAGAGATTCACACTTTTATTTCAAACTTTGGGGAAAGCTTGTCTATTTTTCCAACTGTCTCAATTTAGTAAAAGCTGCTTTTTCACCCAGTGGACCTACTTTTCACTTTACACTATCAATCAGGCCTATCACAATGCTACAGCTATAACCTAGGGTTGGCCATGAAACGCTTAGACAGCAGAGCTCGGTGACAAAAAGTCCCATCCTACATAAGCCTCAAGGAGTGGGTATTTAAGTCCCATTAATGAGACTAGTTCTCACAGTCTGGTGTTTCCATAAGACACCTGAACAGTTAGTAATATACTGGAACTGGCAGAATGGTACAGAACAGTGCCAACATGAACCAATGTTCATGGTCCAGCTTGGTATTTGTCAAGAAATCTGACACTGAAAAGGGTTGAGAAAAGAGCGACGATTTGCACAAGGTCTGGCAGAATTAAAGCTTTCAGTCTATTTGCTTCTTCAACCAAGGCAGTTACGAGCTGTCTTGATCAAGACCTACAGGGACTAGCTCTAATAAAAAATGTACACACCTACCGCACGACTGAGATGAGAGTCAGGTGTTTAAATCCCTGCCCAGCTGCCACCCAGCTAGGAACATGTCTAAACTCAGAAGGCACCTCCCTTTCACGTAACCTCCCCTCAGTACCTACAGTTTTACTTTGGCCATGCCCAGAACTGCTCGTTTGAGCAGCTTGGCACCTTACCCACATCTAAACCCAATCCGAATCCCAAAAGAAGGGAAGAGAATGCCTCAGACCCCTTAAAATACACTTACTGCACAGCAGCAGAATAGGGCACTTCTCAAAATAGCTTTTCCCAGAGTGAGTCCAAATGCATTAGCACACCTCAGACAGGCAAAAATTTATTTTGGGTCTCTCAAGTGTTGGATTACTTTTTCTAGCCCTCAGGCTATTGTGAAATGTTTTATGGCAGCAGCTCTTCCATGAAAAAGGAAATCACTCCTAACTAGAGGCTGGGAGAAGGCATGTGAGATGCCTTTGATGCCAGGAACAAACAGGCCAAATAACAAACGCATACATGAAAGTGTGGTCCTGTATACTGGTGGCGAGGGGCACCCATCCCAGCGGAAAAGTTCTGCTCCAGTGACATATAAAATAAAACACAGAAATCCTCTGGACAGCGGGGACAGGATGACCACCATGAATCCTCCAGGTCTACAAGGCTGTCAATAATGGAATGAGCAAAACGTTGGCCTGCATGTTAAACCCATTCCGACTCTTGTTATCAGGCGGCAGGGTAAGGATGATCATGGCTGATTTTTCACAACTTGTTGTGAACTTCACAACCAGAGGCTTGTGATATTCTTCCGATATTCTTCTAGCTGCAGTAGTGCTGCATGATTCAGAAATTTCTTTTAAAGGGCACTGTGGTTCTGCAGAAACCATTCCAAGACCGATTCAGCATTTCAAATTAACAAATATGCCTCTTTTTTTCAGCCATCCTTGAGATATGCAGTAATACTGCATGATGGATCAAAATCTTCTGGTTTTATCATGGCTGGTTTTATCATGGCTGATAAAAGCTCACTACTAACAGTTCTGGCAGCTCAGCAAAACATCCAAAAATGCACTTAAAATGATGTGATTAAGCAGTTGAACAGAAGACACTAAAAAAAGCAACGTTCTTCCCCTCCTAAGCCTCAGGTTTTTAAATACTCTGCATATGGCAGGCTGCTTGCTGACAGCCTCTGTTATCTGACAGCCTCGCTGCTGGGGAAATTATACGTAAAGAATACAGTTTCCCAGGGCTGATTCTGATCTTGCTGACATTGGAATATATCAGGAGTATTGCTAATACCATAACTGGAAATATTACACAAGCCTAAAAAAAAAGGGGGGTGGGGTGGAGGGAGAGGGAGTGTTTGGTACCAGACAAAGACACTCAGTGAGCAGTCATGCACATCCAGTTAAGTTTCATGACTCATTTTCTGACAGTTTTTTGAGGAATTTTGTCCAATCCTTTTTTTTCTGTTGGGTTTTTTTTTTTGTTGTTGTTGGGGTTTTTTTTCACTGGCTTCTGGGAAGGAATATTTCCTACCTATACCAAAGGCTTTCCTCTTCTCAAAACGGAAAGAACAGGTCATAACTTGCACACACTTTGCTCCGTGTTTAGAGTAAGTTCTCAGTTAAGGTAATCCTGAGGTTTGGAAGTTCAGTTAAAGCAAGACTTTGGAGCAATAAATTTTTTTTACAAATTAGGTGTGAAATGCCTAAGGCTGGTGTGATGGAGAAAGAAGAAAGGCAGTGAGGTGGCCAGCCAGGGAAACATATAGTTCTGTTGAACAGCTGACCTGGGCTCCTAAAGACACAGCAAAACCCAATGAGAAGACAGATGGGGTGGCATTCCAAGGCCAGCTTAGGCATCTACAACCCCTGGCAATTTTAGGTGACCCTGGATAAATCCATTCGTAGTAACTGAGAAGGGGACCAGTGCCTTTGCACTTTGAGAAGGTTCCTGCAAGCCTTTACCAGGCCCTTCGCAGCTAAGCTATACTCCTGTGCTGCACGTAATGGGAGCTCCTTGCAGAACTCTGCGTGCATCCATGCCAAGCCTCTGGTTGTGAAGTGTATGTGCATTGCTTATACAGCGGTGCTAGAGGCGACGGGCCACGGCTCTACCCCTATCCATCTCTGCAGATGTTACTTCCTCACTCTTACAACTTGGTAGTATCCCATGCCATTTTTCATTGTAGGACATCCTCTTGGTGTTCAAGTTCAAGGGAGCACTGCTAAGGTTCACCAGATGTGATGGTTCATTGCAGTTTGTATGCAGCCTGTTCTGGGATTCGTCTCATAAAGCTTATAAATTCCACCAGCTTCCGATATTCTTCTAGCTGCAGTAGTGCTGCATGATTCAGAAATTTCTTTTAAAGGGCACTGTGGTTCTGCAGAAACCATTCCAAGACCGATTCAGCATTTCAAATTAACAAATATGCCTCTTTTTTTCAGCCATCCTTGAGATACGCAGTAATACTGCATGATGGATCAAAATCTTCTGATTTATGTGCAGGACACTGACTAATTGAAAAATTTTCCTAGGTATGGAAACAAAGAACTGTCTTGTAATTGTTTTTTTCAGATGGATTGAAAAATTGCAGCTATTATGTCCTTCGATATACCCATATGACTCCATGCACACACTGAAACGCTTGGGCAGCTGAAGATATTTTAATGATGGCCTTAATTAATTATTGCATCAATAAAAAAGTTAATTTTAAAAATTACAGCTAACCTGGAAAGTTGGAAAACATCCATCCAAAGTATTTGTTCTAAAGTTTATGAGCAATATAAACTCTTAAAGAAAGTTCACTGCTAACTGATGACCGTATCAGTAATACATGCCCGTATGGACTGCATTTTCAACAGGTGAAGTTATTTACATCTGTGAGCCTACATCCATCTTAGCCAGCGTTTTTTTCGAGGTCATTTCTCTACTGAATCACCAAAGCCACATATACAGTGGTTAAGAATTTTCTACTTCTGTTGCTGCGATTCTGTGCTAAATGGCATGACAATAAGGTCACTGTTACAAATCTTTCATCGTAGTCTGATTTTCTAAAAGAAAACTGATGGTTGCAAGCACCAAAATAAAAAAAAAAAAAGGAAGGGGGGGGCAAAATATAATTGATAGTTTATAGATGTATAGTGTCATTGCAACCCTGACCCAAACCATCTTGAATACAGTGATGAATCCTCATGCTTTTACACCGACATATGCCCCTGAGCCTCTGAAGGACCCTGAGAACAGAGCATTGCAAAACGTCAGTGTCCCACCATTCCTCTTTACATTAAATCCCTGTGGTTAACACGCATGGCAGGCATGCACGGGTCAGTCTCCTCCCGGGAATAATATGGCACAGCTGAAGTGCAGAGCTGTGAAATATTTGCATAGTTTCGAAATGAACCAGTTGAGAAAATCTCTTTTTCTTCACCCCAAGGATGTCCAACTTTCCACAATTGTTCCTGGGGCTGCGATGACTATGTGTGAACCATTGTCAGTGCCGGGGGGGCGGAGGGAGCCCTACAAACGCCTCGCTTGCTCTGGGAGTTGTGGAAACGCAACTAAAGTTTTCCATCTCCTCATTGCTTCCTTGCTCGCCCCCCCCCCCCCCCCCCCCCCCGCCTCGCCCCCTCGCCCCCCGCAGCCCAGCGGCGCGGACCTGCTGCCGGGGGTCGCGGGGGGGACCCTGTTGCCGTGTCGCTGTCCCCGCGCGGCATGGCCCAAGCATCCGGCACCGGCTCCGCCAGCTCCCAGGTTACCGGAGGGGGCTGCTTTCCCCTCCCACCCCCGACGGCTCCCCGCCGCCTTGCGATACGCCGGGCCCCGCCGCGGCTTGCCGCCCGCCGCAGCCAAGGGCAGGGAGCAGCCCCTGGCCGGCCGCCAGCCGTCTGCCGCGCAGCTACCTCCCCCTGGCCGGCCGCTCCGCAGAGCGGGATCCTCCTGCCTCCGGTGCCGCAAGTTATAGCGCAGGGAGAGGCGCGGCGGAGCCGCCAGCCAGCCGCGGCAGCATGTCCGGTACCAAATACGTAGACTCGGAGGTAGGGCTCGCCGCGGGGACGGAGCCGGGACTCTTCGAGCGCCCCGCCGGCTGCCCCGCCGCCCGTCCGCCGCCCAGTACCTGCAGCGGCTCGGCGCCCCCCCGAGCCCCCCGGCCAGCAGGGGAGCGGGGCGCAGGGGCAGGTCGGCGGCGGAGCCGGCGTCCGGCGGGGAAGGCGGACAACCGGGCACCTGCGGGCGGGGGACAGCGGGGCAGGGGTCCCGGGGGTCTCTTCCCCTGCGACCGAGCCGGGCCCGCGGTGAGAGCGCCGTGGTGGCGGCCGTACGGGGAGGGCGCTACGGCGAGGGCACGCGTGACGGGGGCACGGTGACGGCCGTGCGGGGACGGCGGTACGGTGAGATCAGCGCAGTGGGGACGGCACGGGGAGGGCGCCGGGGTGGAGAGGACGCGGGGAGCGCGCCGTGCTCCGGTCCGCGCGGGGAGGGCGCTGCGGGACGGCGCTGCGGGACGGCGCTGCGGGGGGACCCCGGGAGCTGCCCGTGGGGCCGCGGCTGCGCCCTCCCCGCTTAGGGGCGGCGGCGCTCCGCCCTGGGGCAACGCCGCGGGGAGCGGGGCCGGGCCGCCTGGCGGCGGGAGCGGGAGGCAGTGCCGGGCCGGGCACCGCGGGGTGTGCTGTGCGCCCCGCGGCCGCCGTGACACAGCCGGAGCCAGCGCCGGCCCGCAGCGGGGCTCCCGCCGCTCCGCGCACCCCGTGGGCCCCGGGGCCGCCGCCCCCCCGCCCGCCCCCCGCCCTGCCCTGCCCTGCCCTGCCCTGCCCTCCTCGGCTCGGCTCTCCCCTCCCGCCCGCTCTCCCTCTCCCTCTCCGCAGGGCTTTCTGTACACGGCGCCCGTCAGGGAGCAGGGCAACATCTACAAGCCCAACAACAAGATGATGGCAGATGAGCTGAGCGAAAAGGCGGTGCGCGACGTGCACACCAAAGAGATCGACCTGGTCAACCGAGACCCCAAGCACCTCAACGACGACGTGGTCAAGGTGAGGGGGCCGAGGCGGGACGGGGCGAGGGGCGATGCCGGTTCCCGACAGCCGCCCGTGCTGCCGAGGCGGAGTGCGCGGGCAGTGCCAGGGCAACAGCAGCCCGTGAACCGCTTGCCTCCACCTGCTAAAGGAGGGAGAGGGCTGGGGTGTGTGTGTGTGTGTGTGTGTGTGTGTGCCCTAATTTATCTATCTTTTGGTTTTGGTTAAGAAAAGGGAGAGCGTGCAGAGGAGAGGCGGGCGGCGGGCCGCGGCACCCGCGGGCGCTGCTGGCCGGGGCAGGTCGCGCCGCAGCGCGGGGGGCTGTCCCCCGAGCGGGCTGTCCCCCGAGCGGGCTGCCCCCCGGAGCCGGCTGCCCCCCGGAGCCGGCTGCCCCCCGCAGCGGGCTGTCCCCCGAGCGGGCTGTCCCCCGAGCGGGCTGCCCCCCGGAGCGGGCTGCCTGCGCTCTCCCCGCCGGGCGCCGGGCGCTGCGTCCCTCCGGGGCAAGGGCCGGCGCCGGGCCCCTGCAGCTGTGTGTGCCGGCGGGTCCGCTCTGCATCCCGCCCGGGACCGGGGGAGCGGAGTAAAAAGGCTGCGTGACCTGATGTAGCACCGGCAGAGGGATTTTCCTTCCCTCGGGCACGCGTGGAGGGGCAGGGCAGGGAGGCGGCACCGGGGCGCGCAGCTGGGCACGGCCTGCGGGGCAGGGAACCCTCCCTGAACCAAGTGGGGGCAAGATCAGAGGTCCTGGTGGTCCTCTGGATGTGTGTAGTTGTTTTGTTTTGTTTTCCTTGGCATTTTTCCTTCCCTCAAGAAACGATGAAACAAGCTAAGCAAAATCTTACGGGGCCCTTTTCTAGGTGTTTTGTTTGGGTTTTTAAATCGGAGTCTGACTGTTTTCGACAAAAAGGGGTCGATGGAGATTTTATCTTGTAGTCACTTCGGTCAGAAAAATCATACTGCTGATTTTTCTTTCGGCAGACAAATTTTATACTATGCTTGTGAAAACTGAGGGGGCTGTCATCTGGGCTTGTCAGAACCTAGGTGAAAACGGGAGTTGCAGTGGGTGACTGAGCCACTAGCTGGCTTATTTAGTGCCCAGCAGTGAGAGTGTGTGCAGTTCACCACGTTTGTTGGTCAGGAAGACCTGTTTTTGAAAAAAAAAAAATTAAAAAAAAATATTGCATTGTTTCCAGAGAATCAGAAGGTTGGACTCTGGTTCCTGAATATATGTCAGTAAAATGATTCATGCTCTGTGCAGAAAATATAGTAAGGTCCTGAGTTACCTCAGATTCCACTGACTGCAACACAAAATGGAAATATGGCTAGCCATCATGCTGGACCAATGCTAACATTTATCCCTCAGAACAGGCTACATCTTTAAGGAGCCATTGTCAGCTTTGCCATCTAGAAAGAAAAGAAAAGGCATAGTTTTTATTTCCTTAGAAAAAAATCATCTGTGTACCCAATGGTACAAAATGTCCATTAAAATGATTGATTTTTAAAAAAAGGAGAGAGCAATTCTTTTTTCTTCTACCCACGGGGGAGCAGCTGGGTAGACAGGGAATGCAAGAGCTGAAGAATGAGTCTGCATCATGGCTTATTGCGTACATCAACAGAAGAAGTCCCCAAAGCAACCAGACCTTCTGAGGATGAGTCACAGCCCCCAAGCAAATCAGAATCTGGGTGTCCACAAACCTAACTAGGGAAAGAAAGATCCTGCTGGGAAAAGAGGGATACCACTGACGGAAAAAACTCCTAACGGACTTAAAAGTAACAAGCATACAAAGCCCATCCTGCCTTCTCCGCCCCCCACAGGAGCAATGATTAAGAAAGCTTTTTTACACTCAATCATCTAAAAGAAAGCTAAGAAGTAAGAATTATAGTAATGGAAAAAACAATTTTTTTCAGTTTGTTGTTTTGAAGTAGTTGCGGGCCAACACATTCATTGAAAACCCGCAAACAGGCAGAATACCGGTACCCGCCTCTGGGTCAGGAAGTGGGCTGCTGGTAGTGCACGTAGTCACATCAAGACACAGGAATGTACCAAAATGAATTTGGTGTTAACCAGATGGAGTGTGTTTTGTGTCATAAACCCAGCAGTATTTGTAAAAAATGTGGGCATTGTAAAGCAACATTTTCCTGTTTTGTTAAAAGCATAAATAATAATCACTTTGGTTTTTATAAGTATTTCATGGATAGGTTCAGCCTGGAAAGTAGAGAGAGGAATTTTGCCACAATTTGGGTTTATTTGGACACTGTTTTCAGGTTCAGCCTATTAGATGTAGCAATAAGGTTCAGACCCAGTACCTAGGGGACAGGTTTGAATTGGGTTGTAGATACACAGGTTCAGTTCCTGCCTTAGCCATCAGTCTGTAGTCCCCTTCTGTCATGCATCTGCCTTTCTTACTTCAGCTGTAAACCATCCAGGCAAGGTGTAAAAACAGGAGTCCTCAGTCTCAGGTACTGAAAATCAGAGAAAAAACAATGTTCAGGAGTGTTGTAAAGCCAGAAATACGGTTCAGGCCTAGCTCAATTTTGTTTAGATCCTTGCATTTTTCTAAATTCAGAACCTTCTGCTTTTTACCAAACATTTAATGCATTTCTTGCCACTTGACTATGAGGCACAATAGCATGGAAACTGGGGACAAATCAGTCAGCCATGAAATAGTAATGATTAGACAGAGAACTAGGAATCTGCTCTGTAAGCAGCTCTCTAAAAGGCCTCAGTGTTGTCTGCATTCAAATACTTCCCATAGCACATTTTAAAAATAACCCTTGCTTGTGAGGAGCAGGAGACGCATTCCCTTGGTGTGCAGCACAAGGCATCTGCACAGCTGCCTCTGCAGCAGGGAGTGCAGGCAGCAGTAGGGCAGGGGTGCAGGCAAGAGGGAGAGACCTGGTCGAGATCCTTTTATAAATAAAACTAGATGCATGGAGCAGCTTTAAAGCAAAGTTATTGGTGACCTCGACTTTGCTTACACTTTATCTTCAAGTTAGCTACCAAGTGGAAGCTAAGTGCTAGGAGGTTTCCAGAAAAGTGGGAATGACTGGATTTCTGTTCCAAGAGGGCTGGCAATGAGGCCTGGAGAACCTGAGGGCTGCAGGCAGCGGAGTTGGCAGCTCTGTGCTGGAGGAAGCACGATCTAGTAAAATCACCAGAATTTCCTTCCTGTTCCAATTCCTTCAGCAGGGAGCGGAAAGGAAGGAGTTTCTTCCTCGTATGACTGCCCTCATGCGTCACCTTGGTGGGAGGAGAACGTGCAATGGTGGTCCCGTTCCTTGAGGCACTGGCTTGTGAAGCTGGCCAGTCATGCGGGAGGCGAGGAGGGAGAAGCTGGTGGTTATACAGCTGGTTGGCCTTACCGTTGTATCTATTTCGTATGTCCTTCACTGGAAAATGCTACACTTGGACTTGTGTCCCACAGGTTTTATTTACGTGTGACAAGATGCTACAAACAGGATAGAAAGCTGATGGTTGGTTTTTTTCTCTCATTCATTCCCTGATGACCCAGGACCTGCTTGAAGGTGCCTGAAGTTCAGCCTTTGTCCTTCCTGCTTCCCAACGCAATATTTGTGTTTTCCACAGCATGGCTCAATTACAGCCTTCCAACTCTTCGGAGCTCGGTTTCTCAAAGTATCTGTGGTCACGTGTGCGCAGTTTACTGCATTTGGAGAAGCAGAGGAGGGAGCCAGCTCCGCAGCTTGTGCTTCTCAGCTTGCTCAGGATGAGGATGGTCCTTGCAGCCAGCCCTGCAAAGTCACCTCCTCTGGGACCAGTGAGGACCAAATGTGCCGCCAGATTACAGTTTTTTCCTGTGGTGGTGTGCCTGTGCCCGGTCTACCATCCAGAACAACATTAGGATTTTGTTTTAAACAAGTGGTGTCTATCTGCTGTTTGTTGCATAGGAGTCCTTTTCTCTCTGGAAAAAAAATCCAGTACTTGGCTACAGATGTAAGGATGCAGAACTTTTGTACCAAGTTTTAAACAGTTACGTGTTTGTGCCTTCCACTTAAGGCTAATGCAGTTAAGGGTAATCCAGTGTACTGCAAGGAAAAGTCTGGAATTTTTAGTCAGATGTTGACAAATTCCATAACAGCCTTATGCAGGCGTTAGGGAGGAAAGTATTACTCAGCCATTTTAAAGCCATTTACAATTTCTGCTGCTTCCTAATAAAAAGAGAGCTTTTTTAAAAAGCAGTTTGCCATTTTGTTTAGTCCTTCGCCATTACAGTCCCTTGCTGTTGCGCTGAGCGGGGTGTAAGATGCACAGAGATGACTAGGCAGAGCACCTCGCATCTCCACACCTCAGAACCTCTGGAAGGAGAGCAGGACTTGTCCCCTGTTCTTCTCAGGGGGGTGGGCTAAGGCACTGAGGACCATCACTGATGGGACAGCAGGTGTCCAGCCGGGGGGAACAGAGTTCTGCTCTTCAACATGGTAAAATGAGGCAAAAGCAGAGCTCAAGTCAGGCACTTTTTCCGAAACAAGGAATTAAGTGAAATTTCATGCAGACCCCTTTTCTTTGTTTTCAGCAATTAAAAGTCCTGAGAAAACAGATACGTACATAGGCTTGAACACATCAATATAAATATAAAATGTATGTTTTAATCCCAGCTTGTCATCTGGGCTCTCGCTGTTGGTAGGGATGGAAGTTAGATGCCTCTGAGGCAGGTTCACATCCCAGAGTTTTGGTCTGACTGGGATGAGCGGTGCTCTCAAAAGGCTCTCAAATGTTTCCCTCGTTGACAGTACATATAGTTTAGACATGACACTTTTACATAACTCTGTTTAAATGAAATGATTCTGAAGCTTTGTGTCATCCGGCTGTGGGGTTTAGATTTAAAATGCAAGAATATTCAAATATTTGACTTTGGCTACCCACACAACACAATACTGTTTCAAATATTGCTTCCAAGGCTAGTCTAGGAGTGAAAGATTGAAAACTAGAGTCATCATGAGTGCCAGTTCATACGTCTGAGCGAGGTTTTAAGAGTTCTGAAAAACAGTTTTCTTGCACGATAGAGTTCCCAGGCATGGAATTTCTGAATGTTCATAAGATTACAGATAATAATGGCATCTATTCTAATGAAAGCTTCTTTCTCAGAAAAATGTGTTTGTGTTTAAGCTCATAGTATTATTAAAGCCTTATGCACTGCCTTCTTGCTTAGCATGATGAACATGACTCATAATCCATAGGAAAATGTTCATTTGATGGTCATGGGGACAGAGCCAACCATTCAGCATGGATGTTCCTTTTGTTAGAATTTATTGAACACTATCTCAGATCCAGAGGAGACAGATACTTCTAGTTTCTGATAAATTCAACATAATTCAGATTATGTGCTAGAAAATTTTAAGAACAATTTGAATAATTTTATAATTTTTAGCACACTGTATGGAGAGAAATACTGTCTTCTGTTGCAGAGACTCTGGATGGCTAAAACAAACAACAAAAACCCCCTGAAATCCAAAACTCTCCAGGGGGGAAGATGAATAAATGTGTATAGTAGGGTGGTCTGCCCATAAGGTTCCCAGTGAGAATTTGATCTTTGTTATATTTTAGGCAGCAGAGAGAAGAAAGTACAAATGAACGTGTGTGATCCCATAAAATTTGTGATCTCTGGAAAACTGGAGAGAGATATAGTTCTAAACTAAGATAAGTTTGTATTTCCCACATCTCTAATACCTTTGTAATAAACAGACAGCAGAATGAAATCTACATCAGCAATGATTTTTTTTGAGTGTTTTTATCCAGAACTACCATCTCTCTTTTCAGAAAAATGATGGCAATAAAAAACATCTTGACCTAAAAAGGATATTATTTTGAAGATGAAAGAGAAGCTTTGCCATTTAATTTAATTTGATTTATTGGGGAAGCAGGTTTAACTCTGTTAGTCCCTTTTCTGGCAGATTTCTTATGAAAACGTCTTTCGATAGTTTCAAAACAAACTTTGAATTTTCTGCAATATCATTCTTGTCAAATTATGTCATCAGATTAGCATTCAGAAGGACAAATAATTTTGGTACCACTATCCCCACTCTAAGGAGATTTTAATTGATGAAACGTCGACCCAATTTTATTCAAGATAGCCAAGGAGCTGTGCTATAGATGTTTAGTGGGGCTGTACAAGGATCGGGTTTGTCAGTAGTCTTCTATTTATCTGGCTCATGTACTTTATTTTCAAGTAAAGGGGAACTGATAAATTCAGCTTTGTACGTACGAAGTGAGAAGATGCTGTCACAGCCAAAGGTGATAGTATCACATTCCCTGTCCAAACCCCTGCTGTGCTGTATTTAGATTTGAAGTTCAAAAAAAGCCTAAGGGAGTCTCATAAACAGATTGCAACACTTCCGCTGTCAACTTTGAAATCCCTTCTCAGAATTCAAGCAAATGCTACCAAAAAAAAAAAATCGGTTTTCCCTCAAGATCAAATTAATATCGCCTGTAGACCTGAGCCATAAAGTCTTCTGTTGTTTTATGAAGTCCAAGTTCATGTATGTCTGTTCTAGTGCAGTTTGTGACAAGACTGAAACTGTAGACTAATGATATCTTGATTTTTGTGAAATGCTAAAGAAATAGTTACGTCGTATGTAAGGATCAGTAACTTCAGATCTTCCATAAGAAAGAAAACTTTCTAACAGGAGAAATGCATTAGCAAAGTTTCTTTAAAGGAAAGAAGAGACAGCCGGGCATCACTGCACACTCACTGTCAGCAGTAAGCATGTTCAGGTCGAGACGAGGGAAGAGGTGAGAACAAGTTACACAGATTTGCCAAAAAGAATTGCAGCAGTTAATAGGAATGTGTTTGTGGGTAGTATACCTAGTTAAGCGTCTCCTTTCCTTACTCCCTTTGCAAACGATAGAGAAAAACGCATTTTCCAGATCTAAGGCTCCCTCCAAAGATGCCTGTCTCTGTCCATGCACTACTGAAGAGTCCAAAATCACTATATTTCCATTTGCCATTAGTGCCAAAATTTAGGAGGGATGAAGCTAGAGTAAGTTCTAAAAAGTTATACTTAATAGCGGTTTATTGCCTTCATAGCAGGTCTGTAAACCTGCACTGAGGGCAATATAATAATATAATATGGATATATTTATATTATATGTATAAAATACAAATCTGTTTACAGAACATCTCTACTTTTATTGATGTTTCTGGATTCTGGTTAACTCCAGACCCCACTGGAATCAATAAAAAAATTCCCATTATCTTTAGTGTAGTCAAAACTTCATCCCAGTGTTCATGTTGATGAATATACCTCTTCAAACATACAGGTGGACAGACACATGTGGATGTACATATACACGAACATACCAGAGTTCTTTGCTAAAATAACTGTATCAAACAAGGAGCTGTGGAACATGAACCAAATAATAAAACAGAGAAAGCTTCTGAAGAGATTCTCTTTAGGAAAATGGCAATAACCTCCCAGCAGCCCAGTTTCCAATGAGGAAAATAGCTACTTTATTTTCTGACTGCTTATTCTCACAACATCAACATATTTTCCAAGGAACTGGCTGACATGGTACCCCACCTGCATAGGAAGTTTTGCTGTGTTTTGTAGGAGTGCAGGTGTCTCCTTGAAGCTGCTGGTCTCTCATTCTGCAGGACTATAATGAGACAGGACAGGCAAGTGCTGCAGGAAGAGATCTCTGAAGAGTGGCTGGTTGCTACAGTGCCGACCCGTTGGTGCATCACTCACATTTTTCTCACGAGTGCTCCTGCAGATTTTGATGAGCCTGCCCATTTGATAAAACAAAGCCCATCACCAGGACTTTTCTGGTATGTAATCAGTAATTCAGCATGGGCAGGGAGCAGGAAGTTGTTCTCTCAGTAATTAGTAGCAAATTATTTTTTAGCTATTTTCAGGGATTTTCAGTTTGCAACATGGTGATCTGCAGTCATAACCTTTTTCTATGTCATGACATTACTTATCATTTTTCATAATGCATTTGAACATTTGTTATGTGTGCAGTAGGTATCAGTCCTGACCAGACCGGTTTTCTTCTCTGGCTACAAGAGTGTAGTCCTTAAACTCTACTTTCCAACATGAATATCCTTGTTTGTTAAAGTATTGTTTGCTTTTCTGGCATACTCTGCAGTACTCAGGAAAGATTCACGATTTCCATTAAGAGACCTGCCAAGAGAACACTTTTCTTGCCGTATTATAGAAAGCAGGCACAGGGAGGCAGGGAACATGAGGCCAATTCATTGGTCAGTTTGAATGAGTAACTGGGGTGGAACTGTTCTGCTTACTTGTTTAGGGTTTCATTCACTTTGGAATTACTTGCTGCTTTTCTGTACTTAACCAGCCTTACACAAAAACGATGGTTCTAGCCATCTGTGTTCATAGCATCTCTTTTTTTGTGCAAAGGGGTGAGTGATGTGCCCGCTGGTCTGGCAAGTCCCCAGAAGAGCAGTGTGCTCTGAAGACAGAGTTCAGGGTTAACAGGCAGAGCCTAATCTTGCTGCATCCCAGCCTGGAGTGACTCTTGGGGTTCCCTTGTTAGATGCTGGCCACCATACCAATAGTCAAGGTGATTTCTTGTCTTCCGATGGAACTTATCCCATCTCTGAACACTGCTGGATGTTCATGTTTTGTAGTCACCTATGCTATAGTCTGAGGCTCATATAAATACTTTGGAATAGAATGAATTTTGCTTTTACTACACACCTATCAGCACTTAATGTTTGCTGTGGAAAACAACAATTAGTGAGGAAGTAGAACATCTAGGCATCATGAAGCTCGGTGTTTTCAGGAACAAAGTACCAGCTTCTCTACATAACTGCAGGTGAACATTTGCCGGGTGGAGATTACAGAATGCTCTTAAGAGGGTGAACGAGTCTCCTGGTGTCTTGGGAGGTGGAGGAAGCGAGAAGAGCAACATTATGCCTCTGAGTCCCAACATCTCCCATGCTCTTTCCTCGGATTCAGTAGAAATGACCTTATATGCCTTTTCATCATTTTCTGATAAACTGTGGTAGTGGTCAGGAAGACGAACATCAGCAGATGTGGCAACATGGTATTTCCAAGAATTAATAAAACGTTTAGGTGTTTAGCTGATATCACTGATTTAACAGAATGGTTGTGAGCTTATTGCTTAACTATTTTTTTTCCCCTGCTGCTGTGATGCCTTTGTTCTCCAAGCATTGTAACTGGAAATTTTAAAGTTCCAAATAGTATGTGGAAGTACAAAACCTAGTAATGATCTCAGGTGCTTATGGTTCTCTTATTTTTAAAAACACACAGCACAGCGTTCTGCAGAGTTGGTAGTGCTGCACCTTTCCGGAACGTCGCCTCCCATATGTGACTCACACCATAGAATGGCTTGTCATTTTGTGCTGTTTTCCACATTTTCTTCTATAGAGTATTTCTTTAAAGGACGTTGAATTGCATTTATTGCAGCGTAAAAAAGAGATTGCATCTGCTTTGTTATGTATGTGTTTCGAGTCTTGTCGGGCACAATGTAATATGGTGAAGCAATATTATGCTTACTCTCTTGGTATCAAGGAAAAAACTGTTTAAACACAGCACAGGGTAAGCAGTAAAGACAGTTTCCATACTCTTTGCTAAAAATGCAAAGAAAACTAGCTTGTGACTCTTTCTTGTATAAATACACATTCAGAATTGACTATAGCTCCGGTCTGGCAGGGCATGTAAGCATATTGACATCAGTGGGACAGTTCACATTTTTCAGGTTGTGTGCGTATTTAAACCGTTTGCCTGATTGGAGGTATTAGTGATCAGTCAAGAGAGATCCAGTAAGGATCTCTCTGCATCCTTTCACTGACTCCAAAAGATATTGATGGCACTCAAAAATGTAGGCATCCTCAGCAGCTGCTTGGGTTCCTCCTCAGTGGAGTAGCGGTGGTGCCTGTCTATGCTAACTGCATGCTGCAAAGCACAGTAGCAGCACACAGCTACCACACAGGAAGATTTAAATAATTATAGTTACAGTTACAGAGATGTAGATTAGGTCAAAACCCCCATAAAATGCTGATGGCCTTAATTTTTTTTCTGATAGACCCAGCACAGTAGATTTTTCTGTGTAATGGATATTACATACCCCAGAGAACAACCTTTTGAGGAGAAGCATAACTGGTAAGTAGGCAATTTGAGATTGGAATTGAAGATACCTTTCCAGCCTGCCAGGTTTTGATACATAGGGACTAAAGTGGCAAGGTCAACAGGTCAACTGTTTTCATATATAAAGCATGTATTCTTGAGTCAGCTGGGTTTTCTTTCAGAAAAAAAAACACAGTTAACTTGACACTGCTAAGCTTTTTTAATTAATTGCTTTTTTCTTTAAACAGACCTTGGAAAAAGAAGATAAATTCCCCATACCATTTCCCTTTCTTGTAAATAAATCTCTTTTAGAATCAAAGCAGGTTCCTTAATTTCCTGGTAAAAGTTTAATAAACATATGCAGAGCAAAAGAAGCTGCGGTAATTCTCATAGCAGAATCAGACAAAAGCTTCAAGCAATGTAAAAACTGGCTTTACCAAACTGAATAGTAGGAAACAAAGAACAGCTGAAGTCAGGAAGTGTATTGTAGGCATGGGACAGGAGTTGATAGTGTTTAATAGCTTTGGCTGAAACAGAAGGCTGTAGCAAGTTATTAGCATCCTTTAGAGGGTCAAAACAAATTTCCTCCGCTTCTCTCCTTGTCACAAGTGAACGTGCCTGCATTTTCATTAGCTTGGCAAATAACTCAATGCGATTCCACAGCACACCCTGACAGCTCTGCAGGAGCAAGCTGCATGCTGAACTTGCAGTCTACTGAACAAGACCTGTGCCTAACCTAAGCATGCCTTTATGTAGGTAAAACAGAGTTCTTCACAGACCTACGTGCACATGATGCTTTGGCAAAAGTGGCCTCAAGAACAATACCCTAAGAAAAGCATCTTAACCTTGCAAGCCAGTTAGATTAATTTCCAGAAATTAAGAGTGTCTTTCTTCCTCGGTTCATATTTCTGGCCACTTCTCTTTCTACTGTTGGTCCTATTTTTACTTTACTTAGTTCAGTTGGACTCCCGTTATCAGCCTGATGACACTCACCATCACCGAGTGCTGCTGAACTAAAAACCAGAGGAGAGTAATAGGAGAGACTGAGGAGTGAGTAATCCAAGTGAAGTAAACGTAATGCAGGGCAAGGCAAAATGCATCCAGCAAAATGCATCCAGTCACCTATTCCTCTTGCTGCCTGTGGAGAACTGATCCCTATGAGTTAAAAACAGGATCTTTCATGGGAGTGGTTTGGTGCAGGAAGAATCTGGGTGATATCTCAGTTCCTGCAGCGTAAGGACTTATCTGTACTGCCTGAACAGTGAAATAAATAGAGCATTTCCCAGTCAGTGGTCCTGTATGTGATCTGATAGCAGCTGAGAAGTGGAAGAACTCAGTTTACCTCACATCCTTGCCTTTCTTTAGACTGTACACTACTGTGGGTAATTCTGGGTTTGGACAGCATTGCAGAGGTTTGTGTTCCAGTTGTAGCTGGACTCTCTTGACATGTACATAATTTCAGAACATTATTATGGCTTTCAGGGACATAACAGCTTCATTTTAATCTTGTATTCAGGTTATCTCCCTTATTCAAACTGGAACAATTTGGACATGTCACATGAGGGATAACGAAATGGGAAAGATACGGTTTTGAGACATCAGCTATGATTCCTACAGGGCCATCTATTCAGCTTCCGTGCATCGGTAGCAACATTCCAAGAGCTGTTGAAGTTGTTCCAAGAAAGTAACCTCTTGACAATTGTTGGTGGCTGTTATCATCTCACAGGCACGTTGATTCCTGAGTACTTTTAGGACAACTGTGTATGGCTTGAGCTGGGAAATCTTGGCCAAAGTTATATCATAAATGTTCTAATATTAGCATCATCTCCTGGAATGAGAATGGGGCTGTCCATCTGGAAATGTAACGTGGCATGATTCTTCTGTCTGCTCCCCAGGATTAACTCCGTGGACATCTTGGAGTGCACTCCAGGCTAAAAACATTAGTACTGAGAATCGCCAATACAGAGACTTTACTATTTGATTTGAAAACCAATGAGTTTACTGGCTTCCATTTTTCAGTAAAACATTCATTATAATGAATTATTTTGAAAGGAATCAAATTACAGGCCATTCGTTACTTAAAGTTCTAGGAAGTTCACATTAGCCTATGGTTTCTTTTTACATGCCAAAAATATGCTTTGCTGATAAAAATAGGTCCCACTTAGCTAAATTAAAGATATAACCATGAAAAGGCTGATGGAGCTCAAGACAGACTTGCTTTCCTGCTGAGATGTAATATTTCCCTTATCAGCCAGTTGAAAAAACACAAGATAGACTCTACCACAACTGAACTAAATGAGAAGACTTCAGGCTTGACCCTGAATAGCCCTCGACACGCTGAAGTGCTGTGTGATGGCTGTGTGCACAAGGTGGGCCTGCCAAGGATCACAACACAACATCAACTGGTGGGAAGCATGCAATAAATTCCCAGAAGTTTTAGAATGAGAGGGCTATGCTTAACCATGATGCAGTCTTCATGTTTTGAGAAGCAACCTTTTCTTGCTGTAATCATCTTGGGTTTTTCCATCATCTGCATAGTCTTACTATCTGATTTCAAGGCAAACGTTGATGGTAAGTCAAGAACACCCATTTGCTTTGACAATGAGCTAACATGGGATGTGGACTATAATGGAAAGTTTGCTTTTGAGTAGCTGCAGAAACAGGTACTATAAGTACGCTTGCTTGTGTATTCCAAAAAGGAAATATACTTGCTCCATAAACGCTGGCATATGTTTTTCCAACATGTACTCAGTTGAATGAAATCGATTTCAGTGAACAGTATACAGATCTTGAAAACATCTTTGGGGTGAGGGGCCAGGAACAGATAATAGAATAAGATAATTGGATGCCGTCATCAGCAGATGTTATTGACTTCTCCCTGTATACATGTACATCCTTTACTTCTCTCTTTCATGATGCAGTCCTAAAATGCAATGATGGATAGAAGGACATCTTATTGTTTCATTTGGTAAAAAGATAACAATATATCCAGGAAAGTTCCTTGCTCTGTCTTACCAGACTGCCACTAACTTTTAATGACCAATTCATGTAATTATTTTATGGCCAGTGTACTTCATAAAGCTATTTTTTGCCAATTGTTTAGTCCCCAGATATAACCTTTTCTATTTAATAAGCCCACAACCAAAGCTGAGAGCATATTGGTGCCTGTGATGCCTTCCCCAGAATTAGTTATTTCCACCAGAGCTTCAGTCTTGCACCCACTGAAATACAGTGTCCAAATAATTTCCAGTTTCATGTCTTCACTGAGCAGTGACTGTAGTGTACTTTCTATGCTGTATTGAGACACTGATTTCAAGGAGACTGTTTCTAAGCTTTGTACCAAAAATTCATGCACATGACCTACAGAGGCAGAGGTTACTGGATACCTGTAGAGCTATTGCAAAGAAACCCATGAGTCACACCCTCTTTTCATTTTCTCTTTTTGTAGCTATTATTTGAAATCATGCTGTTGAGTTTCAGAAAGTCCAGGCAGACTTTTGGCTCTGCAAACGTGTATGGACAGGTGTGGAGCACTGAGGTGTGTTGCCTGCACGAAGTCTGTCACTGGTTTCTGTGGAGGCAGAATTTCAACCCAAACGCTAACTTTAGGTGTGATGGGGATGATGATGATGATGAATTCCCATCCCAATGAATCATAGATCACTTTCAGATCACTAGAGCCTAGTTCAGAGTAGCTGGTAAAGAAAAGGTTTCTAGTTTGCATTACATGATGTCTAGAGAGAAGCACTGGCAGAGAGTGATGTTTTTGCCCAGTAATACGTTGAATTAAGCCAGCTTGATGTTAGGCATTCAAGATATCTGATATCATAGATGATTCAGAAGTTTCCACCCAAGGACTTTCAAGCCCTTCAAGCAAATTGCACCTAGACTGTGCAGTTTTGCTTTGGAATTATCTTTTTTGTTTTATAGTATTTTTCCCTTTGTTGGTAACTTCCGTTTGAAGGTGACTGAAGATTCAACAGGAGAGGGAGGAGTTCTTTCTAATTATTATATATATTTTAGATTAAAAGAAATTATTGTGAGCCTTTTCCTACAGTGTAAGCAATTCTGACACTGAGTGCACGTATAAGCACCTCCCTCCAGCATGCTAAGGTACTGTTGCCCGAGTTTCTGTGGCCACTGGCCCATATCATACTTACCCTGCTCCTCTGTATCTTCCCTTACTGCAGCATTATCATCTGTCTTGGGGATCCAGCCCCAGAAATGCAGTTTCTTTTTTTCTTTCATCTAATTTAAACAGTCATTTAGTTCCTTGCAGAGGAATAGCTTTGTGATGGTCTCTTTCCTGTTGAATGCAGTACCTATACAATTCGTTGTGCTAACTAAATTAAATATCCTGTATTGTGGGTTATATCAAACACATGTTTGTGTGACATGGAGCTGAACCATCATCACAATTCTGTTAATTTTCTAATAGAAATATTATGACAATTAAGCTTCCTGAATTGCTCAGTATTTCAACAGAGAGCTGTAAAATATGTCTGTTGGAATGCTCTGCTTCCTTCGGTGACTTTCTGAACGATTTATGAATAGTCAAAACTATGAAAAATGTGGAAGACTGTGTTTCCTCTAAATATTAATATGTTAGCCTGGCCATGTCTTTCATGAGGAGGGTGTTATCACATAAACAGGATAGGCTAAAACAAAACGGTACTAATGTGAAGAGCCTCCTTAACATTTAACAACATGAAAGAGCTCCCTCACCCTTTCAGACTAAGGAGGGGCTCCACCTGATGCCGACATAAATCCAGCATTTTATTTTTCCATCTACTAAGAACTATCTATGCCTGTTTCAAAGTATATATTTATACTTTGAAAGTATATATATTTATATATAAAGTATATATTTAAATAATATTTTAATAATTTTAAATTAAATAAATTTAAATTAAACAGTGTTTATTGACTGTCAAAATTCAGCAATGCTATACAAGGAAAGATGGGGAAAAATCGGGGGAATAAAACCCATCTTATTGATACACGCCTGGGGTGTGTAAAAAGTCAAAGTACTGACTGCATTTATTCCAGTCATAAAGATGTGTTAACAGTTATGTCAGGCAATGAAAGCATGATGATTCTGTTCACTTGGCTTGCCTATTAGGTAGACTTTAAGGGCACTCTTAGGCCTGTAGGAGAATAGGAAACTATCTTCAGGTTTTTGGACATCTCCATCTAGAAGTTAGATATCTGTCTAATTTTGAGCTAATCATTGAGGCTCCCTGGTAGTCACTGAAAAAAAGATAGTATAGATAGTATAGATGAAAAAAGATGTAGGAAGTACATGTTTCGGTGTTTTGTTGCAGGGGACCATTGCTCTCCAGGGAAGGTGTTTCTGGAGTCCATCCTTGATGCAAACATCTGACTGACCTGACTTTGTGTTCTTTGCTACAGATTGATTTTGAAGATGTGATTGCTGAGCCAGAGGGAACACACAGCTTTGATGGGATTTGGAAGGCCAGTTTTACCACCTTCACTGTAACGAAATACTGGTTTTACCGTTTACTGTCAGCAATCTTTGGCATTCCTATGGCTCTCATCTGGGGCATCTACTTTGCCATTTTGTCATTCCTGCACATCTGGGCGGTGGTGCCGTGCATAAGGAGCTACCTGATCGAGATCCAGTGCATTAGCCGCGTCTATTCGATCTGCATCCACACGTTCTGCGACCCACTGTTTGAGGCCATAGGCAAAATGTTCAGCAGCATCCGAGCCACAGTACGGAAAGAGATTTGAGAGACATTTCAAGGAGAGCCATCAGCCTAGGAAGGGGGTGGGGGTTTTGTGTTGTTTGGAGTGTTTTGGTGCCAGTTTCGTGTTCCTCAAAGCAGCATACAGCAGCTGGTGGTGGATATACTGGCCCAAAACAAAGAAATGCTTGCTCAGTTTCTTTTCCTACTGTTTATTCTTACTGGACTACTTGCTTCTTTGTTGGTTTTTTTTTGTTTTTTTTTACTTCTTTTTCCTTTTCAGTCTGCATTTCAAACTAACCTTAAATGGCCATTCTTCCATGCCAGCTGCATATCATTTTGCTGGCTGTTCAGTTCAGAGACTGAAGTGTTGTTGGATGCCGCTTGATCTCACCCTTCATTCCTTGTGAGATAAATCCACAGTGATACTGAAGAACGACAAAAATGCTTTCCAACACTATAAAGCCATTCATTTTATTGTGGCCAAAGAGCGCAGAGCTATTGCAGCAGAATGAACGTGACCAGCTGGCAGGTTTTAGCAGAATGTTCTTTTTCAATTGGATTGTCAGTTGACTGCAGCTATTTACAGTCATGGTCAGATATGGTGCATTATGAATAAATTAGTAAAGTAAACAAATTACTGAACTAATGTATGTCCTAAAAATCTAACACTTTATCAGGTTGGAGGCGACGACATGTGAGAGCTTTTCACGTGCATAAAAAGCTTCGGTCAGTGCCTTTCTGTCTCATTCTATCTTGGAAGTTTGCATCCACTGGTTTTTCAACCTTTGCTAGAATTGCAGAAGCAAACTGCAGTTGAGAACTAAAACTGGTCATTATGGAAATGTTTTTCTGACTGTGACTTATGATACATCCCTTAGCAAGCATTTAGGTGCTTATCTCATAGGCTTCTGGGGTTTATTTTTTTCCAAAGTATTCATATAAATACGTATCACAGGTATGCCAGAGATGACCCTGAGTTTCAAGAAAAATGAAGGTGTGCCAAACACAAGCTACACGAGGCCAAGGAGGAGCTGCCCCTGAGAAACTTTTCTATCAGCTTTCAAAACTTCCCTATCAGCAGAAGTCTGCATGCCACTAATGCACAGATTATTTTCAGGATGCTTTGCTGGTTCTAAACTAATCCATCACAAGAGATGGTTCAGAAACTTCACATTTGTGGGTTGGTTTGTTCATTTTTAGCTGAGCTGCAACACCGGGAAGTCTTAAATAGAGGGTGTTGTGTGAATCTACCATGTCGCAAAGTGCAAAGAAAGCAAAGCCTTTGCGACATGTTCTGATGCTGTGATCTGCAGGAGCTTTTTGCCCTCGTGATAATACTGTGTTCAGAGATGCTCTCTGTATCCTCATAAGGTTTGCGTGAAGCATTTGTAAAAATAGTTGTGAGGCTAATCAGCTTAATTGTAAAGCAAGCTGGGGCCTGAGCCTGCTCCAGTTGGGATCTCCAGCAAGCCGGTTCTTGACCTCGGAGTGTGCAAGGTTTGGTCTTTGGGATGAGCATGGAGCTGTCTGGTACACCTACAGCTTTTTTATTTAGTGCTGATATTTCACATATTGCTTTACCTAACACAGGAGTGCCTTCGGCTCAATTTCTGCCAAAGCATTGAAAACTTTAAGAAATGCTGCATTTTTAAAGGGGTGGGGGGTGGGTGGGGGGGTGGGTGCTGGGGAGGGTGCACAAAAAATTTACAAAGCTATTAACTACTATTGTTTGCATTTAAAACAGACACTGGTATGGATATAGTTTTATGTTTTTCTATGTACATAATGAAGAGTGTACTATTATAGATTTTTTCAGTATGAGAAACAAGTGAGATTGTAAACAAGAAATATTTTATCTTTTTATGAGGAAAATCACTCTGAGGAAAACTTTCTTGATCTACCATATAAACTGTATATCCTGAAAGATGTCTGTTCACTTACAGCTATTAGTCCCTAATCCAAATACATTGCTGATCCAGGACACTTACATTGTTGTTATATGCTTACAGATATAACTGACACCTTTTTTTTTTTTAATTCTGCATGTACATTAAAGACTACAATAAAAAGACGTTTAATGGTAGCTCCTGTCTGACTTCTTTTCCCTTGAAAGTCATGTGAACAAATCCAATGTTACCAGGAAGAAAAGATAAAGAAAAGATAAAGAAACAGAAAGCAATGTCATTTGTTTCTCAAGAAAGAAAGCACAAAACGGTCTCAGTTTGGGCTTCAGGATCTGACTCAGGAAGATTCTTCCCAACAAAAAAATTATATTTTTGCCAAGTAAATATTTTCTGCTGCTAAATAAGTAGGCAGTAGGACTAGTGAACATAGCATTGATTAGGGAGCCTAAGCTTGTTTAAATGCTTGGTGTTCCTCAGTTTCCCTACATTTCAATTAGGATAATGAAGTTTACTTGTAGACAACTTTAATATCCAATAAACAGAATGATAACATAATATAATGAGTTGTTTATAGTTTGTTTTACATAAAAGACTTTGGGAATCCAGAATTCAGTCATGGATTGCCCTGATGATAGCTCTGCAGTTAAAATTGCTTAAAGCTTTCTTTTTCAGTCCAGTGGAAACAGGATTGTTCCTAATAAAAGCTCATTACCCTAAGCATTTAATGTATGGAAATAGGGGAATGACAACTTTTATCCAGCCATGTGTAGGCCTAACTTGTGACGGGACAGTTCTTTTCTGTGGGGTTATTGCACAATACCTGTACCACCATTAAACTGGTACACAACGGTCCGACAAAACAGTCTGTTACAATTTGGTCTACAGATCTGTTAACCATATTGTAATGTTCAAATGCCAGATACCAGCTTAAGGTAGTCTGTCATCTTTTCCAATAGCAGAATGGTGTATTTAACGGTAGTTAATAGTCCAGTGGTAGCAGAGAGAAAATTTAAAAAGTTTAAAAGGGACGTTTTAATGTGAAAGTAAAGCAAATGAGCCTTCTGGTGTTGATAAATGTCTTGCTTTTGCAAACAGCCTGACAGATCCAGGACAGACACATCTATTCATCTCAACCATTTATAATGTCACATCTCCAAGACTCTTTATGGGAGAGATGTGCAGATTCACCCTGGCTGCTCTGCAGGGCAGCAGTCACAGGGCTGTGCTGTGAGTGAGCCTCATCGCTGTGCTCCTGCCAGGTTCTCAGTGCAGTGACACTGGTGACCAATACCACAGCCATGATACACCCCGTAGCAAGATCCAGGTTTGTCTACTAGGGGACTAGGCACTAGCTGTTAGACAATGGCAACAGGCAATCTCCTGTCACGGCTCTAAATGTGGTGTTGATGGTCTTGCACTGCTAGACATGAAAGTCAGTGTCACAAGCTGCTTCAGGACCTGTGGGTTAGGGTGGGCTCTGCACCACTTTTTCCTCCTATCAGAAAACTTCCTTGGCTCTCTTTGGTCACTGTTCTTATCCTCTGGGTCACCCGTTCTTAAATTGTGCCATGTAGCCTGAACTGTTTTCCTTTGAATACCCTGAGACAATGTATGGGGGAGCTGGACACTCCAATTAAAACCAGCTGGAGCACCCAAGTTTTGAGAAATGAGAGTGTGAACTGCTTGGTTATGAGGTTGCTTCCTCTGAATTTGTTGTTTGAGAACAAACTAAATACAGAATTTTTTTTTAATGTATGTTTATTGAAATGAAGTTGCCACAAGATATAATGACAAACCATAGGTGTTTATTAATGATGGAGAATCTCCATAGTTGCATCCAAGCTAACTTTTGACCCTCTCTTAAGTTAAACTGGAACTGTTCTCTGTTCACTTGTTTGCTTTCATTGTCTTGTGCATCTGCTGCATCCCCCTCCTTCTTTTCCCTCATCTCCTGATGAGGGGTAAAGAGGCACCTTTGTTATCTTTACGTCTTACAGACCTTGATTTTTTCAGTTCATGTTATCTGACACTGGGACACCATATGATACAGGTTGTTATTTTTATCTTGCTTTCATCCGTAGAACTTTTAATTAAAATTTCAATTGTATAGTACAACTAGCCCATCCTATCTTGAAGATGATTTTCTCTATTAAATTGTACCATTAACTTGCATGTAACTGTAAAAAGGGAAGGGATTTTTTTAATGTGAATAAACTAGAACAGCTAAATAGCAACCTGGCTTTGATAGGAAATATAATGTGTTCTTCTTAACCTTAAGAATTAGATAGTGTTTTCAATACACAGTTATTTTGCACAGTACTTGAGTAGGCAACATGCACACTGCAGTTTATTTTATAGACAAGCAGGCTGGCACCAGGTCTTTTAAAGTAAATGCATGGTGGCATCTGGACCATGCTCCTAGTCATATGGTTTAGTTTTAGGTACCCCTGTGAGGAGCAAGGGGTTGGACTTGATCCTTATGGGTCCCTTCCAACTCAAGATATTCAATGATTCTGTCATGGCCTTCTGAAGGCACAGTGGTAAAATGCTGCACATTTGATAGCTACAACAATATCTAAATGCATAGCATTCTCATTATATTTGTAGCTGTTTTTATTAAGGCTAGCAAGAGTGGGAAGAAAGCGACTAGCCTGTTCGCTCTCTCATAATTAAGGCACGTTTTAGTGTTGATTCAAGACACAATCCACAAAAGGCCCTAGGCTCAATGCCAGTAGGCAATTTGCTTCTGTTCTGAGAACCTGAATTTACATTACCCTGAAGACACCTGAATTTCCTTGGCACATAATTGCCAGTAACACTTACAGCAAGGATGCCCAGGTCACCTATGCACTGCTGGGATGCGCAAATGAGAGGTTCCTTTGGCTGCCACCAGCTCCTGCAGGACCTGAAGGTGACAGGTTTTCTCAAGGATCACTAACAAAAGCTGGGAAATTATGCCCTTCTGAGGCTTGTAGTCTAGCATCTGACTCCTTGAGACAGAGGCAAGTTAATCTCCTCTCACTGCACTCCCAGGTGTAAACTTAAGCTGCTCACCACTCAGCATGCTGACTATTATGGATCCAGTTTTTATAAGATAATTCTCCTTGTGTGTTGTGCAGGAACTAACCGTAGACCCCTGATGTGGCATGATGACTTCCAATAGGTGCCAGGTCACCTTAAAAGCATTGTCTGAGCTTTGTGACACTTTATTGGTCTAAAGTCTTCAGAACCCAGATTTTCCCTTCCATCAAGTGGTCGTCAATGCAGAGGGAAATAAAGGCATTATGGTCTCCAGTTCTGGCACTTCTAGAGACACTTCTGTTTTCCAGCTTGGAACACCAGGGACCTAGGCTGAATATTTTTTTTTTTATTTTCTGCAGACTGACAGCAGCTCTCAGGTGCAGTTTTGGCACCCAGGGGTTAACTTAAATCTAAGGCCATCATAGCTGCAGCCTTCTCAGTTGATCCTATCTCTGAACCTTTACCCAGGATATAGAGTATGCCTACAGCACACCTAGGCACTGACAACCTTTCTGGCTAGTTATTCTGAACTACAAAATGCTTTACACCAGAGAATCAGCTCAGAGGAACCTTAAAGGACCAAAGGATCTGTAGTTGTGTAACTTTTTGGCAGCTGTCAGAATACAGGCATTCATCTGTGACGATTACTCATCAAAACATTTAGCCTGACGATCTCCAGCAACCAGAGCTCCAGATGTAGCTTGCCAGACATACATGTTGCCAGGAATCCTACTGGCAGGAAAAGCCCAGTGAAAAAAGTGACACAGAAACTAACTAGTTGGTGCTAAGAGAACAACAAAATTAAGAACATCATCAAAAGGAGCAGGTATATAGGGAGACAAATGGGATGAGAAAAACTCAAGGAACAAGGAGAAGCTGTGCACAGCAGGTGCATTTCCATCTGGAGGTGATAGATGGGGACTAATGAAAGGAAAAAAGGAGAGGGATGACTCTTCATACCTTTCTTCAGTTCCTGTAACATTTTGCAGCTAAATTTTGAACCAAAAGAGAATCATGCAGGAGAGCACATATGAACAGCGCAGTGGTAGGCACCAATAGAGACAGCAATAACGAAGGCATTGAAGTATCATCACGATGTGCAAATTCCTACTTAAGTGTGACTTGCCTTGAAGGGGAATGACCATACGTATGATCAGATAGGTTTAAGTGCACTGACAAATCAGCTCAGAACACCCTGGACACGGTATGTATGACCAGATTCACACAACAGGAGCCTGGCTGGGCAGATAACAAGGCTTCCCATCCTGGAGAAGCACACAGGGAAAGAGGTTAGGGAATCTCCCCATGCTGCCAGCAGCAGACTCATGCATGAAAACTCTCTGCATGCAAACCCAAAGCCCAGCTCAAATGTGCTGGTGGGCAGTGCTTAGCCTGTGTTCCCTGTAATAAGCATACGCTGCCTTGCCAGACTACTCATTTTATAGATATGCTCTATGTCACTGACAGAAATCCTCCACTGTAGTCCAGATTCCTTGTAGGACATGTAAATACCCCAATAATAGGAACTGACAACTGAATACAGCATATGCGTTCTTGTAGGTTTAGACAAGTGCCTTTGATATTTGTTCATACTTTGTCATCTCCTGGCTTTTAATCTTCTGGCTTGTACAGTATTTTATCTATTTCATGATATGTAGACACTGATTCAACTGTTACAGACATCTGTCAATTCAGCTGTCTTCTCTTAACAAGAGCTGGTGTTGTTACTCTCCATTAGACAATGAATCAACTACGTTTGGAAGCGACTAAAATTCTGCCTGTTTCATCTGTGCTGCGTTTCTGAAACAGTCCAAAGGACCCTGTGAAAGCAAGCTGCTTAAGGACAAAAAGCCAGAGCTGATTTTGTCAGATTTTAGCAGAACTGGATCTTTTGGTCTGAATTTGAGTGTCTTTGGAGCATCGTTTCTATAGTTTGAAAAATTCCTTTCTGTATGTCTAACAAGCATCCTTTGAGGAAGGCCACTGAAAATGCAGATCTACTCTAGGTTGCAGAATTGCCTGACCAACCACTAGTACTCAGCACAGACAGGTTAAAGCCAGCACCACCCAGCTCTTCAGTGGCGTGGGGAAAGCTTTGCTGTTCTACAAAAAACTTGGACCTCTTCATGTGTCAGTTTACTCTTTGGCTGAAAGACAAAACCTTTTACAGGTTGAAATGATCTTGTTGCTGGATAGTCATCCAAAATAAGGAAAAAAAAAAATCTTAATTGTCAATGACCTGTTGCATCACAGATTACTGAGAACTGAAACTCAAAGCAACCCTGTTGCTGATGGCAACAAGAACTGGGCTTAAATCAGAGGGATTCCTCTTAGCACTAGCAAAAGCTTTGAGTCTGAACCCTCACCTCGAGTCCTGGGGACATGCAGCTCTGAGTCTCTTGATAAGCAATATTTCTCATTTAGAAGGTCAAGCCTGTACAGAAACAAAAGAAAGTAAAATAAACTTCGGAAGAATTAACAAAGCTGAATTAATCATATATTTGTATTAGCAGTGGTGAAAGGCACATTCTGTACTTCTTTGACCTAAACCTTTTACTCAGTTTCACAGCCACAACCATGACACTTGTTTCAGCTATTGCCCGTTTGTGGTCACTACTGTCATTTCAGCTAGCCCTTCTCTCTATTTCACCATCAGTGCTTACATCACCATGATATCCAGGAATTCCTTCAGTCACACAGACATGTTGCTAGCTCATAGGGATGCTCAGCCCTACCCCACTTGTTTCAAGAGACTTACAGGGAATTCACAGAGCCCTGATGCTCTGCTCAGCAGCTTCAGCTCAAGTTATTTCTTTCCCTCCAAAGCCACCTCCATATTAGCTCATCACAACGTCTGCAGGTGGTCTACAACTTGCAGGAGTCTTGAAGTCCTTGCTCTGTTTCTGTTATCATCTCTGTTCTACTCTGCCTCCATTTCAGCATGAGCTTCAAGCAGTTACGTAGATGATTCTGGATAGAAAGGTTATGCAAATAGAATGACGCTTTAGCTGCCCTTCTCCTTCTTCAATAGTATTTCATATTCTTCCCTTAGGTGGAGGTTATATTCTTTTTTGTCTCTGTTTACAAACACCAGCAAGGAGCAAAAAGCCCTTATTCCTTTAAGGAAATCACATTGAAAATGGTTAAAAAGTACTAGGTAACCACTTTCTTACTCTCTGTTGAGTCCTAATACCTTGTTTCCAAATGCCTGCCAGATAATGGCCAGTGTCATCAGATAATTTCATTGAATTAGATCCAGTTCCCCCAGTATATGATGCTACTTGCTGTGGCCCTGTGAACACTCAGTATGTCAAATGCAAATTTTAAATTGTTCCTCAAAACTAAGCTGTCCTGCTGGGTTACCAAACAGTGCTATCAATGAAAGTCTGTTAAGAAATGACACTTTTATCTTGAGAAATAGCAGGTTTTTTGTCAACCAAGGATATAGGGGTAGTTGCAGTTCAGATGACAGCCATGTTGATCCTTTTACATGGCACATACTATCAAATTTCAGTATGTATAAACACCAACTGATTTTCTGAGGCAGAACATAAGTCCCTTAGGAGCTTTACAGTCAGTGACTCAATTTTGCATAAAGAATGTAACAGGTGCAAATAGTTGGCATAAAGCACATCTGAATATTTCTAAAGACAGGTCAATAGTTTTGGAAAAGGACATGAAATGGAATAGTTCTCACCAAACAAGCTGTCTGTTTCCAGAATCAATATTGGTATGCACAACAGAAGTAAAAACACTTCCATATTGCCCTGCAGAAATGTCTATCCCATGTCTTTTCAAAGGGTAAAGAAATATACTGCAGGATTTTCTAGTTTTTACCTCTTCCAACACTGATACATTTTTCTGGTAATTTCTGTGTTGTGTGGACCTAGGACTGAAACTGGAATCACTTCTGCCATGCAAACCCTTCCATAGCCAGAGAACAGTGACGTGATCACAGTGAATCCAATGTGCATTTAAACTTTGTACTCTGTGGTTCTCTAGTTTGTGGCACTTCTCGTGGAAATAAGCTCTGTTTATCTAATTAAAGTTAGAATTATTTATTTTGCATTTCTTCTACCGGCAACTTATTTGCAGTTGAAGACAAAAAGTGCAGGAAAGAATAAGTGTAATCTAAAAAGTTTGACTGAAAAATTTGTGTAAGATACTGCTCGTTCAAAACTGCTAATCCATGGAGTCACCACAGCTGTTCCATAAAAATCTTGGGTTTGGTTTCTAACAGAAATACTGCAGCAAGCCACAAAGTCATACAGAGGTTGTACAGGGCAAAAGTCAATGACTTCAGCTAACAAAGTATCTCCTGACCAAACTGATACTCCAGCCTGACCATAAGTCTGTCTTAATCAAGTACGGTCTTCTATAATTTGCTGGGAAAACTTATGCATTTGACACTGTGTAAAAGCCTTGCTGAAAATGGGCCTGATTTATATAAATCTTTGGTCACAGTGCCATTACCGTTCTGCAATGAATTCTGCATGGAGGTTGAAGTGGAAACTGGGACCAGAGCAAATGTCAGCCCTCCACTGCTTTGTGTCTCCAGGTAGCACGGAGTAGCTTTGAGATGAATGGAGAACACAGAGCTCTTGAGGAAGTCAAAGCTGAGCCCAAAGTATGAGACCAAGCCCCTTGCTGCTCCCACACGGCTCTATAAAGCGCCTGAGGAGGGGGCGAGGGCTCCCTTGGAGAGCTGATGGGAAGGGACCCAGCACCTCTCCAGCATCTGTGTCGCCGTGTCAGTGGTGTTTAGCTGATAGACCCCAGTAATTTCTGTTCATCACGGCTCTTCCCGAGCCACATGTGTTGACTGCTCCCAAGCAGGGGTTGAACATCCTCACAGGGACCTTAAAATGCCACTGGATGTAGTATAATTTAGGATGTATTTTTCTGGCTCCCATGACATCAGAACCCTTCTGCTGTTGTATATAATTATAAAACTGTCCCTCTGACTTCTTGTTGCTGAAAATACATGGGCTGTTTTGTTTTCAAAAAAACAACATGTTCTTTCCCTCTTGTTTTTCTATTTTTGGCAGATTCTACCATGAAAACTGTGGTGATTACTACAGCTGAAAGCTCGAGTAAGACTTGAGATTACACCCTCTAGCATGCAGCTTTAGAAAGTTACCTAGCCTTTAACCTCCCTTCCAGGATTAACACTGGGGTTTTTTTCTTTTCATTTATATAGTACTCCTAAGAAGAAGATGAAGCACACTAGTTATTTGTAACTGGTGCTAAGATCTTACTAGCCTTAACCATGGGGCAAACTATCCCAGCAGAGGGGGATGCACAGCAGCAGAAAGGGAGTAGGCACTGAAATACACCATGCAGAAGCCTGAGTAATGGGCAAAAAATGGGAGTGTAACCCTATGACCATATTTAGTTTCCACATGTGAATCTTGGCTGGCTGAAACCTACTCCAAATGCCAGTGAAGCCTGAGAAGCTGGAAATCTTTTGCTCTGTGCATACAAGCAGAATCATGACTCACACAGAAGAGAAACAGTTTTCTTCTGCAAGAGGAACATTTTTCCTTATTGACCAGGGAGACACCCGAAAATAACTTTGCTTTCTGAGTGATTCTGTCAATTCACAGTAACGTTGTAGAGGTATGAAAACCAAAGAAGCATTTACAGCTCCAGGAATTTGCTAGTAAGAAGTAGAAATCCCTATTTAAAGCCAGCCAGCCAAATTTACTTTATATGTTAACTGCTTGAAGACAATGCATTAAACTGAGGGCAACTTGGACTTTTCAATAAATTCCAAACATCAAAGAAATGAAATGAAGGACCAAATAATATTAATGCAAGATATTTAAACTGCCATGCAATTTAATCTCTTTGAGTAGGGAACTCAGTGTACAATCTCATTTGCACTGGGCTTTATTTCTGATGCAATATATTTTCAGCATCAAAAGTGAAGAAGCATTAAAATTCTGTGAAAGATAGATAGAGCGCTCCCGACTGCAGGAAAAGGATGTTTTCTGGTAAAGGAAGGACAGTTTGGAGAATTCCAGATTATTGGAGTTTGTTTCCACCGAAATTGTTGGAATTTTCCAAGTTACCTCAATGGAAACCGAAGTGAGCCAAGGAAAAGCGCCCCCCCCCCCCGGAACATAATTTAAAGGTATTAGTAATCAGAGCAAGGCAAACAGGACTTGTTTTAATGCTTTTTTTCTCTCCTGATTTGCACCAGTGACCCTCTTGTTCTAACGTTTATGAATGACATCGATCCAAACCAGCTGAAAATCAGGCCCTTGCCCACCAAGACGAGCTCGCCCAGCCCCACGCGTGTCCCACCGCGGTCCCCGTGCGGCCACCTCGCCCCGCGGCACCTCGCCCACGGGAGCAGCCGCAGGCAGCGGTTCAGGAGCACGGCAAAGCCTTCCCCGGAAAATACCTCTTTGTTTTTCCTTTAAATCCATGACAACACGTGAGACGCAAAATTTTTTATTATTATTTATTTATTTATTTATTTATTTATTTTTAACGAGGGGGAATTTCGGCGGGGGACACGCCCGGCGGCGGCCGCATGGCCGTGCCGAGGCTGCCACCTCCCGGCGACCGGCCCCTGCGGCGCTGGGAACGGCGATAAAACGCTGCTTCGGAGCTCGACAAAGAAATTCATGTGATCCTGCTTAAGCTCACAACTTATTTCTCAAAACACCCCAGTGCACATCTGGCGGCAGGGCCCTGCTGTGCTCCCTCGGACTCACAGGGGGGTTAAGGATGCGTTTAGAAGTACGCATCAGCTTGCGAGATGTCTGGGATAAAAACGCTTCAGTGACCGGAGGCAATATTCTAATACGAGAAGTCAATTCTAAGTGTGAGAAATCCACATAAATAAATAAATAAATAAATAAATAAATAAATAAATAAAGAAAGAAAGAAAGAAAGAAAGAAAGAAAGAAAGAAAGAAAGAAAGAAAGAAAGAAAGAAAGAAAGAAAGAAAGAAAGAAAGAAAGAAAGAAAGAAAGAAAGAAATACAGTCTATTGACTGTAACATACCAGCTCCAGGACCCAAGTTTGTAAAAGCATGTTAGTGAAGTTACTTCCACTTACATCTCACCTGGTAAAACAGAAGTTTGTCGACCGCTTTACCAGTGGAAACATACCCTCTGCTCTCATTCTGATGGGATTGTTTCAAAAAGTCATCTGTTACTGTAAGTGTGGAGGGAAAGTAATTGAATAAAACACTCCCTTGAGGACAGCAAAAATGGATCCAGCAATGCAAACTGTGGTTTGACTGAAATCAGTACCAGGCTTTTCACACCAGGGAAGTGCAGTCAAAAAGAGAACAGAGAAGACACGAAATTAGACAAGCAGACCACCCACCTGCTAATCATTGACAGCAGAGGGATCAAGCCAGAGCAAGCTTGAAAAGACACAGTTTTTTCTTCTCTGCCCAACTTCCCTGGAAATTTTGGCTGGGGTTGAGCTGAGCCAGAGGCTCCCGAAACACCAGGTAGTGCTGTAGTAGTGGCAATGCACCAGGTGAACCCATTTTAGCCCTGTGCTGTGCTTACCAGCGCAGCACAAAGCAGCCACTGCCATCCCTGTGAGTCCTATGGAGTAGATAAAATGCATTGTCCAAGGGAGGTGATAGTTCCACCCGTAACCACTATTTTTTTGCAAGAATATGTGATTCTTTAAGGAAATAAAGAGTGTTTTGAGAAGCCCAGCCCTCTATGTCAGAAGCAGCGGTGCTGCCAGCCGGCAAGGTTAGGCACTCTCACATTTGCTCAAGTTTTAGAGGAGTAACAGACAGGATAACAGTGAGCTAGAGTTGTTGCTGGTTAACATCTGGCTGTTCCGTGCTTCTTCCAATATCACAAAACAGCCCTAGGCCTCCAGTGAACTCACTGGCTGCATTAAATCCAGCAGGCAGATCCTCTGTTTTCAGAGCCACGCTAGGCATCAGGAGCAGATTGGTGACTCTGGCACAATGTCTATTAATAAATAAAAGCATCAGGCTTTGCATTTGAATAAGCTCTTTTCTTTGGAGATCTCAAAGTAATTTCTAAAGAAGGGCAAACATTATTATCTCCATTATGGAGCTAGGTTATATGACAAGCTCACAGTCAGGGACTGGGCGAGATCTTGGCTCTACAATAAGCAACAGCTGCTTTCCTTGGTAAAGTGCCACACACCAGCAGTCCCAAAAGTTGTCAGGTCCTGGCCAAGCACACAAAGCCCCTTAGCCAGATGGGCAAGAGTAAGCGCTGGAAAGCTGGTCCCATTACCCAGGCGGTTCCTGAGGAAACTAAAACTTCACAGAAGTCTGGAACTTATCCAGAACTGCAAACAAGCAGCGATAGTTTTTAACATGACCTGCCTTTTAGTTAGTTTCTCTTGCTTCCCATGCTCAGTTCTCAAATAGTCCTCACCTTTCCTTAGGCAGGGATCCAAACTGACCTGCTGTAGGGTAGAAATACTCTTTTTTTTATTTCAAAATGTCCTGTTGGGGAAAATTTTGAACCTGTTTCCATTTTGTGGGCTTGCTACAGGCTTTTGGATACTTCTACAGCTCTTGGAAAGATGGCATCCTGGCAGAAAGACTACCCTGCAGGTAGCCTGCTTCACGTGCAAGCTTTGTATGAAAACACCATATAGAAACATCATAGCCGATGTTTTAGGTATTTGTCACTTTATATGCTAAAGGGAGAACTTACCACAGTCATTTCTGATTCTTAGTCAAGATGTCAAGCCAGCATCTTTTCCAGATCCCTTTGCAAAATAGAAATAAAATGTATTTCCAGTTAACAGTTCATTGGATTACTTTGACACATAGACATTAACTTGGCCTTTTAGCTAGTGAGCCAGGGCAATGCAAACTAGGGTTTGCAAACCACAGCACAGGGTAATATGCAACTTTACATGAGCCGTTCTGTGCATTCATTAGCAAAGAGAAGAAAGCGGCTTCCCAGCACAGGGGCGGTTCAGAAGTTACACAAGCACAACACAAACATGTAAACACAATGAAAGCAGGCTCCTGCCGTTGGATACTGGCATTTGTTATCATCTGACAGCTGCTCTGAACCAGATGGGAAACAGGCATTCCAGTTCTGCTCTAAGCCACATCCCAACACCAGCATCACCACAGACTCCCAGGCTAGCATATCAATCGAAAGGCAGCGGGGCAAGTGGGCAAAGGAGCCAATTCCGCCCCCCCCGCCCCCCCCCCCCCCCGATGGTGCCATCCCTCCAAGGAAAAGACTGAGGCATATTTGGTGTGGAGAGGAGAGAAGCAGGGAGCAGCAGGCTCATCTAAAGATGCTGTGCTTGGAAAACTATGATCACATCCATTCTGTGCACAGGGAACGTCTGGGTCCAGTGTTGACAATCTGGCAGCGACTGAAAGCTGTCGAGTTAGCTCAGATGGCGATAAACAGAAGGAAAAAAAGTAACAAGTCATCACCAAAAGCAGTAGTTCCCAACCGATGCGTCAAGCCTTCTTACTAAGGCATGACAGCATTAAAGATAAGATACAGAAGAAAGAGCAGAGGTACTGGTGAGGCTGAAAAACAGAAGAGAGCAAATTATGTTTATTATGTTTCTTCACTCTCTCTTTCACCCCCAGGTTCAAATCTCAGAGAAAAAGAACATGCGGCTTGGTTGTAAGGAAATATAATACTCTCGATCTCCGAAGGCAGGGACACCGAGGGGGTTGTGGGATGATGGAGGAAAGAAGGAAAAGAGACTATAACAAAGAGCTACAGCTATGGGGCATGCTTAAACAGATCAAGCATTGCAGCCTACAGAAAAGTGTCAGTCTGAAGCACTACTGTATTTAGAATAGTAAAATCAGCCAAATCCAAAACAAAAGCTCCACCTAAAGTCCAGTGAAATTTTCACACACACAAAAAAAAGAATAAACAAACAAACAAACAACATTCTCAGCCATTAAAAGTAAGTATTGGCAGTTATTTCCCTCAAATTGTATCATTCTGGTACCCTGCACAAAGATAAGTTGGTCATATATAAGAAATCTCACTTAAACAGAGAGGTTTAGAACATAGAGAGAGGCCACTTCTGTAAATGTTTATGTATATCAGCAATTTGATACTCATAAAAAATTACTCTTCTGTAAATGAGTGTGCTTCCCCAGATCCATCGAGTTACTGATTATCTCAAGCGAATCAAAGTCAAAAAAGGCAAAGCTCATATCTTTCCCTTTTGTTTGAAATTGAGTATCCTATTACACTTCAAAGACCCTTTTGGTATTGCAGTTCCACTGAATAATAAATATCTCGTAGTTATGTTTAGTCCAAATCTGTGTTTGTTTTCTGTCTTAACAGCTAGAAAAGGCAACAAGTTTTGCCTTGGATTTCTATTTTTCACAAATACTCTGAGGAAAATCATAAACAAATTGGGTATTGATTATTCATTGCCTGGATCCTATTGTTTGTATTTATCATCTTCATACTCCTTTGGGGATAGCTGCTTTAAATTCCACGTCAGACTTAGCAGTGCTGCAGCTCTGATGTCCTGTTTGTCTGCCCAGCAGTCCCAGCGCAATACAAGCATCAGCTGTTGGCTTTGCCCTGGACTGAAATCAGATGATTTCATCATCTGCAAGATAATCATCGTTCACCTGTAGGATGAGACACAAGTCTATAAATACAAGGGGATTGTATTTTATTGGCTTTGGGGTTAGTCTTGCATCCACAGTTCCTCTGTTGAAGCTCCCCTCCAGGATCTATGCTATTAAATGCCTGTGCTGTTTACAGTTCATATATTCTAGTCCACTCCTTTTAATGCCTTTCATCCAGTGGGGGCCATGCCTAGACTTGAAAAACCTGCTTGCAAGGGCAATTGTGATCATGAAACATATAAAGACTGCTAGGTTCAGTTCAGCTATTTTTGCTTACCTGGAGTCCCAGGACTCACCTCATCAGATAAAGATGTGAATAAAGCTCTCCTCCTACATTAGAAAAGCAAAAGCCAGCAAGCTTCAACGGCCTACTACAAACAACTGTTCCTAGGCACCTGTCCTCTCCACTGCTTTAGGCATCTCTCGTAGGATGGGATGTCTACGGAGGGAGTCTCTAGACCTGTATTTTTTTCACTGACTACAGAAAGAGCCAAGATGACGCTCTCGGACTAGCCTGGCTTTATGATGGCCAGCAACGGGTGAGATGGATCCCACCCACTGGATCCAGAGATGTTCTTCAGCACACTGGGAGCATAGCATTGCTCCCAATCTGAGTAAACAGCTCAGTTAGGTGGAACAGTTGGGTTTTTTTCTTTCATAATGGTGGAGCATCATCTTGAATTCATTTATGAAAATGGAAACCTAAAATAAATGTTCTCCGCTGGGAAGCAGTGCTGCCTTCCTTACTTAATGTACATTTCAAACGTCAGGCTGCTGAGAAGTATTAACATGCAAATAGAGATGTACTGCATGCAGAAGAACAAACCACAACATTAGCTTATCTTTGTGTAACACAGACAGCAACATGCTGCACATATATGAAGAGATGAATACATTAATCTGCTTGCACGCGCACAGGCACACACACCTTGTTTATACAAGGGTAATGATGTTACCCTCAATATGCAAACAGATACACACAAATTT
Source organism: Falco peregrinus (assembly GCF_023634155.1). NCBI lineage: Eukaryota > Metazoa > Chordata > Aves > Falconiformes > Falconidae > Falco > Falco peregrinus. The sequence goes on along the minus strand of NC_073726.1, from coordinate 13,571,580 downwards.
ATCATGTGGCCCAGACAGGAATGAACAATTAATACCAATGGCCTGAATGCATACACATACATGCCAAAGACACATAGATAAATAATAATCTATAATCCTTTCAAATGATAATAACTAAAAAAACCTGTACTCAGACACAGAATATAGCCAGTGAAATTTTCTGTACCCTGGTGACCGATGTGGTGACAGTTTGGGTCCCAGCAGGTGGAATTAGAAAGGAGAAATCAACAAATGGCATAGGAAAATGCACTTGTCGAAGGTATCACTTTGATGTGTATTAGGCAAAATGAGACATGACAGCCATGCACTGACCGAAAACCTTGGGAGCCTTCTTCTGCTTCAGAAGTCGTAAGAGCAAAAAGGGTGCTGGAATAGCAGCCCTGGCAGGGTGGAAGCACCGAGCAAGCTTCCCCAGCCCCAGCCGAATCACGGGGCTTGCGACAGGTATGAAAATTATTCCTTACACTGCTGAAATTGTCAGATACAAGGACTAGAGACATCAAGTACCAGGCAGAAAAACAAAATCGAAAAATCATTAGCTGGGATATTACACCCACGACTTCTGGGGCAGGTGGAGGTATTTGGTTCCCCGCTGCAGGGGGAAGCTCGGCTCCCACAGCCCCAGGAGAGGAGGGGCAGGGGCAATAAAATGAGGGGTGATAAGATCAGAATATGAAGCACAGCAATCTCTGCTGCCAGTTGACTTTCCCCTGGAAAATGCATACACACTGGGAAGAGCAGGCAGGGGAGTGGCTGTGCTCTCCTGAGGGACGCTTGCCCTTGCATGGTACTGCTGCAGGGAATGCCATGGGGTCCCTAAGGGGGTGACCAAAGCTGCAGGAGAAGACCACATTGCTCTGAGAAGATGAGTGACCACAGTAAGCTGCATTCATGCAAAATGATTGTATTCAAAAGTTAGAGGTGGTGAAAGTGCTGTGAGCCAGTGTTAATTCAACTGTTTGAGGGTGGTGAAACGCTGGAACAGGCTGCCCAGAGCGGTTGTAGCTGTCCCATCCCTGGAAATATCCAAGGTCAGGTTGGACGGGCTCTGAGCAACCTGATGTAGTTGAAGATGTCCCTGCTCATTGCAGGGGGGTTGGACCCGATGACCTTTAAAGGTCCCTGCCAACCCAAACCATTCTATGATTCTACCTGGAAAAACACCTGGATCCCACAAAACAACCATGGATGGGATTTCTAGGCCCAGAACAAGGAATTCTTAAGGGGATTTATCAAGGAAAATGTGACAGATGCTTGTGGACTGAAAAGCAATGGAGAAGTAATATTTTCCACATCAATAATAAAGAACTTTTACTCTGTGCTTTTACCTGAGCGGATCAATAAAGGTTACAAATGTTCCAGATAAAGCAATATATTCTAGCCTAAGTTCACTGTTCAAAATGCCAAGAGGTTAGGCAGAGAGCCAGGTTTAATAAAAATGAAACAGAAGCCATGGTTTGACTAAATCATTCTTTTGGATTTCTAGACAACATTATAAAGTGTTAGCGGCTACAGCAAAGAGCACTTCGAGGGCATGATTCATGGCTGTTTTACTCCAGTTGTGCTCTGGCTGAACACCCCTGGACACAATAAACACCACAGTGAATCAGACATGAAAGCTGTCAAGAGAAAGAAAACAGAAAATACAATGATCTTTATCATTAATCTGATTATTATCGTAATACACAGATCCTGAAGTCGCAAGGAAGAATGTTTGTCTCTGGCACAACGCTAACAGTCTTGAGCTTTGATTGCGATTTTTGTTTTCCTTGTCATTCTTCCTTAAGCTCCCAGGTCCTTGACTCGTATGATTAAATAAAAACTGGTGGGTTTGTGTTGTTGTTATTTTTTAAAAAGGACTCTCTGGCGCTCGTGGTACTGCTGGCAAAACCTGCGTAATAAGATTCAGATCTGCAAGAGACAAATAAAAAGAAACCATGGCTTTACTGTCACTTATTTCAAACACTTCTGATTTTAAGCTGCTGTAATCCTGGAAGACCTTGATACCTTGTTTTGTAGAGCCTGGAGCACTCGCTGACTTGGCATGTATGTGGTCAAGATTTAATATTTTGGAGCTAGGTTTTGCTTGTTAGACTCTGAAACAGTTAAGGGAGCATGACCCAAATAAAGGTAGCAGAGGTCAACATGGAAAATAACAAGACAAACGAGTAGCACAGATCTACCTTGATGATTTAAAACCTCACTTTGCCGGATTTATTGCTGAGGCCATTAACTGCTATGCCCAACTACAAAAACTAACGAGACCATTAAGGGGAAAACTAAAGAAAGACAGAGACAACTTGACTTCTTTTGTAACTTACCACTTGTAACTAGATTGTTAAATTGTTAGCATTGCCATTTAGTCGGCATTTACTGGATTTAGGTAACCTCATTGCCTGGACTTTGGAGCTATTAATACAAGGTAATGGAGGGATCTCCTAGTTAACACAGCAGAGAGCTCAGTCTTCTGGGGAGAAATAGGACCCTGATTCTCTTGATAAGAATTGCACTAAAGGCCATGTTTCCCATGTTGAAAGAAATGATAGGACACATTTGGCTAATTAAATTCAGATCAGTGAGCTATGAACAGTTTTGGAAGTCACTTCTTGTTAAGTGTAAAACCCATTCAACAAATAGTTGTCATCAGCACTGATCCATGATGCAGTCTGCAGCTTGTGACCATCCCTTTTGCTCATATTGTCCTCACCTTCCTAAGGTATAAGATGTTTGGCAATATCCTGAAACAGTTCAATGCAAATTGTAGTTTCCAGGATGTGTTCATGCTCAGAGGCTTTTCAGTGATGTTGTTTGTTAGAGGTCTGCTTGGGGCACCAGCAGCCCGTGGCCTTGAAAACCAGATAGATATTCTGCAGGTGCTTTAAGAGCCTGGTGATCCTAAAAAAGATTTGCAAAATTGGTTGTCACAGAGGGTAAACACTTATTATTTTATCCATTTCATTCAGTTATATGACTAGAGATCTGTTCAGTGCAAACACCATGCACTCTGCGCACACACTTCTAGGCATGTGTGAATCAGCATCAGTATTCTCATATGAGGCTAGATATCAGTTTTAGTGTCTTCTTATATATTTTTTCAGATGAATTTTAAAGCAAATCTTCAGTCCAAAGCTATGCCTGTACGCTTCAGATGAGATACATTTTGGACTCATTGACAGCGAAAAGTAATGGTAAGTAGTTCTGCGCTGGGTTTCCTCTTTTGTGAATCAGTAGTGAGCTTTGGTAATGTTACAGTGGAGCTTCCAACCCACCAGGTGTGTAATCATTCTTTTCAACTAAGCAAAAACGACGGCTTGCGCTACAAAGATATAATCATCATAGAAGAACTTAACAGAAAAAATGTAGATGTTGAGGAGTGAAGGAGCAGGCAAGGACCTGTGGTAAACCTTTCCTAGCACACCCAGGTGCACAAGCTTGTTCAGAAGGTTACAGTTGAGATGGTTGCTCACCAGCATAGCCAGCAGTGTATGACAGTGGTGGGTGACGCTAGAAGCTGCGCAATTCTGTGTTCCTCCATGCAGCTAAATCCATGAGAGCTATTTTGGTTGTTAAGGGAGTACAATGTGCCCAATGAAAACAAAATCTTGCCCATACAATTTTAACACCATAGGGAACAGGTCTGTTCCCTTGGCAAAGCTGTTCTGATCTTGCTGACCAGCAAAACTTCTTCCATGAGCTTATGAATTGCCAGTAGGAAAGCTATTAAAACAGCAGTAATTTTACTTGGTGGCTTTCCATGTTGGAGAAGAACAAAGATCCTTGCTCTTTTTGAGTATACTAGTGAGAAAGATCTAGCATCTCCCAGCAGTGAATTCATCTCAAACACGTTCACACTATGGCTCCAATTTTTTGAAGGAGTCCCAAATTCTTGTCTTGATGGCATAAAGGGCTTGTTTGCATCCTCTGTGGTGTACAGGGAGAATAGCAATGACATGGGCAGATTCTGTCAAGCACTCAGAAGACATCCTCCCCGGATCTCCTTTACAGTGAGCTTTTTACTTTTGGTCCTTGAGCTGCAGAGAAGATAAGAGGTGACAGGAGCTGCTGTTGCTTTCGGTTGACAGTGCTTTGCCAGGTCAGCAGCATCCAGCTCACGGGGGAGCGCTCAGGCTCTGCAGGTGCCGTGGGCAAAGTCGAGTCCCTTCACTGTCTCATTCCATCTCTTCAACAGAGCAGGGTTCAGCTGATCTGGTGGAGATTTTGCTGTATCTGGATCACCATTTGCATAATTTTAAGGGTACTTCCACCTCCAGGTGTCAGTTGGAACTGCAGACCTCCTGTAGGCAGAGGGAGTAAGTTTCATTGCAATTGTGCCATAGCTGTGTTACAAGGGTCAACAACACAATTATAGTTTCTGGGACATGCACATCATATTTTTAACTTCTGTTAAATGCAATCCAGTGTTGTTTTGCTGTTGATACAGTTGGCAGACCCTCAAAAGTGTTGTGCAAAATGGAAAGCTTGCAAGAAAAGTTTCTTTCCATGTTCATGAGGCTTGCAAAGGAACATTTTGCTTCTGTGTTTAATTAAAAGTCAAAGGTCCAGAAAGCCATCCATATAGCTTGGAAAAGCCTTAAGTACTTCAGAGACAAGAGCAGGAGAAGTTTTGAAAGGAAGGGCCACTCTGTGAGCTATTTACCAGCTGTATCCCCATAGCTGACTGGGGAGGAGTGGGCTGTTCGATCTTCAATGCTTACAATTTGTAAGTTTGTAGATGGTCGATTACTTTCTTCTGGTTATTGTAGAAATTCACAGCCTTTGATCTCTCCAGAAAAAAAGGTATTTCTAGGCCAGCTCTGGCCCACATTTTTAAATTTCATTCAGCAGGTCAATAGCAAAGCAGTGGCCTCCTTAGGGCCTCAGTACTTTTCATAAAGCAGCAACATCGATGTTACTTTTTACTTTCAGAATTCTTGAAAGTTATTTCAGTTTAACAGGTTACAGACTTGCACATTAAGTTAGAAAAACTACAGCTTTTCAGCAGTTCTCCAGGTGTGGACTCCTGGCAAATGTAGTCTTCATCCTGGACAGGGTAACCTTTTTCCAGCTCGCTTCCAGTGGATAGCAAGCACCTATATTTAAAACTTCTTTGTCTTTCCAGCTTGTATACCTTGTGGCTGTATGATAACCCTGTAGAGCTGGGCCTACTTGCCTTCTTAAAGAGCCAAGATTTGTTTTTCCAAGCATTAATGAAGGAAGCATCACTGGGCAGTCACGATGTTCTTTCTGCCATACAATATCCTCTGCTACCTTGCTGATCATCTTCCTACTGTGAAAACTGGTTATGCAGAGTTGAGGAAAAGCCACAGGGAAGTGTTTTATTTACATATGAACAGGAGCCTTGGAGCTCTTAAACTGGGTGCCTGTCTTTCCCAGGCACCCTGCCAGGGGGAGAAAGGCTGCACTGGAGAACAATGCAATGCACCCAAGCTGAACTTTCCTTCTGAACTGCTGGGTGTATTACCTGCACCCAACAAAGCTTCCTCAAGAAAGGTATTTTTAAGAGAGCAGGTTCAAAGTCAAGTACCCTTGCAAATCACCAGCAGGATTCAGTGTTCCAATTGCTATTGTTTTTTGGTTTTGTTTTTTTTTCCATTGAAAGCAGTGTTTCAGCTAAATCCAAATATTCTGCAGCAATTTTTAATTTCATTGGAATTGTAAATTAAAAAGCTAGCTGCAAATTAATTTCTGCAGTGTTGAAACAATTCGCTGTTACCATTTCAGCTTTTCTGTTTCAAGTAACATGCATTATCAAATGTTTCACTATGATCAGCTAACTAAAAATACAGGAATTCCTCTAGAGCTGGATTTCCCTTTTCCAGCCTGCTTTAGAGCTGGCTCTAAAAATGTGTAGGGTAGAGAGGAAACCTTTGCACAGATCCCTTTCTGCAGAAGACCGTTCTTCGGGGAACCTTGTGTAAACAAAGCTAACATCTATTATGCAGTCCCAGGACAGAAAACAGAGGGGAAAAAAACCAACTGGAAGACAGTATATAATGATGTTCTATGTATTTTTGAAGTCGTGGTTGCCATAATTCCACTGACTTTTTGCTGGAGCCCATTGAAACTTTATTTGAGCCTATGCAGTCTGTACCTCATGCACAGCTTTGGAGAACTGAGCATCCTCCACGAGGTACTAAGCACTACCTTCAGGGATCCTTTTTGAGGGTATCCTAGAAAAAAAAACTAGATCTGTCTGGAAGGAACTTCACCTTTGAAAATGCAGACGGTTCTTTGGAAAACTCAAGCAATGTAGCAAATCTTCCAAATCTCCATGGTTCAAAAGAGGACAAACTCTAGCTCCTGTCTGTATGTATGCATTAGTAATTAGACTGGCTTTTCATTGCCTTGTGAGGGGGTTATTGTGTACCTTGGCACAGTTGCCATGCTGCACCCTGCCCTCACACCTTTGCTAAAGGTACACCATTGCCTGGTGTCCCACACTCCCCCGGTCCCAGCCGAGCCACCTGGAGACGTTATGGGAGGGGAGAATAAGGCCTGTGGTCAACACCTGGGTCATACAGATGCATCCAGTCCATTTCAGGAGTCACTGGAAATAAGCAATAACTTCTTAACTGAGGCTGCAGAGAGAAGCAAATCCAGGCTTTATTGTTAGGAAAGGTTTCTGTCATGGGGGTTGGGGAGGGTGGGTTAGAAATGAATGGCTGCTCTCTCAGAAATCATTAAATTATTGTGGAAAGCTGCTGGCAGTGCTGTGTACTGAGATGGATAAAAATCAGAGTCAGAGCTGGGATGTGTTATAAAGAATTTAATTACAAAATCTCTGACTATATGTCAGAATTTTGATTGGCTTATCAATGGAAAAAATAATGTTATTGCTGTAGAATTAATGCCGGTTTAATTAGAAATAATGTTTTAATTAAAAATTACGATAGATTTCTCATTGTAAAGGTGCCATGACTGTTATACACTATCAAAATATTTGTGTTTGAAAGTGAATTGTATGATAATACCTGTATTTTACCTTTTATCAATAGATATCATTAGTGTGATCCACGGCGAATATGATGATCTTACGAAAGCATTTGAAAGAGTTTATGAAACATTAATGAGTCCTGTCCACAACCCTTGGGGGGAGAAACGTGCTCTTATAATAATTTAACAGTTGGATAAACTAAGGCAGGTGGTTTATGCAAATGATTAGAGGTCAATACAGAAAAAGAGCACCTCTTGCATCCCAAATACTCTTGTCCTCCATGAACAGGTTCCGTGCTCTTTCTGTGTACATTTATTTTATTTAATTGCAGTTTAAAAGAGTCTTCTAAAAGGCTGCTGCCATAGCTGCAGGCAAGGTAGCATCTGGAAAAATACACAATAATAACCTGATTAATTATGAATACATACAAACAGGCAAAATACAAGGCTAGCATCACGATGCTGTAAGAAGTCCATCTTCAGAGCCACTGGAGGTGGTACACAGGTTTTAAAGCAGAAAGGTGAATTAGCTGGTGATAAAAAGAAACTTCAGTTCCACGCGCACCTCCTTATTTCATCCCATATTCTTCCTTTTGTTGTTCACTGGGGGAAAAAATCAACGTATTAATGGAAAAGAATAGTCTGTCACCCAGGCTGAAATGGGGATGGGTTAGTGATAATCTGCTGCCCAATCTGTTGCATCTGGAATCTGACGATATATCAGAGCCACGGGCAGTTATCCTGTTTCACTGTCGTACAACAATCTGGGTAGAAAGGCTATTCAGATTATTATTCTTTTAATAACTAGGAAGAAGCAGGGTGTGTGGATGCCTACGAATTTATCGAAGTGGAAGAAACCCTCCTGGAGGAGCAGCTCATCACAGCGCTGTCACTCACGGCAGGGACACAGGGGCTGCAGTGCAGGAATCACACGGGCTCCTCTTCTGAGCAGCACCGCTGCTCCTGCTGGTTTTTCTGAGATCACCCCTATGCCTGGCAGCTTGTTTAATGGTTTGTAAAACCACCTTGACAGAAATCTAAAGTCTCTTCTGATCTGTAAATGAATTTATATCTTTGGAGCCTCTATTTAAGCTGAGCTAACAAGCCGCATTGCTATTGGCTGGTTTGTAAATGCGTTGAAGAGCCGTTTGACAAGCAGGAGTGATGACATTTCTGAAAGATTGTCACAACATTAGTTATTTAATACTGCACTGAAGTCAAAGACACTTGCCTGTGCAGGGACATGTTTCTACCACAGACTCAGCATACTAAATACAGAGTATCGGCTGGATTGCTAACAGCTGAAAGTAAGAAGTAATTTATGTTTTGGGCACTAAAACAGGAGTCTAGAAAGAAAATCTTGCTGATGCTTTGTTGACTATTCAGTCAACAATATTAGATGCTAAGCTTAGAACATAACCAGCAAGCGATTAAAAAGATAAATACTGTTCAATTATAGTCTCAGTAGTTATGTTTTCTGGATTTTTTTAAATCTACCTTAGGAGTAAAGATACATGTTGTGATTTTTAAAACACAGTTCAATTAAACACAAATTGATTAATTTTGATCTTCAAGAAGGTTTAGGTGCTTTTTTGGAAAAGATGAAATAAACACGTAAAATACCTAGAGGTTTGCAATCACTTCAGTTGTCTTCGCCGGGAAGCAAGAATCAACATCCATATCTATGTTGGACAGAACAGACTAGTAAATGAAAACCATCTGAAAGGTTCATTTGTTCTCCCAACTGTGTCTGCACAGCAACTAAGTTTTTTATTCCAAAGGCACCAAGGTCCATTTAGTAGTACCTTACCGACTGATTTTCTAATCACAATATGCATTTACTATACTTTACTCCATGTGGTTCTGCAAAACCATGACAGGCACCTACAGTGACACCCAAGTGCATCTGCTGCTGGTGGTGCAGGATGTGCAGCCCTGTGAGACAGGTTACACAGGCAGAATCCATACAGCTGACAGGAGTCAGGGAACAGCAAACGTGACTTGCCCATGCGGATGAAACACCTCTATGTCTTTAAAAATATAGCATCTTTGAAGCTGAGATTTGGTCATGTCCCAAGGAGTCAGCAAACGTGGGAGCTAACGCTGCAGTTCAGATGCTCACATTTCGGAGTAGGACTGACAGTGGGATTATCTCCCCTCAGACCATTTGAGCTCTTTGAATCAAAGGTAGATCTTACATGATATAGTCATGTTTAACAAAAGAAGCCAGACTGACTGCGTGATAGGTAAACTAACAGGTTTACCTGTCAGATTAGCAATCAAAATGAATATTGCAGAAAAGCAGCCTCCCGAAATATCCTGAAGGCACTTGTTTCCTGGGCACAATATAATTACATAATACAACTATGAGAAAGACAGTTGTTGTATTAATATTATCTTGGCAGCTCTAGATTTACTACAGCAGCTTTATTAAGGCAATCAGAAGATAATAAACCAAGTCATCTTGAAAGCCCATAGCCCAATTCAGTCGTGACTTTCATCCCACTGACATCAAAGGAGTCAGTCAATGAATCGCGTCTGCTCCATCAGTCTCACAGGAGCAGGAGAAGGGGGAGACAAAAGACATAAGGTATCTTGGAAGACACAAGAGTTTGTTTTCAGGATAAAATCAACTAGCATGCCTATATGCCATCAATTTTCCGTGAATTCACTGTTCCTCAATGCTTGTTACTTTTAAAGTAGTAAAAAGTCCTTAATTGGCCTGAAACTCGAAAATTTTATGCTTGACTTCCAGTGACCAAAAAATGCCTTTTTTGCTGCTGAGTGGTTAAAAGGTGTGGGGGGAATATGCCTAGAAAGAAATGAACACAGGGAAGCTAGGAAATGAGAATACCTCACCAAGCAGGTCAGTTGACATGAAAATCATGTTTAACACAGATCATAAATGCATAAAGCATTTCAGACAAAGCCATAAGGCCCAGCAAATCATATCATTATAGGTGGAAAACCTTTGATTCTCACCAAAAAAAACCAAAGTTGGCACTGAGCGTACCATAAACCAATGGATTTTAAATCGACAGTTTGGATAGAAGGAAACTTCTCCCCAGCTTGTTCTTTTTAGCATTGCAAAACCTGGCTGAGGTAGCCCATTGCAATAAAAAGGGGAGGAAAATCCTCAGAGATTAATTCAGACAATTGAGACCTGTGACAAAGTGCACAAAAGCATGAGAAAGGCCCACTTGTGCAAACAGGAACATGAGGGACCTGAAAAGCTGTCTGAAACGGAGGGGAGGAAGGTGTCTGAGAACACAACGTCAGGACCTGCTGCTGCTGTAGGGCAGGTAAAATAAATGAGCTAGGTTCTGACTTAAAAAGTCAATATATTTATTTTTAAAAATAAATCTAAGACCGTATAGTAAGAATGAGAATACAGACAGGAAAACACGATGTTTAAGAGACTGCCACGCCAAGCCTTAACAATCTAGTACCCAAGCAAGTTTAAAAAAACCTCCCATGCAAGACCTTCTGGTGCAAATACCTCAAAAATCACCCTGAAATTGTTTGAAAGCAGTTGTGGCTAATGCGAAATGCTCAGTATTTTCAGGTGGTGAAGTGCTTATGCTACAGGTTTGCTATGCAGCAGAAGAGTTTGATCACCCAAGTGCAGGTGGTCGGACCAGGTTTCCTATTGTTTCAATTGTGTTCAGTGCTTTGCGTATATATCTCAAGTGCAGTCATTTATAATTTTGTCAAGTATCCATCTTATAAACTTTCCTTTCGTGCAGCACAGATCAGTTCTCTGACAGAATCAGCATCATTCCTGAAACAAAGGAAATCAGTTAATGATATGCAGACCTTTTCTATCCCCTTGCTTTCTGACAAGTTTTCAGCTAAATTAACTTCTTGATGAGAACTAGCCATTTACCAGGCAAAATTTCATGTTTTCCAAAAAGCGGATGCATTGTGTTGGCATGGCAAGGTTTAGGTAGCAGGGGGGCTACAGGGCCGGCTTCTGTGAGAAGCTGCCAGAAGCTTCCCCCATGTCCAATGGAGCCTGCGCCAGCCAGCTCTAAGGTGAACCCACCGCTGGCCAAGGCTGAGCCCATCAGTGATGGTGGTAGCACCCCTGGGATGACGTATTTAAGAAGGGGAAAAAACCTGCACAGCAGGAGCTGGGAGAGGGGGGTGAGGCTGTGTGAGCGGAGCGTCCCTGCAGCCCCCCGGGCCAGTGCAGACGGAGGGGCAGGGGGGCTCCAGGCCCGGAGCAGAGGTTCCCCGGCAGCCCCTGGGGAAGCCCCTGGTGAGGCCGGCTGTGCCCCTCGGCCCGTGGAGGGTAACGGTGGGGCAGATCCCCACCTGCAGCCCGTGGGACCCCACGCCGGAGCAGGGGGTGCCCGAAGGGGGCTGTGACCCCGTGGGCAGCCCGTGCTGGGGCAGGGTCCTGGCAGGGCCTGTGGTCCCGCGGGGAGAGGAGCCCGGGCTGGGGCAGGTTTGCTGGCCGGGCTGGTGGCCCTGCGGGGGACCCCGGCTGGAGCCGGCTGTGCCTGAGGGGCTGCGCCCCGCGGGGGGACCCCGGCTGGAGCCGGCTGTGCCTGAGGGGCTGGACTCCATGGAACGGATGAACTGCAGCCCATGGGAAGGAGTCATGTTGAAGAGGTTTGTGGAGGACTGTCTCCCATGGGGGGGACCCCGGCTGGAGCCGGGCGGGGTGTGAGGAGCCCCCCTGAGCGGGAAGAGGCAGCAGGGGCAGCGTGTGAGGGACTGAGCGCAGCCCCCAGGCCCTGTCCCTGCGCCGCTGGTGGGGAGGACTTCGGAAAAATTGGGAGTGAAGTTGAGCCCAGGAAGAAGGGAGAGGGCAGGGGGAGGTGTTTTTGAAGATTTGGTTTTATTTCTCATTATCCTACTCTGATTTGATGGGTAATAAAACAATTTTTCCCCAAGTCAAGTCTGTTTTGCCTGTGACGGTAACTGCTGAGTGATCTCCCTGTCCTTATCTCGACCCACCAGTCTTTCATTATATTTTTCTCTCCCCTCCAGCTGAAGAGGGGAGTGACAGAGCAGCTTGGTGGGCACCTGGCACCCAGCCAAGGTCAACCCACCAGAGCAGATTACCAGGAATCTAAATTAGCTTCTTTTTTTCTTTTTTTCTTAAAGCAGATTACCAGAAATCTAAATCATCTGTTTCTTTTTTCTTTTTTTCTTTTTTTTTTTTCCCTTAAAAACCCAAAACATTTCAGGATTGTCCCTGTGGTGGTTCATGAAAGCTGTAGCTGTCTCCAGCCCCCTCCGTTGCCCAGGTTTCCTAGCTGGACCAGATATCGTATAACGAGTCCTACAGCCGGGAACTCGTACAGCAGGTCAAGGGAGGAGCAGTTTGTTTAAGAAGCCCACACAGCTGAAGGCTTTGGAATATGAAGCATGCAGACTACCGCTCCCAGGAGATGCTTGAGGTATCAAAACAAAAACATTTTCCATTGAAAACATGAGCTTAATTTTTCATCATAAAGCATAATTTTCATTAAGAAAAATAATTTCTGGGCAGCTCCAAAAACAACAGTCCAGTGGCATACACAGTTCAATGGCTTATTAAAACTGAAGGGGGGAATTTGCATGTTATGAAACTGGGGCATGGCCAGGATATTCTCGGAAAAAAAGAACCAGGGGACCTTTGCTAATCATTAACAGTCACAGATGCCAGTGATAACACCTCGTCCAAAACCTGTTACCTCCAAAGTCCTGCACCTCCCTAAGACCCTGTGAAGGAGGTAATCAGGAAGGATTCAGGGGAAACTTAACAATAATAAATGCTTATTTTTGCCAAAGCTGATTAAAACTCCCTTCTTTTGCCAGCAAGCAAATGATTCAACATGTGTACCTCTTTCTCCATCTGTATTAAGATGGAACAGTCTTTCCTACATTGCACTGCTGGTATTATTAGAAATACTGAATCAACAGACAAGATGCATATTAGCAAGAAAAGCATCCAACGTTTTCAGCACAAAGCAAAGCAACTTCCCCAAGTGCATGTTCAAAAACCTGACTGCGTCACAGCAAGTCAAAGTACTTTAAGATTACTAAAAAGCTCTTCTTCCCTCAACATCAGGCAGCTGGGGTTGTTTGCCACTGTGGGATTTATTGGAAGCCATGAATTTGTAAAAGCTCTCAGAAAGTGGGCACTACCTTAGGGCCATATTGCAGCATCTTAATTAAGTTTTTCCAGCAAAATATTTGCTGCCCAATGGCTCTAACAGTCAGGACCTTTCTCTCAATGATTTTTCAGAACTCCCAGAGACTATGTGAGAGGTAGGATAAAAGGAAATGGCACAGCCCTAAAGTGCCTCACCAGAAGGTGGGTGACTGTCTCGACAGCAAGGTCCAGCCCCACAGGCTGGCACCCTGCCCCACCGCTGCCTTCGGTGGAGGGGTGCAAAGGACAGGCGGCCACGAAGCAGCCACGGAGTCTGTCTGTAATTGCTATGACAGTCCTAACATTTCAGCAGCCCTGGGATGGAGAAAGGCTGGCTGAGGTACTTTAAGGAAGGGTTAGATGACAAAGACAGTGGCTTGCCAAGAATAGAAGCCCAATCCGAAAAGGAAAGCCTATAATAGCTGGTCAAATCTATATAATAGGTCAATAATCTTCAGGGAAAATCCCCCATTAAAGGATTATAGTTGCAGAGCTGTCTGAAAGAGGGGAATATTTGAGACTTCCTATATTGCTATTCACTGCAGACTTCCTAGTACTTCTCCTAGGCCCATTCAAACTTTCAAGACAGATTTTTTTTCACAAGTTCTGTACGTACAAACACCAAAAAAAAAGCAAAAAGCAAATGAGAAGAGATGCAAAAAAAAGGTTAGAATGATCAGTGGTCCATTTCCAAGCTTAGTGTTTGCTGACTAGCATTTTTTAAAGCAGAATTTATAGAGAGATTACTACATTTATATATAGTTCATAGTGCTTAGTTCTATCTTCCTATGTTCATTCTGCCTTGAACTCCAAAAGATCTTCTGGAGTCAGACTCCTTTCCTAAAAATTTTATATCTTTAATGAGTTACATTTCCAGTGTTCTCTCAGGTAAGGGAAAGTCCTGAAATACAGTCCTTTCTTCTCCAAAAGCTAAATTTGAAAGTATATCTGCACACTGTTCCCTAAATCCCACTTGCAAATGTTCAGTCTTTTAATTTATTTGCTGATAGATGAGAAAACATCAAACTGCACACTGTTTATGAATTCATAAACCAGTATTTGGCCTCTGCTTACACTGTGAGATTAAGACAGGCTTGCAGACAAGCCTGAGAACATTGAGCCTCATGTCATGATCTCCATGCGTGAATGGATGCTTTCCATACATATCCCTGCCTATTAGTTTCATTCAAAGCACGTGCTGAAGGCAACTCATGAATAAGCTCTGGCCATGGACTGGTCCAGGAAGCTTGACCTCCCCCATGCACATCTGTTCGGGTTACCCAAGCCGGTGCAGGTACCGAGGCAGTGACCAGACCCCAGCTTTCCTCCCCAGGTGTATGCCAAACATCTGTCTGAGCCCACAGCAAAGCACATACCTGCTCATAAACAACGTGGAGTCTGGGCTTCAGCAAGGGCTTGAGACTAAAATAGCAGGTTAGACACATCAGTGCTGCCTCTTCCACACACAGCTGCAGCAGTGTATTGCATGTCACTCATCCATGCCCACAATTATTTCCTCGGAAAAGAGCAGGACTCTGTAAAATTCACTTTATTTTCAAATGTGTATGAAGAAGATCAGTCAGGCACAGTACAGAAAAGTATGACTTGGATGCAAATAGTGTTGCTCGTGTCTGCCTATGACAACAATAAAAAACACAACACTTAAGTGAAATTGCTGACTCCCTAGTCTTTGGGGTTTAAAATATAATATTGATATTGACTTTAGATCTTGCCTGATTTACTTTAATTTGAGCCGGGCCTCTACAGATACCTGTTGCCTAGGTAACAAATGCTGTGCACCATAATAAGGCAAATTGCTGTTGAAATAAATAGTAATTATGGCCCTGGTTTCAAAAGTATTATCTTTCTCTTTATTTTAAACTATCCTTGGCTAAGGCTGTAAGCACCAGCTTTGTTCGTTTGCATCATCTCATTGCGTGGCAGCTGGGGGAAGGGAAAGTGCCCACTTGCCTCCGTGTCCTCCCTCTGCTCCCTTAGCAGCACTAAGCACGTACGTATGGATATTTTCAAATGGTATTTAGTTCCTCAAGGGTACATCAATACCAAGTGTAAAATTCCCGGAAGGAAAGAGCAAGGGTTGACATTGCTCTTGTTCAACATCTCTTACAAGAATTGCTTACATGGGAGTGCCATCTTGCAGTTTTTTCCACGCACCCTGCTGAGTCCTGCCCTGACCTCAGGCCTTACATAGTCGTTCACATCCATCAGGTGCTGTATTTGTTTAGCATGTATGGCTCTTCATCTAATAGTTAGGTGACTCAGAGACAAGTATGAGCCTGAAGGAGCGAATAACAATGTCGTGCCTGACATTCATCTGCTTGTACTCGTAAAGTATTTGTATTGGAAAAACAAATGTAGAAGGGAATATGAATGGCCGCTTACGCTTTTTCCCTTATTCATCAGTTTTGGTAGAGTATGACAGACTCTGCTTTCATAATATGCCATGACCAGCCATAGCGTGGCTGCCATGTGGGTGCCCTAAATCTGCCACAAGGGAGCAAGGGGAGCACTCATTTACATGCCTCCTGGGGCTCTTGTCACAGCCCACCACAGCACGCAGCCAAGCCAAAGTCCCACCCCCCACCTTTCTCCATAGCAATCAGGCCCCAGAGCAAAGAAAACTGCTGCTGAGCAGATACGCGAGGAATAAACTGCGGTGAGACCACATGAGAAACTGTAACCCCATGACAGGTGGGAGCCATCAGCCAACACATCTGCAGGAAAGCAGTACACAGCCTCCCTGCTTGGTCCTACCACCCATGCCATGGAAGAAGGATGCTCAAGTTGTCACTCCACACAACAGCTCCTCTGCAATTTGCAGACAGGAACTGATGCTCCCCATGTGGGAATAGGGGGCAGATGACAAACTTATTTGGCTGTAGAGGATATCTGTCTGGAAAGAGTGACAGCAAGTCCATCCCTAGGTATACTTTCTATTGACATCAGATTTATTGGGTTGTAATGAACTAAAAAGCTAACCTGCAGTCTTCCCAGGCTGGTAGACCTCTGGAGTGGTGACACTGTCTTTAAAACGTCCTTCATCTTAATGATTTTCTTGTGATTTCCCTGGTGTTTCTACCTCTGTCATATGTTTGCTTACCAGAGCTTTCAGGCATTCTGCCTGATAAACTACCATAGAATCCAATTTAATAACATTGATGTGACAGCAGCCAGGGAAGTGACAGGATATGAATAAAAGAAATGTTCAAAATGCCACATTGCTCAGGAAGACGTCTTCTTTCCATTAGGAAAAGCTAAGTCCTGGGGTGAGGGTGGACTTGGCTTTGAACAGAAGGGGTACGGCCAGTCTCCCTCCTGGCTTCTCCTCCAGTCTCAGAAGGAGTTGCAGCCTATGGGGACACCCCTGCATAATCACATCCTAGCATCCATTTTTTCCAGCATGGCTTAGATTTGGTCAAAGCTCTGTTCAAATAGGGCCAGGAGCACGGTACGTGCATCCTTATATGCCTATTCCTGGTAAGATTTGCACACCTCTTTGGAAATTCAAGAGGAGTTTTGGAAGTAAACTGAGCTGAAGTGGTGGCAGTTGTTGTGCTGTAAGCCCTGGGACACTGCCCAGGCAATGGGTGCTTGGTCAGGCTTCAAAAGCTCTATGCTGAGAATAAAGGGTTCAGCCATGGAAAGTGAATTTTCACCTACTTTGGCTACTTTTTGAGACTTCCAAAAATGTGCAGAGCATGGATTCATTGCCCCATTGAGAAAGAATGATGTTTTCTAGAATTATCAGCCTGGCTTATTTAATGAGCCCTGAAACCACTTTAAAAGTGTGTGTGAGCATGCATGCATGTATGTACTGGAGGGCAGGGAGGCAGAGGGAATCAGAGATGCTTTATCAGAAAACATGATCTGTTCTTCACGGAGTTTGACACACACAATCTTATCTAATTATTCAGAACATTTAACATCACCTAACTCCAGATTAAAATCTCTTTCCTCCTCCCCTGCCCCCTCTTTGCTGAAACTTAATACACAGAGACTAATACGGCACAAAACCATCTCATTGAGCTTTAAGATGTAAGATGACAACTCATGACCTTTACCATTGATTGCCAGCCAAGTTACATACGCCTCAGAGTCTCAGTGGGCCACCATTTGTCACTGCACTGACAGTGAAATATGGCTCAGCCTATTGTTCTGCAAAAGTAACCTCAGCCTGGGCCAGTGGTGACGGGGGGCAGTTTGCAGGACGTTGTGCTGTGTTCCCTGGGAGACCCTGTTGTGCTGTGTGCCTTGGATAATCCACGGGGTTTGGGAGAGGCCACAGCCACCGGGGCGATAAGAGAGCTATTCCTTGGAACAGCCTTAGAAAGCAGGAGTGCCAGCATTGCCAGCCTAGAAAGGGTGAACAAACATCATGTGTTGGGAAAGATCATTGCATCTTTGGTGACAGAAGAAAGAAAAAAAACCACCTTCCTCACCAGCACTGTGTGTTTCTGCAGTAAGCTGCTGTTTGTGAACCCTGGGCTCTCTAAACTGGGGGTTGCCAAGTCCCTTCTACGCACATTTCATTTAGGCAAAGGACAGAAATTCTGAATTAGACTGTTTACTTGGGTGTAGCTGCTCTCCCACTGTGCTGGCCAGATTTCCTTTGTAGGCTTAGAAAAATAGCTAGAGACCAAACTGGCTGTCAGACAGCTATTTTTTATCATCTGATGCCCACAACTGGGTGGGTACAATTGCGAGGACACTTTGCATTAAGTGAAACAGGCATGCACACAGTCCAAGCAACTGGGTGCCCAGTCTGACTTACGCTGCGTGGGAAAGCTCTTTGCCTCCAGCTACTGTCTTCACAACAGGGACTAATTTTCCAGACTCCTGAAGTCCCAAATTAACATCCTTCAGACCTCCATTTAACACTAGACACACACAAAAAACCCTCCTGCCTTTCTACGTGTCTGCAGAACTACCTACATTTTGGCTGCACTGAACTGTTTGAGCACACGTCTTCCATTTAAATCCTAGTAGCACTGCTCCATACCTAGCACCACAATATTGTGGTCTTTACCCAGCCTTTGAGAACTGACTTGATAGCTAGGAATGTATTTAATCCCATATAAACCATACTGTGATGAAGATGCTGGCAGCCTAACTAATGTTCTGATTAAGTACCTATTTGCACTTACTTGGGATGGCAGAGGTGCTTTCCTGTCAACAGAAGTAAAATGGCAAGAAAGCCACATGCAGACAGATCAGCGGTCCAGTGTCACGAGTGTTCTCCTCAGAAGTGGCAGCCTTTGACCTTCCAACTCCATCAGCTGGACTGCTGGGTCATCTACATAAAGGCAGTCTCAGTTCTTCCCATCTGAGGATGCTTCTGATCACATGCATAAAATATTCAGAGGAGGCAGAGACTGCCTCCCCTATAGACTACGTGAAACCTCTGATTGCTGCTCTTACAATGCTAAATATTTATGCAGTGCTGAACAGAAGCAAAAGCACAAGAGAAAATGGCCAGAAACACCTTGGAAATGGGAGATCTGGAATCCCCTCCCACCAGGCAGTGGAAGGATTTGAGTGCTGATGCCCCTCAGCTCAGGTGAGTCCCCAGACTGCCAAGCTACCAAGCCAAAAGAGAAGGATAGCTCTCCAGACTGGTTATGAGAAATGGGATGGGGTGACCCCAGCTCCTAACTTAGCCAAGGTTCCCAGGCTTCCAGCCCACAGGGTAGTACCCTGGGCATGGTACCTTCCTGTCTTCTAGCATCCTAGGCTGCTAGTTTTGTCTCATATGCGATTCTATATTTTAAAATGTACAAGCGTATATGCTTTGGTAAAAGAATAAAAGCCTTAATTCTAAGTGCAAATATTTGTACTTCTGCTTCTAAGCACTATGGTATTTGACACTGCTCAAATTAAAGCCCCAAATGTTAATCCGAGGCTCTAGTAGCAGCAGCATGAATACGAGCTTTCTTCTTTGTTTTCCCAGTGACCTTAACCATTTTCTCTAGAAACAAAAATTCTTCCCTAGGATGCCTCCATGATTTCTGGCTCGTCAAAGGAGTATTGCTGTGATAAATCCAGTAGAAACTCTCTTGTCACATGTAAAAGGACTGACCATTTCTCTTTCTTATGTTTAGCCATATATCACTGCAGAGTAAGGAAGAAGGGAGTTTGGTGGAGTTTTTTTATTTTATTTTGCTCGTTGGTCTTTTACTAGGGAAAAGAATCATAATTATTAATTATACTGGGGTTTGTTATTCATGTTAGCATTTTCAAACTCTAAAAAATAGCTTAATTAAATTAGTCTCCCTAAGAGAGGATTCAAATAATTAAACAGTAGAGTAGCAATCAGAATATAATAAAAGCTGTACCATGTCAGATGGATAGGTCCTCCCAGACCAGTATTCTATCTGACAAGCTAGCCTCAGATGCCTATGAAAGGGTGTTGAAACAGGGTCAGCACCCAGTAACACCCTCTCAGCCTCCAACAATTTGCAGATGCTGAGCTTCAGTTTGCATATAATAAACTTTGGTGGGTTTTTCTTCCTTGGGTTTTTCAGGAGAGGGAAGTCATGCGTAAGACTGGAAAATACACTGAGGAAATGAGATAAATATCAGAACTCTGCTAAAGTCAATAGATTTACATTTGAATAAAGCTGGTAGTAGAGAAAAAAATAAAGGTACATTTTAATATTTACTATGGATAGACAGAAGAAATTTTCTTGACTGGAATCAACAGGAATATGTCATGGTATTGTTTTATCCATCTTCAAGCCGACTCTTCAGAATGTAAACTCCAAGCACTCTATAGTTTTCCTATGTACTATCAAACATCTGCACTCTTCCATTTGATTTCATTTCAGCACATTTAGGGTGGTTTTATCACATAAATAGTAAGATCTGTAGCAGTACAATTTGCCTTTTAATTTCTGTTTGAAATCAAGCTAATACCACTTGGATATAGCGCACATCCTACAAAAAAAAAATAATACTGCCATTCGTGTGCATTGTAGGTAGAGGTTATAGTAGAAAAGTCAAACCATCCCAAAGGCAGCAGTTAGCTGACCTCTGCCCCCCTAAGCACAGAGATGCACCAGTGGTGTGTGACACGTCTAACCAAGTGTGCTGGCCACTTCCGAAGAGTAGGTCTGGCGGTCCCAGCATCTCCACTCTCCATTCCCTGCCCTCAGAAGGTAGGGAAGCAGGGAGCACACGTGGCTTGTAACTCAGCCTTGGGTGCATTGAAGTTCAGAGGAGCAGGCAAGAAGCCTGGTAGCCAGGGATGGGATGCTCTGGAAGGTGGCTGTAGAGTACTGGCTAGGTCTCTGCCAACTCCTGTGCCAGGAGTCTCTGGGGGATTATCTACGATCCGTCTCCTTCTGATGATACGATTGATTATTGTCTTACCCTTTCTCTTGACAATTATCCAAAGCAGAGTTATACCAGCAAGAACAGAGGATCATGTTATGATGGATATGAGACAGAAATGTATATTTTTACTGTCACAATACAAAAGCAAACTGTGCTGTCCTCCTAACATTTGCATGTGATCAAGCTAAAAAAATATCCTGAGAAAGGAGAAGATCTGAACACTCAACGTCTGGGGGATGCTATAATCCTAGGATATGTCTCCACTATACTCACTGTGAGTATCTCCACTCCTGAGAGATGTTTTCAAGCTGGTTTTAGCTTAGTTACGCTGAGTACTGACAACAGAGCTAAGGAGGCATGCTGTATAACAGTTCAAAATACTCCAGGTTCCTGGCAATTTTACAATTCATAATGCAGCTGATTACAAGAAGGGCAGTTCCTTATTGCCAAGAACACTCAGTTGCGTTGTGTAAAACATGAAGAAGTTCAGTCCTGAGTACAACCACCCATCAGCTGCTGTCTTCTGAAACGCTTTCAAGAGTCTTAGCCCAGATTCAGCTGAACATGTTCAGACCACAGAAGCACAGTCACACTTTGTACCTTCTCACATCTCCCTTGAGCAGTTCCAGGCAGGTCATCCTTCTGCTCTGAGAAAGAGTTCCTCTGTCAGAGCACTGCAGTTCATCAGTGCAACAGTGTATAGGAGGAATGTCGTTATCTTCTTGTTCAGAAAGAAAAATTCATACTTACAATGACATTGCTCCAGGGAATAAAATTTTAAACAACCTCTCCCTGTTTCAAGATTACAAATAACTCAAATCTCTAAACTTCTTATGCTATGACTGCCTGAAATAATACAAGTTCACCTCGCGTATTTCTTACAGTAGCAAAAGCAATGCTGCTGTGAAAAGCAAGGCAGGATAGCCAGTAGCAGGCAAGTCCTATCCGTGGAGTTAATTGCACCTTTACAGCTGAAACATAATCAGGACTGTAGCTATGCAAAAAGCCAACAAATAATAATGACAGCTTAGCATCTGCAAATTGTTGGAGGCTGAGAGGATATTACCGGGTGCTGACCCTGTTTCAACACCTTTTCATAGATTATGTAGCTATATAATGTCAGAGGTTCTCTAGTCCTCACATTCAAAGCCAGACTACTTAAGTAGCCATCGAGTAAAAGTGGGAGGGGGGGGAGGTGTATGCATGTATATCTGGTATGTATGTGTGTGTGAGTGTGTGGATATTTGGAGAATTAAATAAACAAATACTGGCATGTTAACATGCTGATGGCAATGCCTCTAGTCCAAAGCTGTGTTTTACAGCACTCTCTGTGCAGCTTTTTATGGAATACCTCGGTATAGGTCTCTTGGTGCTGTTTTAGACGAACTTGGGGGAAAAAAAAAAAAAAGAAAAAAAGAAAAGGTTCTTTTTAAACTGGGATGTCTTTCCTATGTTAAAGATTGAATTCAGGGTAAGTATAATGGTGGCTCCTCATGCAGGTGCCTTGAAAGAGACCTGCAGGTAGTTCTGTCGGATTGTGTAGAGCAGCTACAACTCATACTGCATAATTTTATTCTGTGTGTGTTTTCCTGTGTTTTCTAGAGCACAGGTTAGAATGCATCATGGAAGGTGTCAGTTATAAATGCATAATTATTACCTGGAACTTCTTCCTAAAACAGAACATCAAAATGGCAAGATCAGACTGGAGATGACAGTAATCACTCCTGTTCTCATACTTTAATGTTTATTTCAAGTATTAAAAATCAACTAATATTTAGGCTAATTAAAAAATGAGCAGTGATAAGCTCAAGGTATCCATCTTAATAATATTTGCATCATCCTTGCTGAAAACAATACTTTTTTGGGGAAACGAGGGACCTTTACTTGGGAGACAGTATATTTGCCTCCAGAAAACAGTTATTTCTGTATGTATGAAATGTATGAATGTATGATGAACAATGAAATATGTATGTATGTATGAAAAACTAAGTTACAAAAATTGCCAATTTATTCCTCAAAACTTACTTTTTAAAAAGATGCTATTTATTTAAATTTACAAACATTCTTTTCTAAAATTCAGTATTACAATGTATAACAAGAGCCATGCAGCTGGCTTCTATGAAGCAAAATGATGAAATCTCTTTCTAATGAACTTCCAAAATTATTTCCAACTCACAGATTTCTCCAAAATACCATTTAAAGCCCAGTTATTGATCATGAAAATTTTTTTTGTTATCAGTCTGCAACAAATTAGTTTTTTGGTTGCCTAATCATACAAGTCCTCTCTGCTTTCATAAAAAAAAAAATTGTACCTCTTCAAATAGTTAATTACAGTTACAAGATTCAAAATATTCTTGCAGTTATTACAGTTTGGTTTGGCTTTCACTTTTGCCTGCAGTGTTTTATTTCTTTTCTCAGTTTCCTGCCCCGTAACGTTCTTTCTGGAATTTATGGTGTCATCTTGCCTCCAAACAGACTTTTATAGTATCTTTCTGCTCTCTGAAGTATTGTGGTAGGTTTTTTTCAGTTCACGTGAAGTGTTGCATTAACCAGCGTGTTTCTATTTCACAGTGCTGGGAGTCAGCCTTGAGACAAGAGCCACTGCCCCAAGGACAAGCTGGCCCCAACGGACCATTTTGTTTATCGTGACGCCTCCCCTTGCAGCTTCCCAGAGCCCTGGACCAAATCTGCTCCTCGACAGGTAAAGGTGTGTCCCTGGGGGAAGGCGAAGAAGGTGAGGACTTGGAGCCTTCTGAGGATGCTGCTAGTGGTGCCTCACTTCATCCTGCCTCTGAACTCAGCCATGTCAGAGCACATGTCCACCTGCCCACCCACAGAGCTGCTGGGAAGTGAATAGATACCAGTTCTGGAAAATGCCGAGGGAAAGCTGAAGCTGCAAGACAGTAGACTTATTTATGATACCTGATATATATATATTTATGATACCTGCTATAAAATAGATATATTTTGATACCTGCTCTCCGAGACTCATTGCTGACTTACCTTTTACATTCACATCATTCTGGGCTGCACATGTTTGACTTTGAGGAACGACCATCCTTCCGCTCCTAGGCTTTGCGCTTCGAGTGAGGAGTGCAGCTGCGAGCTGACTCCAGCTGCCCTGAGGAGAATAATGGGAGCGGCCAGATTATGTGTCAGCTTTCCCCTTCGGTTTCTCATTTCCTGAAGTAGGTTGGTCACCTTTACATTTTTTTCCATTGTTTTCCATTTGAGTATCAGGCCACAATGGCTCTCAGGACGGGGTTTGCCTAGCCTCATGGTAACTTTCTAAGTCAGCTCTACCATTTGTTGGCTGGGCTGCCGAGGACATGCTAAAAGTGATGTCTGAAGCCAGCAGAATGGTTGCTCTCCAGATGGATCCGTCTCTCTTCATTGACTACCGACAGGATTTGACTAGTTTACATTACATATCAGGCTTTCACACTCTCAAAATTAGGTGAGGTGAATCTCATTTTCAGCAATTACAGGAGCTTGAGCTTTATGTTTTGAATTCTGAGGCGATGACTCTGTGCGAAGCAGCTCATCAACAAAATCCGGGGCCTGTGTCAGCTTAACAGCCCTGGTGGGTACCAACAGGAGGCAGATCAAAGCACTTGGTTTCTTCCGAGCCCCCTGCTCCCTTCAGAAGTGTTGACCAGCATCTTTTGCCTTTACCCCAGGTTTTAAGCCAAGAGCGCTCTAGGCAATCTTCTCGCTGTAACTATTTCAACAAATACCAAGCACAGGAAGGTTTTAGCTTTTGCATCTTACTCATGCTCACACTTCTGCTGGCTAGTTAAAAAAAAACGCATTACATCAAATATGGTCCTCAAATTGCTGAAAGGAGTTTTCTGTTTATTTATTTTAATCATTGCTTTTGCCTTACTTGTTATTCATAACATGCTTACTCATCACTGCAGTTTGATTGTTTAATATTGGCAGCATTTTCAGAAGGTTAGTAAAAATCTTCACCAGAATAGCCTGTGAAGACACAGCAGTATGAACCAAAGCTCTTATTCAAATTTTAACCCTAAAGTCCACCTACACACAGAAACAAAACCTGTTACCCTCCTTTGGCAGTACCTTGAGAGCAAGTAGATTATCCCACTGCAGACTACAGTCATGGGTTTTTTTTAACCTGGTATTTTGCAACGAGGATGCTGACTAACTCAGTGGAAAGCTGATAGTCTGCTAGTACATTCCCATAATTTCCCTTGAGGGATAAACAGATTCTCCCCAAATTGACTGAGAAAGCACGAGGTCTAGGAATTACACAGCCAGATACATGCAATAAATTGTAAAAACAATTAAGAAACAATTGTGCGCATGTGGGTGTGCAGTTCACACCCAGCTTGCATTAATTCAGCTTTTGAGACTTGAGTGACAAACTCTTGTGCTAACTTTGAATGAAAACATACTCCAAAAGAAACCTATATAGTCTCATATCTAAAGCACTGTATTATTATTAAGGAAACTTTATTGGTTCAGAAAAGATTTGTTTTCATGAGCTTCTCATTAAAACATGGTGGAACTAGAGAAAGGTTTTGAACACAGTGACAAGGATGATGTTAAAAAAAGAGACTAAACTGATTAATATTTGCCAGCTTGGAAAAGTGACAATGATGGGGAAATGTAAGAAGTACAAAGAAATGAAAGTATCACAGAGAAAAAAAAGTAAGGAAAAAATATTTGGTATGTCTAAAAATACAGGAGGCGAGATTAAACAAAATGACAAGGCAGAGGGGTTAAAACATACAGGAGGAAGTGCTGGAGGGTTTTTTTTTTCTACACAGATTCTAGTTAAATGGTGGAACTCATTAGCAGAGGACACTGAAGGCCAACAGTATATAAAAGCACAAAGCATGGTAGAAAGAATGGATGGAAAAAATATCCATCAAGATCAGTGAAACAAAAGCCTGAGGAATCAGCAGCTGGCTACGAAAGTCCTCCAGCCACACTGCTGGAAAGTGGGCAGGAAAACTGGGGGAAACATCCCTGTACGTTTGCCTTGTTCTTGTGCTTCTTCCCCAAACATATGCTGTGGGTGACTGTCAGAGTTTGATGGGTTTTTTTGGAAATTTGTCCCAATCCAGTGTAGCAATTTTTATATACTTATAGAGTTGGTATCTCTCCCTGGATCTCTCCTTCATTGCTATGGCCATTAATACCTTCTGAAGTTTGCCAGTGTAACCGTACCTTCAAAGTGCATATTGTCAAAGCTGGTGAATTTTCTAATACTTCCCAGGTCCATTCTTTTCAAATTATCTATCAGGCCTTTGTCTCCACAAGTTAACTAACTTATCATATTGAGGACTATAATCTGTATTTCTTGCTACAAGCTTTCAGATATAATGAGACTTCCTCTTCACATGTGTTCTTTCTTAAACCTTATCAAAACAAAATGAATATTTTTTTGTGAGACAAATAGGAAAAATATATTTAGTGATGTTCTTGCCAATATTAAACAATCAAACTGCAGTAATGAGTAAGCATGTTATGAATAACAAGTAAGGCAAAAGCAATGATTAAAATAAATAAACAGAAAACTCCTTTCAGCAATTTGAGGACCATATTTGATGTAATGCGGTTTTTTTTAACTAGCCAGCAGAAGTGTGAGCATGAGTAAGATGCAAAAGCTAAAACCAAAACAATAAGCCAATGTTCAGACTTACAGAAGAAGGAAGTATGAGCAACTTAAAAAGCAACTGAGAACTGGTAAATAGAGAAAATAATAAATGCAAATAAATCACAGCTGCAGAGAGAATTAAAGAAAGTTAAATGTTTGATGATGTGAAATCTAAGTAGTTTAATTCTAAGTGTTAATTATTTCAAGTGCCTTTTGCAGCATGCTGAGTCTAGTGAAACAGTATGAATCACTGTCTAGCCTTAAATATGAACCATAATGGAGTTTATTTCAGTGATGGTGTCTGCTTTCCCATTTTTCTGCTAAAGCAGTCTTCAGGCACTGTTTATTTAAGGGGTTTGAGGCCCTTCCTCTAGCTTCTGCTTTGTCTGTGCAGCACAACAGCTCTTCTTTCACAAGCGTCTTCATAGCTGATTTTAAATATGCGGAAGTGCTATTTTTCATTCCCCTAAAGGGAAAAGCTGTCCTGATACAAATATCGATATCACTGGTTTATTATAGCTGCCAATAGTTTGGTCTCAGGATGGATTCATGCTGCACATAAAGCTGCAGCAACATTTAACAAGAAGCTGTGCTTCAGGTATTGGCTCCCACACTTACGGGATCTGGGCATTGTGATGCTGTTTGGTAAACTCAAAAAGCAAGGACAGCACTGAAGCTGAAGCATTTTTTTCTCATGCCTTGATTCACTACACAGTCACTGGTGATGTGCTGAAGGAATTGTTCAGATCCTTCAGGAAAAAAGAGGTTCTGTTGCTTTTTTCACTTTTTCTTGATTCATTTGGTCCAATAGAATAGAGCACTTCTCAGTCCATGTTATTTATATACCAGAAGACTACAGGTGAAAGGATTAGTCAGACACACATACCCCAAACTTTCTCAGAGGTCAATAATAACATTCAGTTTACATTACAGCGAACAACTACACATAAAGAAGTCTTTTGTTCCTTATATTAGAAGTCTTTTCTTCCTTAAATTAGAAGCTTTCAACAATTTTATAAGAACTAAACCCCCGGCACAATTTGCTAGAATCCCTACATCTCAACGCAGTGTTAGTTTTTGTGGATGCTGCAGAGGAACTAATTGGCAAGTTTAGACTACTATTGCTTTTTAAAGCGCTGCTTAAGTGAGAGTATGCCTCCTAACTTTCAAACAGAAAGGAAGTGTTAGGAACTTAACTTATGGAATTGCTTACACCATTAGAAGCATAAATATTTACAAAAAAGATGGATTCTGTATTACAAAACTCTGCGTGTAAGAAATGAGCTATTATTTGGTCATGAAATGCAACACACATTTATGCCACCATGTTAATGATGTAGCTATTACCTCAGAATCCACGAGGTGGCAGTGTCATGATTTTCTTAGTATTGCACTCCGAAACATTAATTTTCTTTTAAAATATCTACGTGTCGCTGGGATATTTATCACCTCAGTTTTGAAAAACTGGGGGAAGTATTTGAGACATCTCCTTAATTTCCAAAACCCAACAACAAGAAATTATTTTCCCAAGAAAAGGCAGAAACTGTTGTGTAAAGTTGAGGAGCTGGCTTCCTGTGAAGCATCTGTCATGGTCCTGGATGTTCAGTGCTGGGGTGCCCATTGAAGGCTTCTGAAGGATGCTAAATTCCGATGTGATCATATCCTGCACAGAAATCAGAACATCACACCCTGATATCAGCCAGTCCTCAGAAGTAAAATAAAAAATGAATGGCAATTTCTCCCTATTTCAGTTTTATTTAGAAAGCCTTGACTTTGTTATTTAGCAAAAATACTGCATGTTAGAGCTATGTTCTCTAATATCAGATCTCTTTAATAAAAAGCTCCTTATTTAGAAAGTGGAATACAAAATAGGCCCCTATGTTTGTGCAAATATATCTGCATTATATTTTTACAAACACTAAGAATGCAGAACCGCTAAGAATATCTAAAGGGAGAGATACCCTTGTCCTGTTCTAGCCTTCCCCTGGAAACACAGCATCTCTATTGCAAATGAAGGAAAAGGTCATAGTGACTTTAGCAAGTGGTTTCATTTGAATTCCCTGGCTTACAACACCCGCTGCAAGGCTGCTCATGGGCTGGTTTGCTCTGTCCCGAGGGCTGGGGTTGTGGCCATCACCCTGGCTGCTGGCTCTGTGCCGAAGCGGAGCCGGGTGGCCCACACAGAGTTGCCGTCACATTGCGAAGATTAATGTGATTGGATAGACCGCATCCATCAGGATCTGTCAGATTCCCAGGAGGATGATTAATTAATGTAATCAGATTTAAACACAGTGTATCAATCCCAATCTTTTCTACATCCAGTGTGAGTTTTCCTTCCTTATTCTAGCAAGCCCCTCAATAAACACCAGGGATGCGAGGCCATGGACATACAAAAGGAGTTGTTCTCTGCAGAGCCAGCATTGGGATTTCCTAGCCACCTCTCCGAGCAAGAGCTGCACAGTTGGCTAGCTCAACCTGTCACTTCCTTCTGAAACAACTGGTTAGGCTCTGTTGCAGCTATGGTCCTTTTCTTGAAAACCCGAATCTGTGCTTGTACCTCTTCCTTCTCTCCTGACCACCCCTCAATGTGATCTCTCCTGTTCCAGCTCTCCACATGCCTTTTAATCCCCTCCTCTGGTTTTCCTCCAAGGGTAATCTTACCCACACATGACACCTCAGCCATCGTCCCGGCTCTTTGCTATTCCAGATTAAGCTTGGTGATGAAGGCACCCACCTGGAGGTGCCTACTTGCAGGTGTCCACATGTGACCTGCGTGCTCAGGCCACACTGTGTGGAGGTGTGATTGATACCATTAACCAGCTCAGGAAACACACAGACATCTAAAATGAGTCTCAGCATCCACCAGACACACTTCACCCCTCTGAGTGAGCCTTCCAGCTTTATGAACATCCATCTCCAGCAGCCTGGTTAAGACACAGCTTTCAGCCTTCCTCAGAGCTTTGTCACCTGTGTCCTGCTACAAGCCTGAGGCACACCACCGCCTCAGACTGACCTCCAGATGCTCACACCTGGCCTGTCTCTAAACCACAGGTGCTGTCTAAGTGAGACCTCCGTAGCCTTTCAAAACCACCCCTAGGGATGCAGAGCAGTGGTGCTCAGCCCTAAGGCTGGCCAGGGCTATCGGGGCAGGCAGAACCAGCTCTTGAGTCCCTGCCAAAGGGACTATCCAGGAAAGAGGCATGTGAGGTTTACACACAAGCTGGTGAAAAAACATCCAGGTTGGATTAGGGAATCTCTTACTGGAAACTTTTAAGTTTAAAAATGGCAACCTGCTCCACATAAAGCAAGCGTCGATCAGACTACTGGAACTGCCAGGATATAGACAACAGAAGAGAAACAAGGTGGTCCATGAGCCAAAATCTCTGCCTCTCTTGGTGTCCATTTAAGAAATATCTCCAAAACTACTGTGGCAGAAATAGATCTGTAGTCCAAGGGTATCTCATTTGCCACCCCTTTAATGAAACA
Organism: Falco peregrinus; assembly: GCF_023634155.1. NCBI lineage: Eukaryota > Metazoa > Chordata > Aves > Falconiformes > Falconidae > Falco > Falco peregrinus. The sequence continues at coordinate 13,542,013 of NC_073726.1, read as the reverse complement.
TTAATGAATCACAATGAGAAAAAAACATCAGCAGTCCTGAGCCAAGGAACTTAGGAGCTGTATAAGTGTTGGGATGTTACATTTTTATCTGTGGATTTTGTCTGCTTTCTCCCTTGAAACAAAAATGGCCTGATTCAAAACCTCTTGGACAACACTGGAGATAACAAAACTTAGCAGGAATATTTCTATTGAGACCTGACCTAAATTAACTGGGTCTGAAATTTTCATTTGCCTAGGTGCTTCCCTCCTAGCACCCCAGGCAAACAAGCTGAGCTTTTCTTGTCTGACTGCCCATCTATAACTGAGACTCAGATAGGAAACATCCATATCTTGAATGTAGTACATGAAGAAAAATAAAGCAATTCATATTTTAGATGCACTGAACTACATTCTCAGATGCTTTTCCCTGTGCTGCTGTTTACTATAAAAGGAGACCAGGCTGACAAGATCCCCACCTTGAGCATCTCAAAGGCACACAAAGTAAGCTGGGTCTTGCCCAGGTGAGGGGAGAGGCCAGGTGGGAGCAAAGGCAAACGCACCCCTAACACAGAGGCCACCCCACAGTGGGGTGATGGGGCTGGAGACCTTCCTTTCCTTCCTAGAGAGGAGCAGCCTTTCCTTTTTATCTCCAGCCACACCTCCGTCCCAGCCACTCCCCTGACATGTTTGGGTTGAGATTAGGCCACTTCCCTGATTAATGCCAATAGGATGTGTGCAACGAGACACATCGCAGCCTTCTAAGATAGTTAACAGTTATTACATCATTATTGTCATTAAAGAGCACTAACACATACCAGAAAAGGTTTGCAGTACATTTGAGCTCTGAGAAAAGCATTAAAAACTACTTTAAGATGTAAAAGATCTGCCTAGGCTGGCACATTCAGAGGAAATTGAAAAACCCCAGCGAACGGCCTTCAGTGTAACTTCTAAGAGTTTCAAAGAACTAATCCTTTATTTCTCAGGGGACTGAGAGAACAGGCTGAAGTGGACTGGATGCTTCAAAATGGCCAGATGACCTCACAAGCTGACTTGACCGAGGCGACCAAGGTGACCTCCTTCATCTGGTGACCAGGACGCTGAAGGCAGGTGATCCAAATAGCTCTGATTTCTTTCTTGTTTCTCAAGAAATGGTTGCAGACAAAAAACTCTGGATTTCAAAAACAAGCAGTTATGTAAGCAGTTGGCTAAGCAATGAAGTTACTAATGTATAGATTAACACCACCACATTGGCAGAAAGAATATTTGCAGAATTATCTTCATAACTCAAGGTCTCAGTTTCAAAGCTGATATTTTATTTTCATAAGGCTTGCATCCCTGATTTATTCAGGCATCATAAAAACATTTCCTTTAGGATTTTTGGACCTTCAGAAGTATAATTCTGCATTAGACCTACTTTTCTTCTTCTACTTCTCTAGAGGTTCCCTTCCTGTCTTACCTTAGACATGACAGTGGTTTTCTCTGTTCCTCAGTCCCTTGTCAGTAAAATGAAGCTAATAGCACTTCTCAGCAGTGGTTTTGGGGGAGGATTAAGACAGCAGGAGTTTGAGATGTTCTTCAGCATGTTAACATGAGAGACAGCCATAAGGGAGAAGAGCATATGTAAGAAAGAAGAAAGAAAGGGTAAAATCTTTCTTGTCTCTTAGTTGGGAGTCAAACTTTGGGAGCTAACGTGGGAGTCAATCAGAGCTGGATTTGTCCTGATGGTAATTGCAGCTTTTATAGGATCATTTAAATTGTCTGTCAAATGAAAATATTTCTGTATAATGAGCATGCTATTAAAAACACCCCTGCCAAACCGAGGGCAGACACAGTCACCATATCTATGAGGGCCTGGCAGATACCCCTGAGCTGGGTGAAGAGCAGCACATGATGCCTGAGCCTTCCCTGGTCCTCTGCAGCGGGCTGGGCAGGTAGGCAGGGCAAGTACTGTGATTTAACTTGGAAAAAAGTATCACCTTCCAGTTCCTCGCCTCTGATGTGCTCATTATACAGCTAAATCTCCTGAGCTGGATGTGTCTTGTCCTACTGGTCCCCTCTTTCTGGCTGCCCAGTTCTTGTGGGGTGCTTTTGTTCCTTCTTAGAGATAAAATTAAATCCATGAAAAGGACTGAAATCAGGAAGGTGTTCTTACAAAACCCACGTCTTAACTTTGAATTTTGTCTTTGTTAAAAAATGCTCAGCAAAGAGAGGAAAGTGAAACATAAAATTACAATGCTGAAGTAATCGCTTTTGGTTTGGCTCAGTACTACCTAGAAATGCCTTGTTTCATTCAATTGCAAAGTGTTCCCAAACGCAAAGTTAAACTTCAAACATACCTGAGATCTCGCTGGTGTGTTAAATGTGCCTTCCCTCGGGATGCTACACTGCAGCTCCAAAGGAATACAAATGGTAACATTTTAATAATAGTACAAGGACACTGATTTTTACTTTTGTGTGTGTGTGTGTGTGAAGAAACATATTGCTATCAGTATAGATGTATTGTTAAGGGCACAAATATTTCCTGGCTACACATTATGGGTGTGCTTCTGCCTAATTTAAAATAATGGGATTTTAACGTTGACTTAATTCTCCATAGTATTAGATTCATAATCAGCACATGTGCCTAATTAAATTATGAAAGTTATTGAAAAGAATAATCTCCTATCAAGATTCTTATGAGTTGGGCTGTATCCTAAACCAGCCATATGAAACACAGCCTTTGGCAAATACCATACACTTACATCATTATATAATCAACAATGTTATTCTAAAGTTAATGCTAAAATGTCGATCCTTTAACGATAATGATCCAAATCCAGGCCTGACTTACAACAAATTGGCTTTGTCACAGAATACATTTCTCTATCTTTAAAAATTTCCCAAAAAAGTATTGTATATAAAATGCAACACATTCTAAACCACACCTGGGAAACCGCTCGCATTTAATGACATTAAGTAAAAAGCCACTAAAAGTTTTTAGAACTGTGTCCTCCTTCATGGGTGTGTAGAAGACAAACGTGATACGCTTATATGTGCATAAATGACCAGGTTTTTCAAATCAACAAATAATTCCACGGATAAGCCTCTAGAAGTGGTGAAAAGATGGCGATGAAACCTAGACACAGTTCTCCAAAACTAAGCATGCCAGCTAAGTTCCCACTAGAAACTACATCGGTCTAAGGTTTTGCCAAAGACCTCTGCTGTGCTAGTTATGGAGAGCTAAGATGCAGACCCTCAAGTCTGCAAACACTTGTGTATGCAACCGATTTTATTACCAAATATGTTCTGTAATGCTTCTCCTTTCTTTCTGCTTGACACCTGGTCAACATTATGCCAAGGAAATACAGGTCGATACAGGATCTACTTTTTCATGTATTCCCTGGCATCTTATGGAAGTTTTACAGTGATAATTTCTGTTCCTAAAGCGCTTTCCCCTCTCTCTCAGATGTTGAAAAAATTGAGGAAAAATCCTTGACTTAATCTGGTAACAGGCAAAGTGCTATAAATGCAAGAAGTAAGCAAGCAGAAAATAAAAAGACCTTTTTTCCCTCAAATGTCTCAGTTTCACTCCTCTGAGAGTGCTTACAGCAGCATTACCATAGGCAGTAGCACTCTGAGATGCTTTCAGGCAAAGGAGAAATCTGAAGGCGATGGTTCTCTTTCAACCTGCAGGAGCTCACCAATGGCAATACTTGTGCAAACGGCGCACTGCGGAGCTGCGTCGTGACCTACAATGATGAGCACAACCACTGCAAATGCCCATGGCACTTGGTGTCGCCAAACATTGGTATGTGCTTGACTTTAGGCATCCGATTATCTCTAGCAAAGCTTACGTGCTTCAAAGTAGGCTGAATCTGGACTGTGTTTGTTCACGTGTGCTCACACGTGGAATAGTACAGTCACACCCTTTCCCTGCTCACCAGGTGCACACATGGCTAGAGGCAGGATTTGTCCCTGTGCGTTTAACTAGGCAGATTTTTCTATTTCAAATGATCTGGCTGCTACAACCTTTGTAAACACAAACAGCAAACTGCAGTAAAAAAAGACCAAAAAACGACTGCATTTGAGTCACAGGAACTGGACTGAAAAGACTTCTAGAAACTTTCTAGCAGTTGGTCCAAAAATAATCCTGGAAATATCATAGTCAGAGTGATTTTACTACAAGACAAATACAACAGGTTTGCAGCCAAAATAAGGAAGGGAGGGGAATGCATTTAAAATGTACTGGAAAGAATGTCAAGAAACAGTTACACTTATGAGACCATTTTAAAACAGCTTTATGTGCGATAACAGTGAACATATGAATATAATACACAGCAAATTCCACACTTTGTAAATACCTGACTGTTTAATATCATCAGGTTCGTTTCCAGTTACACAAACAAATCTACTATGCCAAAGTGGCATGTCTATGCTATTGGGTTTGGGTTTTGCTGCTGTGCTTCACCTGAAGCGGTTCACAATCAGCTATGCTAGAAAAGTTCTCTACAGTGTGTGCTGGAAAGCCGAGAGCTACCGTGCTTGCATCCATTTCAGGGATGTGAGCATAAACCCATAAAAACCATTCAGCTTTCCATCCCCGAAATGATTTCTTGGTTTTGTACGTTCAGAAACACTCATTCAGGGATTTAACATATTTCAGCACCCAGCAGGGAGGGAGGCAAGGCTAAGGTAGGGAGCAGTGCTGCAATCCACACCATCTCCTCCCAGTTCCCCTGCTGCTTCCCGGAGGGTGAGGTACCTCCTCAGTTTAAACTAACGTAAATCTCAGCTGCTGCGAGCCCACCCTCCTCCTCGGTCTCTGACCTTGTCCTTTTGCAGGCACTAGCACTCATATTACTGCATAGCAGATGGATTTCAAGAGCTGATCTCTCTGTAAACTAATTCTTTTGAGTGATTAATTTTTGCTGGATTCCTGAACTTCATGTACCAGCTTCCCATGTGGTCACCGAGGCTCTGGGACTAGCACAACAGACCCATAGCAATCCAGACTTCAGACGCGCTAACCCCATCCATATTTTTTCCTCCATTCTCAAGCAATCCAGCTAGTTGATGCCTGCACCATTTGGAATCGCCAGTTATGGTGTTTGTTTATAACCAGAAAGACAAATGCAGAGGAAAACTCCACCCAGTTAAAGGGCTTCCCTTTGCTCAGTCAATAACTAGAGAAAAAAAATCACCTGTGATCCTCAGTGCAATAAGTGGAAACACCTTTGGTTACTGTCTGTCTCTATACAAATGGAGAACCGCCCAGGGTAGCTTAATGGTTAGAGATTAGTGTTTCTACCTGTGGACTTCTATTTCTGACTTCGCAAGAGACTTTTGCAACCATCAGCTACAGGCTGAAATCTCTTCTGGTGTCATTGTTGACCCTCTTACAAACAAACCAAAAGTACTTACTTAGTTTGCAGAATCTATGGGCTTAGTTAATAAATGCCTAGATAATTAATAAATAGCCATAAAGCATAGTGATGATCAAATCTTTGGAGTCTGCAGATCTAAGTAGCAATTATGATATCTGGCCTGGTTTCCACAGAGGCAGAACAACCGCCACGGGCATGCTTTCTCAGAGCCCAATCCCCTAGTCAATACTGTCTGTCCCTGCCCACGGTGCTCTTTTTTTGAGCCCAGGAAAGACAGTGAAAGACAGATTTGTGGCAGAGTGACTTGAAGGGACAAAGTTGTCACAGGGAAATGTGCCTCAGGCGCAACCCCTTCCCTGAGCTGCCACTGGCATTTGCAGCCAGGCTGCCTTCCAGTAACCAAGGGTCTCCAGGAATTACAGTTACACATTACCCCAGCAGGCTGTTGCACTAATATTTTACCTTTGGATCACTGGTCTGTAAAGCAGTTGGGTTGGGTGGAACTATCTAAGGCTCTCTTTTTGTATATCACCTTCCAGGGAGACTCTGACTGAGCCAGTCAGTCTGTTTTGCAGAGTACTGTGGCAGAAGGGTACCAGCTACCCACCAGTACTAAGCTCGGGTCTACAGATCTTTGTCTGTGTTCTTAAGCATTAAATTAATTCCTTTCCACTGTCTTGCTCCTTGTGAAGTCATTTACTCATGAGTAAGCCCCGCTAAGTCAGAAGTCTCTGGAGTCTCACAATGACATTTGCGTTTTATATGAGCTCCCCAAGGTGTGAATGACTGCAGCAGAGGACAAAGAGCAAATCCACTGATGGTACCATACAGCTGTGGTACCGTACAGTATAGTGTGGTCCTGCAGAAACACATAGTAGACCCATGTTTAATTCTGCAGGTTTTAAAAAGGTGGCTAGATCCAGATTTACACAGATATTTAAATATCTTCTCCTTACAGAAATCAGGTAGAAGCTGGACACCTAGCTGCATCTGGTCTTTGGACTCCATTTTCGTACCTGTAGTTATGATAAATCATTTCTTAGGCTCTAAGCACAAGTCTCAATCAAACCTACAGGACTGAACTGGGCCCCTTAGTTTGTTGGGAATGCACTACTGCCAACACATAGAAATACAAATTATCCTGTGTTTTCATTCCTCGTCTTTACATTTGAAAGTTTAACTTAAACGTAGCCTTGCAATTCATTTTTGCAACTGTATGTCTGTATCCCTGGACAAGTGATCGTGTTTGCTCATCAGCTCCCTATCTCAAAACACGTCAGGGCTGGGAAGCCTGTGCCAATACTCTCCCTGGTGCGTTCCAGTTCTCTTGCAGAATAGATCACCCCGACAGACTCTCCTTAACACTTTTGAATTGTTTTTTCCAGTGCTGTCAGCTTTCTAAAATGTGCCACGCCATCGTATTTATGCCAGATGCCTTAACAGTGCAGAGGACCAGCTCCTTTTAGACAGGCGAAGCAAGGAAAAGAAAAACAGGATGATAATTAAGAAGGTCATAGTTTCTTTTTCAACAGTTCCTGCACCTTAAAGGTGCTTCAGTACTCTGAGAAGTTGTTTGTGGGGCATACGTATCATTGCAAGCACAGTGAAGGCAGTACCCAAGGATTATCAAAACCCGGCTGCAGTGTAGTTGTCTCATACAGCTGACCTAAAATAACATGGCATCAGCATGGTCAAAATGGAAAGGAAACATCTGTTTCTCCTTTTTATGTTAGTGACAATCATTTGTTAGCTTTAGAATAGCACAGGCTGTCCCACTGATAACAGCCCGGGTGCTGGCCGTTCAGCCCAGGCAGGTGCACGGAGAACTGAGGATGGGCTAAGAACAGATAACACGCGGAGTTATCCTCATGAGGACCAACACCAGACTGAAACCTTTCCCTTTATCACTTTCTTTTAAAACTAGTAAGGCAGATTCTTCCAAATCTGGTGTAACTGTATAGATGCACACTGATTAAGTGATCACTAACTGAAGCCCAGCGAGCAGCACAATCTGTCTGTAACCGCGCTTTTCCCTCTAGGGGCTGACGCTGTGTGTGCTGCTTTTCAGTCTCCCTTTTCTAACTAATGCTGCGTATTAATTGAAGAAAAGGTCACTGAAGTAAATGGACAGATTGCCAGGGACTTCAAAGAAAGAGATCGGAGCATTTAGAACATCTGTATTGCTGGTTACTGTTCAGCAATTTTATCTTTCAGGGAGCAGGAGAAGCGACTGGTTTTATTTTCACTTGGTGTAATTTTTAGTGTGTTGCTAACATTGATGAAATGAGGAGGCAAGAAGTATAACCTCACCTGTGGTCTTACTGCGCTGTTCTTGTTGAAATGGGCTGACTTTCATGCTATCTGTTGTCAGCAAAAGATACTGCAGAATAAGAATTTCACGAGTTAAACACACAAAAGGTTACACGCTGCCTCGATCGCACATTTGTTTTTGCGGAGAATTGGCTTATAGCTAGGTTAGATGTCTTTATTCCTAGTGCCAAAAAGCCCATAGGAAGGAGAAGACAGATAAACAAGTTGTGAAAGCACTGCTGATGCAGGATAGCATGGCTAACTGCTTTTCAAAAGTATTTTGTTCTGATATACAGCTTTGTCTATATACACGTCATGGTGACATCCCAGGCCTAAGCCAAACGCATACAATACTTTATTTAATAATTTTCCTTTCAAAATGTTTTGATGTAAGGTCTGACATTTTTCCCATGGTTAATCATGAAACTGGGCAATGTTTCTTACAGTGCCTCGGACTTTACTCATGCAAAACATTCATCGGTTTAAATGCTATGATTAAGGGGAGCAGAGCTGGGGCCAAAAAAGGAAGCATGCAAAGGGAAAATAGATGTCTCCAATAACTTCCATTGGAATATGGAGCCTTTCACTTAAAATCTGGTTTAAATCAGTAGCTGCTGAAACTCATTACCACAAAAAAGATGGGTCCTCTGGTGCAGGCCCCGGTGGTGCAACTTGCAGTCTCTCAGCAGCCCCACAAGCGTACATGGCACTGCTTGGTGAGTCAGGTTCTCAGCATCTCAGAAAAACGAAGACACCATCTACTTAGGAAACCTTGCAAGGGAGAGACCCCAACCCGTGCCATTCAGTACCCTGTTGGAAGCATACGGCGCGGGGGGAAGGGGAGGGGATAGTTATTTCATGGTCTGTGTGGATTGAGGGCATTTACTCAGAATTACGCATGGACAGCCGTTCAGAGCTCAGCCAGCACTGACACTATGTCAGGAGCAATACGGGATGAATTTGTCTGCTGCCACACAACCGGTGGGGTCCGGGGCAGGCCTGGAGGTGCCCCGGTCCGGCCCTCTGGGGATGAGGCTTTAGCATCAGGCAGCCGCAGACACCTGATGTGCCCAGGGGCCGGGTGTGCCCGCGCGCCGCCGGTACCCGCTCGGCCCGAAACCGCCCCGACGCTGGGTGAGGGCCACCGAGGGTCCCCCCGTGGCTTTTGCCCGTCTCGGCAGCGACAGCCACCCCTCCCGCCCGCAGGCTGGGCGAGCCTGGCCGGGAGGCACGGGGGGAAGGAGGGAGGGGAGAGGGAGGGAGAGGAGGAGGCGCCCCCTCCCTCCTTTCCCCCGCCGCGCACCCGGGCTCCTGCGATGTGGTGAGTCACAGGCAGGTCAGGACCGCGCCAGAGGGGCGGAGGGAGCCGCGGGGACCGGCTGATTTACCGCTGGGAGCCGCCACCAGCACGGCGGAGGCGCCGGAGGGAAGGGCGCGCAGAGCCGCCCCGCAGCCCAGGTGCCGGGCGGGAGGCCCCTGCCCGCCGGGGCGCGCAGCCCCCGCCGCCCCCAGGTAGGGACGGCAGCGGGGGCCGGGGAGGCTGCGCCCGCGGGGGCTGCGGGGCGGGGGGAGCGGAGCGGGGTCGCGGAGGTGCGCCGGGCTGCGCCCCGCTCCGCCCCGCCCCGCCCCGCCCGGGCTGGGCCGGGCGCCTGGGCGAGCACCGCGGGAGCCAGCCCGCCGGCGTGCAGCGCTCGCCCCTCCGGCGGCGGTGCCGGCGCGCAGCGCGCTCCGCTCCGGTAAGGACCGGCGGCCGCAGGGAAGGACGGGGCGAGCCGGGGGACGCGGGGAGCGGGATGAGCCCGGCGCGGGGGAAGGACGGGGAGCGGCCGGGGTGCCGCGCCGTGCCCCGCCCGGGAACTTCGCGGGAGCGCGGCGCCCGGGGCCGCCGCTGCCCTCCCCGGGGCCGGCAGCCTGCGCGCCGGGCGGGCGCCGCGGGGCAGGTGAGCCGGGGTGCGGGGCCGCCGGCACCGGGCCGCCCCTGCCCGCCCGGGATCCGCACGGCGCCCGGACCGGAGGACGCCCCGCGAAGTCGCTGCCGCGGGCAGGGCAGGGCAGAGCGGGCAGCGCTCCCCGCAGCCGCCCCGCAGCCGCCCCGCAGCGGAGCGCGCTGCCCCCGCCCGCCCCTTCCCGCTCCGCGGGCGCGGTAGGAGCGCGCAGCGGAGCTGGCGGCGGCAGCGCCCGCGGCTGCTTGCGGCGGGGCTCTCCGCAAGCGCAACGTGGAAGTTCCAACTCGGAAGCGGTGGCTGCGAGGTGCGGGCGTGTGGTGGCCAGCCCGGCAGCTTGCCGTGGGGCTGAGGTCTGGGGGCGAGCCCGTGGGGTTCTCCAAGTTGGGGGGTTGTACGTCGTGGCTGCACGGCGTTCACAGTCTTCCTTGCACTCACGCTGCGGTTTGGGCTTTTTTTTTTTTTTTTTTTCCCCATTTTCAAAAGTAGAATTTGCTTAAATGGCAAATAATTCGCACTGTATAATGGCATCCCACCACTGTTTCCATGTCCGCATTAAATTAGGTGGTCTTTGGTTTTATAAATACTAAATGCATTGCCTTAGAATTTGGAAGTTTTGCCCATATATCTTAATATAGGGATTAATAGTCAAGTAATAGTGATATTTAACAAACTGCGCATTTGTAACCTGTAGGAGGTTATTCAAGCTGCAATGCATGTTTTTTCCAGAGAGCCTATGCCATGTGTGGTGGTTCATTTGTTTTCATCCTACAGGTGCTTTTTGCATTGTCTATCAGCAGAGAGAGGATGGTGTCTTTTTTTTTCTTTGTCTTTTTTTTTTTGTCTTTTTTTTTTTTATGAGATCTGAGACGTTTGGATTCATAATCGGGCAAGATAAAGTGTCTCACATGTGCCTCTGAGAGCTGGTTAAATGTTTACAGATCATACACTGTGAGAGCAAAAAGCTAGCCTTTGGCAGGAGCTGCATGTTGAAAACTAAGTTAGGGAATGACTGTATCGCTTGTTCTTTGTGTGCCCAAATCCTTCTTCAGCACCGTATGATTCTTTTTCTGACTGTTTTCTAATATAACCTGAATCATGTGGAAAAAGGAATATTTTGTAAAACATTAATCTCTATTTACAGAAAAGAGAGTCAGTTTCTTTGCCTTTTTGGTGGGGAAGGAATGAATTATCTGTCTTTATCCTATATGGCTTTTTTTTTCTCTGCTTTCCCCCACCCCCTTCCCCCCGGGTAGCCCCTGGGTAAACTAAATTGTTCATGTTGTGCCTGGAGAGTGGTTGGTGGAGGTGTCACTTGCTCAGAGGAGGTGGCAGTGCAGCCTATGGGTGGACAGGAGCATACTGAGTCAGGACAAACCAGCCAGAAAGCCAAAATTCAGCAAAGGTTCAATGAACCGCTTATGAATGGAAAACTGAGTGGCAAATGTTGTCCTCCCAGGACTGCCTTTCCCATCCTGATTTTCCTGCATTTATAGTTTTCTGGTACCTTAACTGATGACCCGTAACCTCTTCCTGCTGGTCCAATACAACTGAAGGGGCCAACCCACCTACTCTCAGTTCTTCTGTGATCTGCAAGTGACTGCTCTGTATTTTTCAACTTAGGCAGCAGGCTTTCAATTTCTCCTCTCCCAAAACTGGCTTTCAGGACTCCAGAGACTAACTGGCACAGCTGGTTGCAGTGCAAGAGCAGCCTTGCCTTTAGAGCCGCAAAGGGAGCCTGATGCCGGCAACACGCTGTGCTGGGGCAGCCGGAGAGCCAGAGCTGCAGTGGTGGGAGTCCCAGACCTCTGGCTGATCTGCTTTGCACCACGACCGCTTTGCGGTGGTGATGTGTCTAGACTTTATTCGCTTCAGGCAGAAAGCAAGGAGAGATTCTGCATCGCCGTGTGTGTTGGTGGAGTATCTAGTGTAGGGGAAATCCTGCTTGGGCGCTCTCAGCAGTACAGAAACACACATCATTTCTTGAATGAGAAAGCAATAGAATAGCTGAGCCGTGTTCTCTGAAACTACAGGAGCGCGAAACCCAGAAGGGAGTTACCGGATCTGTTTGGCGCAAAAGAGAAGGAATGGTTTGCTTGCCCTGTGTTACTTCAAACAAACCTTCCTAATATTTTGGGTGGCAGCCACACTTTCGTGGCAGGTTCCTGTGAAACCCTTCTGTCCAGGTTTCCCACATCTCCATGGCTGCCTTGCTGGCTGACCTTCGAGACAGTGGCACAATTTTGTGTTTCATTAGGCTGTTACCCTCGGCCAAGCCATCAACCTGTGCATCTTGTCTGCTGCGGCCACAGCCTGTGATTTTGCCTCCCATGCGAAGGCTGTAGCTGGTGATTAAACCCATGCAGCTCACCACCCGTGGTCAATGCTGCGTGGTTCCAAGCAGCACTCCATCACTGAGGAGGCAGGACCATGGTCCCACAGGGGACTCTGGATGGCACCTCTTTGCCACAGCCAAGCCAGGAAGGTTTCTGTTGTTCTCTCCTTGCAAAAACATTGTGTTTTTCTCAGCAATGTTTTTAACAAATCTATATCTCATACATAGCGACCGATGCAAACACGTTAGCAGAAGCCATTTTTAAATCAGTTTCCTTACCCAGGGGAAATGTAGTATAGACAGGGCCTTCAGGAAACGAATAATTAGGTGACCTTTTTCCCCCCAGAATATCAGGTCTGTTTTATGTAGAGCTGTTTGAAGTCACACAAATTCTCATTACTCTCCAAATCTCTAACCTTGCCTTGTTTAAGATACCTTTTAGGAAATCAAATCAGTGTTTCAATCTAATTTCCAAAGGCATTCAAACACATGGTATGTGTGCTAACTTGTTTCCTCTAGCATTAACAAATCTAGCAAATTGCCAAGCTATTTGCCTTCAGGAAAACTATGATGTTGTACAAGAAGATAAAGTATTGTTTTCCTCCAATTTTAAACATTAGAAAAATAAAGGAGAGGCAAAGTTATCAGACCAAATTGGTCTAGGATATAACGCCTTTTGAAGGAAGCAATGTTCCCAAGTAGATTGCCATTTTTTTTGATCTGTTCTGAGACTTTCTAGTTGTGCTGTGATCTTTTTCAGTCACTTGATGTGGCTGGATGCTGACCGACTCCCCTCGGCTCAGATGGACTTCCCTTGAATTAGTTGCGATTGAGTACACCAAATATCAGAGTGAAAACAGAAGCAGAGGTAAAGAATTTGAGGGGATTATAACCCTCAGATTTTAAGGAGAGGCTGTGTGCATAACCTAGGCGCAGGGTGCATGCAGTGCAGACAGGGAGGCGAATGGATGCCCTGAAACCCCTCTCCTCTGTCTGTCCCCCGGTGCACCAGTCTCTGGGGATGCAAATGCCTCGGAGCATTTAATTTTTCAAGCAGGTGTCAATAAGAGAAGAGTTTCTGTAATGCTGAGGAGTTTAATAGGCTCAAAATGCTTTTGTTGTGCATCCTACAGCTCTATGATAGTCTCTTCTGCTTGTCCCAAGAAAATGAATGTGCAATCGGCAGCAGAAGGGATCTTGTTTGAATTCATGATAAATTTGGTTGGAAATACATGCAAAAGGAAAATTGCCGAATGCTTTCAGAAGATTTTCATTTTGCTCAAGTGTTCACACCATGGCCATCACCATGGTATTTGATAGCTATCCATTTTGTTGTGTACGTTGTGGCTTTAACCTCTCTTTGAAGGGTCACATTGGCATATCTTTTTTTTCCTCTAGTCACAGAGAAATAACAATATCTATATATAAGTTGCTTTCCTCTACTGTAGCTCCTTCATTTTGACATTTATCCAACTAAATAGTATCAGAATCTTTTTGACATGTACGGGTATCATTTCTGCGAAGAATCAGTGACCTAGCTTGATAAATTTAAAAAATCAGCAATATAACTAAATATGTGACATTTATTGAAATTCATTCTTTGCCATGGAGCTATTTTCTTTCAAAAATATTAAGAATAGTAAGGGATTGCAGCTGCAATTTGATTAAATCTAGAGTTGTTACCATTTGCCTTCTGAAAAATTGATTCTCTCCCTTCCCCATCCCCCAGCTTGACATGCTTATTGATTAAAAAAACTGTGCTGGCCTAAGCCAGCATATATTTGTTAGTGTTTGTGTGCTTCCCATGCAAGTTCGGACAGGCTTTCGACCGTGGAAGCCAACTCTATTCCTAAACTATTGGAAATGGTAAGGTTCCTTAGCAATTGTTTTAAACTATATGATGACACATCTTTGAACCCCATTGTACGAAGGAAAAATACCTTCTGACTGGAGAGAGATTTCCTGTTTATGTGTGTGTTTGCTGGAATTAAGCCTTCCCCTGTGTGTTGGCTGGGTATTATTATTTTTTTTTTTTTTTTGTAATCCAAAATGGCAACATGGCAAGTCACCTCCAGTGTTTATTTTTTGGACAGGATACGGGTCTTTTATGTTCAAAATAGCATGGCTCTGGAGTTGATGATGAAGCATAGGGCCCTCTCAGTTACACTTCTACAAGCAGATTCAGTTAATTGAGGTAGCACAGTTATAAAGACAGCTAGATTTAGGCAACAAGTAATTAACTCCTATTGACAATTTCATACAATGTAAGTTGTTCACTTCCCACACTGGAAGTTTTGGCTTCAGGCAGATGCTCTTTCAGCATAAGGATATGAAATTTGCCAAATGTGTAATTTATTTTATAAAATGGCTAGAAGCATAGCTTTGGTTGTGACTGAAGAGAGTTCCATTAAATCTTCTGATTCTCTTTATAGACCAAGAGTAGCCCAACAGGTGGCTTCCAGGCGAGAACCCAACTGCTGGAGGACTGCATGTAGTACCCGAAGGGCTTTCAGCTGTATAGATGTGGGCAGGTGACCGAAAAATAAAGCATATATAATAGTCCTGCCTCGTGGTATCTGGGGTGCCTAGGTCTGTGACCTTGTAGCATGCCTCTGCACCCTACGTGCTGCAGCTGATCCCCCTTCACAGGGGAGAGCTGGTGTTGTGAGACTCAAAAAGGCGTTTTTCCTATAGCAGCGATGAGGCTGGCCCACCCTGAATTTAGGCAGTAAAGTTATAGTTATTTATTAAATGCAGTGCTAAGGTTTCTGGTTTGCTTCAAATGATGCTCATTTTAAACAACTGTCTGGGACTGGGAGAAACCTGGACTAATAGACTGATTACGCCGAGCGTTTGTCAGGGCTGAGAGCCACATGGCCCTGGTGTGGGTTGTCTGCACCCAGCCCCAGCTGTGCGGGCTGCTGCCCCTGCCCACATCTGGCAGAGCATTGCCCTCAGCTGAATTCCAGTCCCTCTATCACCCACCACAAGGGCTCAGACCTACAACACATGTGGGTTTTAAGCAACTTGCTTTTTATACCTCCTTTTCTGGTTGTGCTGCTTGCCTGGTAGGAACCGTGAGCCAGCCAGTGGCTTCATGGTTGTTCTGGGGAGTTTTGCCACTGACTTTTCATGGACGCTGGGTTTAGCTCTGCATGGTATTTGCAAAATGGATTTTCTCTCCTTCAGCTTTAATAGAAGATTGAGGTATCTTTTTTTCCACATGAAAATTTGATCATTAATATTTGTATGAATTGATTGCTCCTGCAGGAACTATTTATTTTTGTATAAATTTTGTGGAAACAGAAAGCCTTTCTGAGTATATCTAATGAGCAGATGAAAACAGTTAGCAGTTACAGTTAGAATCCCAAAGTTGCATTATCTCCTAAAATAAGCAGAAAATAAGTTTCTTTGTGTATTTTTTTTTAGTTTGTTTGAGATGGATGCTGAACCTCACCTTTCATTTACTTTGCTTTTTCCATATTGAAACTGTTCTGGCTAGCACAGTTTCAGGCTTGGTAGAGGTCTGTTGTGCCATGTGAATTCCTAGAGAGATATGTGGGGTTTTGCTGTTTTGTCTTTAGCTTTATGATGAAGAAGAATGCTTTTTGGATTGGTTGGCCCAGTCACCAAAATGTCCCACCCCTGGACGTGTCCAGGGCCAGGTTGGATGGGGCTTTAAGCAGCCTGGTTTAGTGTCCCTGCCCATGACAGTGGGGTTGGAACTAGATGGTCTTCAGGGTCCCTTCCAACCCAAACTATTCTATGAAAATTTCAAGACCATTAAGAATATTTATTAAGACACTGGAATTTGTTTCTCCCCCTCCGTGGATGATCCTATGAGGATAAAGGTAGCAGATTTCCAAGTAACTCCAGCCTTTGAGAAGCTTCCCAAATCTGTGAGTTGTCCCAAATGCATGAAAAGAAAAGAAAACGTTTTGCTCTGTAAAACTGAAATAACTTCACAAGCTTTATCTGTCTTCAGATATACGCTGGGGTAACTGGGGCTTGGATTTCTATCTTTAAGACTGTTTTACAGCCAGAATTGTATTAGGATTTCTGTTATGGGAATTATATATCCTTTTATCTTTATTATATTTCCCTGTATCTGTTATGGGTGTTATTGTATCATTTTCATGTGTCTTCATGACATATGTCTTCTCATCCAAAAATACCAAATTCTGTTAGTTAGGTCTGAGAAAGCAGAATAAAGCAGAGAGAGACAGCTTTGCTGAAGACAATGGAAGGTGTTGGTAGTTGAATTCATGTCTAAAGTTGATTAATTGCTCTTTCCTAATGTCATTGAAAATGTTAAATGAATTACTGGAGTTACATTCAGTTTTCCTGTCTACTTCTGGAAAGTGGGTACTAATTTCAAATGTTATGTATTACTGTCCTGCAAAACCTTTGCTTAAAGTCTTTAAGTTTATTGCTTTTGCTCTTTGGATTAGAGGCCAGTATTTTTCCTGGGGAAAAATGATTCTTGTTAATCCTTGGTATTTGATATCATTCTTACAAATGCCCAAAGCGGCACTAAAAAAAATAAAATAATACAATCACAATATTAATAATGCTTTAAATAGTCCAATACTGTTTGCATTCTACCTACTCCAGTGAAGCAGTGAGCCTGTATGGAGCTCCCTATGTGATTAAGCACTTTTGCATCAGAGACTATAATCCAAATTTCACCCTGAAAAATGTGTTTACCATCCATTCAAATCAGTGGAAAATGTGCATGTTTGAAGATGCAATTTAGCCCACAGTAGATGATTGAAAACTTCATCTCAACTGTTGCTTAACCCTTCTGACGAAGGAAAACTTTGGCATCTGCTTTGCTGTTGCCCTCCCATACGTGTTCAAGGACAGAGTGCAGAGTTTTATCCTTGTTTGTGTTTGCAGTGCTTCAGAGTAGTAAATGGGGGTGTTGCCCCAGCCAGGATGTAGGTCCCTTTTGTTAAACTCGGGGTGTCTGGATACAAGTAAGCTGTGTCACCTTCAGTGGAAACTATGAAAGTGCTGAGAACAGGTAGACGACCCGCACTTGTACTATGGCTGTATTTCTATGCTTTGCTTTGTCTTCCTCACTTCCTAGTGTTTAGTGTTTATTAAGTATGTTGTAGTCAGAATCTGAAGTCGCCAAATGTCTCCTTTTCCTGGTATTGCAAACACTGGCCTTACATATGAATCACCAGAGAACATGGCATGGTGGCAATATTTCGCCGTTTCCTTCTGCCTTCTCAGAGGATTAAAGAGCTCTTGGTCTGGGAAGGTCCTCTCCTATGATATTCCCCACATCTTCCCAGGACTCCACCTTGGCTCGTCAGTCAGATTTCCTCAGCGGGAAAATGCTGTTGAATCTACCCAGCATGAGAACTTTACTGTTAGCTTTTGAACTATCCTACGAAATTTAATGTCAGTTATGTTCATGCTTCAGTACTGCAGTATGTTAAAACCCCATTACATTTTATCTTCCATTAAATCCCATAGAATTTAGTTACCACTCTTTGCATGAAATTCCATTGGATTTGTGTCCTTTTTATCCTGATCTTACATATACAAAAGAGATGGATTGCAAGGCAGGTCCATTTGTGAGAAAGGGATGATTCCCTCCCTCTCCTGGTTATAGTCAGAAAGGCCTGACCAACAGCAGTTAGCTTTTCCTTTTTTTTTTTTCTTTTCTTTTTTTTTTGTTCTTCCCCCCCCTGGATAACTATGTCAAGCTACACACAAGGAGGAGCTCTGAATGCGGAGCATGCTAATAGAAGTTGGGAGAGATGAGAACCAGACAGGAGGTAGGTAAAGTCAGCACAGAGTGCATGAAATCACAAAAATCATTAATGACTTTGTGACTGCAGAACTGGATCCCATGTGTTCTCCTGCAGGACTGAAAAGGGAAAAGATTGTGCATGGTCATTACCAGTCAGAAAGACTGTTTGCTAGTTCTCTGGAGTTTTCTTTCCTACTGAAAACACATTTGCAAAAATAAGTATGTTTGTTCTTCTTCAGATGTAAGCTGCCATGATAAAATCAGCTGGGAGAGAGCTCAGAGACATCTTTGCTGCTTCCTGAAAATTGCTGTGTGGTTTTTTTGTTTGTTTTCAAATTGAGAGGTTTTCATATAACATGCTTTGAAAGAACTCCTTTTATGCAAATAATACCATGCTTCTCTCATAAACTAAAGACAAGCCGGGCCAACCTCTGCCTGCAGATAAGCATGAATGGCTTCCAGAGTTCCCCTGACTGAAGGGAGGGCTTCTTGCTCATCTGAGGAGAGTACAGGGCCCAAAATCCCTGGAGGGCACAAAAATAAGGTAACAACCGGTGAATTGTTTTCACAGTACAAAAAGCCTTTCAGGAAGCAGCAAGGAGCATTTAAGAGGTGGCTAAAGAATAAGAAAGTACCCCTTTCCCTTCTAGAGAAGGCAAATCTGGAGGTAGGTTATTTACTGAGACCTTCATCACATGCTATTAATAGGGGTAAAAGCCCATCAGTCAAATATTTGACTAGGCATGGTTTATAGGGGTTTCAAAGACATATGAAAAGATAATGCCTGTGTCCATTAGCTAGTTACTTGGAAATGCAGTGTAGGTTAATTCAGCCTTTCTTTAAAGGGTAATGATTATCTTCATTAACAATATATAAGAGTTTTAAAGATAGTCTTCTGCACCTATCATCCCTTGTTAAGTTATGCCTTCTATATCTCAGTATTTACCCTGTATCATATATTGCTCATTTTAAATACGGTAATATTGAGATTCTGTCATGTCAACAGATCTGCCTTTCAGGCTGTTCTAGGCACCCTGTTTTCTAGTCCTTAGTCAGCTCAGCTATCACAGGAATCGATTAGAATATTGTTTGCGTAAAGACTGTGGAGCTGAGTCTTGGAAAAGGTAGCAGCTTCACAGTAAAGGACCGTAACTTACCCTGACAAACCTTAAGTCTGAAACCAGGCTTTTGTGTGAAAGCCCGGGTGCATAAGAGGTTAGATCTGTCCCATCATTATCCCCAACAGCTGTACCTTGTTCAAATTTAAATTGCTGAAGTAATTGTTAATCACAGGAGTAGCCCAGTTTTTTTATCTGAACATGACATGCATGGTGCTAATAAGTAATACAATATAATTTGAATATTTTAAGTAGGAGCAGGGATGTAAAAGAAAATGTTCTTGTTAAATGACAGTGACCTTTGTTCAGTGCCCGAAGTATTTAATTCAGTGGTATCAACTACTTAACAAAACCCCATGCTCAGGAGCAATTGTTGTAATATAAAGTCCTAAATTAAAAACATGCATTAACTGATGTTTCCAAATTCACCACTGCCATTTTATTTTCCTTTTGGATAAGCAAACCAAGCTTAAAATTATGCGTAAGATCCAGAGAGGCTACTTTGGCATCTAAAATGGGGTTTAGAGTGAGTTCAAGGCATAAGTCCAAGAAAGGCATCCAGAAAGCTAACACTTGCTGGCCACAAAGCTCTTAGGTGCTTAGATTAGCTGGTGGCTGCGCATTGTGCTGAATATTCCCTGGATCTCACCTGAGCGTGAGCTCTACAGAAGAAATCACGTGGAGCAGTTAGAGGCCCTCGGTCCTGGCTGGGTTACAGCTCCCAGCTAAGCTTGTTTGCAGGCCCCAGACAGGATGGAGCCGGGCACCGCAGACGGGTCCTGCTGCTGACAGGCAGCCTCCAGTCCCACGTTCATTCCCTTCTCTTCCTCCTGGCCCGCTCTGTTCTGAAGCGTGAGGACCGCTTTGCCTAGGGGGATTCATATCCGCACCTTCTGCTGTTGGCATCTTCCCACCCGAACAAGGAGGAGGGTGAGGAACGGCCGCTGGGGTGAGATGCTGGATCTCTCGTGGCAGAAGGGCAGGAGAGCGTGGGCAGGGGCTGCCTGCACCCAGGGGAGGGCAGGTGGCAGAGGGGGGCAAAGCCAAGCCCTAGTCCTGCATTTAGACCTTTGGCCGACCTGTTCTTGCAGAGGTGAAGACGGCGGTTTTAAATCAGCCCCTGTATGGAAGGCAGCATCTTACAGCTCAGCCTTGCAGTGCCGTGCCTGTTGTAAGCACCGGCACTAAGCCCTTCGTATTTTGGAGGTGTTTTGTAAGAATAAGCTAATTTATCCTCATGTCACCTCTATGAGAAAGGTAAATAGTCTCTGAAGTTTGGAAACAGCCTCTTTACTTATCTCACAAACTCCTTGCATCTGGCTGCAGATTTCCAAAGGACACACTCCAGGGTCTGAACAAGTCCAAAAACCTGGTATTGGGCCCTGTATAAACAAGAACCCTTGAAAGGCGCAGTTGCACGTTTCAGCTCCCCAGGTCTCCCCAAAATGAGGGGAGGGGTCGAGCTGAAAGAAAGTAAATAAAGCAGCTGGAAAAGCTGTTCAGGAAAAAAAAAAAAAAAGACCCTATTAGCATGAAAAAACTCTGACCACTCAGCCATCCCTGAACACCTTCTTCAAACTATTGAGCTTTTCAGCATCTTCTGAAGGTCAGCACAATATTTCAGAATAAAAGCTGTGGCTGACGGACCCTCGCTGAGGGACATCTGCCAAAAACCAGGAGCTGAGGCTGCTCCAGATCAGCCACTCTGCTGATTGCAGCTGTGACACTGTTGCCTCTGGTGAGAGCCAGGATGTCAGATAGGCTGGTCCCAGGCCATTTCGGGATTTATGAACACCAATACCGTAAAGTCCTTGGAAGCAGATCATGAATCACAGGTTCACAGCAAGGCAGCAGTCACGCCAATGAGCCATCATTAACTCAGTTTCTAAACTGAGTGAAAGTAGGGCATCAGTTAAAGTGCATTGCAATAACATAAACTTGCAGTGACAAAAGCAAGGTCAGCATTAAAAAGAAAAGGTCATAACCTCCTAACCAAACACAGATGGGAAATAAGCACTATCCTTGACATTGTTCCTGTTTGATTATCAAAAAGCTGCTGTGAAGCTAAGTAGACCATCAGGTTATTAACGTTGGTATCAGATAAAGGATGTGTTCTGCTAAGCTAAGGCGTAAATATAGACTTCATTACTTTCACTAGCCACTTTACAAACATAGCCAATTCAGTTTTACTGTTAGCTGTTCTGAGGGTTTGCACCATGTTTTTACTTGGGGCAAAGACCACCGAGTTAGTTTTGCATAGAGGCAGTTTGTGTTTGGTGGGGCACGTTATCTCAAACACAGCATTACACAATCACGGTTGTGCTGCCTGTGGAGCCAGCTTGGGAATAGAAGGAGTGCAGTCTATTTGCCAGCACTAAATATAATACATGAGGAGAAATCGTAGTATCAGCTCAACAGGCTGTGCGAGGCCAGGCTGGTTCAGCAGCCTCACAAAAGCTCCTAGATGCAGGGAGGGGGCTTGGAGGCAACCTAAAAGCCCCTGTGCAGTGCCAGCACAGGTCCACAAGCAGAGGGTTTTCCTGGTTTCTCCTTGATGTGGGTAAGCCACCCCCAGCAGGCTGAGTGAGGGAAAGCTGATGGTCTCATGCCAGCCCTTGGGCGAGCTCCCCAAATCTGGCAGCCCAGCTTACTCTTATAGATGCGCTGATCTCGCTTTGACCCTGCACAAAGTTTGACTGTGACACCTTGGCGTGACAAGATGTGTATCAAGCAAGGCATCAGCAACCTGTTGGAAATCCTTGACCCTAGGTTTTGTCACAAATTTGCCTTGTGGCCCTTGAAGACACATTGACTGAAAAGGGTGAAGTCATGGTACCCAGTGGCATGCTTTATGTGTGCCTGCGAAGCAGAAGAGCCTGACACCATCCTGCCAGCTCTTCAGAGAAAAGAACGGAGCCAGCATAATTTCTTTTGCTTGGTATCCTAGGTATTTCTGCCACACCTTGAAGGAATTGAGGGACTTGTTGAGTTTTAGTTGTTGTTATTGTACCTATTATATCTATTATGACAGCAAAACAGAATTTGATAATTTAGTGTGCATGTAGATCCTTCGGTACAGTTCTCATATAATATACTTTATCATCACTATCTATTAATGTACAGAATTTATTTTTTTTTCTTTTTAAAGAGATTAGTATTTGGCTGTGAAGAGTTACTGTCTCAGGGACTCCTAAGAACCATTAGCACCAAATGACAATTAAACTGCAGGAAATGCCCTGCATCAAGATCATTCATAATTGCTGGTAGAACATTTAGATCAAATCTGTATGCTGTCTTGGTTACTCCTGGCTATCTGCCTTTTAATCTTTTTCATTTTATGACCCATGCCATTCCTTTAATTATCACAGTATGGAAGGCTGTTAGCTTTACAAGACAGGAAAAGCTTCCAAAATCTGCTCTGCATTTCAATACAAGAATTCAGGTAGATAGATGTTATAACCATAAAGCATAAAGTAGAAAAATCTAAGTGCTGAGAGTAGTTAAGGGAATTGAGCTAAAACTGTGCTTGCAGCCAGATTTGCCAACTTGGCTCTTCACGAAAGGAGGAACTGCATTCCAAGGAAATTACACTGTCCCCATTCTGTACAAGACAACCACAAAATGCTCAGACTCATGCAAAAAGTTGATTAACAGGATCAGCTTGGAAATACAAGAAAACTGCTTTCTCCTACTGTAAGGTGTTTTTACCACACCAAAAACGGCTTGCATCTTTACCTGAGCTTGTGTGACTTCCTCAGTGAACCAGGGCATATGTCTCAACTGGCTAGAGTCAATAAAGGTCTTTGCTTTGCATATATGGCGAAAATATGTTAAGAAATTAATTAGTCTGTCCAAACATGGAAGATCGGTAGTGGAACCCAAGTACCTCCGTATTCAGTAACTTAAAATCGAAAACCGACGCTGTCCTTTGTTATTGGTCATGACGTGTACCGTAACAAGCATAACATGTTATTCTACCCCACACAGAGCTCCTTTTCTACATGGACTGAACACTTGGACTGAATAAGATGTCCACATGTCAGTTGTCAGGCTGAATTATTTGCTGCAGATACCAAGCTTAAGTCTGTGCTAGAACTGAATTTATTTTACTACGACTGTGAAAAGCCACAACAGCACCACAGGTATTTTCTTACTGAAGCTCCACAATTGCTGACTTGCGTTTCAGATGGGGTGGATCAATAGTGTTGTGTTGTTCAAAGTTTACTTTCTATTTTTGTGCTATTGCTAAACAATATAATAATTCTAAAAAATCCCCCCATCCAGATGTGGAAAGCTGTCCTCCTGTATTTTCAAGATCTAAATTAACCTGAAAATACAAGCATGAACAAACAACGAAGGACCTACCTTATTGTGGGTATTTCCTCCCTGTTTTTCAATTACTCTTTGTATATTTTGAACTTCTTTTCTAGTTCCTGTTCTTTGCAGAATTGATTCCTCAGCCCTTAGAATGAGTACCGCTTCCACACATGTGAAATTCCCTGAATCCCAACAAATGCTGTATACCACCTTTTAAATTAGTCTTTTTGAGCAATGTGTAGCTCTTGAAATATATCAGCAAGTGTTTGCTGAGGTTCGTTATGAAAGAACCTGTAGTGCCATTGTAGCCCATCACAACAAAAAATGATTAAATAAATCCAGTTGTGACACAGACCCAAGACATGAGTTGGCTTTAGGATGTTAAGATCTGAACCAAGTTTCAAAGAAAATGCTTTACACTTTATTGCACTGCAGGACACCGACAAAAAAGAAATAATGCTAAATGAGTATAAGAATAACATTTTCTCCGCTGCAAAGGCTAGATTAGTGTTCTTGTGTTTTAATGGCAGTTAAAAATAAACTGGCAGAGAACAAAAATGCTTCTATTGATAGCTGTGGTGAATTACAGTGGTACTTTGGACCCAGTAATGGACCATGTATATTAAAGAGTATATTTTATGCAGGGAGAATTTAGATTCTTTTTTTGTGTGTTTGGATATTGTAGGAAAAGGCTCACAGATTAGTTGAACATGCTAATGAAAGCAATTTCTTCTGACACACATGACTGCACTGAATATGTAGAGGATTTAGTTAATGGTAGATCCTCCAGCAATTGCCTAGGCTGTGCTCTGCCCACCAGTTCCTCAGCATCAGCTAGCTGCATGCACGTGCACCTCTTGGAGTACCATAGAAACCTCCCAGCACTGTTATGAATAAATTTATGAACTAAATCACCACTACGAAGTCCTGTGACTCTATGCACTGGGAAAACGCATCATGATAGTGTACGTACTACACTGTAGAAGAATTGTGTTCCCACCTTGGTCAGGATGAGTAACCTAAACTAGAGTTGAAATAGTGCTGAAGACAAGGGAATGTGGATTTTCACTCAGATTAGCCATTTGAATTCAACTCGGAGTTCATTTGTGTGTTTGTTATTGACTTATTCCCTCAAATTTCCTTGTTCTGTCCATTATTTTGACTCAAGGTAGCTAATTCAGGTTAGCAATTCTGACTTAAGAACATTTTTAATCTGTGGACATAGAAAATAGGTTAACCTCTTGAAGTGTTTTATGTACAACCAATCTTGTCTACAGACGCAATCGGTTAATTCAAAAGTCTTACGAAGACACGTCCGCTGCGGGCTTAGACTGTTGAAGCTGGTGCCAGCACTGTGACAGATTTGCAACAACAAATTAAAGTTGGATGGATGGAGCTGTTATCACCTCCCCGTCTCATTTGTCTGTCCTGTTAAATGATGCTGCTGTCTCCATGGCAGGGCCTCTGATCCGCAGGGAATCAGGTCTTGAACTGGCACAGATTTCGGTCCAGGATAGCAAAGCAAACTGAAATGTCGGGAGCAGTTATCACTAGAGTTATCCTGTATACATTCGCCACCAGAAGTTTGTCAGAGCCCAAAGTAACAAGATGTACTGCCCTACTGGGAAAAATACAAAACTGTACTATCAAATATTTCCTTAAAGAGGGGAAAAGGCTACCATTTGCTGAAAATAGAGTTTTTGAAATATGAATTGATGTGGCTCTGCTGTTACCTAACCTGAAATGATCAGAGGACTAAATGTGTTCTTGTACAAACATGCTTTATATAGGATACGCATTTCCTTTTCTGTAATAAAGCAAGGAAAAATGAGATGCATGAAACAACCTACAAAACACTTTCATGTCAGCGTGTTGTCTTAGCTTGTGCAGATCTGAGGAGTCCTTTGTGATCAGAGTTAAATTTGACCTGAGTTGTTGAAATGGGAGCTAGGAAAACAAGCATGACCATGTTTTCTGGCTCCCTTGCATATGTCAGCTTGAACATGATTCCACAGTACGGCCAGGCCTGACTTGTTGGTACAGTGGCAAACAGTGTGAAGGAGAGACATGACGTTCAATATTTAAAAATTATCACCCAGGCTGTAATTAGAGAGAATGAAACTTGTAGGAAAAAGATTGCCATTGGGAAGCTGTTAATGGTACACAAACACTCAAGACAAAGCCTGGTGCGAACCATTGGACATAGAACTTGAGGTTGCCAAGCACACTAATACGACACCTCATTACTAGCCACTTGCAATGGTTGACCAAAATCCATTTTCTCATCAGTTATACAAGCTACTGTCTGCTGAGGGATGGAAGAATGAGTACATCATGACACAGGCTTTGAAAATATCTCTTACAAAAGGAATAATCCATCCACGACTATTGCTTGCTGATAGTTATTGCAGGCCAAAGCTTACAAGTCTTCTGTAGACACATGAAAGACACACTGACACACAAGTCACGAGAAGGTCACAAAAGAATGAACAGCATCCATCATTCAAACCAAGTAGAGAAACAAAGGGATTACTTGTTTTCCTTCTGCAAGTGATAGACAGCAGCTAGTTCTTTGGCCTGGACTCAGAAAGTGTATCTGTAGCCTAAGTATTTTGGTTCTAATTCAGCAAAACTCTTCAAGTGCTTAAATTCAACTGAAGTTACATTTGAGTGTGTGCTAAGGAGAACTGGGACTACTGGACCTTTGACAAGAGCTGAGACTGAAATTTTAATTCTCCAGTTTCTCTGCTTCTTCAGGTTGTGTTCAAGTGAAGTGTGTTTGCAGTGACCTGGTGTGGCGGTTACAGAAAAGCAGCTCTGTGTTGGAGGTTGCAGCAGTGGAATAAAGACCCTGGATCAAATGCAGATAAAAAGAGGCACTGAATGTCACGGGAGTCTCACCGAGGCACAGTGAAGTTTATATGATGTGAGGACTGTGAAGAAACAAATACCCAAGAAAAGGAGTTGCACATTGTACTCTTCGCATAACTCCTGTGTTCTCCCAAGGCTATAAACGTCTCACAGTAGAGCATGTGCCTTCTGATTTCAGGGACCATGAGGAAAGATTCACTGTGTCTTGGAGACATGTATTGTGGGGAACCATCCTCCCCAGAGCTGCCCATACATCTGAGCCTGATCTTCCCATAGGTGGGAATCAGCAGATTTCTGTCTTGGAGAATGCTTAAAACACCTCAAAAGCATCCAAAGGAAGACACAATGATGGAGCTCAAATATGAGAGCAAAGATTACTTGTTTTCCTTTTATTGCTCATATTTTCCTTCCTGTAGTGGTGAAATACAGTACCTATTATTCCTGGCATTCTTTGCGTTACACTGAATCCCGCCCTTGCTCTTGCTGTTAAGCTTTTTGATTCCAATCTCACTTGCTAAAGGAGTTTAAGGAGGAATCTTCTGTCTCCAGAGCACAGATTCAAACCAGTGCTGTTTCACCAAGTGTAGGCAGAGTAGCCAATCCAAGGATACTGGCCTCACATCCCAAGATGTGATTTAAGGCAAAGAATAATTGGTCAGACAATATTTATGGCTCTAAATCGCTCTGCAGTGCACACTGGTGTTTACTGTTGGGACAGCTAGGGATTCTTTTTTTTGGACACTGGAAGAATGGGGAGGATTGTAAACTGAAGACTGGGAGGCATAGTGGGTGGGAAATCAATTTGGAAACTTATTAAAACAAGAACATAGCACAGAATATACTGCAACAAAGTAGGTGCCTGCCAAGTAACCTTGCATCTTTTTTTCCCATGTTGGTGCTTGATCAGCCTCATCCTCATCTGCTGTCTCACCTATTGCTTTCTCTCTCCACTGCAGTGCCACCTCTGTTAGATGGGTTTAAACTCCTTGCAGTAAACAATATACCTGCCTCCGCATTGTGTCAGAAATAGAGCACTTTTGGAATTTTCTGCTTAATCTGGTATTTGTCGGAACATGTTGACTCGTCAGAAGTAAATCTGCAGGAATGTATCAGTTTTAGCAGTTTCTGGGGTGGAAGTGCTGGCTGAAAGGAGACCGATAGACCAGACTCCCGCTCCTCCCGTTGTGGGGACCTTTGCACTGGCGAGGCAGGGATGTGAACACGGTTGTTCTTGGATCAGGTGGGACTGCTGGGTGTTTCCACAAACTTCGAAAACTCTTGGTTTCATCCCAGCACAGATCAGGAAAAATTCTGTAATAGGTTTCAGAGGATGACAAAACTGTTTCCTGCCCTATACGATATAGAAGTCAGTGCTCTGTGTACTGGGGCTATTTTCTAATTATAGCGGTGCCTTTGCTCTTTCTTCTTTTCTTTTTCTTTTAACCTTGAACCATATTTGATTTGTTTCCATGATTCTTTTATCACTAATTAATATCAGAAAATGTTGTTGATTTGAAGGAAGATCTTAATTTCTCAATACCAGAAGCGTAACTTGTTCTTACTAGCTAATACTTGCAAATAGCCTCTGTTTCTGATTTTTATCCCCAGCTCTCGATCATTATTATTATCAGATAGCATGGAGGAAGAACAATTCTTTGTTTCCAAAACCTATTATTTTGTGTAATTAATGAGGTAAGCCACAAAAAGAGTTCAGTGGATGCTGAAATAAAATGTCACAAGAAATGCAGGAGAATTATTGATGGATTATTTTAACCAATCTAGTCAAAACACTGAAGTTACACATGTCTGAAACAGCTCTGGTCTATAGTAATCTTTTCATTTTGCTTAAAGTCTTAATGAAATAAAAAGTCAACACAGATTCCTATTTTTAGTTTGCAGTTTTCAAGGTTGTCTATTTTAAATCCTATCAGTGGTCATAAGCATTTCTCAGTTAGCAACAATTGCTTAACTATAGCCAAGCTGTATTTTCCTAAAGTATGTGATCATATTGCTGTTAGAATGCATAATTGTTTTCTCCATGAAGAAGCTAAATTTGGCTTAACAACTGTGTCATGACATTAACAGAAAATGTCTGGTGTGACAGGGCATAGTGTGGACGCTGCACTGAAACGTTCATAACCACAGTTCATTTAATTGATCTTCTGAGGGGGTGAAATATCGTACTAGTCATCTGCCTTTGGTTTTTCAAGCCACATCAAACAATTGTGTGGAGAAGTAAAAAAAAGGAAAGTGCTAGGTTGTTTCATCAGTTAATGGCTGTAGGTCACTCGATCCCCCTTTGTTTACAATACAGTGATATGCCTGTATCTTGTAAAGGTTCACCAGAGTGACTTACTGCTGTGGTACAAGGCCTAAAATAAAACTTGCACATGCCAGGCACCACATGATGCATAAAATATTCTAACAATATATTACAAAACCTTGTCAACACTAGGGGAAATGACTATTCCAAGAAGAGCTGGCTGAAAAAAACATTCCTTTTTTCCAAACTGGGCCCTTATGAAAGGCAGTGGTTTGGGGATCTGAAGGGAGAGAGAGAGAGAGAGGGGTTTCTTCCTTTGGTCTGGTGGAGAAAAGGCTCTTCCTTGGTTAATCAGAAATGTCAACAGAATGAAAGAGAAGCCCACTTCCAGCTCAGATCTTGACATTATTTCATATTTTTCTATTTCTCATTTTTGAGCAGCTGCGCTAAGAACCAGCTCAGCCCCTTGAGAAACTTGCCAAATATATCTACACACTGAAGTGCTATAACTGTTTTGCGTGCAGTTGTGTCCTGAGTGTCCTGAGCAGATTTGCTTTCACCTACCTGTGCACCATCTTCTAAACTGTATCAGTCAGTTGATTTAATGCTGATGTGGAAGTGGTTGTCTCTGCTGCTGCTGTACAACACACTGAGGGGTCCTGCAAAATTAATCGTAAGAAAATCTTGCTGTGAGTTGTTCTAAAAGCAGTGAAATGGGTACCCACGAAGAACAGTCATCATAGCAGTTGCTAGCACAGACTATTAATGACACTAAGCAAGATTACGACACTTCTTAGACTGAAATAGTTCAGCTAATACATGCAGCCTAGAAACGGATTTCTGTTGACTGATAAACTGATGTTTAAGTATATGAAATATAACCAGTCTTTCCTTTAAATATATTTTGACAGATTAAATCTCTGACAATGAAGTCTCTTACTGCATATCCTTCTGGGTTTATCGTATTCCTGTTTGCCTTGCTGCAGAGGAGCCATGGACAATGCAAAGAAGCAGCTAAAAAATCAGAGATGAATTTGAATGTAAAATACGATCTTCCTAACTTCATCGCAGAAACACCAATTCAGAATGTAGTTTTATACAAGCATCATGTTTATATTGGAGCAGTCAACAAGATTTATGTACTAAATGAAACTCTCCAGAACATTTCCGTGTACAAGACCGGGCCCATTTTGGAGAACCCTAACTGCGCGCCATGCGAAGACTGCAGAGATAAAGCCAATTTATCTAACAGCGTATGGAAGGATAATGTCAACCTGGCACTGCTCTTAGAAACTTACTATGATGATCAGCTCATCAGCTGTGGTAGTGTGTCCGGAGGCATCTGCCACCGTCACATCATTCACCCTGACAACCCTGCTGACATCGAAAGCGAGGTACACTGCATGTATTCACCCCGGGTGGACGGAGAAGCAGATAATTGTCCTGACTGTGTTGTAAGCACTTTAGGAACCAAAGTTTTGGTGACTGAAAAGGACAGGTTTGTTAACTTCTTTGTTGGAAATACTGTGACATCTACATTTCAACCTCCCCATGTGCTGCATTCAATATCAGTTAGAAGGTTAAAAGAAACACAGGATGGTTTTGAATTTCTCACAGATCAGTCTTACATAGATATCCTCCCTCAGTTCCGTGACTCGTATCCCGTCAGGTATGTCCATGCCTTTGAAAATGATCACTTTGTCTATTTTCTGACTGTCCAGAGAGAATCACTTGACTCCCAAGCTTTTCACACTAGAATTATCCGCTTCTGCACTTTAGACTCAGAGATGCGTTCTTACATGGAAATGCCTCTTGAATGTATTTTTACCGAAAAGCGGAGAAAGAGATCCATCCGAAAGGAGGTATTCAACATTTTGCAGGCTGCCTACGTAAGCAAGCCAGGTGCAGCTCTAGCCCACGAAATGGGCCTTGGGTTGAACGATGATATCCTCTATGGTGTTTTTGCACAAAGCAAACCAGACTCTTCTGAACCAACCAACAGATCTGCAGTCTGTGCCGTCTCCGTGCGAACCATCAATGAGTTCTTCAACAAGATTGTTGACAAGCAGAACATGAAATGTCTCCAGCACTTTTATGGGAAAGAGAGCAAATACTGCTTGAACAGGGTAAGTGACAATTAATTTGTTACATTTTGGGACTCTCATTCTGTCTTTGCCTACTCCATTGCCAGGTAGCCGTCCCCTCAGTTTCAGTTACAAAATCATTTGATTATTTCAGATCACTTCGCATTGCTCGTGATTCATGTCTCTAAGAATTAGTTCCTGTAAGTTGAGTATGAAAATCGCTGAGGTCCTTAAGGTGTTAAAAAAGTATTAGTGGAACGGGGGAAAATTTATTTTTTTAAAAAAATTGTAAGTAATTATTTTTCTTGAGAGACTGGGATGCAGATAAATGGAACATTTAGACAGTTATTTCTTTTAATATTTCAAAAAAGTATTCATTAACATTTGTAGCCATGTGTACTGAGGAGTCCCTGAAAATATCACTCATATTTAAACTATGTTAATGCTGAATCACAGCCCTCCTTAGAAAAAAATGAAAGAGCTGGTTTGGAACATGCCATGAAGAGCCAGATTGTAATACAGTTACTCATGCCTGATACAGAAACGGCCCCACTGAAATCAGTTTCCTTAATGAAAGAAGTGTCTGTGAGAAGTGTGTTTGAATGCGGATACCAGTAGTCTCGGATGGGAGGGTTGCCTTTCTGTACACCATGTGTTCAGGTGCTGCTCTCCCACCGTCTGAAATATTGTGACTGAAGGAAACACAGAAGTTATTTTTTCCCGTCTGGCTGGTGTTAGCTCTTCTAAAGGAAATACAGCATCTGGGAATCAGGTATTTTTGACATTTATTTTGAAACATGAAATGCTAGAGCTTTGAATTGTACCTGCTTATGCAGCAGGGCTTTAAATATCCTCTCTGGGAGGCATATTTTCCCCTCAAATACAGGAAGGTTAGAGCTGCCCTGTACCAGAGGTCAGTGCCAGAGCTGTGGTGATGGGGCTGTGCTCAGCCTCGCAAGCCAAGATGAGGCCTGTGTCAGGATTGAGCAATGGCTCAACCTGCATTTGGAGACAGGTGGGATTTATCATGTCCCATCATCGGCATGGCTCGGGGTAAGGATGGGGGAACTGCAGGCCTTCGTCACCCCAGTACCACCAGAGTCCTCCTCAGCGTGGCCACCCACACAGGGCATCAGGATGGGGTGCTGGCACATGCCCTGGTTGAAGGTGGGAGCCTCTTGCATGTAAGAGAAGGAGCTACTTGTCACTGTCAGGGCTGACGCGGGGTGGTCTGGGGAGAAGCATCCGTTAACAGAGCTGCTATGGCTTCTCCCCCGTAGTGGGAATGTGCTCAGAGGTGGGGTCTGACCTAGCCTGAGCACCATCACAGCGGCCTCGGCGTTCAGGGGACAACTGCTTATCGCAGGTGCTGAACACAGATGTAGGCATTGCCAGTGGGTGCTGATACAGCAGCCACAACAGACATAGCATTTTATTCCCTTTTTTTGCAGGGAAAGGCAATTTTCAGGAACTAAAAGCAAGTTAGCAGACATTCAGCACAGTAACTTCTTATCTTTCTTCACTATGCTATTGCTGTCCTAATTTTTCATTTCAGGTCTTAATATCCTTCCACCCCCCACCCCCCCACCCCCAATTTTTCAGTTCGTTTTTAACAATTAACATTGTTCTTCTCTGACAGCACTTTTTTTCCTTTTTCCTGGGGTGTTTTATTTGTGAGTGACTGTCTTTAAAGTTTATGGCCTTTAACTTACCTCATTCTGTACTTGCCTATAAACCCATTTCATAAGGTGATCTTTTCATAGCAAAGTATACCATTAAAATATTGACAGAATAATTTGCCACTTTTCACATGCTGGGAAGTACTTTCCTGTTTCAAAAGCTTCTCCAGAGTCTGCTGCTGCTTTGCATATCAGACCTGAATGCCTTATACTGCAGACGGTTTATTATAGTTGCCCATTTGCAAGAAATGTCGTCAGAACTCTGATTTCTGCTACATTAAATTGATAAAGGGAAAAATGTTTCTGTGATTTCTTTTAATGGCATAAAGGCAGTCAGAAATTTTTGTCCTGGTTGTTTGCTTAACACTGAAATATCAAGACTTCAGCCTTGCCATTCAGTTTCCTTTGCTTTAATCCAGAGAGCTCATTAAGGCTCCACTAAAAGTGTCCTGTAAATTTTTTCAGATTTCAATTGCATCCTTTCTACGCCTGCTTTTCTCAGGTGTGTGAAATAGACCTGCAAGTTTGGAAGGAGAAGGAAGGGAAGGAACAGGCAGAAGAAGGGAAGCAGGTTATTTCTTATGCTTGTGTCAGGAATATCAGATCTGGTATTCCTTGATTTTGCTGGAGATAAAATAGTCATAACAAAAGGAGTCCCACACCCCTCAACTGTTCTTAGGCCCTTTTTTGTACATTATAAAAATGTACATGAAGGCATAACCCATTTTTCCCCTTCTGTAAGTCACCTTCAACTTAAAAGAAAGCTTTTATAAACTGTGAGAGTTTGTCACAGTTTATTTTGGCAAAATTCAAAACTTGCATTTTGTAATGTAGCCAAGATGATCCTTCTCTTTGATGTTGAGAGAATGAAACCACAGACCACTGATGCAAGTGAAAGGCACTGACCACTGTGCGATTAAGTCATAGGACAGTGAAAACAGTACAGCAGTGAATATGGTATACCACTAACTGCAACATTAAAAAGAAAAATGAGCCTTTAGCAGTGTTTGCAAGGGAGTGCTATCTGATAATTTACAGTTAGAGTCTGATTGATGAATGCCATTTCATGTTATCAAAAGAAGTCCCACAAGACAATTGCACATGATTTTGTTGGACTTTGGGTAGTCTATCTTTTTAAGTGGCTGTCCCTCAGGACTGTTTAGTTGGAGGCTGCTAAAGGCAGAATTAGACCAACATAAACCAGAATGTAACATCCAAAACACTTCCTCAACTTAGTCTTCTCGGATTTTAACCGTTTTTAAAAAAAATGTTCAACTCATCTTGATGTGTTTGCCAAAATTTATTCTTTTTTAGCCTTGTTTCCTAAAGGAATGAAGTTTATGTGGTCATGCTATTGCATACCTGTCTTTCTGCTTGTTGTCCTGACAACCTCAACAATAAGAAACCTCAAGGATGTGAATCCAGGTGCGAAGCCAGGTGTAAATCCAGGGATATATCCAGTATACGCTCAGGCTATGGAAACCAATGAAATTTAAGGAGCCCCTTTATAAACATCAGAAGGACTCACGGGGACCGAAGCTGGTATTGCTTACCCAAGGGAAAATGCTCTGTCAGAGCTCAGCTGGACAGCTAAGTCAACCAACCACAAGATATAAATCCAGACACAACTCTGCTTCACTTACCCCAGTGCTCATGGAAAACTTTATAAAATCAAAATAAAAAAATTCCAGTTGTGTTTCAGTGAAGTACATATTAAGCCAAAGCTTGGGGTCATTGAAGTCAGGGTTAGGAAAAATAGATCTGGTGGCACATCTGATTGATTCAGAGGTACCTCAGTGGAACTATGACCAGCTAGCACTTCCCAATAATTTTCTTCAGTGAAAAGCTGGCTGTCACTTCAATGACAGCAAGGAGGAAACTGGCTTTGAATTAAAAGAAAAATTTGGAGTCATAGTAAAGGGTTTTATTGCCCAAGTCAGGACAAAGATACCTGAAAGGTAGCTGCTGTGGAAAGTTTTGAATCACTGTTTAGGAATATCCTCACCCACAACAAAGAGAAAACTGGATGTAGACTTTTAGCAGAGTTTATTTGGTCACAGTTAGTCACTATGACCCCTAGTGTGGTTCTCCTCAAAGCAGAGGAGTACTTAGATGAGGAGACAAATGCTGCTTACTTCATTTGCAGACACAGTCCAGTAGTGTGCACTTCTATCATGGATTAAATGAGATTCTCCAAGTGAGGAAGACGGGTTGAGTTTAGCCTTGACAATCTCAACTATTCATTTCAATTGTCATTAGTTAGATCATGATCTTACGGGCTTTGTTTAGCCTTTCTGTGTCTCTTACGTGCTAAACAGTCATGGGCCCAGTTGTCCTCTGATACCTAATTTCAATCACTATTGGCTTCCATGAAAAAGCACCTATAAAAATGAAATCCAAATTCAGCTCTGTGAAGATCCTGTGGCTCTGTTTCTTCTACACGTAAGCTCCGGTGAAAACCTAAAGTACTCCATTCACCTTACAGGAAAAGAGAAACCACAGACAGGCTTTTGCCACCGTGTCCCAACAAGTGTCCTAAAGCAAGACAAACTGTTCACAAGTCCTGTCAAATGAAAGGCACAAACAGCTGGAAGAACGTGAAATGAAAATAGAAGATCACCAAAACAAAAGATAAAAGTGACAGTAAAATAAACACATGGTGATGCTTCTTTATTACCATTACACAAATGATAGATGAGTAAAATCGGGTTATGCTTATATTGTAATGGAAGAAAATAATTGCTGCTTTCTATCAGGAAACCACAAAGGCACTTATTGATCTGTCATCCTAAGGGTATGTCTAGGAATATTTAATAAAATAAATAGAGACAAATAACTTTTTCGAGGCCCTGTAACCGTACTATCCCACACCATTTAGCTTAAAAGTTTTTGGCAGGTTTAAAAATAACACCACATCTCTCTCATTAGGAAGGGTTGATGTGGTTTATTTAGATAATCTCACAGCGTGGAGATGTTTTTTATATTGTGAGTAGAATGTGCCTGAATATTTTCCCTAAAAGTCAGGAACCAGAATCCGTCAAATTGGTTCAGTCACTTATTCCTCTGGAAATGTTATATCAAATGGCATACAGCACCCTGCCTGGGCACAAAGCCTGCTCCCACCCGTACAGATTTTGTGCAAGCTTCTCTGTGGGGTTTTGATGTCTCAGAAGGATAAATGAAGAGGGACTGGGTGATGGGCAATATGCACTGAAACCCTTTAAAACAGGCTTAAACCATAGTAGTAGGGTGACAGGCTGCATCCACATTCCTGTTCTGTGCTTACTGCCTGTCTGCTGAAAGCCCAGGTGGTACCCCAAGGGTCCCTGTTGTGCCCTGTACGGTGGAGTGCGAGGCAGGGTGTGCTTACCACCCAGCTCCCCTCCACCATTAGGTATGTGGCCATCTACCCACCTGGCCATGCAAGACCTGACTGGGGCAAATAGCATGGCATAAGGGGTTGCAGGAAGAGTCTGAACTCCAGTTAAGCTGCATATGACGGGAGCATGGGTATGGAGATGGGTATGAGTAGAGATACGGGTACGTGTAGGTGGTATGGTATAAGCATCGGTATGGGTATGGGTGTCATCTCAGGGTGGGGCAGATTCCACAGGCTCTTCTGTCCCTGGGACCAGCCACGTGGGGACCGGCACAAGGGAGTTCCCAAGAGAAAAGGCAAGGCAAGAAAAAAGGCAGGTGAGGGAGTTTCTTTGAAAAGTGCCACACCACCCTGAGTGGTAGGTATCTTTGCAGCTATGAAATTTGGGGACCAACCTGTTAGTCCCCGAGTGCTGCAAAAACTAGTTTTCCTCCTCCTGATGTCCTGTTAGGGGCCTGTCTCTGCCTCCCAGTGCTGCTACTGAGTGTTTTATCATCTTCTTGATGAAAGCAGGATTTCTCTGTGAAAAAGTGGTATCTGTTAAACTCCCGTTTTCTGCAAAGGGCACTACTTTATCAGCCAGAGTTACTAATAATGTTCCATTTCCAGACTTTTAAATCAAATTCTTCCACTGAAGGCAGGGTTCCCTATTGGTTATTAGTGTGGAAGAGAGACTCTGCTGCTTTTCTCTGGAATCGTGCAGAAATCATTTCAGGCAGAAAGTGATTTTTATCTTTCTAACACGGATATCTTGTCATGTGGTTTTTATGTCTCAGAGTTTCTGAAGGCACTTAAATATCTCTAAAGACCAGAACTGGACTAAGAATAATTTCCTTATGATGTGTAACCTTGCAAATGCAAAAACCTTTATAATCCCACAAGAAAAGATATCCAAAATGCAGACGAGTAGGTATGTAACATTAAGGGCACTCACTAGAGATGTGTAATATTCAGATCTAAGCCTCTTTTCCTGAGTTCAGACCAAATTTTAAGGCTCTGTTGCCCTAGATTAAGTTCCTGTCTAGTCTGCTGATGGCTGTTCTGCAATGGGACCGTGTCAGCCCCTCCTGAAAGATCTGCTTGGATTTCTTTATAAACAATTCCATGTTCTGGAGGAAGAGAAGCTGATTCTGCAGTGCAGATCCAAGTCCTGAATTCATCCCACCTGAATTTGGTAGGTAGTTGAAACATCTAAGTCAACAATTTTCCTCAGCTTCTGCTGCCAAACGATGGAGAGACATAAATCCCGACAAAGCAGACATCTGCCTTTCAGCTCACTCAGCACCAACCTTACCTCAGCAGTTTCTCTACTTACTCTACTTGTTCTGACTCAGGACCACGAATTGCCATCATTATTACTCACTGAAACAACAGTAGGTAATTATTATCCAGGAGAGTGTTGTGTTACTCAAACTTTCTAGGTGGCATGTGGGTTCCTGATCTCAGACAGTTTTTGCATCAAAGTGGAATTACTCTTCATTTCCAAACCTACAAGTAAAACCAGAGGAAAATCCCCCAGTAAAAAAAAAAAAAATACTACTAAGGAAGAAGATCTGTGGCATAAATGGTTCAGAAAGGAAGTGTAGGTCACAAAGAAATGTTACTTGCACTGTCTGTGGAGTGGGTGAAAACAATGAAATGTTAAGGAGGAATGATCTTGGGGGAAGTGATAATGAGATCGTCATTTTCTTAAGGCAGATGTTACCCTGCTTTTATACACAGCCTGTGGAAATTAGAGCAAATTGCATGATTTTCTCTTTCTTTCTGGACTCCTTTCTATCCCACATATCTCTTGCACCACTGTTTTGGCTAGACATGCAGTTGTTGTGCAATGTTATCTTGGAATAAGTCTCCGCACTCAGCATTATCTCAGGATAACTGGCTGACTTGGAATTCAGTTTTTCTATTTCATCACAGCTTCCATGTAAATAAGGACTTCTATGAAAAATGCACCTGAATGTGAAAAATACACAACAAATGTACAGCAAAACTGCTTTTATCAACACAGTATCTCTGATGCATTATTTTATTTCTTCAAAATGTGTAATTAGTCAACACCTCTCCTTTGATAATCTGTATACTGAGTTAAATGTTAAATTAATATAAAGGAAATCAGCAAAATACAAAGATTACTTAGGTCCATTTTATCTGCTGAATCAATAGAATTTACTTAGTGCTAATGCACTAACCAGATTATGAGAACTAATGCAGCACTGTTCAATGACAAAAGCAAATAACTCTTTGAATGATCTTGACAACAGAACATGTAATCATCGTAATTTCTATTAACTAATTACATTTAACATGGATGTCTTTTTATCTGTTACCTTAAGTGGAGCACCAATACAGTAACTTCCTTCACCCCTCTCATTTTAGCAGTGAAGTGGATCAAAACAACAAGTATTAAGAGTTAGTGGCATGAAACTGTGTAAAATTTTACATCAATAGAGTTCTTTGAAGGATTTCTCTTCCTCTAGGGGTTATAAAAATTTGTGTAATCTTTCTGTTGACTTCACTGAGTTCTAAATCAAGTCCTTGAAGTTGAAAGTGTAGCTTAAAGGTAATTAATCCTGCAGTATTTCCCTCTAAATTGTTCCTTATTTTGCAACAGGTAGTATTTTGATAGTTGTTTTCCTGTGTAACTCGGACCACCTCCAGGCAGTAGGTAGCAGCACACAGTAGTGGCCACTGCGTAGTTAAGATTGCTTGTTTCCATGTTAAAGGACTGTTTTCTGTTGCTTGCTTTTTCTTCAAGTCTCCTAGTTCACAGTTGAGATTTGAAAAGGGAACATACTTCTTCTGTGTTTTCTAAAAAAAACCCCTTTCATTTGCTTTCAAATACATGACAAATAATTGGGAAGAGGAGGAAGGAAGAAGAAGGAAACAATCCTTTGTTTAAAACAAAAAGAGGAAAAAACTCTTTTACCATTTAGAGTAAAGCTTCAGCAGAAATTCTTAGAAACAGGAGAACCCAGTCCCCTGCCCCAGGTGTGTTCAGTTCTCCATAAACACTGGGCCAAGTTCACAGCACCTGCACCCTCGAGGTGTCTTTCACTGGTCAAGAAGAAACCAGAAGCGCAGTGGAGCTGCTTCTATGGGAATAGTGTAGCACATAAATTTGTGTCCACTGGCAAAATTGAGCTGTTCCATTTATTACTCATTTTTCCCTGCCTTAGGATTACAAGAAGTGCTTGGTAATGATGTCTGGTGCTACTGTGCAGAAATCTTTTACAAAGCATGTAGCACTTTGAATACTGTATTTTCAGATAACTTTTCTCTTGTGATGTGATCTCTGTTCTGGGAAGAACACATTAGTTGTTTGACAAAATAAATCTTGAAGAAGAAAGAGAAATTCAGCATACCTGGTACCTGTCACTGCCATGTTAACATGGAAATCAGCTGTCTTTGTGTGCTGTGAGAGCAGCAGGTGGGGTATGCGCTGTGTATCCCCAGCAGACTGCTCCGGTCTGGCTTCTGTGCAGTCCCTACTGCAAGGAATACCTGATTCATCCACTTGGGATATCTCTTTCTGAGCCCTTACTGACCCTATCAATATGAACAGGTGCGATAGTTCAATTTGAAAGATACAATCTCTTAATTGATAATATTTATAAAGGAAGTGAGATGGGAGAATATGAATGTGATGTAACCTCGATGCTAATAAGGAACACTACTCGTGCATTTGGCCTGCTGTTGAACAGTACATATAACTAGTACTTACGTACGGCCAACCCTCTTTAGTTACCCGTAATTGCTTCTCTTGAAAATGCAGCAGCAAGTTTTGGGAACTCACACGGCAGTTACACTGACCCAGCGGGTGAAGAGTGTCACTGTGGACTTGGACTTCATCATGCTGGCGAAAGCCAACATGCTACATCCAAAGAATTTTTGTTTCTCGTGTTCCTCAGTTCTGGCTGGCTTCTCTTCTGTCTGTTGCAGAGCTCTGAAGTTAGTTCATGAGAGATTCTTTTCTGGTCAATTACTTCCAAAAAATAAATGTGTCCATATTTTTTCCATGTATCATCATTGAATATGCTCATAACCGTAAAGAATTCGGACACCCTGCGACAGTTGTGTATAGTGAGAACAATAAATGTGACTAGGATGTTTTAGAATTGCTAGTAGTAAAATTTTGCCCATTTCACAAACTTCCTGTCTTGCAAATTGCAGAGGAAAAAATACTCCTTTGTGATAGCATAGTAGAAAGCTATTTAGATATTTCTCCTCTTCTCCATTACACTTTATTCACTCTGACTAGCTATGGCATGAAACACGGGGGAAAAGAGGAGGGAGATAGTCACTTTGCCAAGGGAACTAACAGAAGAAGGCATGAAGTGAACAGAGTCTGTAAATGTGCCAGAAGCCAGAAAGTTTGTCCTGGTTATTTTTCTCCTCTCCCATTTTTTTGAAGAGCTGTAAGTACAGAGATCTTACAGTCATCTCTAACTGAGTCTAGAATTAAAAAGACCAGTATGTGACAGCTGGGAAGATTTATGGGGTTTATGAAATTTAAGGAGTAATTTCTTTCAAAAATAATGATAGGCAGGCAAAATTTATGATGTCCCTCACTTTTATTTACATGGGACTGGGAAACACAATACAGGTTCTAACTCCAGTGCTCTGACAGACCTCCAATGTGATGATGATCAAGTCATTCATCCTCTTTCAGGCAACAGCCTGGCTTCACTGAGTTATTGGGGCCAGAATGTCACTTCTTGTATTTCACATGGAGAGAAGAAGTGATCAAAAGCACTTCTCACCTGAAGACAAATGCTGCAAACTACACAGAAAACTCAGATGTATTAAAGAACAGCAAAATTGTGTTGGCTAAAAATGCACAAGAATATTCAGCGAGGAAAATCTTATAAGGTTCTTATATGTTCCTCACAGTTACTCTTCCTTTTCAGACTCTGCCGTACATGTAAATTCTTCACCATTATGTGCTTGATTCCAATAGGACACGCTCCTGAAAACTGTAGTTTTATTATTCATCTTAATTCACTGACCTCCATGACAGAAGAGATGAGCAAGTCATACACTCTTGGATTTTAATTGTCTTGGGAATCAATTTGTTATGTAGAGTCATCTATCCATTCACTTGTACAGCACTTTCTTTGAAAAAGGATTTTTTTCCATTTGCAGATACAGGATCTAGTTTGTTTTGCAGTAGCTCATTCCCCCCTGCTCCATGTTATGTCACAGAAGTGCTCAAAGGATAAATATTGTCAGCACTTGGGGGTGTCCACTTCTCCTGAGGGAGACTCCCAGGATCCATAGCAGCAAGCAGAAGTTGATACTTAAGAATTTGATTCCTGACAGCCAACAAGTTAACAGTCATATAAACAAACCAGCAGGAAATAGACTCCTGCTTATTCATACTTTCACTTGAGTTCTTCATCCTAACTGTAGTATTTCACAACTGACAGTAGGAAATTTTACCAAGTTACTTTCAGACCATTACTCCAATTTGTCAAATGAAATCTTAATTTTAATCGTGTCCTCTGAATCACTCACAAGACAGTGTAGGTTGTTCTGCAGTGATTAAGTCAAATTTCTAGTTTATTCAAGACATAAAACGTAACACCAAGATAAAA
This sequence comes from Falco peregrinus, assembly GCF_023634155.1. Lineage (NCBI taxonomy): Eukaryota > Metazoa > Chordata > Aves > Falconiformes > Falconidae > Falco > Falco peregrinus. Next base: position 13,501,011 of record NC_073726.1, on the reverse strand, counting down.
CACGCAGTATCACTTTCTAATTGAGCACTGCACTTAACTAAGAAGAACAGGTGTTGTCCAGGTCTAGAAGGACAAGCCTGGAGGAGAGTTTCTCCAAACTGCAGTCACTGCAAATAACAGTTTTTCCCTCAGTCTAGTATTCAGACTAGAGACTAGACTCTATGATCAGTTCTGACACAGACCTAACTGGGTGGGTTTTTAAGATTTTCATTAGTGGCTTTAAGATTTCCTTCCAGCTTTGCACTTTTGGCTTCAGACTCTGTCCGAAATATTATTTTTATGCTCACTGAATATGATATATAAATCATCAGTTGACTGCCAAACAGCGACAGTTCCTGATGGCCCAGCTCAATATCGTCTAGAGACTTTTTTGGCGTGTTCATCTTCTGTGGACTGAATCCAGGGTGAATTCCGACACACCATAACTTCCCCTATGAACAAATAAGATAGTGTTGGTTATCTTCTACCCTTCTGGACATTGCTGAAGGTCAGGGCTTGCCCACACCTCATTGCATTCCAGTGGCACACCTACATAAGCTTCATAAAGCCCTCACTATGAATCACATATGCAATTGGCACCTCTTGTCCTGCAAAAGAAGTAATATAGCCCAACCCAAGCACGTACCCGTGCTCTAATCATCCATTTTAATAGTTGTGTGATTTGTCACTGGAACTTGGCATAGTATCCAGAGTGCATCATCTGACATCAGTTATTTTTCCACATTGACAGCCAAAATGGATACTTATGTGTATACTGGGAGAGAGGGAGGAAGGGAGAGATTCAGGCTTCAAAGAGTTAATTTAAAGCAGCTTCTTAGCCTCAGTTTTCCATGTTATCAATCTTCCTTTAGTTTTCCAAGTAGTCTTTTAATCTCTGCATTTCTACTCGAAGATGAAAGCCTTCCTATTTCTTAAACAGCTAACCTTACATTATGGTTAATCCATAAAGCGCCAGGTTTTGTAAGAGAGCCATATGTGAAACAATCTGCAGGTTCTTGGGCAGATACCCAAAATTACAACATCACTGAGGAAGGCTGAGCTGACTTTGTGGCTGAACTGACTTCGGGGAAGCTAGGAAAGGTGTCGGAACAAGCAGGAAAATCTAGCCACTTGTTAAAAAGAGCTTGAACAGGGTTTGATGAGACATGTCAGGATGTTCAAATTGTATTGAGATGACTACATAGAAGGAAGTACTTTTTTAGGGTTAGCACAGAAATGTCTCTTCCTAAAGTTTGCTTATGGAAAAAAAAAAAAAGAAAAGAAAAAAAAAAAAAAAAGGGATTTACAGCAAAGAGCAGACATCCCAAAATTGGGGGAGGGTAAATTCAGAAATCTGCCTTATTTAAAAAAGCATGAAAACTGTACATCTTTCTGCACTTGAACTGTTCATACTCACTGTATGAGTAATCTTTGCACAGATGTTTCAGAAATACTTTTAGACTGGGTAGGATATGAGCGCAAAAGAATAAAGCTTTTAGCTTGTTTGGTGACTGAAGCAAAGAAAAGCTAAATTTGCCCGTTGATGTGTTTTCAATGTTCCTAATGTAAAGTATTAGTTCAGTTCCTATTGAGCAAAACATACCATACGTTAACAGTTAATGTGAAAACTAATACAGCAAACCCTTTAGCATGTGGATAACGAAACTGTTAAGTCATTGCTGTATTAAATCTAAAAGCTCTTCTTCTGTATCATTAAGGCACTGCACAGAGATTTCAGTTGCTCTTGCTTGGTCTTACACAGGTTTTTACCTAAATAATACAATAAATTGACAGGGCAACTGGAGAAAAACTGGCAGTGCTGACTGCAACTCCTAGGGGTCATAGAAAACTACCTGCCAATGCTGTTGCCCTGCACAATTCAGAAATGTTACAATTCGACAGCAAAGGACTGCCCTGTTGGGTTGAACATTTTGTTAATAACATTTTCAGTGCCTTGGTTGTTTTCCCCAGAATTCACCAGTTAAGCCAGCAAGAAATTCTTGGTTCATTGCTTGTTTTCTTGTAGTACTTTGAGGGAAAAACTTCACCCATCAGTGCTGTTGCTGTGCAGAGTTCAGAAATGTTACAATTCAGCAGCAAAGGACTGAGCTATTAGCTTGAACATTTTGTTAATGGCATTTTCAAAGCCTTGGGTTTTTTTCCAGAATTCAGCAGTTAAGCCAGCAAGAAACTCTTTTGTTCATTGCTTGGTTTCTCATAGTACTTTGAGAGAAAAACATCTAGAATCCAGAAAAGAAGAAAAAAAATAATTACTACTACATGTTCTTTAAGGGTATGATCCAGATCTATTTAATTTAGTGGAAATACTCTGACTGTCTTTAAAGGTTTAGTTCAAGCTTTTTAAAAGATTTTTAAAAAACACATTTGTAACAACAACAAATCAATTAAAAAAATTGGGAAAAATGAAGCTCTCTATTGATTACAACAGAGGAATCACCATAAGGTCCTTTATAATGTCCCTACATGTTCATTCATAAAGTATGTCACAGTGGGAACGTGCTAGATAGCTTCCAAATTTAAACCAGTTAGAGATTCTTCAGGGGGTTCCTGGTTATTATCTGTACAGTCTCACCAAAACAGATGATGTAGTATCAATAGTAATGGAATTACCAGTTAATAGATTACTATTGAATTGTCAGCACAACAGGTTATATTCTTCTCAAGAGAGAACTTAAAAGTGTATTGTCCAATAATTTTTCCAATGCAAATTAAAAACCTGTATTCTCTATTCCCAAACTGAAAGAGAAAATCCTGCAAATGCAGCAACTATTATAGTACACTCAAGAAATACAGAGATTGGACAAAATAGAGCATGAGCCATAGATGATCAATACGATCGCCTAAGTAATTATAAAAAGCTGGCTTCCCCATAGTTTCATTTAAATATACAATCAGAAACATATTTTTCCTGGTTTATCTCCCTTTTCTCTTTCTCCATCTTTTTCTCCCTTTTTCTCTCTTACCACTGGAAAAGGTGGTGAAAACAATAGAAGAATACTGGAAATTGTTACTGTAATGCAATAAAAGGTTGAAAAAATTGCAGCATTTTTAGAGAAAAATTTTCAAAGTATCACTGTTTTAGAAGCAGGTGTGTTGCTGGGCAGGCTCTGCAGTCAAAGAATCTTAGACCCTTGAAGAAGCAGCACGATGGAAGTCACTGACAGAAAGGATACCTTGATGCATGTACATATACACATATCATCTGGTTAAATAAAGACCCTATGTCTTATTCCCAACAGACAAGATAAAAAAAAACTTAAAAGAAACATTTCCATAACATTAAGAAGTCATTGCCTTCCTCATGGAACATCATAACTGATGAAGCAATTAAGTTTGAAACATTTTTAAATACTTTTGGTCAAATGCATTTGTGCTAAATGACTTCACTCTGACAAAGATCTATTCCTACTCGTAAAGACGGTACTCATCTGTACTTCATTTTCAACAGGCTTTTTCAAGAAATGCTTCATACTGCAGAGCACAAGATGATGAATATCGCTTAGAAGTTACGACTCCTTTGCAGAGGGTTGACTTGTTCATGGGCCAGTTCAACAGTGTCCTGCTAACTTCGATATCTGTCTTCACCAAAGGGAACCTTACCGTTGCTAATCTGGGAACTTCGGACGGTCACTTCATGCAGGTAAATATTACTATGACACCTTCACAATAAAAAAAAAAACCATACTGGAGTTTAGCGGGATGGTGAAGAGCGAGGAGCAGTATTATCCCGGTTTAACGGGGCATTAGAAAATTGAAATTCCTGAGCAAAGTAGAGCTTCTGGAATACAAACGAAGTGCCTAATAGAGCATTCAGCATTTTAAGTGTTTACATGGGCTTTGTGGTCTGGAGCAATGGTTCTGGGGCACGTTCTGCCATGATCTCCACTTAGTCCAGCTGGCTCAGATCACAGAGCAGTTTTGGTCCATACAAACTAGATTCCTTTCAAAGGAAACTAAACTGAAAGCTCTGTCATGAGTACACATCAAATATGCTGCAACCCCAGCTGGGGCAGAAAGGTCTGAAACAGTGACTGATTGTCCAGACAGCTTCAGATACACACTTCATATGAGCATTTGGTCTAGAGGATCAGACTGAACCTAGTTCAATGTAAAATGCCAAGACAGCTTATAATGTAGAAGCAGGAGCCTCAGCAGTAGTTGTTTCTATATACTGATCCACTCCTCTGGCACCAGATCACTTGCTAATATACCCTTAGCCTATGACTCACAGCTGTAGAATTGAGATTAGCTCCTCCTCCACCTACTTTTAAGTTTCTCTGAGTGCATCTTAATTTTTTGGGCTCTTGCTCATTCCCATCTCCCCCTGTTCTTTTGGACAGCAATTCTTCCTGTCCTAAAATATGTTTTCCATAGTATGTGGTAAATCACCCTCCTGAGAAGCCTGTCTCCCTCCACCGAGTACATAACTGATTAGACAGGTAGATTATACTACATGACTTCTTTGTAGGTAACTAACAAAATAAACAAAATAACAAAAGTCAGCAGTCTTTTAAAAACTTGGTGGTCAAAATCAAACATAAGAATAGAAAATACTTTGAAAGCACCAAGGGCTCCCTCTATTCACCCATCTTATTTCAAGCACTGCCATCGTGCAGTGAGCACCTTGGAGAGCTTGGCTTCTCCAGCTGCCACTGAGCCCAGCCTGGATGTACAGCTCAGCCTGGATTCCTCTTGCACCCAAGCACCCAAGGACTGCCCTTTTCTCTGCCAGTATTACTTGTCTTCCACTGGGCTTCCTGAAGTATTGGCAGTCTTTGGCCTTTCTTGCTCTGTAGGCCGCAGAGTGTCATCTAAGCTAGTAGTGTTGTTCCCTGGTCATCATTAACTGAAACCCCTTGAGAAGGCTATCAGTTGCTGTGCCCTTCCAGTTTTCGCATTTTCTGTAACGTTCCATTAGAAAATACTTGGGCATATGTAACTTTTCATAAAAACAAGCTTTCCCTTTCTTCTCTCCTTTCCTCTCCTTTCCTGTCCTTACTGCGTACAGTAAGTAGGGTTACAAATTGTCCCCAGTACATGCACCGTTTCTGGGCGAAGGAAATCCTATACCTCCACTTCTGTCTTCTGCACAGACTGGACACAGAACCTGCCCCACAATGCAAAATCCATAATGCTCCTACACGGAAGGAGGTCAGCGTGATTTACCACAAAGGACAGATGAAAAGTTGGAGGAAATCGTGTTTCTCTTTCCCCCTAAAAGATAAAAATTTAACAAAATATTCAGTGACAGCCCTGCTGGTTGTACCCGAACTTCCCTTGATGACCTTGGGTAAATTTAACCTGCAGTTTGTCATCAGCACAGAAGGGGCAAATGCTAAGAGCTACGCACTGAGCACAGCACCATCTATGCTCTGTTCTTAAATGTAGGTACTGGTTCGAACAGTGAACATGAGCAATTTGTTTAACCTTTCTGAAGCCATTTCCTTATCTACAAAATACAGTTAATAGCAACTACTGTCTTACTCACAGCATTTCTTCTGGGCTGTCACAAAGCTTTTAGGGAAGTTTTGTGGAAAGCGCAAGGCAGCATTATTTTTATTTGTAACATTCTTTAAATTATTCATTCAAGTCCTGCACCACACACTTCATTCAGGCGTTTGCCCAACTCAAGGAACAATTAAAATATTTCCAGAATACATTTCCCATTCCAGGTTCAGTTACAGATCAAAAGAAAGGCTATTGTGTAAACTACACATTGCCATTAGCAGAAATATTCTCATAATTGAATTAGATTGGCTTGAGCTACAGGGGGAAGTCAGCACTGGGTTCATATTGTAATAAGGAGGAGCTCTTTCTTCGAGGGTTTGGTGCAACCAACAGGAGAATAAGCATACTGACTGCCTTTAGTGACACTGCCTCCAGATATTTGTTCTGCTTTTAAAGGATCTTGAAAGGGATTCTAGGCCTGTAGGGTACAGCAGACACAGCTTCTTGCAGAATTTAATGTTCACTTACATTAAATCTTTTTTATTTTTTTCCACTAATAGTTCTCTAGGAAGTGCTTTCAAACATGTTCATTAGCAAATGCCCAACTAAAGCAGATTTGCAGTGTTTCTATGGAAATACAGCTATTAACTGCAATGAGATGGAGATCATTAAAAATTGAGTTATTAAAAGACCATTACTGAAGTAAAATGGGTTAAAAAAATCAGGATAATCTAACAATGACTTAATATATCAGAAAGATATCCCAAACACTTCCCCAAATTTTTTAGCAAAGAAATGTAATGATGTTCTATTTTTCTGGTGTTTCATTCACAAATCTTCTGGAACATATTGCAAAGAATCCTCAGTTTTTCACTTATTACATACCTCATTTTTGCATGGTCATTTGCACTCGTATTTTTAGCTCTTTGTACATGCAATCCCCTTGTAACTTGTAGCTATTCAGAGTTGACTGTCTCCCTTCAGAGACAGGTATGCTTTCAGAGAAAATTGGTTGTAAAATTCTACCTATCAGGGTACCCATTTTAAAACTGGTTATATTGCATTAATATCTTGCGAACATATTTTCATGCCAGCTATTTAAAAGTAAAAGGAAAAAAGATATTCATATATGGGGTTCTAAAATTAGAAAATCAGCTCAGTCCTTCCAGTGAATCCAGTTCATCTTGTATCCTCTTTGAAATACCAAACCTTACCATATTTGGGCAATTTAGTTTGTGACATAAATTTCAGCACTAGCAGTCATCCATGAGATTAAAAGAAATAGTAGAACAGTACCTCTGCCTCTGACAACCGCACCCTGAAGTGCCCAAATATGAAACAGCTTGGTGAAAGTATTGAACATTTGATTCACATTTTTGCTGTATTAACTTAGCGTTTCCTTTAATTATGAACTTTTTTTTGGGGGGGGGGCGGGGGGAAGATGTTTAAAATGTAGCAATCATGTTACCTAAATGGAATTGAAGATCCGAGCCTGTGCTGTGGAAGCCAGTAAGCTGTGGAAGCAAGCTACTGATACTCAACCTGAGAGAAATTTATTTGAAAATTTTTCTCATATTGTCCCATTATACTTGCTTATATTTGATAAGCAGCCAACCACTTTCTTTTCTTTTTCTTGTCATCTTTCCATCCCCTTTTGCGTTTCTTTTGCTCATAACTTCCTGCCTTCCTATCACCCCATCATCTCTGACTTTGTTTCCATTTCCATTTTCTCTCTTTACCATACAACTATAGCACAGCACTGCTGCAAAAGTCAACAGAAGTTTTAATATGTAGTTTCTGGGAACAAAGTTTTTCTTTCTGTAGATGATAGCTACCTGTTCTGGGGTTTTGATGTATTTAGAGAAATAACACAATGAATAATTCCTATCTTTACAAGTGATTCCACTGAAGCTTATGGTATTACCCATCAAAACTGTGCTAATGACCCAACTCAGAATACACTCTGTATTTTCCTTATTTTAAAAAAAGTCATCTGAGGAGCCGATAATATTCAGAATGAAAAAGCAGGTACGTTTTATCCAACCAAAGAATAAGTCACCTGTTGTTTTCTGCTTGTGCTTTTAGTTTGATTAAATAGAACTACTCGCTTAAACAGCTCTGGAAATAACTAATTCTGGAAAGGAAATACAACCTCCTTTACTAAATGTTTCATTTTTTCAGCCAAAATCTAAAACAAAATTGATCTGGATGGTCCAAATACAGAAGATTCATGAGTTCTTTTAAGGAGGATAATTGGGGCCAGGAGGTGAATTCCAAAGCTCTCCTGGGGAGTAATTGCAGCCCATTGACATACTGAGCATGTTTTGGCTGCATCAGAAATGTTAAATCTGTATTTGGCCATGAATAGATTGGAGTTTGTAGTTTACCAAATATTGTGGAGTTTCTGTTACAAAACAGAGCAGTAATAATTTTTCTAAGACAGCTGACATGCATGAGACGGAAAAGAAAAATGGTTTTACTTCCTTCCTAAGCTGGAGCCTGACAACAAGCTTTTTTCCCCCTTTTTTTTTTTTCTGTTGAGAAGTTGCAGCTGTTTCGGCCTTTCTTATTGTGCTTGTTTTTAGAGTGTGACTGGGAACACAGACTGAAAGTACAGCTGTTGGGTGCAAAGTGAATCAGGTATTTCACAGTGGTTATTTGATTAGAAAACAGCACCCAGTCACACTGCTATAGCTGAAGAATCAGATTTTCAGCTGGTGTAAAGCAGCCTTACTCTACTCAAGCCAAAGAAGCTATGCTGAGAATAAGACTCAGAACTGCAAAAGACACTTCCATTACCAGGCAATATTTTTGGAAATTAGAGTTTGTCAAAAAAAGCCAACCATAATACATTGAGATAAAATATCTTCTATTTTTGCTCAGTTCCAAGGTGATATGTGGGGTTTTTTTCCTGCCTGGAGCTTGGTATTATTTCAGAGAGTGACTTTTGAGTGATGAAGAGCAAAGTTCTTCAGGAAGGGGAAATCTTTCTGATAGCTCTGGGGAGAGTGGGATATGAGAAAGTTTTACAAGATTTATTCTGAAAAGCTCACATTTGGTTTGGCCTTGACAGTGAACAAGAGTGTGATGCCCTTGATATATGCAGAGGCTGGTTTTCAGTATAATGCTATGTTTGGAAGCGGAATACTGCATGTGCTCCCTACACTGGCCTCACCGAGGTAAAGGCCAAGCAAATGCACTGTTTGTTGGTAACCTTGAGGAGGAAGGGATAAAGAAGTTTTCACTGTACATTTTACAGCTGCTGTGGGCAACCACTCTCTTTAGATCCAGTTTTGGCAGCAGGGCCGTCTCATCCTTCTGACTCTGCCAGAGCACAGTGGGGCAGCACTGGCTGCATGTGGAGTGAGGAGCTCCCCCATGTGCCCTCTCATCTGCACAGGCCAGTAGGACATCCATCTGTTGCTTCTGGAGGTAAAGGACAGGGTCCTTCTATGGGCATACCTACTGCCTGAGATGCAGTCAGCCACGTGCTGGCTGCGGTCCTGTCCAGTCTAGATGGATATGAGCCAGCTCTAGCTGAGAAGTCAAGCATTAGCGAAACATGGTCATGCACTGTCATGTCTGAACAGGTTCTGGAATGAAAATGGCTTAGGACACGTGAACCAAAGCATGATGGCACAGATGGGTCTCATTGGAGTAAAGCATGTCACGCAACAGGCCACGTCATCCTCCTCAGGGCCTCTCTGCACTTGTTAGACACATAACAATACAAAATAATAATAAACCTTATTCTAGGGACCCATTATATCCCAGTATTTTTAACCAGATTTTTCGCTGAGAAAGATGTATGGGGTTAGAATAAGGGTTCAAGGAGCAGAGCTTCCTATCTCTGACAGAGGCTAAGATGGGTAAGGGAGAAGTATGAGGCAGGTAAAAGCACACAGTGATACCTCTCCAAGTACTCTCCTGCTTCTGGCACTCTGTGGCTCAGAGGTTCCCTGAGCTGGAAATTGCACCATATCTGGCATTTAATAGCCCTTTATGGACTTCTTTTCCATCAGTTTTGCTTATTGTATTTTGAAATTATTTGTTGTTTTGTCCTTCATGGTACCTCCATGGTGAGAACGACTTCCATAATTTCATTCCACTTTGAATGATGAAGAGCTTCCTGTGGGGTTTCTTTAACCTGCTGCCTTATCTTTTCATTTGGTACCCCTGATTCTGTCTGATAAGGAATAGGGACGGGGCTTTCACAGGTCAATGGTTTGGTAAATTTTCACACCCTGAGTATGAATCTGTTGGCTTTCACATGCAAGTAGACCAAACACTTGATAGTCACACTCATTTCCCAGGAACACTTATGATTAAAAACAAACACCACCACCAAACTTTAACACACATCTCATTTCCCTGAAAAGAGAGAAAATAACATGTGTCATAGTTGCTTTCATAGATTACATGCCAGGGAACATAATGCATGCTACAGAAATTAGTATAGACAAAAATAATCACATCTGCTTTTTATTTGTAACTGCAGTCAAGGCTTGGAAAAATGTGTCCCAGAATTCAGCAAGAAGAGAGCCAAGCCTTCAGCATTGCTCTCCTCCTGCAAACAGCAAAGTGGTAAGGCCTCGCCTCTCCAGGAACTGAGGCTCAGAGCCATTGAGCCGATCAGCAAAATGAGTTGACACGAAGAGCTACGGAGCTCTTTGCTCTGTACTTTGCTCTGTACAGAATCATCGTTCAGCGTGGTCATTCAAATCCATTCAAATACCCATAGTATACTGGGAGCCATTTCCACCTTCAAAAGACTTCTTCTAATCTAATTCCTGCCCCACTGGACGAGTGTAGTCATAACAAAACCCACCAGTGCAAGTGGGAAACCGTGTTGGAAGCAAGTGTGAGGAGGTCAAGAAATACATGAGCATGGACCTTAAACCTTACAGAGCCTGAAGGAGGAAAAAGTGATGACATGCCCGTGGAGTCATTGCAATGGATGTCCTCCTCAGTGCCCACTGCTGTCTTGCCTCTGTGGTCCAGCAATTCACCTGGACTGGCAGTCTGACCTATTTAAGGCTAAATGCAAACTGTGCACACATGCATTTGTAGGTATGTGAATAGTTGCAATCCTTCCCACTTTATTGTTTTTAAATGAACAGAAAACTGTGGCAAACTCTTGGTAAGTAACATCTTCGTATCTATAGCTCAACTTTTATCAGTTTTATAATAGCAGTTCTTTCTGTGGTAGAGAATGTATCTTGATTCTCCGAGAAAAAAAAAAAATCAAATATTGCATAATGCAAAATCCATATCATCAAAATTAACACCTGGTGCCAAATAACTGTTTTGAGAGCACACATGTTTTAATATTCAGTTTGAGTAGAAAAGCTTACACTCTTCAGAGGAGATCCTCAGAGGAGATCCATTATACTCTCCATGGATTAGGATGATATACAGCATTTAGAAAGATACATATGTGCCCTTTGCAAGGCTATGCTGCATATCCCAGGGCATTTGAGGCGTTACACAATAAAGTTAACCCTGAGCCTATCTCTGCTGGGTAATGGTGTACACCTGCCAGACATCTAGGAAAAAAATAACAATATGATACTTAGATGGGATTGCTTTTAGAAGGCCTCTCATTTTTGCAGAAGGTATTTCAACATGTAGACAGTAACATTTGTAATTCAATCCTGCTGACTGGCAGAACTGAGCATCAAAATGATTTTTAAAAGAAGCTGTTGCATGCTGTTTTTCAACTCCAGTTATTACAGTCTTAATTTCCCGTATTATGCATAAATGAATGGCAGTGAAAGAATATTTAAATGAATTATTTTAATGTTCATGGGCCTAAGTGATCACTGACTTCCAGTATAAAGGATATATAAATTAATATATTCATTAATTAACTGTTGGCTGTTATCTTTGTGGAAGTACTTTGAGCTATGCTGAAAGACCACATACTTGTTTGTTTTTCTCTTAAATAGAGGGACATAAATACTGTGTTTGCTTTGCAAAGGATGTCTGGGGTTGCAGTTACTGACAATGAATATGATTCTCAGAAGAGTTATTTGTAAGAACATCAGAAGAGCCATATGGGTTTAAACGAAGGGTCCATCTAATTCAGTGCTCTGTCTCCAGCAGTGGTGACAAGTGGATCAGGCAACATACATTACACTTTCTGCTTCAGGCCTCCAGCTATTTTCCATTCTGGGGATTTCCTGAGCTACTGGGTTTTCTCTATTTAGCTCTTTCCATGTACATGTGGAATTTCCCTTTGAATGTGTATTCCTCTTGCAGTCACATCCTTCAGCAAGGAGTCCCATAGGTCATCACATATGGCTAGAAAGTCTTACTCTTTGTTTGCTTTGAACCTGACTCTCACTTTTGTCTTTTGGTGGTGTTTAGTAGTTTGATTAGAAGAAAGTAAATGGTCAGTCTCTACCCACTCATGATTCTCTATGCCCTTTTCATAGCATATCCACACCTACCCTACTCAGTCATCGTTCATTACAGCCTTCTGATCATCTTTGTTACCCTTCTCCGAACCTTCTCCTATTTTAACATACTCTTTTTGTCATGAGGCAGCCAGAACTGCACAGAGAACTGAAGGTTCAGGCAAGCCATGAATTTATATGACATCAGGATATTTTCTGATTTGTTCTCTATTATTTTTCTAATAATTCCTAAGTTTTTATTTGTTTAGGGGCTTGGGTTTTTTTTTTTTACTGCTGCTGAGCAGTGAAATTATGTTTTCATGGAACTATCTATCATATACCACTTTAAATTCATCTTCTTTGTTGTATTTCATCTGCCATTTTATTGCCTTGACATGCTGTTTTGTAAAGTTGTTCTGCCATCCTTCATAATCTGTCCTCATTCTTATCACCTTGAATACCTTCAGATCATCAGAAAACTTTGTCACTGGACTGCTCAACCAGTTTTCCAGCTCATTTATGGGTATGTTGAACAGTATGGATCCCAGCACAGACATCTTGTAGAACACCTCTGGTGACTTCTCACTATTGCAAGGACTGACCATATACTAGTAATGTCTGTTTGTTTTCTTTGAATTAATTATTTATCTGTGTAAGACCTTCCCCCTCTCCTAGCTGCTTGAGTGCAGGCACATAGATATACTTTCATTTCTCTTATGCTCTGGCGACATGCTTGGTTATTACATTAATTATTAAAATGTAACCCCCCCCAAAAAAAACCACCCATACCCACACACCCCTAGAAAAACCCCAAACCAAACCAGCACTTCATAGTCTTTGTAAAGACAAATTCTTCTGTAGTACTGAATGATTTCCATGGTAGAAGTAGCCCCTGTATGGTGGCGTATCCATGGTAGATTAAAGCCACACTATATGCATACCAGCCCAGTCCCAAGCAATAAAAATCAGAGGTTTCTGAGAACGATGCTGGAGTCCTAAGTAGCCTCTTCTGCCTGCTGTAGAAGCTGTCTTCAAATTGCTTTCTTATTTAGGATTATGTTGGATAAGGGTAAGATAGAATTTCAAGGACTGGGCTGATGCATGCAAAAACCGCAGTTATATAGACCAAGAAGAACATTTTTGCATCTAGTATCTGTTACAACAGCACTGTAGGCTGGTAGATAAGTTCTAAGCAAACTCCAGACTTTTATTGCATAGTCCCAAATGAGTTAGGAATTGTAATCTGAGCTCCCTGCATGTCATGAGGTCAAAGTCTATTCACTTGGCCTTTGAGCAGGTGATTTGACCATCAGCCTCAGTAAAATAAAGGTCAGTCAGTGTTCAAAGGACTGGATAAATTTTTCCAAGATTGTAGAAATGGGTTCCAAATTTTCATGTATTGCTCTGAAGTTGCAACGCAGATGTGTTTAAGGGGTTAACACTGTGGCTCAATCAGAAAGAATGCTTGGCAATAAGAGGAAGCCTGGATTAATGATAGAAAAGAATTCTTAGCATTTTATAGCAGTGGGTATTCGAGATGAGACACGGCTAATGATCAACTAAAAAGGTATTTGCAGCTGTGGTGTTACCTCTCCCCATAATGCCAACATTAATCAAGCTTTTTCATGCAGCTTTGCAGTCCATTCTATTTTTCATTGCCCTGAATATAAAAACAGAGCCTCATGCCCTAATACACTGAGTCAGAAACCATACTTCTGTGTCACTGAAAACTATCAGGCCTTATTGATTTCTAAAAGCTGCACTTTCTGTACTGTGACACAAGCCCATAGCAAAGTCTTTAACAAAACCAGTTTCATTTTAGAAAAAAAAAAAAAAAAAGCCTCTTGTACCCCAAACTGTAAATACCTCTGGGATGTAGAGCACTTTACCGCCATGAATTAACCGCTCATATATTTTATTTAAGTCTTGAATTACAACAAAACATCAACTGTAATTACAGCATCTCTTAAGTCTGGTTTTGGAGTCAGCCATCTTGCTGAAAGACCTTGGCAGTGCAAAAAGCCAGTGAAATCGTGTAAGTCAATGTCCTAGCTGTTCTGATGCTGCCTTTGGAGTCAGAAGAAAAGCTTCATTATAGTGAAAAATTAAACATTTGACATACAAGTTATTTCCAGAATGCCTTCAATCTTTTTACATAATGAAACCCATTGAATCGCAACTTCTAGCAAATGTTGATTATCTAAATTCCTTAAGTAAACTACACGTGATGCAGCTTTTGAAACATGAACATGATCTTCCCTCATGTAAACAATCCTCTGCCTTTCTTCCCTGATGCTATCACATTTGGGTGCACATCCTTCTGGATTGCATGCCCAAGCCTATAAAATCTTGCTATCAAATATCCACCCCAATCTGCAGATGCTTTATGCCTCTGCTTAACAGCCATGACTCATCCCATTAAAGTCAACAAAGTTACAGTAGTAAAGTTAAGCGTGTGTTTGCAGGAATAGGCCCAAATTCTCAGAAGTATTTCAGTAACTCAAGATGCAGAGAGATGACTAGTGGGGGAATTTCATACTGGTGTGACTAATCTCCCTAAGATCTCCTGAAATCAAGTGAAAGAGAGAGAGAGAGAGAGAGAGAGCTCTTGCAAAGGGGCTCCAGGACAATTAAATTAGGCTCCTGTTTTAGAGCATCTTCCAAAGCATCCTCCAGCTCTCCCTGTCGTTTAAGAGATGCTTTGGGTGCTCTGTCCTGGACACCTGGCTCCCGCAGAAGTCATCAGGAACCAGACCTCAGGGTGCCCAGTAATGTCTTGCAAGGAGCTTGTCTGCAGCAATAGCCACCTCACCAGTGCTGGGAACTGAGCTCCATGTACTTGTGGCTCTGTAGCACTGCTCGCAGCGATGACCTGCGCCTGCCATGGGTTTGCGCTCTAATGGGCCCACGTGCATCAAAACCAGATACTGCTGACACAGGTTAACATTTACTTTCCAAACTGAAGGACCAAAGTGAGAATAAACGGAAATATCTTTGACTTTTGAAGGCCTGGAGTTTTAAGATTCTTTTAAATAGACATAGATAAAGTTCTTCTTTCTTAAAAGTACAGGTCTGACTAAATGACAAATCTTCATTTTTTACAGTTGATTTACAAATACCTGAAATTAAAGGACTACAAAACATTCAGTGACTCCTTCATATTTTAATAAATACGGTGTATTTTGAGGATCCTCCAACAGCCATGATTTTGCCGTGTTAAATAAAGTAGATTTTATAGTGCTTTAATCAGATCATGATGGAACATTATGCAAAATATTATGCAATGTAATGCAAAGTAATTAATGCAAGCAGAGAAGTGGTAGGAATGTGAGACCACTGAGCAGCATGCATTTGTGTCACACACTGCCTGCTGATTTTTCCCAATTTCTTTCTTTCTTAGATAGTGGTTTCTCGTTCAGAACCCACAGCTCCACATGTCAGCTTTCAGCTAGACTCCTATCCCGTCTCTCCCCAAGTTGTTGTCGAGGATTCATTAGCAGATGATGGCTATACCCTGGTAGTCACTGGGAAAAAGGTGAGTGGTTCATAATCTAATCCTTCTGTGCACTGTCTAAACCTGCCTTCAGAGCAGCAACTTCCAGTAAGAGCAACTGTTCACACCACTGCTTTATGCTTCGCATCCTCCCAGCCTTGCCATTCCCTTGGGAACATTGGAGGGACAGGTTTCCTCCAAGAATTTTTCCCCCCCTACTAAACAGACTGACAGCCTCGTATTGAGAAATGTTTAAATTATGTAAGAGCTGTGATATAAAACAACAAAAGCCAGGAAATGCAAATTTTGAGGCTGAAACCCTGTCCTTAATTCAAATGCTTGCACAGAAAAAACACACAATGGCTTAAGAAAAGAATAGTGCTCACAGTTTCCTGGCTTTTGTTGGTTTGTGTCATAACATTATAACTTTTTAAGGAGGGGAGTGTGTGCAAGAGTTACATAGGTGTGTTTAAAATTGAGACTCAGTGTTCGTAGTAAAGTTTAAAAATTACTTTAGCATGTAGTCTACGAAGAGTTAATAAGAGATGAAGAGCTGTTATAAATATGCTGTTGTCATAAGTAGATATACATCGTAGAATAGGTTTAAAAGATCAGCAGATAATATTACAGATGATCTTAAACCATAATAGTTAGCAATAATTTGACCCCTTGAGATCTATAAGAATTTACATTAATACATCAACCATTAGTAAAGTTGGTAATTAATCATTTACTAGGAATTATGAGATATTTATAAGAGTTATCTTCAAGAAAATGTCCAAAATAAGTTTAAAGAAGGTACTGAAGTGTAAAGAAGTATGATGTACTTATATAGTAATGTAATCATATACTCATTTTAATATTTTGACTAAAAAGAATTCTTACATATTTAGAGTGACTATTATCATAACTATCCTGGTATTTTAAACAATACACATTTTAATTCCTATTTTAGGTATAGTATAGGGGTTTTGATGATAGGGGTTAAAAAACAAGTACATGAGCAGTTGTGTGCTGTGTGTCACAGGTAGTAACACAACCTTGCCAAAGTTGGAACAGCCATCATGCCTGTTCTTACAAATGTATGAACTAAGACACAGAGATACACTGTTTTTTCCAAGAACTAGTGCAGAATAGGGAGGAGCACACTGCTGTTTTCTTTTTCCATCAGCAAGAACTGCTATCTTGCTGTAAACACCAGATGCTGGTAGTAACTGTATATAACATTAAGATGCCTTTAGGGTTTCTCCCAAGTGAATTTAAAATCATGTCAGTTAAATTACTTATAAGATCCTGTAATTACTGAGCTAAAGAGAAGTCGAACCGTGGCTTGCACATGTGAAATCTGAGCAGCACCACAGCACGTTGCATAAATAGAGACTCTCCTTGCTGCTTTGTGTATGCATTAAAGGATTTGTGCATCATGTCTTTCCATCGACAGATAACGAAGATCCCGCTGAAGGGGCCAGGCTGCCATCACTTCAGGTCCTGCAGCCAGTGCCTGCTGGCGCCTGCCTTCATGCAGTGCGGCTGGTGCAGCCAGCAGTGCCTCCGGTCTGCCGAGTGCCCCGGCGGCACCTGGACCCAGGAGACCTGCTTGCCTAGGGTTTATGAGGTAAAACAGGGGATTTCTTGTATTTATCTCTAGGGGAAGAATGTGGCCTGTACTCTGCAGGCATCTTCTGTTTATGTTTTATGCAATTATGATAAATGACGTGTCTGCTCTCCTTGACTCCCCCCGGCCTCGGTGTCCATGAAGCCTCTGGCTGGACGCACGTACTCTCCCCGAATGCCGTGGGCTCAGGTGCTCACGGTGGACAGGTCTGTCTGGTCATCCTGACTTGCCACGGAGAGCTTCAGCCCTGCAAAGCACTCGTGGTGGGCAAACATGGGTCTGAGCCAGCCTGGCAGGGGTCTGACAGGGAAGGACAGTCACGGAAAGGAGCAGCCTTTCTCTCAGAACCTCTCAAGGGGAGGAGGTGGGGGAAAGCACTGCCCACCCACAGCTGCCACAGCCTGACCCAACACAGGAGGTCTCCGGCCCCCGCTCCTCATCCGTCCCCAGTGCTGGAGAAACAAGTGTTATTTCTCCCTGTTGGGAAGAGTCCCTCAAACACCACCCTGGGCGAGATGTTTTTTCCTAACATCCCTCCCTGGTTCCTTGTTCCCATGGGTCCACTCGCCACCGAGGGGGGTGAGCCTGTAGCTGCACCCCTCCCTGGGAAGGGGGACAGCCGGAGGCTGCTGCCAGCCAGGCAAAGCCCATCCAGGGTCTGCAAGAGCAAAACCACACGGACAAGCAGAGAGCCACAGCGGCGCGTTCCTGTTTTAATTTAGCTATGGTTAATGCAGGATTCGTACTGGCCGGCTGTACGTGTAACCGAATCATCCGGTGTGAAGTGTGACATAGCTGTGAAGACAGAGGTTTATAGGGCAGTTAACGGACTAGAAAACTTGAGGGAAGGACAAGCATAAAACTTTCTGGCAGCACTTATACCCATTTACTTTCGTTAGTGCATTTAAACTACACCGTGTAGTTAAAAATACATTTTCCTTTATGGGCATACAGCTTATAAATGGAGATGAAAACTTGACATGCTAAACTCTCAGAGAGTAAGAGGGAAAAAAAGGTTTTCTTAAATAAATGATGTATTTCTTTCAACCAGGCAGATGATTATGACAACTTTTTAAAGAGTAGACAGGCAAAGCTGCTAATAATCTAGAAACATATGTTTACAATGTGGTTTTTTTCTGTGTTCACCTTTCAGATACAATATTTAGGACTAAGACAGGCAAAATTAAATGAAAAAACAATGAAGCATTATAAGAATCAAACCCAAAATGGATGGAAAGGGTGTATGTTTGTGTCTGTTTCTGTGTGTCTGTGTGTGTGTTTGCCTTGCCTTCTATTGCTGTTTACCTTCGGGCGAAGGGGATGTAAAAAAAATTGCTAATGCAGAATGTGAACAGTTTACTTTCCCTTTATACGAGAACACATTTATTTCAAAAAGACTGTATTAGATGATCCAATAGTCCTTTTCGGCCTGAGTTTGTATGAGACTACGAATCGCCAAGTCAAAGGGATACACTGAGAATTAATCCTGATACATTTTTATATGCCTCTGCAGGCCCAAGCTACTTATCTATCCTGCACAGGTTGTTTTGTCTTTCCTATAGCTCAAGCACAAGTAGCATCCCTTAATGTTTTTTTCTTGGCAAAACTTTCCAGTGGTGGCTGCATATTGCTGTGCCTCCAGAAAGATTTCTAAGGCTCTGAACTGCTTGCTTTCTGATTTTCAGAGGTGCTGAGCTCGTATAGCCCTCTTTAATTTTAATTATGAGTGTGTGCACTCAGCAGTTTTAAGAATGAAGCGCCTGGAGCCCTTGCAGAGATGTTTATATCAAGAGGTGTGTCCCCAAGGCTGCCTCTTCAGTCCCTATGGAGTCACTGGGAGGGCTTTTCCAGGGGAACACACCTTGGACACGGGGTGGTGGGAGCAGGCGTGGGGCTGGCCAGGTGCTCCCCTTCCCCATGTGGCTTAGCCCTGCCTGCTAAGCAGAAGCCCAGTCTACCCTGTAATGAATATGGATCTGTGGCAGTGATGTATCTTACAAGTCAATCTCAAATTACAGCATGCCCAAGTTGGTAGAGGTTGCTTCTAGAAGGCTTGTAAGGAAAAAAAAGCAGCTGAGTACTTAAATCCCTTTGGATTGCTAGCTGTTAAGACAGATTTCATGCTCTACTGGACCATGACATTTAACATGATTACTGAAAAAAATATAAAACAGATTCTTCATCATCTTCTGATCTGTCTTTAAACCCATATACATAAAATATGAGAAACAAGCTTGTTTTTTTCCTAACAAACAGAGGATGACCTGCTTTGCATAGTATCTGAAATTCAATCTGAATCCCCCTCTAATATTTTCCAGCTTTCAGAGGGACATATTGCTTGAGATATGTCATACAACTGCTTTAACCTGAGGGGAACAGGGAGCTTCTCTGAGGGTCTGGTCCAGTGGACTTGAGCTAGCTAAGACTTCAGCAGATTTTTCCTGGGTTATTACGAAGAGTGCTGTGCAATGGAGGGAAAAAAAAATATAAAAAGATCTCTTCCTCTCAGGAGGGATGGCAGCGAAGAAACCCAGCATTTTCCTGTGGAGTCCTGCAGATCCTTTGCGTCTCTGCCTTGCTTTGAGCACTTTTCCTTGGAGCCAGGGATGGCGGGGAGCAGCCCTGCACCCCAGCCCAGCACAGAGCTCCCACTCTGCCCAGGTACCCTCCTTGCTCCAGGCAGCGCAGCAGGGCTGGCACGGGGACACATCCCCACCACAGCCCAGCTCCTACCCTGCACCTCTGCCCCATACCCAGCTCCCGTCCACCGCCTCTGCCAACAGTGAGGCGTGTTTTGTCAGCCTGGACAAGCGGTGTGGAGGAAAGCTGGGGAACTCGGGAAGGGGGGAGTCTCCTCGGAGATTACTTGGTGCTGGAACAAATTGCAGGCATCTGCATGCGGCGTTCAGGTCACGCTGAAAGGTGAACGGCGTAAAAGAAGAAATAAATTGGTCTCCCTTTTGATTCTTTGTTGTGGTTAAAAAACTGAGATGGTTTGTTGTTGTTTTTAAAGTGAGTCATTGTAGCTGGCTTTTGTCTCAGGCGTATCAAGAACATCAGGCCTTCTGCTGCCTGTTTGGGTTGGAGGTTTTGCTGGTAATCGCACGTGGCCTGTACATGTTCTTGCCTCTTAATTAAAATGAATGGGCCGTTGAAACTTTAATAAATAGATAACTTTCTTCCAACAATTTATAAAGTATGTGAGTGGATATTAGCATAATGGCTAATGCCATTAAAGGCTTTAGATTAATGCTTTAAATTTTTCCAAAAAGAAAATTTAACTTTCTCTCCCTTAACCTGAATCCAGAGACCAGCAGGGACAAGCAGAATGGCAGGCCTTGCAGCCAGACTTGCTCCCTATCATCAGTGGAGTTCCCTTGCTATAGAAACCTTCTGAATACTGAATTTCATAGCATTTATAACTGATTTGAGGTTTGCTTACTTTCTGTTACTACCTGTGTGATGTAAGCACATGGAAGATGTGTTCCTGTACCCGAGTTCAAAGTCCAGGAGGTCCACTGTTCATTCCTGTCAACTCTCCCAAGAGCAAGTCTGGGAAACCACATTTGACTTTCAGAGGTTTCATCATGCAGGACAAACGGAACAAAAATAAAGACATGAATAAAAACACTTTGGGGGAATTTCTGCAGAACCTAAATACAAAAGTTTAAGATTTGGTTTATTTTTTGCTATCTGCTTAGAGGTCTTGCCTCCTAAATTTGCTGGCAGAATGTGGTAAATATTTTTACTCTCCCTCAAGGCATGCAGGCTCTATCACAAGTCTCTTTTGGCAGATAAGATCACTCAAAACCAGTTAAGTGCCTTCGATTTTAATTCTGTGACTTTATGAAGCCTGATTTTAACACACGTATTTTGCTAACTTACGGATTGCATTTCATACTCTTCAAATGCCACATGTCAGTGCATTATTGTACAAAACATTGAGACATCCTGTACCCCCACAGAGTAATTTCAGTTTCTGCTAGGGTTTTGTTACTCCAAAAATAGATAGTATGCTGAAATACTAAGTAGAGTGGAAAACTAGGATCTGAAGGCAATCCAGATTTTGAAGAAAAACCCCAAAGAAATAAGGAAAAGTTAAATTGGGAATAGCACAGACTCAATGGGGTACAGTACTGCTCCACACTCTTAGCTGCAGTGTTGTGTGCCATGGGGGTTGTGTGAGCAGCACTTCTTTTTTATGGGATTTGTGCAAAAGTACTGTTCCTGCATAGGTTCCCTCTTCTTTGCTCATTGAGAGCTGATTCAAAGCTCATTAAAATAGGAAAGATTCCTACTGGCTTCAGTGCATTTTAGATCAGACTTTTTGTCTGGTTTCTAATGGGGGCAGTAAATTTCCCCATATAGAATATAGGGTATAATTCTTTTGAAGTATGCTTCAGCCTCCTTTCTGTCTACAATAGTTCATTTGTGAGAGTCTTGAAGTGTAGCTACAAGAGAGTTGAAAAGAAATGTGCTGTCTTATTGGATTTCCAGATGAAATAATAGCCAAGTATCTCTCAAACACTTTCCTTTCAGCTTGAAAATTAAGTCCGGTCCTTTGAAAGGCACAGCTGTATTGCATTTTCGGGGCAAAATTACTATCACTAAAGCATTAAGTCCAAGACATTTAGGCACTATGACCACAAGTATAAATTTAGTCTTTCAATCTCTGTTGTTTGTCCAGTGGTACTGGTATGTTTTCAAAATTATGCAGTATTGTTAAAAATCCCCATAAACCCTGAACCAATGTCTTTTTGATATTTTTTTTTAAACTGGCATTACTGACCAGTACTTTTACTGAGTTTTGTAAGACTTCTATAGTGTTCCTACATTTTTCCCACCATTGTTATATTTTACAGGACAATTTACAATATACAGAAAAAAGCATTTCCTTTGTAGATTGTCTCTGTGTTTCTGAGGGATAGTTTATTTTTAACTTGGAATTAGAGGTGACCAAATGTAAAAGATTTAAGGAAAGAATAGCAGAAGTCACGTTAACTTTATCACAGCCAACGCGATACTGGATTATGGTGTCTTTGAAGCTACTTCACTCTGAACCTGACTTTCATCAAGCTGACAAAAAATGGTCATTTTTGGGACTCTTTTGTGTTCAGCATTCAGCTTCTAACAAAATAAGTACATTGTATGTTTAACATGCCAGAAATAAGATGTGAAAGACAAGAACAGTAGGATTTAAAAGGTTGTTACAATGCACAGCTTGTTCAGTGCCCCTAAACACTATTCTTCAAAGCTTTCTAGTATAGGTTTTGTTATTTATTGCTACTGTCAGAGAAAGCTCATAATGTGACAAATGAAAGATGAAGAACAATTAAGATGAATGGTAGGACACAGTCTACCAGAAGGAATGCTTTTCTAAAATTATTCCTTTGTACATTCTTTAACTCCATTTGAAGTTCAAGAAAACCTGATTTAACTAACACAATATTTTTTTAACAGATTCTCCCAAGCAGTGCTCCCTTAGAAGGTGGGACAAAACTGACACTGTGTGGATGGGACTTTGGATTCAGCAGAAATAATAGATTTGAATTAAAAAATACAGTAGTCCATATCGGAGGGCATATCTGTACTCTGGAAGCAAAATCCAGCAACAAAAACAAGTAAGAAACCTAAAATGCTAATTTCCTTTCATGCAGATGTTCTTTTTGTGGTATGGATTTTTTTACGATATAAGCATTCAGTTTATAAGCGTCATCTCCGATTCTGAAATTTCAAACAGCAAACAGTCCCTTGGTTTGGTAAGCCCCCCAAGAAAAAAGTGTTGGAAATGGAGATCAAATAAATCTAGTTCATGCCAATAGCTCGTGCAGCAGCTTTTTCTGGTTTGTCTGTGAAATGCTGTTCAACATCTGTGGGAGCTGGTGAGAACAAAGCTATTCAAAGGTTTGAAAAGGGGGCAGGTTCCTTTGGCCAGGATCCGGCTGGGCTGTTATGTCAGCTCCATCTTCCCGATCTGTGAAGCTGCTGGAGAGAAGCGTGAGAAGATGCAGGTATTTCGTCATCCAGAGACTTATGACCCTCAGCTGCAGCTCTCCTCCTCCTTCTCAGAAATAAGTATGTGGGAGAGTGGGATAATAGCTTAAGTTTAAGATGGAGGTTATTCCAGTTGTTGTCTTGAAGAAATAGGAAGTTCAATGAATATCTTCTCTCAGTTCAAAGCATATGACTATCATCTACTTCGCAATGTGCAAGTAATGGCACAGCTTCCCTATGCATAGATACAGCAGCAAAAAAAGGTCACCCTCCAGAAGTATTGAGCACTCCTCTTGCTGCTATTCCAAACAGTCTTAATGATTTAAGGAGACTAGCTCATATATGAGACTGTGTAAATCTAATATAATACACATGCCGCCTCAAAAGTTCAAGTTTCATTCTTGGTAGTACTTAAATTTATACAACAAATTTGTGTATATAATGCATTTTTTTCTAATTTTGTTGTCTGCCCAAATTTGGCACTAAAGGAAAATTCCAAAAAGCAACTCAGCCATTGAATGGGAGGTATTTGTTTTCTCTAGCATGCTTCTTTTTTTCTGAAACGTATTTGATATACTAAAATTATTTTCTCTGACCAAGTGTAAACACCACAGTGTTTGTATTTAGTATTATAGAAGATGACCACAGTTCTTTTAGCTGTTATTTCTGAATTGTCTCTACCGCGTATAGATTGATTTGTTTAGTATGGATCCTCCATTGTTATGAGTTTGAAGTGATTATATTTTAATACAAAAAATCAAGTCAGAAAAAAATGTAATCCCATCTTTTTCCTTGTTTTCCAAAGGCTGGAATGCACAGTTCCTGCTGCAAAAAATTCAAGTTCCAATATATCCAGTAGTGTTTCTGTTGGACATGGCAAAACACTATTCAGTACATTTTCATACGTGGTAAGCACTATGATTAAAACTTTGTTGTCAAAATTAGCTTCAGTAATAACTGGAAGGAGACTCGTCATGAGTCTAACCCAGTATAGTAATTCTATATTCCTGTTTGCTTTATTATTACTACTACATGGAAATGCTAATAAATGTTCTAAGATTCTTCCTCTTCACATTTTGAAAATAATTTATCAGTCTACTGTTCTTACTTTTACCCCACTACAGAATCCTGTAATAACAAGTATATCTCCCACCTATGGCCCCAAATCTGGAGGAACATTGCTAACTATAGCTGGAAAATACCTAAACAGTGGAAAATCCAGAAGGATTTTTGTTGGTGAGAAACCGTGCACCTTGAAAAGGTAATGTACTTACTAAAAAGTGATGCCTTTAATACTGAAATGGCTTGGAGTAAAAAAATACACGCAAATGTGCATCGCTCTCCTCTCCTTGTGATACATATTGGAGAATTGAAACTGCAATACACATTCAGTTCTGGACTGCATCCTGAGTTTAGGATGTCTGAAAGGTTTCTAGAAGCGATGACAGTTCCCTAGTAGACTTTATTTATTCTGTAATGCCTTCATTAACCTCATTAAAAGGTTGCATAGAGAAATAGCAAATCGGCTTCTAATGGACTAGAAGCTGCCCATTTCCCATCATTTTGTCAGCCTGACTCCCGCACACTCAGCCCCCTCTCTTGTATTAGCAAGAGCTGCTGTTCATGCAGCAGCTCCCAGTGAGTGTCCAGCGGGTGCAGGTTACTATTTGCTACAGGTTTGTTTGGTGGAAACCTGACCAGTGTGGGAATTTGTATCCCATGCAAAGGAGCAGCTATTTCTGTGCTGCTACCAGCAAACAGCCTCCAAACCAGAACCAGCGTCAGTTTGAGACTATTCCTGGTATATACAAAATGGTTTTGAGGAGTAAGCCGGAATTTCTTGTGGCTCTGTATTGGGTCCACTAGGAGCTCAGTCAAGAATCTTTGACATGCCCTGTGTGGAAACGCCTTCGGTCCCAGCTGAATATAAATCATTAAATACCCAGCACAGGTTCTCTGCTATGGGCAGACAAGTGTTCTGCATTTGGCAGCCATTCTACCATGGTGCAAATCCTGCATGGTCCTGTCTTCCGGTACCGCAGCGTGGCTCCAGAATTGTCACCTCTGTGGCCGAGGGCAGAATGTGGCCCACTGTGTTCCAGGAATAGCATGTCCAGCAATTCCTCTACATTTTGAGTCTCTCCTAGTCATTATGGAAAGTTGTAATGGCGAAACGTCCCACTTGCAGAAAACATGGAGAAGCAATAGCCTATTTGTTAATGTCAGACTCAAAGTCGGGAAAGCTAAGTTTTATTCTTTGCTGCTAAATGATTTATTATATGCTCTTGATCATATCAGCTAAGGCTGACTAAATCAAGAAAAGGATTTAGGTATTCAAGTCTGATATTTAATCACTATCAAGATCTTCAGGACTTCTGTCCACTTCTGGCTACTTAATAGTTTAGGGTGGCATTTGTTGATGTCATCATCTCAGCTGGTCAACTAATGGACAAATAAATAAACCTTTTGGGAATGATTCATCTGATCCATTTGAGACATGTACTGTGGGCATGAGATGACAGCCAGCTCAGAGGCAAACATTTGCTTTGGTCAGGTAGACCTCTAGGTGTCGAACCATAGTTGGGACTTATACAGGAAGCATCCCCAGCACTCTTCTTTCTCACCACCCAAGTTGTCTGGAGACTTCTACACAGATCTTAGCGAGTTTCTTGGTGCAGGTATCTCCCTACCTAAACGGGAAGCTTTCCCCAGTTCTGAGGGCTACATCAAGGGTTTATTTTTTGCCTTTAAAAAATGGTAAAAAGCTTCCAGATACATATACATGAACAAATTACTAATCCCTAGAGCACACGGTGAATCCCACCTCCTTGAAAAGCTTCTGAAGTGTCAGTAAATGCCCCTTTTGTCTAATTTGGAGACAATCTCTCACATCCTTTGAGAATGGCCTCACTTGGAGGACTCCTGGATGTGTTTGTGCCCAAATCACTGAAACCAGTTGGTAGAATTCATTTGCTTCTCCAGTCAGTTGTTAACCTTGCCTCTGATGGGCCCTGCTCACTGTAGTCACACTTCATGTGCTTCAGGATCCTTCACCCCTCCGCTGTCCACTCACAGCATGAGGAGGAGGAGGACTTCCAGGGCCAAGCATGAGAGAACAAGGGAAAGGTGAATATCCCAGAGACTGCTGCTGTACTGAATTCATACAGCTCTTCCTGAATTTTCACCTTCTCTTCCCTTCTCCTTGCCTTCTGCCTGCCCCTCAGCAGCACCTGGAGTCAGTATGCCTGCAGGGCAGGACATCATGGACATCTCGGTACATCCCCCACCAGTACCTTTTCTTGAGGTTTCTAACACAGTAAATTTTGTGGATTTGGAAGAGAAAGATGTTACCCCTTGATTGCAGCAGAGCAAGTCTTTCTCCTTAAACTTGGAATATTGTTTTCCAGACTGGAAGCTGCCTTTGCAGGGTGCAGGGGCTGATGTAACTGCTGCCGGCACTGGTGAAACACTCTTCCAGCAGGAAGGGTGCAGGTCAACCAAATTAAGATGAATCTTGAGCCTAAGCAGGGGTGTTCTGTCTGTACCTCATGCTATGCTGCTTTGTTGCAATATGATAATCCGTTGGGGGAATCTACAGCATTTTTTTACAAGCTTATGCGAGGTTGGGGCTTACTAAAGGACAGTGTTTTAAACTGAGTACATGTTTTATAATGCTGACAAGCAGGCCCTTTTCTGTCCTTCCAGCGTATCAGCAAGCACTGTGGAGTGCTACACACCGGCACAACAAATTCCCCAGGAATATCGTGTGAGGGTAGGAATCGACGAAGCTATTCGAGATGCAGGCGGTCATTTCACATACAGGGAAGACCCGGTTGTTTTAAAAATTCATCCAGCCAAATCTTTCCTTGGGTGAGTAAAAGTTTCTTACAGAAATAAGAAAAGTAATGAATGAAAGAAGAATGGCTATGCTGCGCAGCAATCTATCAAAAGAAATTGCATTTTTATCTCTATCTGCCATGCCAATTGCTTCTATTATGGTGCAGCTGCAAAGGGCAGATCATTTCCTTTCAGAGGTGAAGGAGAAGGGGGAAGGGCGCCTCTTTTCTTTATGTGATGTAACTCCCAGCTGCAGCTGAGCGTACCTGTGATGTCCTGCTGAGATACCTACTGTACAGCAAAGTGCGTCTCCTATACTGCATCTGGGCATTAAACTGATTAGTGAGGAAAATCATTTAATGTGACAAGTCAGAGGTACTCAGGAGAGCAAATGGATTTTAAAATAGTCTAAATCCAGTGCTACATAAATATTATGAATATATATGTATGGTATTATGTGTGTGTTTTTAAGTGATATATTTATGGTCTCAGTAGCTCTAATCCAAGCCACCTGCCTTTGCCAAAAAAATGTCAGCAGTAAAAAAGACACCTTTTTCAGCACCACTGAAACCAATAAGTTAAGTAAGTTGGCAAATGCTAAGTACAAGTATACACCCTCCTTTAAAATGTACACATTTGGTTTATATTCTGGCATACCACAATTTTAAAATTTATTTTTCTTTTCTTGTATTTGATTAGTTGCTACAGCAAGCGTAAAATTTGTTTCTCAGAAAAATAATCTCACTGCTCAGCTGTGTATTTGCATTCACCCTGTATATCTCTAATTCTGGTTTTATGTTGTCATTTACTCTAAAATATAATTTGTAATTAAGATTATCGTAGCAGATGTATCATTATCCGACCCATCTTCTGTTTTTTTTCTCTTTTTTTTTTTCTTTTTCCTAGTGGTGGAAGTACAATCACAGCTCAGGGAATCAACTTGAACTCAGTGTGCTTTCCTCAGATGGTGATTACTGTACCTAAACTGGGAATGAACTTCTCTGTGGTGAGTCAATCTTGGAGAAGACAATCTGTTACCTTGTCATCTTCATGTGGTGAATGGCACAGAATTTTCAGTCAAAATACCTTGAAACTTCCATGGCTTCCACTGACATTTTGGTGTTTTCCGTACAGACTGTTTCCACTGCGCAGGCAAAACTCAACAACAAATGCGAAATTAAGCTGGGGGTAGATCAACAGTTTCTAAGAAACCTCTTCCAAAGAACTAAGGCTTTTACAGTGTCTGCTAACAAGATTTTTATATTGTAGTTTAACAATGCAAATTCAGTGAATAAACAGAGAACAATGCCGTACAGGTATAGATTACATAGCGAGTGCTACTGTGATAGCTAGGAAGTATATTCAAATGGTGACTGGATATAACTGGAAAATAGAACAGACATCAAAGAAAGAGGAAAAACACGTAAAATCAAAATTATTTTTCTGAAGAATTTCTGATTGCCAAATTACCTGTTGGGGCCAATCTTTCCTAATTTATCAAAGTTCAGCAACTAAGTTTTAAGAGAGGTTTGGACATTTACAGTTGGGTACCTGTGCACGAACAGGTCAGTCAGGGATCTGAGCCTTCTTTTGTGACCTGAGTTGATAATACACATATCTAAATCTAAACAAGGTACTCAGATATGACCATGTGATGTTCTTTAATTTTTATAAGGCAAAGATGACGTTTATTGGCTAGTTGTACTGGAACTGTTTCCTGCCAGCTTTTGCCTGCACATTTGTCTTGCACTTCCAACGTTTTCTTATCCTGTAAGGTCTATTTAGCCTAACTGAAGTTAAATTGACCTACACTCTTTATGACATGCTACGTTACTGTTCATATTCTCAGCTTATTTCTAATGATCATCATACACTATTTCCTGTATTGAATTTCAAGTATTAGATCTAGGTTTGCTCAAAGCATTTTAAACAGTATGTGTGCAAATTTGCAGTCTTTTATAGCTTCAAGGTCATAATATTCTTCATGATCCTAATTTGTATAATATTATGAGTGTTAGGACCTGAATTTCAGCTGGATGTAATCGTGGCTTGTAAATTAATGGGTTCAGATTTTAATCTGAAAATCAGTGCCCCTGCAATGAAACAGTGTTCAATGTTATCAAAAAGACACTTTACCCATGAGTCAGAAAGCAAAACATTTCGGTGAAATCAACCAAACTGAAAATTTATTAGGTTTTGAGTAAAGAAATCAGCTCTTTAGATTTTGCTTTGTGTGCATACGAGAAGTAAAGATCATTCACTTGCTTTCTCAGCTCCCCTGTGAAAATATGCGATACTGCTTCTCCTCAGACCTCGCTTGTCAAATATTTGGGACTTCGTCAGAATTTGAATAGATTTGAAAGGATCTGAAGTTTTAAAGAACTAAATCCACTCTCCAGAAGTGACTGGCAACTCCAGGCAACGAACACTGTAGAGTTTACTCTCTCCCCCAGATATTGGGGAGCAGCCTTTCCTTTGAGCAGTGGTTTGCTGCCACCCTGCATTTAACCTGCTTTTGAAAAAAGGGCATGGACACAGACAATCAGAATTGTCTCCCTTTTTTTTCTTATACCTTGCAGTGTGCATTACATTTGCCAACACACAAGGAGAGGCAGGTTTGACCCTCCTTTTCCATAAAGGTATCTGTCCCCTACCACTGCTGATCTCTTAGGAATCTGCCCCAGTGTAAAAGCAGCTGTACACAAGTTCATTGTCCCCACACAAAGTGTGGAATATAACCTCAAACAGATTATAATCTGGAGTGTTTTATACTTTGACACTGCCCAAGCAATATATTTTGCTCTATTATAATTGAAGGCTTCTGGCACTCGGTGGCTTTCCCTGTCTCTGTGGCAGCCCATCTCTGCTTGCCATTTGTTCTGCCATTAGTCTTTACCTCAAGCTTATTTCTCAAGGAAGGATATTAGTTCTCAGGGAGAAGGAGAAGATTTATAAGTGGCAAAACAAGACTGCACTGTGTAACTGAGGAAATTGCTGGGAGAGGATGCCTAAGGCTGCAGCCTGCCCCGTCCTGTGGTGGAGATGCTGGGCCCTATGCATAAATGATACGGCAAAAATTTCATCCGGTCCTTACAAAAATAAACTACGATGAGGAACTATTTCCAGCAGGGTTCCAGAGCACTGCAATGACCAGCTATCCCATTATAAAGGAGAAAACAGTTTGTGGTCCTGAATAGACTAAACCCAGACAAACAGGAGAATACAAACCAAAATGATCAAGAAGCCCTGTAGCTGAGGTTATCTATCTTGCTTCTTAGAGGAGAGCTGAGTCTTCTTGTTGTTGTTACTTAAGCCCTTTTTCTTTTCAGATTTCTCTCACTAGCCTCCTCCAAGAAGCTGCTTTTGTCAGCATTCAGAAACTCTGGCTCTTGAGAAAACCAAAGCCAGCACTGAAACACATCCCAAAGCATCAAAGGAAAGTACAGCTGGGAGGGACCACAAAGACCTAGCCTGGCCCACTTCCCTACGGCAGGACAAATGTATGCAGACCGCTGCCTGACAGATATTTGTCTAGGGTGTTATTAAAGCTCCTTGTGAAAGAAATTTCACAACCTTGCTTAAACAAGCTTTGGAAAGAGCTGCTTTACCTGCTTACCTAGTGGTTTGGAAAGACTTCTTCCTAATAATTAACCGACAAATCCTAGCTGCTAATTAGCTATCTTCTTCTTTAACCCTCAGTGGACACAAACAACAGATTACCAGTCTCTCCTGCTAATTTTATATATTTGCAGTACATTATGATTCAACCTTTCTCTTTTCCAGTTAAACCAAACCACTCTGAATTCTCCTGATAAGTGGTGTTTCCTAGAGCTCTGCTCATTCTTTCAACCACCTCACATACCCTCTCCCATTTGCCTAAAACTGGTGGTGCCCAGTTTAAAAGAAGGTCTCACCTTTTCCTGTCAGCTGTCTTTCCTCAGACCCTTAATTCACTCCATCAGGCTTAACGGTGGCCTAGAGCCCTGGTGGAGTTGCAGTGTGAGTGGAGGGTCGCTTTTGTAAGCAGCAGGAGTTGTCAGGGATGCTCTGCATCCCAAAGCCTCAGGGAGCAGAGCCAGCAGATGTGCCCTGGGATGTCTGCTCTTCTTTGCCTGTTTCTTTCCATCCTGATGAAAGGGATGAGTGGTACAACTGGTAAGAGTTTTTGTGGAACAACTCCCTGTAAGAAATGCACTTTCTCTGGGACTGAAAAGTTTTGGGGGCAATATGCCAGTGCCCTGTAGAAGAAAAATTTAAGTTGAGCTTTTCAGCTTTTATGTTTGAAGTTCAGTATTTCTGAAACGTTTTATTCTATAAGGCAAAAATTCCTTGCTTCAACTTTGTCATTTTCATTTCATATTTATTTAAATTTCCTTAAAATCATTCAGTACTCTGTTCACACTAGTTGTGTTTATATTACATACTATGTTAACACTGTAAAAATAATACATTTTGCCTTCTTCAAATTTGGTATTTCAACAAGTGAAAAAATGTTTTAGAGCTATTGAACCATATGTTTCAACACTTGCAATGTGTTTCTTTTTAATTTCTATTTCATGAGTTCTTTTGACCATTTGCTCTGACTAGGAACAAAAAATAGGAATTTAGGCAGTGCTGAATAAATTCCTGACAGCTCTAGATAATGCATGAGGATACACAAACACTCTCACTTCTGCTCACACATCCAGTTCCTGTAGACACGCACAAGGAGGGA
Source organism: Falco peregrinus (assembly GCF_023634155.1). Classification (NCBI taxonomy): domain Eukaryota; kingdom Metazoa; phylum Chordata; class Aves; order Falconiformes; family Falconidae; genus Falco; species Falco peregrinus. The sequence goes on along the minus strand of NC_073726.1, from coordinate 13,469,512 downwards.
AGAAGCTCATTCCTTCCTTTCACTTTGCATTGTGCCTGTAAAAAAGATTCACACAATTTGGAATGGTGTGTGATCAGGAGCTTGATTACAAAATAAGTGTCTTCTAGCCTCTGCCATAAGTCGTGCTAGTCATGGTTCTGCTTCTGAAGCACTTGAGGCCAGTATTTTCTCTTTGAAAGCCTGTACTTTGCATTGATTCCCCAGTAGTGAACAAGTGGTCATTTGGAGATCCTTTGCTGTAGCATTTTTAATATTCCATCCAATAACTCATGTGGAGATATATATTCCCACTGCGTAATCTCTTCTAATTGTGAATGTGCCAAAATATGCAAGGTTGCAAAATTAGGGAGAAGCACCTTTTAATGCATGACCTTCAACAACAGACCCTGTAGCTATGCACGATCATCTCTTTCCACAGGCTTTTAATTACCACTTCTTGAGTCTCTTGAATGGTCTTTAGCATTTCTTAATTGCTCCCTGCTAGATGCCATTTCCTGCTGTATTACAGGAGAACTTTAAAATATCCTACAGTTCCTTCAATGTTTACAAGTCCATGAACAATCCATACTCATAATACTCATCAAAATACCTAGAATTCACCTTAGAATACCTTAGGTTTATTCAATAATGATAATCCTGGGAACTGTGGATGGTAAGCATATGATTATTGAAGGTATTCCTGACTACCTATCCGAAGACACTCAGGGTTGGATCCTTTATCTGTGTTGACTCTGTGGCATAAGGCTGCCACAGAAGCCCAGCAAAGAGTTTCCCTTATGAAGGGGAACCATTGGCTCTTGTTTCTGTGCCAAATCTGCATCTCAGGCACGTCTTCTGCCAGGGAAAGAGTGCAGCAGATGGTGTCAGGGAAAAGGTCTAGATCATTGTGAAATCAGCAGGGTTCTGCGGATGTGGTGCTAGCAGGTACATTGACCATCCCAAGCCCAGGGTGGAATTTAGACTCCCAGTCAATATTGGTCGTGTCATGTGAAGGGCTGGCTCTCAGACCCAGGAGCAAGAGAAGTTTTACTCTACCTTCTGGTCCAGTGGTCCGATAGACTAGAAATATTATCTCCCTGGCCTTCATCCAAGAAGACAACTAGAATAAAAATGCTACCAAAGCATTAGGGCTCTTCATTGCACTACCTGAAATGGCAGCAAAACCCAATGAATTCTCTGAAAAATCTTCCAAGATACCCTGCTTGAGTGTCACCGCTCGGTCTTACACTTGCACATAAAAAGCCGTCTGAATGGGCTTTTCTTAAGATGGACATGGATTCTCATCTCTTTCTATTGAGAAATCATCCTTTGGCAAAGATGGTTGAAGAATCTCCTGGTCTGTCTTTAACCTCATTCATCTTTCATTCCTCACTGGCAGTCCAAAAGTTTACTTTTTATGAAAGGACAAATTGGCCCTTTTCTCCCTTCTGACTGCTACAGATCCTGTAATACACATCCAGCTGCCCCTCTCTTACCTGGGTCAGCTGCTGGGAGACCTCTGGAGCTCAGAGATCCTTCCTCATACTTCTGCTGTTTTTCTATCAGCTGAAAAAAAAAAATGAATTGGGCAGTGAAGTTGAGATTCTGTAGGTCAGGCTTGAATTAATTGCCTCAAGGGTCATATTTTACAAATGAAACAAGAATACATACCTTTAAGTGATGAGTCATGTTCATCGTGCAATGGATTATTATTCCCTTTGGGGAACAGTATTTACTTTACGCTTGCGAAATGCTCCATAATTTTTACATCTTTTCTTCCTTATTGTCTTCAGATGTAGATTATAGTCACAAGAAGAATGTAGGCCTAGCTTTTAAAGTGAATGTATTTTAAAGCCTAATTAAATAAAAGTTAAAGGTGCTGGGTGATAGGCAGTATCTTAATTGAGAAGGCAATTTATTGAATTAGGGTTTTTTCCTTCTAGAGCCTCAATCCAATATTTCTTGAAAACTAAACCATCATATTCTTCAATTGTTAAAACCAATTTCAAGGGAAAAATGTCATGTCAAATCATGTACCAATAAGGGCATTGCAAATAAGATTTTTTGTGACCTTACCAATCAGTCACATTGCATCTCCTCCAAAGAGCATTATTAGATTTTTACCATTTTTTGAAAGCTGCTGCTTCAGAGACCAGCCTGATAAAGTAAAGTATCTGATTCTAATAGATAGCCACAAACAAAGTTATGAATACCACTGTTATTCATTTAAGGGATATCACTACTCTACAGTAGATAAAAAGTCTAATGAATTTACATTAATCAAATAAACATAATGATGACCTGACATATTTGGTTTCATAATTATATATGTATTAGTAATCCCTTTTTAGAATCTACACAATATGATAGATACCTTTACGAATATTCATATTTCATGGAAAAGTATGGCTTGATCATCCATTATACTAATGTTGCATCTTATTACCATACTGATTCAAATGAATTTCTAGATCCATGTGATATAGCAAAGCCTGAGATATGGTCAATGGTGTATAACAAGGTATTCAAAAGAGGAAGAATAGTCTAATACTGTAAGCAAATGAAGCGAAAATCTGCCTTGTCTTGCGTCCCACAGATTACCTTCTTGTCAAGGGGGATGCACAAATATTTCTGCATTTGTGCTAGGAATCTAAACGGGCTGTTAGTTTCAGGGATGCAAGTCCCATTAGCATCACTGAGAGCTGCACCAAGTTATTTAACTGAGTGCTGAACTTAGAGCTCACAGACATGTAACCCTTGTAGTAGAGCTCTAAAACTCTAGTGTTTGGTTTCAGAGCCTTGAAAATGTTTCCCTTGGCGGATTCAAGCTTTCACAACATTATGCATAGAAACATGAATTGCTGTGGTGATAAGAAAAAGTGCTGATTTGTAGATAGCTAATTTCATCCCACTTTTCAAGCTAATGGGGGTATATAACTGATATAGCTTGAACAGTTATGTCACTGATTTGAAACTGCAAAATTACATTGCATTAATTTAGCATATTAGACAGAAATGTAAACTAATTTCACAGCTCCTGCAGGCAGCATTTTATAATGAGAACCAACTTAATTTGAAAAACTAAACAGAAAAATGTGTATTTTTTGGCCTTCTCTAGATGCACAAAGGTATTCAACAGCACTGTTGCTTTTCCAGGGAAATTTCTTGTAAAACAAATGTCAGATTTATGATGACTAGGAGCTAAGCCCCAACCCCATTGTTACCGGGGCACATGTTAGCCATTCTTATTTATATGTTTTTTTAAAAAAGGTGTAATCTCTGCTGTCAGGCCCTGTTCAGGGAGTGTACACAGGCAGTGTGCAGGGAACTACTTACAGGAGGTTTATACAGTTGGAAGAGAAATACTTCTGTGGAGCTGAAGCAACTCTGTGGCAGAAGTCCTTCAACCATAGCCACAGTAGGCAGCATGAAAGGGAGGCACAGAGAAGGGAGTACATGATACAATCACAAAGAATCCACTCTGCGGTTTGTGTGATGCTGCCCGGCACCCACCGTGCCTCCCATCGATGCTTGTAGATGTGCTGTTGACATTATAATCAAATTAGTCATGTAGAAACCTTCACAGTCAAGAGAGAGAAGCTGACCCTTCTAGAGCACCGTTGATCTAATTAAAGCTGTTTTCTAAAATGGATCAGATGAATCCCATTCTAGGTGATCCTGTTTCCCTCTGTTGACTATAAAGACAGTTTAGACATAACTCCAGTGCAGGTGTCTGGATGCAGGCTGGATGAATCCTGACTGCATGAAGACTGTCTAAACTCAGCTTCAGATCAGGCTGCCTGCAAACCCCCTCTGTCCTTGCTTGAAACACAGCAGTCCTTTTAGGAAGGACATGGCAGAGTGACCATGAGAGAGACCCTGACCCAGGGTCCAACTTGTATGTCTCATGAGTCTGATCAAGGTGGTATGGGATAGAGGGAAGGACCCTGGCCAGACATCTCACACTGGATCACACTCCCATGGCACAGTGCATGCTTTGGCAGGTCTCCTGGAGTGTGGGTGCACCAGCAGCTTCCCCCCAGGAAGGACCTCCAGAGCAGGCCCTCACAAGGAATAACAGCAAAGTGAGGGGTAAGCATGGTTTCATGCCTGTTGTCAGGCAGCTCGTGCACTGCACTGCAGGGCAAATATCTCCCTCCTGCTGGTCCAAGATGCAGTGTGAAGCACATCCTATGGTCAGCACTCCCAGGAGGGACGTGCATGACACCTGTGTACCTAAGCACCAAATGCTGCACATCTGGGGCCTTACACATACACTTTTAGACAGAAGATAACACTTTCTGAGCTTTTGTGACTCAGAATGCCACGGTGGCTTTGGCTTTAAAGCAGTTTCTCACAGACTCCGTAGTGCCTCTCTGGAAATACAGAAACTTAGCTACACTGTGGGTAAACAATGCTTTATTTCTGTTTTCTGCTATTTCAGTCAGATTCATTGGCCTTGTTTTTACCTTCTCTGGGCCCTTGCTATTGCTTTGGTAGCAGAAAAGGAAGAGAAATCCATGTGGCCGTCACACTGACATAGGCTGGGTAAGCTGAATTACGGCTGCTCAGTACATCAGGCCAGCCTCCTGATGGTCCTTGGCTTTGGAAATCATTTTCCATTAATTATCTGCAAAATATTTACTTTAAAAGTGCTGTGAACAATCAGGCCAGGAAGCTTGTTTACTTGAACATTTCCTCAACAAGAGTGCAAACAGCATTGACATGAAGTTTTTGTACTTTTCTCCCAGCTCTAAATAAACGCTGTGTAGTACTGATCAGAATTTTGCTTTGGTTAAAGAAGAGCAAGACCTCTGGTGTTTATTTTTTCAATATATGTGTATTGTTAAAGAACAGTTACATTCATCAGTGACTTCCTATGCACGTACTTACTGCAGTTGCCTTTGTTTCTTTCTTACAGGCATGTAGCCACCGCTCTAGTTCAGAGATAATCTGCTGTACAACTCCTTCACTGAAAGCCTTCAACCTCCAACCACCCTTTGTAACCAAAGTGTTCTTTATTTTTGATGGTGTCAGCTCTTTGTTCTTTGATTTTGATTATGTAAATAATCCTGTATTTAAGCATTTTGAAAAGCCAGTGCTCATCTCAAGAGGCAACCAAAACGTTCTGGAAATCAAGGTAAGAAATGCTGAAGTAAGTTTTTCAATTATTTGCAAGCACGCAGCAGCATAGTGTATAACAGACGTTTTGATGAAATGAAGGAAGCCCCAAGGAAGCAAGGGCAGAGAGAGCAGTGTGTTCAGTACTGCGTGCACCCAAGCCCCCAGCTGTCGCCACTTAAAGGATGCAGATTTGAAAACAAAAATGCATACCAGGGTGGTTGTTGGCATCAGGTGGGGTGGGAGAGGGGTTTTCCTTATCCTCATGGGAGGACCATGCTGTGTCAGCTTCTGAGTGCGATATGCTGTGTCACCAGTTCAGGATCAAATGTGGCCAGCAGCTCAGAACATGAAGTGGGTGGTCTGCATGCAAGTCCTGGCTCATGGACTGTTACATGGGTTTGTGTCCTTCCTCATGAAAGATGTGGAGTTCTCTTTAGAAAGTGGCCTAGCAGCTATAGATCTCTAGAGCTGAGGGAAACTCTGGCCTGTGCACAGAAGTCACTCATGAGGATCAGTCACCACTGTAGCCTAAATATTTATGGATTCGTGAAAAATGCAAAGTCAATGCTGAGCACCTCTTAAAAAAGCACTGAGAATAGCCTACACAGCAGTGAGGAACATCTGTTAGGAATTCAGGGCCCTTGCAAGCACAGGCTGCTATCTACTACAGTGCTGTGGAGAAAGCAAGAGTCTGATTTCTTAAAATCTAGTGCTTTTTTAAGTATCAAGCAGAAACAGTATAAATACAGGTATTCCTAATTTGCAATGAATATTTATGAAAATTTAGTATTATGTATGTGTAATTTATATAGAATAGCTATAATTTATATAGAATACAATCTATAAAAAGTGCTTTATGGAAGAGAATCAGTCCTAATACTGGGGTCATCTCTTTGTGTAGCTTGTCCGTAGTTCTGTAAGCCAGAACTCTTTTCCCTTATGACAATCATGAAATCTTGAAGCCCTGAGGTCTTTGACTCCAAGATGGTCCAGTTGGGCGAGCTTCTGAGCTGCAGGAAATCAGAGGGTTCAGAGGTTCTGTCAGCCATGCTGAGTTGCAGTCAAACTCTGAATATTGATCTGTTTCCACGAAGTGTTTTGGGCAGATTCCAAAGAATAATCAATCTCTGATTTTTATTTTTTTTGTTTTGTTTTTCTACTTGGAACTCTTGGCCATACAAGACATACTTTTCCTCAGTGCAGAGCAATTCTCTTGTTCAGTTGCAGAGGAACACTAGAAAGAGTTGTGTGCACGTCAGCGGCGAGCTGGGAATATATATCTGCTGCATGGCTCAGTGCCTCAGTGCAGTGATAGCAGTGTTTTCCAGTATTTTCCAGGTCATGCATATCAACCGATTGGAAAGAAGACTAATTTGAGAAGAATCATAGAATAACTTAGATTGGAAGGAACCTCTAGAGGTCTTTGTAGTCTTTTGAGCCCTTGCTCAAAACAGGGCTAAGTTAAAAATTAGGTCAGGTTGCCTATGGCTTCATCCAGTTTGCCGGTATGTCTCTTGTTCTGTGGGGTTCAAAACACGGCAAATTGCCCAGGTGTGGCCTTTCAAGTGCTGAGCAGAGGAGAACCATCCACCTCCAAGGTACTGGTTTTGCTGCTGCTGTTGAAGTATGTGCTGAGCCTTCATCACTACAATGGCACGCTGCTGCCTCATTTCACCTTGTGGTCCAGTGTTTCAGTCATTTTCTTAAATTTGATGTCATCTGAAAGGGCAAGGACAGTGCATCCTGTCCCTTTGTCCAGGTTGTCAATAAACCAGTATTTATCCCAGTATCAGCCACTGACAAATGCCACTTGTTAGACTCCTAAGCTTTGAGCTGATGGACCATCAGTTTTTCATTTGCCTTGTAGTCCATCCATCCTGTCCTTATAATCTCAATTTGTTTTCATTGCTAGGAGGGACTGTGTTGCAAACTGTGCTGAAATCAAGGTGAACACTGTCCGGTGCTCTCCCTTCATCTACGGAGCCAGTTATCTCTGCATAGAAGGCAATCAGGCTGCTCAGGCAAAGTGCACCCTGTGCGCAAAGGAAACCTGTGCTGGCTCTTCCCACATTCTTATCCTTCCTCTGCCTGGAAGTGCTTCCATAAGGACTTGCTCCATAATCTTTCCAGAGGCTGAGGGTTAAAAAAATAGTTGGTTTTTTTAACTCTCTTCTTTCTTTTACTCCTGAACTTTTTATTCTCCCTGAAGGAGAAGCCTTCCTGGTGGGAAGAAGACATTCAGATAAGAAAGGCTAGCTCAGAGCTGTCCCACTGACAACTGACCAAAGTCACAACTTTTTAGTATTGATGTCACCTGTAGTCACGGCACCCACGGCAGATGCTGTCTACCTAAGCCTAATGCCCTGGTTATTTCCTGGCAACCGACTGGAGAATAACATTAGAGAAAGCTGGTCTCCTAGAACAAAGCATGAACAAGCACCAATTTAACATATTCCACTAAATAGAATTAGTTATACTGGGATGCTTCTGTCAAAACAGCGAGGCAACTTTCAGAAATTATAGTTGGGAGCCAAAAGATCATTACAAGCCATATTGGCAAAACTTTTCCCTTGCCCTGTACCCGCATTCAAAAATACACAAGTTTACATCCCTCATGGTCATATTTTGTGCAGTAATTAAGCAAGCTCAGCATGAAATTAAATGGCAGCTTGCTTCAGTGAACAGTCTGTTCTACCAAACCAAAGTTCTTTTATCTTTTTCTTAATGAGTTTCAGAGGGGTGGAGGGAGCTTTTACCACGAGTTTTTCAATCAAACTAATCTAGTGCGACATATTTGGCTTCCATCAAATAACAGTGGGTACCAGTTGAAAGATTCTGTTTGGTTTCCCCTGTTGACCATAAGATGTTTTTGTAAGAAAATGTTACACACAAGAAAGCATTAAGTCTTCTGTCTAAAACAGTCAGGGCACTGTGTGCCATGAATGCCAGCCCTTCTTGTCTTCAGTGCCAGCTCTTTTGTCTTCCACACTACCAAGCTTCTCAAGGTCCCACATCATCGCTGTCTGCCTCTGCCAAGTACATGGCTCTTCAGAGTCTCTCAGTGCCCACCGTACCCCAGTCAGAGGGGTCATGGCAGAGTGCCTTCAGGCACTTCTCTGCTTCAGCACCATGAAGACACCTCTGCAGAAGGGCTCCTGTCTCCCGCCAACACGGGAAGCTCTAGGGCCAGGAAACATTCTGGTATTTCACTGTTGGGGGACAACCAAAGACCTGAGTCTGCTGAAGAGGACCACACATTCTTTATAAGACAATCTTAAGGAACTCTTCTTATCTCTTTGTAGGTCACTCTCTTTTCCATCTTCCACGTTGCACATAAAATTATGTTGCTTTCAGTATCTGATCCAAGAGAATGCAATATGGAAACTGGGATTTCTGAGCAAGCTGCAGTGGAAGCTGTGCAGCCGCAGTAACTCCTCATTCTTCCCAAGTCCACCTCGTCTGCTTAAGAACCTCAAGAATTCTTCTGACACCAATCTCAAAATTTCCATGCCTGGCTTTGTGGTCCTTCTACTGCTTCTAGAATTTACCCCAGATTATTCCCATCTCTCTAAATTTTTTAGGTAGTTGATCTATCAGATTGGTTTGCAACAGCTGCTCAGCCCAGTAACGAGCTTCTCCAGCTTGTGTGCAAGGGCATTGCTCAGCAAGAAGCGAGTAATACGCATTTTAAAATAGGAAATAGCTTCCCCGTTCTCACAGGAGCCGGTTTCTTCCTCTTCTTAAAATGGTAGTCAAATTTTGGTGGTCCTGAGAAGAGCAAAACCACTGCTGAGTTTTGAAACTCTTAATACATTGAGATACTATAGTGAATATATTTGAAACTGCATTATATGAATGGTAACATAATGGTAATGGTAGTAAGTAAAAGTTACTATCTTCATTATAACTGGCAAAGGACCAACTTAGGAAACATCAGTATGATTTTTTTTCCCCCTTTAGGATAAGTATCAGTTTTGGTGGAAAAAAAAATTTTAGAAATCGTTTTTAAAAAATCTTAAGATTCAGTGTAGAAGGAAAAGAGGCCACTCACCCATGCTCTCCAGGATAATATATTTATCCTGAAGGTGGAAAACTCGAATTCAAGTCTTTTGAGGTACATCGTTCAAAGGAAAGATTTGAACCTGAATAGCTCACAATATGCAGCAAGCCTCCATAGTAATAAACCATAAACAGTCAGTCACATGCTTCCTGGTCCAGCAAACAGAATGGCTCCAAGTAGACAGAAGATAGAGTGCAAAATGGACTGCTTTGGCCAAAAATTAAAAAGCATTTACCTGAGGTGTGGCTTTACCAGTCAAAATAGGACATTAAACTGGCTCTCCTCTATGTTTCTTTAAATCTTCCCAGGGTTCTGTCTGATTCTGCAGCAGACCTAAAACATATGCCAGAGTAAGATATTTTGCCCCTCAGAATGGGGTTCTACTTTTATTTCCAGTGTACGAGGCCTTGCAGCAGTGTCAGCCACGATGCCTTCGTCCCTTCTCGTGAAGAGCTCCCAGATCAGCCTGCATAAATAGCCTTTATTAGTGTTACTCCCCATCCTCCCTTCTCCCTTCTTAATCCTGCTTAGTGTGCTTGTCCTTTCATCTTAAGCTGGGCTGTACACAGGGTAGGGCAGCTTCTTAAATACTGATGCACTCCTGAGCCCAAAAGATCATGAACTTGGCCTTTGGACGCTACTATCACAACAGCAGAGGGAGTAATATTTCCTCCATGTCTGGGAGGTGAAAGCAGGTTTTCTGAGTAGGGAGTGCACTTTTCATGCTGTCATCTTTACCAGGGTTTGTTCCTTTTTGGTCTGTGGAACCTGATTTTAACAGATTTTTGCTTTTTTATGATTATAATTAAATAGCTCTTTTTGAAAACTTCGCTCCTGCTGCCCTAACCACTTGCAAAACAAAATGTTTGAGATGCCTTTAGTTTAAACATAATATAATGCCAGTTTTATATAAACAGCATCACATAATGCATCCTTTCTTGTGCAAAAATCTAAACAGGACCAATAGGTTTTATCCCTCAGACTTTTACATTTTTAGAAGTCTGCATGGGCTGTATGAGTATTAGTGACAGCAGATCTTATCTGTAAACTTTATCATCACCCTCTGGCCTGTCTGTCAAACTCCTGTTTACATGAAAAAAACCTGATACATGCATATTGACAGGGCAATGTAAATTTGCATTAGTCTTTTATTTCACAATTGTTTTTCCATTAAAAACATTTTCCAAGGTAATAAAAGGATTTCTCCCTAACTTTTATGAGATGGTTATGTAATGTGAAATTGATTTTTCTTTTCCAAGGGAAATTACATTGATTCAGAAGCTGTTAAAGGAGAAGTGCTAAAAGTTGGAAATAAAAGCTGCGAAAACCTCCTCCTGCAGTCAGAATCAATTCTGTGTACGGTTCCCAGCGATCTCCTGAAATCCAATAGTGAGCTGAACATAGAGGTGAGGCAGCTACACCACACATGAGATATTAATGCCGTTTTTATTATCATTCACAAGGTCGCTATTGAACCTATGAACTTTAAATTTAAGCCTAAGCCTGTGTTTACAGAGATATCCCTATCTCTGTTTGAGATGGAAATTTATAAAAAATAATTATCATCATTGTTGTTGTTACCTGTTTGTGCAGAGACTTTCTGGAGCCTTAGGCACAAAGTAGGACGTAAACTAAGCACAGAAATAAAATCATGGTTATTAATCCAAACACAAAGGAAACATACGGGGAGGAACGGGAAGGTATAATGGAGTAGGTTTAATCTGGAGTTCACAAGCCCTTATTTCAGCAAAAAATTCTGCTGCAGTCAAGAGGATCAGATCCTTTCTGAAAGATTTTTTGGTCTGCTTTTTGTAATTTCCTTTCAGTTCTTCTTGTAAGATGCAGACACTTAGAATAAATGTTTGAGTTCCACTGTTGTTCTAAAGGTGGTTTCACTAGAGTCATTCCGAGTACTACTGCGAATTTAAATTGTAGACACTTTTGACCTACTGACTCATAGAATAAGACACAAATCTTTCAGTATCTTCATGGGGGTTTTGTAAATATAAAAAAAGGAAAATCACAGTGGAATGGGATTACTTTTAAACTCTGAAATCTGCTTGTCATGTACTCGATTCACTGAAAACAGTGGAGACTTTGGCAGTCATGTAAGTGTGATTAAGATCAAAGTCTATGTAAGCTCTTTGGAGCAGGGAACACCTATTTTTTTCTATGTCTTTATGACATTCATCTCAATAGGATCCTGGTCTGTAAATGGTAGTCCTATGTGCTACTGCAATCTAAGTAAATAGTAATAACTAATTTGATTTATTAATTCAGTAAATATCAATCTATTTTAAAATTAATTTCTTTTGAAAAGTACAGATTAAATTTCTTAGGTGAGTCAGGCAACCTATAAAATTAGATGCAGCTCTCCTTTTAGTGTATCTGTTTCCCGGACCTGTAAATGCCTAGTTTCATATAATATTTGTGCACATGTTGCATTCTGTACTGTTTGTATTTTTTGTATACAACCAGGACTGGCACTATATTCAGTCAGTTCTGCTAAATGATATTTCCTTAACCTCTAAGAAACAGATATGCGTGACGTATTTCATATGTAGAAAAGAACACAACATAAAGGGGTTAAATAAGGTTTCTGCTTGTTTACTGGCAAGGAGCCTCAGAAACTGCAGTCTGCCCAGCGAAGAAGAAAATTTGCTCTTTTGACGGGCAAATCCATCATTACAGTACCCAGAGGAACGAATTCCACAGGAGGAAGAGAAAAGATGGCCAAGTGCATTCTGACTAACAGAGCTAGTACCGTGTGACCTAAAACGGTTTTTCCCTGGTAGCTGCTTGGTGTTTGTTTGGGTGTTGGTTTTGGGGGTTGTTTGTTTGTTTGGTTTTGTTTCTTTAAACTGTTGACAAGCAAGAAGCTGGCAAGGGACAGGCTCACGTGACCTTGGGAACTGAAATGCAGGCATGCTGTCAACAGAGAGGGAGTTTGATGTTACAGCATATTTATGCCAGAAGGACGCATATTAAAGACATTTGGGCAATTTTTTAACATCGATTTCAGCCCATATAACCATAAGCCCATACATTTCTGTGCACCATTTCAGCAAAAGTATGAATTTAGTATTTTAAATTAACATCTGGTAGCAGTGGGACCCTGTTTTCCAGAGTGCATGTGTGAGTGTGTGCTGTGTGCATGGTGTAGCACGTACATAGCTGTGTCACTAGCAGAGCTCTTGAAGGCATGTAATGAAACATAAAAATGTACATCTGCTTTCACGAACACCAATATAACAATGTCTCTACTCCCAGTGTCTTATCACAGTACAGCATTACAAAATCAAGATTTAATACATATGGGACATATCAGCTTATACTTTAGCACTAATATTCTACTTCTTGCTTGTCTTTTGAAATCATCACACTATTTTTTCTGTGTTTTTTTCAGTGGAAGCAAGAAGTTTTGTCAACAGTTATTGGAAAAGTGCTGATCCGGCAAGATCAGAATTTCACGGGACTAATTGCTGGAGTTGTTTCAACATCAGTTTTAATTTTTATCTTATTGGTGTTTTTCCTCTGGAGAAGGAAGAAGAAACAAATTAAAGGTCTATCATTGTCGACTTCATCAAATAATTCTGTTATTATATCTTAGATTTTAAAAACTGACATCAATTTATGCTTTCCTTAACCGCTGTTCAATGTCCTGTTGTAACCTGTCAGCAGAGGTTTCACAATCAAGTGCAATGTTTAGTTGAGTTTTGGCCCTTGGCTCTTGCCTGAGCTGGGTGAAGGGCCACACTATGCCTAAAGGGGAAGGATTTCGGAGGAACTCTGAGCTATGTAGAAAACTTAGTAACTCCTCTTCCCCAGTCAGCCTTGGAAGAGGGAATGAGTCAATGACATGTGTGGAATCACAAGTACTTCAGCTTCATCCAGTTGCCTTGTAGTCCTCTAGGCTGTGCCTAGTTTGTGCAAGACACAGAGCGCTGCAGTGGCTGGTCTTCTGTCCACCCGGATCAGGGTGCCTCCCCTCTGGCCCCCATGTCTGGGTTTCCTTCGAGTGGGAACTGCTGCACTACGCAAGGGGGGAGGAGGAGGGGAGCTAATACACAACCAGGTCTTGTTCTGATACAATATCACGGTCAGATCATGAAGCTGGCCCCAGAGGCTTCAAAGCTCATTTGGATCTTCCAGTGTAGCCAAGAGTGGGGCTTTAACACAAGTCACAGCAAATCTTGTGCTGTACAAATAGCGCAAGTTCAGGTCTTGCACATGTCTGCTTCAGCAACAGCCCAACCCTCTTCCCAGCAGAGCAGAACATCTAAACTGAAATAAATACCTAAATGAATGTTGGCACACAATAAACACAAGGGTTTTCTCATACTGTCTTTTTCTCCTTCCCCTTCAGATCTGGGAAGCGACCTAGTGCGCTACGATGGCAGGGTGCACACTCCTCACCTGGACAGGCTGGTGAGCGCGAGGAGTGTAAGTCCAACGACAGAAATGGTTTCAAGCGAATCTGTAGATTACAGATCAACTTTTCTAGAAGGTACACTTCTATTATGAATCTGTATGGATGATATTTTATACATCTTGCTTTTCATATGTCTTCAGATGATAGCTGTTGTGATCAATATCTTAATTTCATTTTCTCATCTGGTTTGTCTGTGTCTGCATTGTTTGGGATTTTCATGTGTTTACAGGCTTACTATTTGAACTGAGCTTCTCAGGTGCTTCCCAAGATTAAGGTGCGAAGGATTTTTACTTTTACTCAGGTTGGAGCAATATATAAAATGCTGTTAGTGAAAATTCTCTGTATGTTCCACAGTTTATTAGGAGCTAGTGGGTAGAATGATTTTGTGTTATCATAAGGTCCATCACACCATGCACAAATCCACTCTGAAAAAAGCGATTTTAAGGATAGCATCGAGTGGGTGTAGGTTTAGTGTGTCTCAGTGAGTTCATACAGTCATGGTAAAGCAGTTCTGTCAGCTCAACATGGGACATGGAGATTTGTAAACTGATACTCTTTTGTCCGTTCATGCACCTCCTATAAAACGGCACACTGTGTGATGCAGAAATGCTGATTTTAATAATTAAGCTAAAGGGGGTGTGAAAACTGTCACAAATTGAGTGGAGGCCCACGTGTGCTGAGATGTCAGTCTTACAAAACATGCTGTTCATTTTCAGACCTGTGGGCATGACGGAAGAATAACCCTATGCTGAATAGATTTTTGTGCCACACATCACCATTTTAGCAGGGGTATTCTCCAGATCACTCTGCTGCACTTACCATACCACTTCAGGCTGAACGTGGCCAAGATGTGTGGAGACCATGTTCTGTGATTACCATTAAAAGAGTCTTTAACTGTTAGAAGTTACCATATGATATTTGAGATACCACAGATATTTGTTGGTCTTGGTGTAGACATAGTCTTGTACTGTTTCAGGCGCTGCCATTACAACTCAATAGAAATCGCTCCAAATCCTTATTCCGCCTTGGTAATGCCCAATCGTGGAGTTGTTTGAAAGCCAGGCCTGTTCCAAGCTTCCTTTATGATTCTTTAATTGCTGCTGCCAGCTTGCACAGGAAGTTTCTTGATTGAAAGATTCCCAAAGGAAAAGCAAAGCCTGTGCCACTGGTTAGAAGGGAAAGTGCTACATGAGACACAACTATGCAGAGATCCTTGGTGGAAGGTAAATCTGCAGTGGTCCTGGGGCCACTGTGCACCAGCAAAGCACAGCCGAGAGTGCACCCAGGAAGGTGTGTTCACTTAATGTACCTGTAGGAATGTTTACATCAATTACTGTCAAAGAATAAAGTGACAGGAACATTAGAAAACATGCAGATCTACATGCAGCAGCTGTAAAAATTATTTTGCAACCGTGACTAGGGTATTTTACCATGATTTTTAAATAGATATTTGCCCTTGGTGACCTAAATATGGCTTTGCAAATGCAAGAGTTTGTATTTTTGCCTCTAGATAGAGCAGCACTGAGTTTTTCTTGGCACCTGGAGTGATAACAGCACTATATAAAAATTTCCCAAGTTTTATACATAAATATATAAAGCATGTCTGTACAACATCTTTTACTCTTCGTGATAAAATATCTGATAATTTCTGTTGTTAAATTTATTCCTTTTTTTTTCTTTTTGACCCTGGGCTAAATTCTGCTCATTGACTCCACAGCAATCATTACAGACTGAAATTGGTGTCAATTAAACTTAGTTCTTTGATTCTATTACGCAAAATACTAGGAAAAAATCTTTTCAACAAAAGCAGTTCAAAATACCTCAACAACATGCTGTTGACAAAAATAATTTTCTCAAATAAATGCTCCTTGCTTGACTGAAACATTTTTATTTCTGCTATTCTAAATCAGCTGGCTCATGTTATTTTCATGAGTAGCACTAACTGTATTATCTTCAGCAGTTACAGGATATGAATCACCTTTAGGCATTTCCCTGGTTGAATATTTACCATTGGATAAATATAGCTAGTCACCAGCAGTTTAGAAACCTTCATGAAATGCAGAGTTCCCTACCAGATTAGAATACGACAATAATAAAAGGTTTCACGGATTTAATTGTTCACTACTTCCTCCTCCCATATTGCTGTAATTTTTCCATTTTACTCTTGTTACTCCCAATTACTAGAAATGCTATAACCTACACTTGGCAAGAAGTGACAAGGCTTCGTTCCATCCCCTCAGAAAAGTGGAAGTTCTGCCATTTACTTTCATAAAAGTAGGGCTGAGACAGGCCTAAGTTTCTAGTGACATGGTTTTCCTGGAGTTTGGCAGGTCAGCAGTGCATATTTTCATTTTTCCTTCGTGACCAAAACCTCTGCAAAGCCAAGCCGCTTCCAAACTGATAAAATCAAACCTTGCTTACCAAAGCAATAAAACTCTCATTTTTCCAAGAAGTCTGAAAGGATTGTAACGGTTTCTGTTCATCTTGCAGATCAGTTTCCAAGCATGTCTCAGAATGGATCGTGCAGACCTGCCCAGTATCCTCACTCTGACCTATCCCCGATTCTGTCTAGCGGAGACTCAGATTTAGCCAGTCCACTTCTCCAAACTAATGTCCACATTGACATCAGTGCCTTAAATCCTGACCTGGTCAAAGAAGTGCAGCATGTGGTTATTGGTGCTGACAGCCTGATTGTGCACTTCAGCGAAGTAATAGGAAGAGGTAGGTACTGCAACTCTTACCTTACCAACTGCTCTTCTTTTTTGTACGCCCTTTCATTATAAACCATTCTGAATAAGGTGTCTGCCTGGAGGTTTTTCAAGCCTTTTACCTCTTACAGGACTGCGTCCCATGCACCAAATCAAGGGGGGGAACCAAGGGGCTCTTGAAGTCAGGTGACAGGTTCTGCATTTGATCAGTTGGAGAAGACGCCAAGAGGGTGGAGAGTCTGCCAATTAATAGGGCTCCTTTGAACTCAGAGATTTGCTGGTTCCCCCTCAGCTGCCTCACTCTTACCCTTTTCTAGGCTACAGAAAAGCTCAGCCAGGGCTTCTGATCCATGAGGCTGTGGTGGAGAAGTGAGGCTGTGATGGAGGAGTGAGGCTGCCACAGAATACTGCACAAGACTAAGGCACACCTCTGAATGGCAGGGTATGCTGAAGCAGGGGCACCAGCCATCTTAAACTCAGAGCCTGAGAGCTGGCAGGATCACTACACAACACAGAAAGTTCCAGCAGTCACTAGGGCATTCAGTAAAAGTCCCCATGGGCTAGGTGAAATGCACACACTCCTTTTCCCTCCGCATGTTTCCCCCAGCTCTGAGAGATTCACTGTTTGTTTCCTCTTACCAGACTCTGTTCCCCCTCGTTCCTCTCTCATCCCAGCTGCAGTAATGCATAGCTCCTGATTCACTTCCCCTTATTTTTATCCCTGATATAGCAAGCCCCCTATTTTTCTCAGTTTCTTCCATCATTCCTATTCCCCTGCATCTCCATAAGCAGGTTCCCTCCTTTCATAGCCTGAGCCAGCATTTGTTAGGGGCATTTATTAAACTCTGTACTGTTGAGTACCTATTAGTAACCCAAGTAGAAGCTGGATTTTCAGTACTTCTGCAGATCATGCGTGAGAGATCTCTTGTTGCATATCAGAATACTGATAAAAAATTGGCTATAAATGATATTCCTAATGCCTCTTCTGCAGGAAAATAGCCACAAATCAGTCAGTGTGTTTCCCTTCCATGTATTACACTTCATCATCCCCAAAGCAAGGGTGGGCCTTTTTCTTTTCTTTCTTGTTTCAGAAAAGTCCAAGTAATTTCCCATTTTTTAAATGTTGAAAAACATCAGAAATGACACCAATTAACCATTTTTAATTTTCTCCTCCTCTCTGATAACTAGAAATCAGCCAAACTGCAAAATATTTTAGACACACCCAATCCAAGCTTTAGGATTTGTGCCCAGGCTCCGAACAATCTGTGTTCTGATGGGATTTTAGTTGCTTTTATAAAACAAACTTTGTATTAACTTTACCCAAGCCAAAAGCAAAGCCAGCTGGGCTCTGACCAGCACTTTCGACTGGAACCTAGTAGAATTAAGCAGATAGTCTTGTTCTCTGCAGAGCTTACACTTGACAAAAATCTACTTGGCTTTCTAATTGAAAAATGTAAGTATTTTAAAAGTGTCCAGTAAATAGTACGTCTGTGAACGAAAGCCCCTAGTACCTGTACATAATTTGATTTGAACAAATTAATGTCTGGAGCTCAAAGTTCTCTGTATCCCAAACAGGTCAACCTGACTTCTCATAGCAGGTTTCCCCATAGTAACGTTCTACAGACTACCCCATTTGCTTGGTAGAAAAGCACAGGATCAGGAAGGATTTCTGTGTCCCTGGCAGTCTATGTCACTGCTTAGACCATGAGAAAGAAGACAAATTTTGCTTCTCATCTTTTAGTGACATTTCACACTCTGAACTAGGCCCTAGCAGAGACCATAGACTGCTGCCTAGTGATGTGGTCAGTCTGTGATCAGTAGTTCATGTTCATAGCCAACACACCGCTTTTAATACTTAACATTTTCTACGGAACAGCAAGACCCAAGAGACTGTAAGCTCACAGTGACCCTCCTTTTGCAACTTTCCACTGAAAGTGCAACAACACTGTGCACCAACAGTTGAGTGGACCGCTTGGCATGGGCTTGCAGACCACTGGCAACGACTGATCCAGGGGTCATGTCAGCTCCTAACTGCTCCCTTGTCCCTTCCAGTGGCCTCTTTTGACATCTGTGTCACAGGAGAGTATGGTGGGAATGGTCTGACATGGTTTTTGTGTGCATAGTCATTACAAGAACATGAAGCAGTTGTGGCATCAGCCTTGTCATTATTTGTACTCTCCATCTAGGTCAAGAAATATCACTTACACTGCAAACAGAGTTTGCATTTTATGTAATGACAGTTTTATGTAAAGGTAGTTTTATGTGTTAGTTATGAAGTATACGTTACAAGCGTTGGGAATTGGACAGTAATGCAGTGCGATCACTTTCTTAAAGCATAATTGCTACCCAGTGGAAAAAAAAAAAAAGAAGCTATTTTTACCTATTAAAACTAATCTTGCTCATGTTTTCACACAGGACATTTTGGGTGTGTGTACCATGGGACATTGCTGGATAATGATGGCAGGAAAATTCATTGTGCTGTGAAGTCACTGAATAGTGAGTTACATGTTTAATAGTGAGACGTTACCGTAATTCCAAAGATAACTGGGGTGAACTAATTAATTACAGTGAAGTATGCTCACAAATAAAGATTTCTAGTTGCAGCTGGATCAGATTTATCTCTAGAGCAGTTCCAATTACTTTAGATTACAATGAGGCACCACTATATATTTGTACTTCAAATGAAATACCCATATATTTCATTTACAAAGAAAAGGACACGGGAAAATGAGGGAAAGGCAGTGTCACTTCTTATTCTGCTGACTACTGAAGATTTGGGTTTGGAAGTTAATTTGCTTAAGAGTGGGCAAAGCTGCTGGAAAAACAGGAAGAGACTATAACATTTATTAAAGGCTTTACTCAAGTGTTGTTATTCAATTCTAAATAATCCATAGTAAGAAAAAGAGAAATGGAATTAAAATCACCAACTCTATTTGGTCATGGTAACAAAATGGATGCACATAACCTAGTTGTAATGTGGGAGATGGGGAGATCGTTTGTAACTTCTCATTATCACTTTGTTGTGCAATGACATGCTGTACAGAAATGAGCCGTAGTTTGTTTGGGTTTCTTTTAATTAACTCATTTTATCACTGGATTTCTCAGGGATTACAGACCTGGAAGAAGTAGCTCAGTTTCTGAAAGAAGGAATAATAATGAAAGATTTCACTCATCCCAACGTTCTCTCACTCCTGGGAATCTGTTTGCCCAGTGAAGGATCCCCCTTAGTCGTTCTTCCATACATGAAACATGGAGATCTTCGAAACTTCATTAGGAATGAGACTCATGTAAGTACATGGTGAGGTCTACCAAATGGTAATTCAGGTCTAGCCACGCCCTGCTCCAACACCACAAGCTCTGATAATTACATTATGTCTATAACTTGCTGCTGTTACTACACCTTAACCTTTAGCACTTGCTTAGGCTGGCACGGAGCCCAACCACAGTGCTGCCACTCCTTCCCTTCCCCCTCAAATTCCTCTCTAGAATGTTTCCCAGAAATTATCAGCAATAAGTATTTCTCATTTCCCATCCGTAAGCCTCTTTATAAACAAATGTGTTTATGAGATCTAAGTCAAGGGGCCCAACCATCTGCTAGTTTAAACTGGCATGTCTCCGTTGACTTCAGCACAACTGTGCCAGTCATCAACATCTGCTCTTCCAACTCCTAGGTGAGGGATCTTCGGGTACAGCTAGTGTCACAGCCCCGTTATTATCAATAATTTTTCTTCTTATAAGAAAGAAAACCAGCAATTGTTATACAGACTTTGAGTACTCTATTGTCAGAGATTTTCCCCATTTCCATTGAAAGACTGCAGATTTCTCAAACGCCTCGCTGCTTTCTCGCAAGTCTGAGACCATAGGCCTTGCCTCAGGTAGTGTAAGCCCACCTTATGCTGTAGTATTTCACCCATTTCACAGTGCTAGGACAGTATAAAGTGACTTCTCAGCCAACAGGATTTTGCCCCTGCCTGTGTGGCAATCAACAATAGCCAGTATAATTAAAATAAAAAAAATGCATTGTGACACATTGTTGGGGGAGTTAAGCTTTCTGAGTAGGGACCTCTTCCCTTCTGAGCTTCTTTCATTCTACAAATCCCTTGTCTGTGAATAGTGCCATGGCCCTTCCTGAAATAAATAGAATAATGCCCACAACTGAAAGAGATTGTTGCACAGAAGAAAATTATATGGAGGAATTTCAACAACACAAAAATCTGTGGGAGTTCACGATTACATAACAAGTCGTGCTGCTGGATAAAAGAATTACAGGTTTATCTTTATACTTATTTTAATATTTAACATTTTCAGTAAGGTCTTACTTTGCAGACCCCCAGAAAGAGTTACCAGTCTTTGCAGAAAATCTTCCTCTGGTAACTGCTAAGGTTGCATTTACCTTTTCTATGGCATCATACTGATGATAGCTTGCACTTATTTTGCCTCAGATAGGGCTCTCTCCTTTCTTGATCATTTCCAGCTGTTGAGCTCCAAGTTCATAGTTAGCACCTTCTGCTGAGTTACATGCTATTACTCTTAAGTTCACAAATGTGAATTTTGTGTATCAGCTGTGATGCTGAGGTTTCAGCATACTGTTCCACTTCCCCAGCCCAGGTCATGCTGCTTATGCTGCAAACTCTGCTCTTCTGGAGTCTTGTCAGCGTTTTTGATTTCTTAAAGTGTGTTTCCTCACTGGAGGTAAGAACTTGACCTGAACTTACACCAGTTTTACTACAAGTATCAACCTGTCTTGACCATTCTGGTGGCAAGATAGGTGTGTCAAAAACTGAGAGTCACAACAAAAAACAGTCTGCTCCTTGAGTTTCTGCATTCATTGTATCACAAATGTTTGTATTTTACAGAACCCAACAGTAAAAGATTTAATTGGATTTGGCCTTCAGGTTGCAAAAGGGATGAAATACCTTGCAAGCAAAAAGTTTGTCCATAGAGACTTGGCAGCAAGAAACTGTATGTAAGTACAGACATCTAATTCCAGCCAATTTTATCACACTATTCTGTGTCAGACAGTGGGATAAGATAAATGAAAGTTTCCAGGATTATTCTTTTTTAGTCAAAATAGGGTGGTTCTGTCACTGTTCCATAGTTATACTGATGTTTGTCTTGCATACTGATGAGCTACTCAGCTTGCTAATGGCTCATTTCTTACACATAAGCTTTTTTTGAGTGTGGGAAATAAGGAAAGCTGAGGTGAAAGTGTAGCCACTCAAAACCATTGGTTAGACAGTTTAAAAGGCATCTCCTAAGGGAAGTTAAACTGCTGTTGTCTCAACTTGCTGTGCTTCCACCCAACCTCTTCAGAAGCAGCCCGTCGCTGCTGCCACGCCTAGCAGGAGGGAGAGGAACACAGGGGAATTTTGTGAGAAAAACAGAAACACAAAGAAACACCAGTGAGACCTCCTGACAGTAATCTTTAAGTACATAACTATGAGCTTACTTTGGCTCAATTGCACACACAAATTAACATTAAAAAATCAGAGCATGCAAAGAATCTTACTAGTGTCTGGGTAGCCAGACAGTTCAGTTCACACAGAGACTGATACAGGAGTTGCTGATACTATTATGCAGATTCATCACCTATGCTGTGAATTAATGAGGAACAGGATTAAACATCAGAGTTTATTTTTAGCATATCATGATCTGAAGCTCTGGCTGCAAAAAGGTTGTTTACCTGTGACATCATGTTTCTCAGTGTTTTTTTCAAAGGATGCACACTGGTGCACCTGAACAGTCTCTGAAAAATAATGTTTGCTTACAGCTGCTGGTTGTTTTAAGGGAGGAAAAAAGCTGCAAGCAACATGATTTTCAGGTTTCCTAAGAAGAAAGGAATTGGGTTACTGGATAAAAGTCCGGGTTCATCTAATCAAAGTCCAAGTAGTGGCAACAGGATATTTCTCTGGCCTACTGTCTCTTCCTTGGGTGAGGAGGGAACAAATGTCAGGATGTCTCACATTGCCAACTGAATGGCTGTGTTTCTATGTGGCAAGAATCACAGAAGCACAACCCTTGCCACAATGGCAGTGTCCATCAGAAAGGAAGCCAGGATGCAAATACAGTTCCCATGGGCTCTTGACTCTGTTCCACTATCCTGGAAGAGGTGCAGGAAGCTGCTATGGCATAAATTGTCCCCTGTTACCCCATCGAAGTTCCCTCCTACGCCCTTCCCTACCCCGTCATTGGCAATGGTTTATTTATTACATGAGTAAAAACAGCGGATCATTGTGTGCCTTTCAGAGGGACTTCAGCAGGCCAGATTGCTATCCAGGCAGAGACCTCGTAAATTCAAGACGGGGGAATGCCACATGTAGAGGCTGAAAGAGACAGGATTGTTTAGCCTGGAGAAGGCAGCGGGGTCATATCCATGTGTATAAATACCTAATATGGTGAAGTAAAGAAGATAAAAGCAGATTCTTCTTAGCGGTACCCAGGGACAGGCCAAGAGGCAGTGGGCACAAACTGGAATAGAGAAAATTGCATTTAAACATAGAAAGAAATGCTCTTGCTGTAGGGGTGACTGGACACTGGCACAGGTTGCCCAGAGAGCTTCTGGAGTCTCCGTTCTTCCAGACATTCAAAGCCCCACTGGTCATAGTCCTGGGCGTCCTGCAGTAGCTGACCCTACTTTGGGCAGGAGAGGTGGTGGTGAACTAGATGATCTTCAGAGGTCCCTTCCAACCTCACCCATTCTGTGATTGTGTGATTCTGTAAAGAATCCCAAAAGCAGATGTTTGCTGTGGCTAGGTCTGCACATATAATGAGGGGTAGGCTTAGGCGTAGCTACATCTGTTTTCTGACAGTGAGACAGCTTGTCGGGACAAACACCAAGCATAGGAGGAGCACAGCTAGGGAGATCTTCTGGTATGGCTGAGCTGTAATCCCAGAGGAACTTAGCTTATATCACCATTCTTTCCCAGTCCAGATGCCAAACGCATCCTTAGTTACAGGACTACACTACTATATAGTCACTGAGATAATGATGGGTCCTTCCTTATCAAAACTGAGAGTGAGTAGGAAAGGGAATGCCTTGACTTGGAAATAAAAATCAGAAGTTTCTAAGGGTATGGATGAAGAAACAGCTGTGGAAGAAATGATGTAACACTCAATCAGGATGTGTAGGCTATTAGCAAAAATCCTTTAATACAGAGCAATTGCTTTAAAAGAACTGTAATTCAGATTATATTATCAAAAGAGTATCAGTAATTTC
The DNA here is from genome assembly GCF_023634155.1 of Falco peregrinus. NCBI lineage: Eukaryota > Metazoa > Chordata > Aves > Falconiformes > Falconidae > Falco > Falco peregrinus. Next base: position 13,445,993 of record NC_073726.1, on the reverse strand, counting down.
CTGAGTTCATTAACTGTGTTAAATGGGTGTCAAATATACTTTGCTGCACTTTTTGTTTCACTGTTACATTAGTTAATAGATCCAAGATAAAGTACTGTCTTCCGAAGTTCCAGTCTCAAAATGCAAGTCACTCATTATAATCCACCATCACTGTAAATCTCGCCTGCTCAGTTGCAGATAATACTTTTTGTCATTTCTCTAGGTTGGATGAAAAATTCACTGTCAAGGTTGCTGATTTTGGTCTTGCTAGAGATGTCTACGATAAGGAATACTACAGTGTGCACAATAAAACAGGAGCTAAACTGCCAGTGAAATGGATGGCTTTAGAAAGCTTACAAACTCAGAAGTTCACAACAAAGTCAGATGTGGTAACATACAAACATATTTGTATCACACGTTAATTTCTCTTATCTTGCCTGAGGCATCTCTCTACCATTTAACGAATGGACTTACTCTAACCCAAAACTTTGATTTGAATCAAACTTTAGTTCACATAAGAGACTGTTTCTACATCCAAAAAGGGTATTTGTCCCAGTCACAAAGCAGTAAGTTGTTAACCTGATGATCTATTACTGTTACTGCGCAGGAAAGAATTAGGAGTTTAATCCCACTCCAAGGGAAACTAAGGACATTCCAAGAAGCCAAGCTGGAGCTGAACCCTGCTATAGGAGGGGCTCTGGAAAGCTTGACAAAACAGGTTAACTTTGAGACTCATAAAATTTAATAGTTCTGAAAAAGACTTTATTTGCTTTATAAATACTTACCGACTGCCTACAGCAATCTCAAGTATTACCTGGCCTTTTAGGAACAAAAAAAAATGTAAGATGAAGTCATTAGTTGGCTGGATCACTTTGTATTTTAGCTCTCCTTTCAATCCAGATTCAAATTAGCCTGTGATGCATAGAATTTTCACCATGTGTATTCTCTTCAGTATGTATTTACACAGGGTTAGTCAGATCATCAGCTCATGTAAATTGGCAGAGCTCCATTAACCTCAAAAGAGGTCTGCCAATTTATGCCAGCTAAGTAGCAGGCCTATGGGCTTTTATTTTCTTTCATTTACTTAGTTGAGTTTCTCTGGCTGCAATTTAAGTGGCTCCTCAAGTCCCTACAGCATTTATTAGCCCACTTAAAAGAAAGCTGAATGCAGTAAAATAACTTTTCAAAGGGAAAATCCATGCATTTGAACGCTTAAATCTGTCAAAAAGTCTTCTAAAAATGGAATGTAAAGCCCTCCAACCCTATAACTTATTTATTTCTTTGTTTTCTTAGTGGTCTTTTGGTGTCTTGTTATGGGAACTTATGACAAGAGGGGCACCACCTTATCCTGATGTAAATTCTTTTGATATAACTGTTTACTTATTACAAGGAAGAAGGCTGCTACAACCTGAATACTGCCCCGACCCACTGTAAGTAAATAGTTCGCAAAGCTTTCTGCAAATACTGCTGATATTCTGATACTATAGTAAGTGAGACTGTTGGAGGAAAGAGGGGAGCTTTTTGCCTTTTTACGTGTTTTCATAATTGAACGCTTTTTTTATTTGAATGGCAGGTATGAAGTCATGCTGAAGTGCTGGCATCCAAAACCTGAGATGCGTCCAGCATTTTCTGAACTCGTTTCAAAAATATCAACAATCTTCTCCACTTTTATTGGGGAACACTATGTTCATGTGAATGCTACTTACGTCAACGTGAAGTGCATTGCTCCCTATCCTTCTCTTTTATCATCACAAGACAACACAGACATGGATGCTGACACATGACGGGTATGTTTGAAATAGAGGGAAGTTCATTCCTAGTTGTATGAACAAAAAGCAAAACATTTTGTCCACTAGTTTTTACTGCCCGCTCTTTGTGAGAACGCTGTTGCACATGTTTATGTTGTTGCCCAAGTTGCACTAGTACAAGGACATCATATCATTGTTTAAGGCTATGGGATTCTATAAACCATCACAGTAATTTCCAAGTATTTGGACAACTGCATCAATTTACCAAATGGAAACGCTGTGTGCTACCATCCAGAGCTAGTTCCCACTAGCTCTCATTCATGTGTGCTCAAACCCAAGAACACAGATTCATCATTAATGCCATGAAGGAGAAAGTAGAATACCAATCAGTACGGCTGGAAGGACTATTACTGTGCACGTACGTTAGGATAATGAGCAGTGCAGAAGTGGTTTTCATACAAAAGACTAAGACAAACAGTGAGAGTTACAGTAGTTTAAAATGTATTTTCCTCCCGCACAGTCCCAACTTTGGATTTTTGCACTATAACGACAAGGTTTCTTAGAACACAGGCAGCCAAGAGAGCCAGCCTCACGGTAAATGTCTTAACAGAAATCAACAAAGTATGTCAGCCTTGCCAGTCCTCTGGTGTAGTCAGACGGTACATAAAATAAAGGGAAAAGCATCTAGCTTAAAGCATTCCTAGTGTCAACTTTATTCCAACATTCAACCACTTCTTTGAGTCAAACAGCCTGTATCGACAGATCTCTCGCTAAAAAATGCAAAGCCTCCATTTCTTTCAATAAAGAATTAACCACTCAGAATAAAAACTTGAAGGCATCCATATTAAATGCCAGGCTTATCCCTGGGATGCAGTAATACGGGCTGCGTTATGCTAGAGAGGACGAGGAGACAGGCAGGCTGGCAACCTTATGGAGCTGCTGTCAGGTGAGTCACACGGCGAGTAGCTGAAGCTCTGCCACCTACCCTTGGGCAGAGCTGTCGGCAAAGGTGAGTAAAGAGCGGAGGCGTTGCATCCAGCCCTGACCTAAAAAGACACTGCCACAGAAGGAATGTTGATGATAACTTCTTCATGCCAGCCCTAAAGAGCTGAGAAGACCAAAAGAAGAAAGAGCTTTAGGCCCCCCAGCCTCTTCTTGGATCACACAACCCAGTGAATTACGATACCTTATTTTGAAATTACAACCAGAGAAACAGTTTTGGAAAGAGATAGTAAATAAAACTTTCATTCAGTAGGGAAGAGTACTATAGCTTTAGAGCAAGCATCACATGTCATTTCTGTTCCTGTGGAATTCTGTGCATACTACTGTATAGCTTGTTTAGTATAGGATAGAACTGGGTTTGTTGGTGTAAACATATAAAGTATTCTATTTTTATATTAAAAAAAAAAGTTTATTTTTAATGACATTTACAAAGTTTGGTTAGGCCACAAAATACTGCACTGTGAACATTTCAGAAAATACATGTCAACGTTCATGATTCATAAATTGTAGCAACCTTTAAAAAAATACTGTGTAAATATTAAAAAGGAAAAGAACTGACTGTAAACACACTCCACCCTAAGTATAATATCTCTGTTGCTGCAAGTCAAGCATTTTAAGGTCTTCAAAGAGAGGTGGTATGGATAAAGAACTGGTATAAGGGACTCATATTGTTCTTGGGAGACAGTGTTATAACTGAAAGATTTATAATGAGGGCAGAGTGTGTAGGCAAACCATGAGCAGATAATATTGTATTGTGTTTCATCACCACTTTCATTTCAGAAATGAACTTTCATGTCTGCTGGGAGCAATACTAATTGTAGATTGCTCAAGGACAAAAGGCTTTGCTGCAGGCAAAAAAAGTCATCTCTATGGTTGTTAAAACAGCTAAGGAAGTTTATGACACATAGATTTGGAGAAGATACTCCAAACTTGTACATACATGCTTGAGGAACGCTGCAATGTGAAACAGAGGACATTTTTACTATTTATGAACTTTTGCTTAATAAAGTTAATGTTGTGTCTGGGACACCTGTAAGAATACGTGATTCTGGTAAAGATTTGATGTTAGTAAGTTCATATATCTGCAAATGGTACTTATGTTTATAGTTGTTGTTATGACCTAATAAACATGTTACTAAAATGAATGATTGTAATACTTTACACTCAGTGTGCTGTAATTACTGTTAACAGTTGCCTGTTAAGCTGATAAAAGTCTGTATGCTTTCTGTGACTAACATGGGAGGAGCAGCCTGCGGAACTGCGCGAGAGAGAGGAAACAACTCAGAAACATAGAAATACGGGGAGCGCACCACGAGATCAAACACGCAGTTCATCAGGCTCCTACCCATTAACAGATACGGGAAGGGTGCAGAATATTTGTCGTGAACAGCTACGGTGTAGTCTGTTTGATTAGGAAGTCTCTTGCCTAACCACAGGCTGCACCCACACAGAGCCTTCAGCTTCTTCATGCACTTAAGAGTTAGAGGCGACATCTGAAGCTTGGAATTTAGGCATAGTAAAGAGTACCTCCTTGGCCCAACAAGGATGCTCGTGCTTGCGTTTAGCATCCAAGTTCCCTGATCAGTCATGATCTACAAGGAATCTCGAGCACCTGAACCTGTGTTCCTCACGGTCATCCAGCACGTGTTTCATGTCTGCAAGGTGCTTTGTATCTGTTGATACCTGAAGAGAGAAGGCACTGCGGTCCCTGTGGGTCTTGGCTTTTCTGAGGGAACAGGAACCAGCCCTGCTCGTCTCCCACACATTTCCTCCCGGTTACATTAGATGCTTCCCACAGAATTCACAAGTTGGCTTCTGTGAAGTGCATGTTAAGCAGGTACCCCACAAACACTGCAAGATGTGCTGCTCTGTGCCACTCCTAAGCCAGACAACACTGTGAGCGCCTTTCTCCAGCGGCTTACCTCAGGCAGACTTTATACTTGACTCACTCAGATGTATTCTAACGCACAAAGTCTCAGCTGATTAAAACCAGCATTTATATGCTCTTCTAATTTCTAAATATCAAACAAACCAACAGCAAAACACATTTCTCTCCAGACACATTTACTTCCTGGCACAAAATGTAAATGCTCGGCTTCAACTCGAGGTGTATTTTAGGGAAAAAAGGCATTGAAGCTAGCAGCTAAGGATGTTGCGTCACAAGCCAAATCCAGCTAAAAGGTCTGACATTTTTTACATCTAATTTATTTTTCAGTTACATTTTCAGAATTTCACTGAAAAGTCAATAAGAAATCTCCATGGTTTTACCACAGTCTGCTATTAATACCGGGGTCTTCAGTCTCAACTGGCATAACACACAGCCAAATGATGGTCTGAACTTAAATGCCAGATTTGTAACACATTCTTCTGATTGCTTCTCGTGATTTCTAAGGGATGCTATATATTGCATTTTTGAAAGGGTCAGCAGAACCACAAGCTTCCCATGCTCAGTTTTTCACCCTAGTAACTCTGTTTATAGCAGGTACACCCTGCAGCAGATCTCCAGCTGACTTAGGCTGGCAGCCTTCCCCCTGCATGAATATTAACTGTGGACGTGGCCCGTGGGCAAATCGTTGAGTAACAGATACCCTACACAAAAGCCAAGAGATTAAAAAAACAGAGAGGGATATCCTCACCCCACAGAAATTTTCCTCTTGATTTCACACATTTATTCTTTTTAGGGCACTATTAACCGTTTTAAATAATTTGCTATATTAAGGAAGATTTTTGACGCATCCAACAACATTAAAGGTTTGTAAAAATCAAGGAACACAGTACACTGCATCATGGCGTTGGTAAGGCTTTGCATATTGTCGTGTTAAATTCAATCATGAAGAATGGACCTACATCCCTTTTGTAAATAAATGAAGTGGAAAGGTACATTGTCATTTTTGTTACAGTGGCAGAAGCAGTACAGGTGAGCAACTGCAAAAGGGCATCAACGTAATTTTAAACCTACACATGAAACTCCCTTTTTGGAAATTTCATTGCTGGAATTCAGCCATAACACTGTATCACAGAAAAAGATCACAGCAGATAAATGCAGATCCTGTTTTTTTACTCACTAAACAGAACATCTATCCCTGAGAAATTCCGATTTCCATGATTTTTAACAAATAGGTCATGAACTGGGTATTCTGACCATTGAAGAAAGACACGGTAAATCTTAGGAGTTTGCCAAACCGATTACTAAAAATATTTACAAGAAATTGTGATCTCACAGACAGCAGGGAGAACTCAGAGCAACTTGATTGACTCAGCAGACACCGGCCCAGAGATCAGCCTCTTGTCCTGGACCTGGACCCGTGTGCTCTGGCATTAAACCTGAATTTGCCTTTTGAAATCCACATCCACCTGCTAGTGCTCAAGGTGTGATAACTCCCAACGAGGATGCTGACAGACTTTTTCTGATTCAGGTCAAGCACTTGCAGCCACTCCACAACCTCCTGGGGCACAGAGTTTCTGCTGTGTAAGGAACACTGCTTCCCTGGCTGCTGTTACTATTAACTTGGGTGCTTTCCTTCCCAGAGCCAGCAGCCTCCTCACCACACACCACGGGTGGGGACTGACGCTCAGCCGAAGGTAAATCCTTGCCAGGTCAGCCCGGGGAGACCCTCCCAGCTCCACAGCGATCAGATGCGGTCCAGCCCAATCAGGCTTAAACGAGAGCCTGACATGCAGACCGTGCTGGGCTTGTGGGTTTCCAGTTGTGAGTTTATTTGAGGTTACAGGGAGGAGGAGAGGCACATTCAGATTTCTTTTCCCCCTGCTGTCACCTCATCCCTTCCTCCCCACGTCCAGAGTCGCTGCAGAAAGCCTCAGGGCTGCAGACTGACCTGGGTCTGCAGTGGGACGAGGCTCTCACCTTCAACAACAGAACATGGTTGTAGTTAAGGATTTAAGCGAATATAACCAGAAACTTAGGTCAGGCTTAATAGGATTTTCTTTGCACAGTCCAAGGTAGAACAGCAAAGGAGAGTGATTTATTTAATCTGGTTTCCATGCAGTTTTCTGTTTCAGTAGTGCCGTTAGAAGGTTCATTGGTATCTGCTGAACATCTTCTCACGTTCACTACAACAATTCAACAGGGAAGTCATCCTCACCGGAGCCTCTGAGGCCCTGGGCATTTCTACAAATGCCATGTATCAACACTTGCCAGAGTTCTAATTACCAAGCACACATTTTGCCCCGCTCTGGTACAAATGACAGTTTGAACATTCTCCTTTAGGATGTGAAAAGTGTTATTGCCAAAAACTTCAGGGTGCATGCCCAAACATGGACACCTCAGCTGCCAGGAGGTTGCAGCTCCCTGGGGCAGTTGGCATGCTTTGCAAGTGTGACAAAACCAAACACAAACGCTAAAAATACAGTTTGAGCTGTAATTAGGAAGCAAAGAAGGCCTCCAGACAACAGTAGTATATTCTCTTATCTTTTGTGCAGCTCAGAAAAAAAAAATGAAGGTAAGCTAAGACAGACAGCGGAGCTGCAGCCTGTTGGAGCTCACAGCGCAGAATTCATGGCAAAGAGATGCAATGTTGTGACAACACATATACCCTAGTCAGCAAGTGGGACATAAAAAGGAGTGAGTCGCATCCAACTCCTATCGTATGCCAATGGTTTTCTTTAAGAAAAGTTTTTTCTTAAAAGAGGTTACTGCTGCAGGAGGGGTAACCATCTTCAGAAGTCAAAAACAGTCTCACCATGTAATTTTTGCATTTTGTTGAGAAATATAATTACCCGAATAGCTTCTTTATTCATTTTCAGTTACTGGAAACATTATCAATTGAAATTAGCTTGCCTATTAAATTACTAGCCACGCCTATGTAGTATACTGGCCAGCTGCCCACAAGAGCCAGTATTCAAAGTACTTCCCTCAAAGGTCAATGGCTCAATAATTGTAAAAATGTTCCAGCACTGCTTGTGTCCTCCGTACACCTCTGAGGACCAAATTGTTGCAGCTATTGGCAGAATATTTAAACAGCAGCTCTGATTCAGGTGGGAGAAGGGTAGAAGTTTGTCAGGCCCATGCAGTCCCCATGAGTGTCGAATCACAGAATGGTTTGGGTTGGAAGGGACCTTAAAGATCATCTAGCTGCAGATGAAAACAAACTCACCTCATTGACAGGTGTAAACTTGGGCTGTTGTATGAAATACAAGTAAATAAAAGGCATCTATGTCAGGACTACTTCTATTCCTTTTTGTGAATATTTGGTTTACTTGAAAATATCCTGGAAAAATACTTGCACATCTGCAACAACAATGATAAAATACATTTTCTAGGTATCTTGATACTAATTTATAGCATCAGGGTTTTCTTAAGACCACCACAAAAATACAAAGTAAATTATTTTAAAATATGTTTAAGTCTATGTCATATCTAGGAGAGTGAACGCCTTCAAAATATATCTGCTAGCCTATTTGGATAAATGAAAGGAATTCTCTTCTCTTAGCCACTCTGGGCATCTTGAATTAGGTTTTGTTTCTTCTCAAAGCTGAGTTGATTTCTGGTGAAGAGTCCAGCAAACTGATTTGGGATCGTCTGGTAGAAACTAGGGCTCTCTGCAGTACTTGAGGGTTCCTCTGTCCATCAGAACTGATTTATCAAATATTTCATCCTGTCTCTTGTCTCTAGTATCTTCACACTACCTGAAAGCATCACGATATGGAGGTTCTGCATGCAAATATCTACCCAATATTACTTTCTGCAGACAATCCTAAATAGGATGATAATGGCTGGATGGTGATGATCAATATAAACAAATCCTTATTGCTGCACTGAACAAAGCATTATGAACACAGCACTTTTTCCATGCACTCACTTCTAAAGCCCCTATAGTACTTACCACGACTGCATAAAAATTTATGTAGTCCTGTATTTTACTGCATAAAACCTTGAATGGTGTTAAAATAGTAACTTCATTGCAGGAAAATTGGTGTCCATGAAGGTTAACGGCCCATACTGAAAGAAAATAACAAATGTCCTTCCTTAATGAAATGCCTGGTTTAGAATATGTGTCATACGGTACTTACGCACTAGTCTGCCAAGCAGATATTATAAAACACACTCATTCATAAAGTACAACACACATAAGCAACACTGGTATTTTCAACCTGAATTCAGACGAACAACCTCTCATTTCAGTGAAAACTAAAAAAAACCACCAAAACTTCCTTCACCACCTGAATCAAAATACAGAAACTTTGTCCATCATTCGTACCTTCAGCCACGTTCAGGAAATTAGAGGCTGCAATGAGATCAAATGATTTCACTGCTCAAGGTACCCAACACTATTTTCTACAAGTTTAGTATCACTCCTCCCTACACACCCCACGCCACGTCACCCACCCACCCTTAGTTATATACTACCCCTGACAGCTAGGTCAAATTTTATGAGGAGCATTTCTGAAAGCTGGAAGAGCTCTCTCTGGCAAGAAGCCATCTGTTTGAAGTGTTCAGCTCCTTCAAGATCTGAAATGCTTCCCAGTGGTTTTTCGCTTCCCAGATGTACTGCAAGTTCCAAATATTTAAGCATAAAGTGACAGACTTGCACAGTTGCAAGGGAACTTCGATTTAGTAGTAAAGCACAACAGAGCAGTAAGCTGTCAGTCAGACATAGCGGATCTGAACGAGGAGGGCTGCTGCTTTGCCTTATCTATGTTTTACAATGCCAGTGGTGTATTTTTTCATGGATGTGAAAGGTATCCACAACTTCAGATGCTTATGTTGTGGAGTAGGTTTTCTTTAGCTACAGATTGCATATATAATACATCTTCCTACAGAGCCAAGCTACACTTTGAGAATATGAGAGACCTAAAATAACTTCTATTTCAAGACAAGGGAAAACTGATAAAAGGCTGTTGAAAAGAGGCAAATCCATCCTACCTCTGTGATCAGCTGAGTGTTCTCTGTGATTCTGGGTATTGCCCAGAAACAGTGACCACAGCATACAGCCCACAAATCAATCACTCTGAGGAGGACTGGTTAAGGAAATTCATACCAAAATTACTTGTGATTAGGGAATACTGAAACATTGGGAGGACTCCCTAATAGAAATGTTACTGTAAAAGCCTCCTCGTTTCCATTCTTGATGGTTCTAACCAAACACGCCTCTGTTTAAACAGCTAGTGACAATTTCAGCCTGCTATGATAATGCCTAGCACCAAGGCCCGAAGAGGAAAGCTGACCAGAGAATGAACAGAAGGAACCAATTTTGGAGATAAGAGTTTTCCTTTGTAACTACCCTAAGAAGAAGTATAATGAATAGTACTACCCAGTTTAGAGAGAGTGCATTTCATCAATAAATTTCCAATCACTTGCACAGAAATACGGGGCTGGAAGAAATGTCAGGAGATCATTTGGGCCATCCCACATCACCAAGATAGGGCCTTCACCAAAGACAGATACCTAAGCTGCCTTAGAAAACATTTGTCTCATGTTTTCTTTAAAAAAACAAACCTGTACAAGCTACAAGGATTTCAGGGCTTCCTTATTTGTATAGTGCTAAAGTTCTCCTGGATTTCTCTTCTAAATCTTCCTTGCTGCAGCTTCCTTCCTGTGCCCCCCCCTCTTTTTTTTTTGCCCCAACACTGGCTACATAGCCAACAAAGGACTGTCATGTTATTTATAGAAAAAAAAAATAGTAAAGATGTCCCATCTTAATCCCATCTTTTCTAAAGTAAATTTTTTTTCAACCCTTAGTCATATCCTTTATTTTCTAAACATCTTAACTTCTTGCTGGTTCTTTCCAGTCTATCCACATTTCCTAAGTGTGGTGCCAAGGATGAACTTGGTACTCTCAAAATGTGCTACTTTATAGAGTGATTAGGTCAGCAGCTCTGTTGCTCATGGCTAAAGAAAGCCACTAGTGATATAATCCAAGTTGTCTGGAAAAGCAGACATTAAGTGCTTAGAGGTTTTGTCCACAAACAAATGTGGATTGAGAACAATTGCTCTAGGTGCTAACAAGGCAAATTAATAACTTGTTTGAGGATCTTGCTGGTTATACAAGTTAGATGGGTCTGCAGTTCTCCGAGTCCTCTCTTTTTTAAGTACATACTCTACACTTGTCTTGGGACAACGTACCTTCCTGACTTAATTCTTTTGTGCCTTAGCTGAACCACTGCAGTCAGGAAAGCTGCCTCACCAGGACAGCTTTCACCCAGAGCTATGGCAAAGCCAGGAGCAGGAACTCGTTACTTGGAATCCCAATCTTTCAGTCCCTTAGCCTGCCTGATCCAATGAAATTCACTTAAAAGAATGATAACTTCGTATTTTTGAATGCATATGTATTCTGCTGTTTCACACTTACTTTGTCTCTATTTTAACTAACTTTGATGAATTAACTTTAAATAACTTGCATAATCCAGCCAGGCAGTGCCAGAGAACTACAGATCTCTGGCTTCTAAAGAGAATGCTGTAAATCAAAGAATTTCTTGAGCACTTATTCATGAGATGGGTCAGGCAGAAACCAGGCCAAACCCATGGAGCAGAGCAAAGAGCACAAAAGAGACATTGTTTGCGGTATAATAGGAAGTTACGTTATTTGGAAAGATGGAAACATTAGACTTCGGTAGGTAAGGGAGGAGGTGCGCTGAGACTCCGTGTTCGCAATGTTACACTAACACTATTGCCAGTCTCTCCCTCACGGCAAATCGGCATGGAAAAATGCCCAGGGTCCCCAGTAGGTGCCTCTTCCTAACCAGTGCTCTGCCAGTGAGGTCTGCCGTGACTGCAGGCGGTGGGCGAGGGATGCAGAGATACCCCTCTCAAACTGGTGAGAGAAGATACCTCTTCAGCAGTGCTTACAGAAGCACTGGTAATGGCTTCACTGTACAAAGACTGGCACAGCAGTAAAAACGCAGGCACCATGCACGCACTCATTGAACATCAGCTCCCTCTGCTGTAAATACACTGGTATACGTTACCCTGCCACCCCATCACCTCCCAAAACGGTCAGTTTTGATAGAAGTACTACTCTGAAGCACGGCGACCAAGATCACTGGAAAAATGCCTCCTGCAGAACCGACAGACAGAAAGGCAGCATAGATTTCTCTCTTCATTTCTTGTGGTTATGATAATTGGATTTTCAGTCTTCCTGTATGCTGCAAATATCCATCTCTAGTTTGTCTCAAAAGTAGGATAAATTTCATGATCTTAATCTAGTATCTTACAAACAACCATAGACTACAGCGCAGTCTCCTGCAGTAACTGCAGTCTTGCCTTTATTAGTCACAATATTAATTTCTAACAGAAAATGTAACGGCATGGACCCCAACCTCTGCTGATCATTATCCTACTTACTGTGTTTTGTCTTCCTGAAAAGGTTAAAAATCTGACAAGTCTCAATAGCTGATGGCTGTGCCCATCCATACTGAGGGCTATTCTCGGTTCCAGCAGAAATTAGAGATGTTTGCAGCACAGCTCAGTAACACAGTCCCATTAACTGATAAGATTTACTTAAAGTATGACTCAAAAGGACAGAAATTGTTGTTCGGTCCAGATGGAACTCAATAGTTTAAGCCCAAAAATATGACAGGCTGGCTTTTTCAGAGAAAGGGAAATATTTTTTTATTCTTAAACTGACCTTTTTTTTTCTTAATGTTAGACTAAACAGAAGTTTAATTTCAGATTAAACCAGTGCTCATCGTTTTACTTGGCATGAAATCCAATTAAATGATCAAAGTATCAAAAGTCAGCCAAGAGATCAAGGAAGATGAGGACAGCAGAGAGGCTCTGAGGCTTGCCCAAGAACGGATAGCCAGAGTCTGCAGTGAAATTTTAATGTAATGGAAAGTGCAGACACTAGATCAGAAAGAATCCAGACACCTGGAGAAGTGATCAATAGCCTATCCATGAACATGGTCCATTTATTGATTGTGAAAAAGGAGCAGGAAGAAGATGTTAAAATCATAAGACAGGGACGCAAAGCTGAGTGTTGAGGTTCTAATTTGCTTCGATGTTGAAGAACAGAGACAAGGAAGAAGATGAAAGAGAGAGAATGGATGAAAATACAGTCAAGAAAAGTCAGAAGACGAGGAAGCATCAAGGGGATGGGCTGAAAGCACTGGAAGTATTGAGCTAGGAAGCATCTCCAAGTAAGGAGCCTGAGAGATGGCCAGAGCTGCCCTAGACAACAGGAGAAAGGGAAGAGAGGCCAGGACACCAGTGTGCCCCACAAGCATGGCTTGCAGAGATTTCAAAATCCCCCAGTTTCTCACAGTAGCCTATATGCTGCTGTATGGAGGACCACATCTCATCCTTAGCCGTGGGCCCTCTGGAGTCCCTGAACACAGATAATGAGAGAAAAGGGATAAAAAGCAGAAAGTGAGTTTGATCAATTTAATGTTGACTTTGTACTACTCCTTTGATAGGAATGGAACAGTCAAAGCAAAGCTGCTTTGAAATAGGAATTGACAGGACAAAATATAGCAAGTACATGAGAAGAACTTTGTCAGAATTATGCCACAACTCATTAATCTGTATCACAGTAATAATGTTACTTTAAAGTTAACACCAGTATTTCAAAGCAGAAGGTCTTCTGGATCTCTAGCAACTCAGTGCAAACCCTTTACAGCTAATCAGTATCATTGCTTCAAAAGAAATTAAACTGTCTCCACCCAGTAACTCCACTGGCATTTGATCTACAATTGGCTTGAAGTTAAAAATTAATTACCCTTCAACATATTGATTACATGACTATAAACATAAAAGCAGCAGCCCAGAACAATGTACACTGACCCTCTGTTGAAACAGCATGTTTGTTTTCAAAAGGAAGCTAATTAAGCCAAGTTCCCTAGAAGAGCGAGACAACGGTAAAACTAAAACCAACAGTGCCATCTAGTGCGCCACTGCCTCCCAGGAGCACCACGCAGAACCGCTCGCATCCTTTATTTCAGCTGTTTCCTAACGCTAACGAAAAAACATCCATAAATTACTATCACACTCCATATGCCTCAAGCCCCAAGTCTTACCATCGGGGAAATACGGGACTTCCAGACAAAGAAAGTCTTACGTTATATTTACATCTGTATAATTCATGAAACTATAAAGATAAACCTACTTGATTAGTAGATTCAACTACTAACTGTGAATTAACTGAAATAAACAAAAGCTCTACCTTGATAGTAATTCTCAGGTTTCTAAACTGTTTTGTTTCAAAACAGCTGCACTGGAACACCTCTGTCTTTAGATGGTAACTATACAATATGCACTAAAATAAATAAGAATCCCTGAATATCTTTCATGGCTTTTTATTGGATGTATAAGTACACACATGCAAAAACTTAAGTGCACACACATATGCAAAAAATGAAAGCAACAAAGGACAGTACTATTTTGTTTTTTGTAGTGTCTGTTTAGCATCTGCTAAATAAACCCCTTGCTAATGGCACTGATCATTTTTGTCAGAAAAATGTAAGCCATTAACTTGGTTTTGCTCATATGTCACTGAAAGCACGTAGGGCTTGCTTCTAAACCCTCTCCCCCAGAATAGCCAGGGTCCAACCCACGTGAGGAGCTCTCACAGAAGTCATGATCCAACAGAATTGCTCTCCCATTTTGTTGCCACCCAATTTTATACTTCTCTCTGGCTGCTTTAATTTCCCCTATTATTAAAATTTCCCTTTCAGGAACACTGAACACTGACTTGGCTTCCTTTTCCCAAAACCCTGTAGAGTCCTCCCACCGCATCTAGCATCATACTTGGCTCCTGCACTAGGTTAATGTACATTCACCGTCAGCTCTTAACACAGATTGCCTTAAACTACAAAAGGGAGCCTAAAATACAGGCTGTATATCCTGCGGCAGGAAAAGAAAGATTACAATCTCTACGCCAATTGCCTCAGATTCCTTTCTACACCAAGGACTCATATTTCAGTGGGGGTTTTTGCACCCATAGCCTCGTAGGACTAATCTTTAATCCATATGACATAGTGTCGGGCACGTCTCGGATGACATTGGGCACACAGATGTGTGCAGCACGGACAGAAGTCAAGCATGCATCCTTCAGATTTTGCAGCTTAGCCGAGACTGAAATTTCTGTCTTCTTCATCAGCTCCTCCCCTGACATCAGGGGAACCACTCCATTGATGCCTACTGAAACCACTCCAGTGTCTGTTTTGGTTTCCCTTTTGTTTAGCTTGGCTAACAGAATTTCTCCTAAATGTTAAAAGATAAAACAAAACCCTCGGGCTGATAGAGACCTGGACTATTTTAGTCCGCTTCCCTCCACCTCACACCATGGGCAGGAGCAAGCCCTCACCACTGCCCTTCCCAGCCTCGGCCACTTGCAGGGTTGATGGCCAGCAGGTCATCCACCACACGCACGACAAAATCCCAACTATGCCAAGTTTAGAGGGCTGCAACAGACTTTCATGACTAGATGGAGGGTTTATTAACAGCCCGTTTGAAAAATCCTTCCCTGGAATATAGTCCACAACAAGAGGCAGGCTTTTTGCACAGAAACTGTGAAGGGCAATATGCTGTAAGGAAAAAACATGACAGGAGATCTGCTTCCCTCTTCTCCCCACCCTCCCATTTTCCCCACTCCTTTCCTAGATCTTCTCTTTCTTCCCTGACTCACAGAAGTCCCAGCACACAAGGTAAGGAGCAATGGTGGCAGCAGCAACCTGATGTGATTCAGGGCAAAGACTGACTAAAAGGAAGGTAAGGCCAAACCCAGAAACAAGTCTGTAGCAAGTAAGGGCTAAAAACTACCAGAAATGAACACATACAGGTCCTACCATCCACGCTACACAAGGGAATAGCCAAAAAACAACATCCAGCACTGTGTGAGGACAAAGATCACGTGGGGAAGATGGACTCAATTACAGCAGATCTGCAAATAGGCTCAACCAGGTTTAGAAACAGCTTTTCATGTCATTGTGTCAGCAAGCAGCACAGGAAAACAGTGGTGCACCTGTGTCTCAGCACCTCCTGCCTATTATCATTCCTTCTAGGTCTTCAATAGGTTATCAAAATCTTACATCCTGCCACCATTAAATTTTCCAGAAAACTCTTTATCTTTTTCTGTGTCGGACTTGAAACATATGTAAAAGCTCCTTGCTGCTTTCCTTTGCCTCTTTCCCTAAAAAATGGCTTTCAACTTGAGGGCCACAAAAATCTGAAAAAGAATAGTGAGAACAGAGGGCCCTCTCCATCACACTAGATGGTGTTACCTTACCTATTTGGATATCCCACTTCTGTTTGTATCTCTTCATCACCTCATCCTACTCATCACAACAGGGATGAGACTCCTTTTTTTGCTGTATATACTGATCTGACATGAGAGACTAAAACCAGAAGTTCAAAATCTTGTGGTGAGGAAGGAAGTGGAACGCTGTATTTGCACTAACTTCCCACAGATTGCAAAAGCCTGAGCTTACCATCTGGAAAGAAAGTACATGAGGCTTCATATCAGACTAATGATCCATTTCAGTCAGGGACAGCATTGTAACAGCAGCAACAGGAGTTAAAACAGGCACAGATACATAGCAAATGCAATTCTCTAAAATTTAGAAAACTGATTAAACCACAGAAAATAAAGCATAAAGCACACGGAATAGAACTTTGTTCCCTTTCCAGGAAAAAAAGCATTTCATATGGTTCAAAACAGTTAATCTAGATATTGAAATTCTTTAGTAAGTTATTAAATTACTAACAAGATACAGTTCTGGTTTTAATATTTTCCACTCCTAATTAGTTCACAGAAAATGCTCGCTAAAGAGCCACAAAGAGGAAAACAGCCTTTTTTTCAGAGTAAGCATAATGTTTTACTTTCTGTTCATTTCTTGAGCGTGCAGAAATTATAGTAGTATAATCTGACCTTTAATCTTTGTGTAACTTTTGAGTTGTTCTTAACCAAAAGACTGCTTCTTGAAGGGGGCACTATGGTGGGATGCATTTCCTCTGGTTTTGCATTTGACTTTTGTCAGTTGTCTTTCATACCAGTTGATGGAGAATTTGACCAACCATCCCTATATCCCTATTTGCTGTAACAATAAAAGCCATCTTTTTTCCCTTTTTACAAACTTCTCAGGAACAGACAGAATTATTAACCTAATGAAAATCCCATTCCCATAACCCAGAGTAGAAATGCTTGGGGGCGGGGATCCTTCCTTGTAAACCAGTGAATGAAGAGTGACAATACAAAGCCCATGAAGTTGATCACAGCTGAGTACAAAGCAAGCATGAAATACAGTGATGGATAATTCCTGCATTGAGCTTTGCTATGCTTCTGATACTAATTTTGCTCTTGCAACATACCTCTGTACCATTACATAACCCAATTAAGTGCAAAATTGAGGCCTCAAAATAAGAAAACTGTGGAGTTTAAGTCAAACAAAATAAATGCTACCTTGAGACAATGTATAGACATATAAAACTTGGCATTCCCTCCAACAGACACACTGCCCATTTGTCTGTAACCTCTTCCCTCAATTTCTGGTAATTTAATCTTATCTGAAAAGGCCCGTGGTCACCATCAACTTCAGAACCCAGGTGGGTGTAATCCTGGCTCCCTTGTAGTCAGATGGAGACCTACTAATTACTACAGCACCTAAAAATTGAGAACAATCAATTATTACAGTAATATATAGGACAACTTTTGTTAAAGGAGAACGGTAAGGTAAATTCCTTGGTTTCTTTTACATCCAGGGTGGTTTCACTGCATCCCTGTGCAGAGATAAAAAACGACAGCTCTCCCTAGGAAGCAGATCTTGGGCTCTAAGGCCACAGGTAAGTTCTGACTGCTCTAGGCAGATTGCATCACAAACTGTGCCAGTCTTCCATTAAACAGTGCCAAATAAAATAAAAATAAATTTTAAAAGTCACAACTTTTAACAGATTAATAATAGATAATTATTTATCAATACACAACATGGCAACTATTTCAAAAGTAGATGACTGAAGTTATGTTCCCACATCAACATTCAGACACTGCCCTAATTTTCACAAACATTCACCATTCAGAACTTTTATTGAGGTCAGAAGCAAGTGTACTCAAGTACTAATTCTGTGCATCACTCAGGGGCCAAATAATCAAAAGTAAAATTGCATTGCTTTACTTCAAAATCCTAACTCCTCTTCCTACTTTTTCTAATACGTGACATAGGATCAAAATTCAGGACCCACACCACTGTTAAGAAGCATGAAGTACCACTGTCTCTGAGGCATTTTTCTCTACACAGGCACAGAAATTCTCAGCCCTCCAGTCACAGCTGCTTGCACGGTTTACCTTTATTGAGATTTTATCTTCGTAAGACATTCAGTTCTACAGAGAGTAAAAGAAAAAAGAATTTGGACTCCTCCAGTGAATCAGAACTTCATTAAACAAATCAGCACATTGGCCATTTCCTGTTGAAAAATAAAATTGCCAAACAATGTCTCCTTTAAAATGAAAGTAAATAAATCCAGCTAGAAGACTACATTTTACTTTCTCAGAAAGGAATAACTAAATATATAAACAGGAACAGACTCAGTGGGAGTGAAGGAAAGGAATTTTTGTGTTTTCTCATGGAGCTTTCAAAAATCAGGTAGCTGCTCTATTCCTATAACAAGTCAATGGCTGGGAAAACCAGTGCTCCAGCCCCTTTGCTTTCCTCAGATTTATGTGCTTTCTCATAGCACCATCGCTGCTTTCTCCTGGTCCACTTTTCCCTTCTCAACCTATCCTGGTACAGAACAAAGGTAAACAAGTGATGTACACCAAAGAGAAGCTAGACTGGTTCAGGCTGGAGAAGTCTCAGAGCTATTGTAAGGCACACAGTTATCTCAAAGGCCTTCTTCAGCCATTATGGGGTGGAGAACCCTTACACTTTGATTTTTCTCCCCTTCGTCCTCTCCCTTTCCTAATGCTGCTCTATCTCTGTATTATCAATAGCTACTGATACAGCATTCCTGATGTCCATGCAGGAACTGCAATAAAGGCCATACTAAAACACAGCCCTCTTGGTACAAAGTCCTTTGTGGGTAAGTGTGTGATTTACCTCGCTGAGGAGCGCAAAGCAATGCTGAATTACAAGTGTAGCCCTTTCTCTTCCCTTAGCCTTGTAACTTCAGCTGTCCTTTTTTTTTTTCCCTTAGCCCTTGTCCTGCTTCCTCAGTCCTTCACCTTCTTGGCCTTTGATCGTCTAACACTGAAAGGGGATCTGGCTGTCATAACACAGGCACCTAATATTTAGCCAGCTGGGTCTGAACTAGCCACCTCATTACAGCCAATAATCTTACTCTAAGGCAGATGTCTTAACTAGGTCAGGTGAATCTCACCCTTGGAGCGTTTATTTCGCCCTGTTAATGTAACGGGAGCTGAAGGTTCACCAGCTCAGACTCACGCGTTCATAAGTTAGGTATCAAAAATCCTCCCCAAATAATCCCATTTCAAATACTCTGCTAAACCTTTTTACAGACCTTCTGCTTGACCCTGGTCTTCGTCTCCCCTGTTTCATCAATACCCACTCTAACCTCAGCAATTTCCCTGGTACTTTTTCTTTGCTCCCCTTTAAAAGCCAGATCCCCTTCTGTACACCGTCCTCGCAGGATCCAGTTCATTACGCTCCAACTATACTCTCTCTTCTTCAGCTTTTCCACGGAGCCACTTCCATTCTCACTTGACTCTCTTTCCATCATCTGCTGAACAGGAAAAGGGCTCAGAGAGTCATGCCATACGATGTGAGAGAGGATTGCTTCAGGATCTTCCTTGCTACCTTCTCTGCAACACAGGCCACAAGACTCCGTAAGTCCTTGCTGAACTCCAGAATATATCTTTTAGAAAAACAGTCTAAAATTACTAGTGCCAATGTTGCCTTGGTTAAATTGTTCCAGCAGTCAACTACTCTGACAATTGATACAAAGTTTATTTATTAATACTATGGGGGGTTTTAGCCTGAATTTGTCCTGTTTTACCTTCTGGCCATCAATCCTGTAATATCCCAATACGTCAAAACATCCTATTAATAACTTTCTGATCTCCCAATAAGTACTCACAAACCTTTAAGCTTTTTGCTGATAAACCAAGCAGATTGGATTGCTCAGATTTTGCAGTCCCTGATTATTGTTTGAACCCTTTGCATTACATAAATGAAACTCTCTAGCTGTACTCTCTACAGCTAATTTATTTATCTTTGAAAAACAGCCTGTAAAATAGACATACTAATACTCTCCTTTACTAAGCATTGTCACAGCACATGGCTATGATATATTTATTAATAAAATATTTATCGCTGTAGCACACTTACGTTTAGGTTAGCAGCTTTTCCACAGACACAGTAAAAAACGTTAGACAAGACTTTTCTAGTTGTCCTGTTTTCCTGAATACTCTGGTGCTATAATTTAAACCCCTAAAATTGCTCAGTCCTGGCAATCCATCATGCACTGCTAACTTCAAGAATACTTTTAGAATGCACTTTTACTATGCTGTTTTTCTTCACATTGCATCAGAATGAAATAAATTAGCATTAAGATATTCTGTAATGAAAGATGTTTTATAAGCAGTCACTTTGCTTGACAGCACTTCATTTTACATTTCAGAAGGAAACCAGGATTCTTGCATCAGAGACTTTTGGATGAAGCACTTTTGCAAGTCTGACAACTTTATCAAACAATACACTCAAGAAGTCAAAGGGCAGGCGAAGAAAAGAATTCGGCAGGTAGAGACATTTTGAAAGCTAACGCTGTGGCTTTAAAATAGTTAACATCAAAACAGCAGATTTAACAAACATGTTAGGAGAAACCTACAGACACATACACCATGCATAAAGATTATAGGCTTCGGAATCAGTAGAACATGAATTTTTTTTGGCACCTCTGAAAATCTATACATAATTTGGATTACATAAGCATTGCTCCTTTCAAAGGATAGCTTGGGACTGACTAGAACCAAAAGGAGATGTTTTGGTATGCAGCACTTCATCTTTACCATCTTCTCGTTGTCTTTGCAGATGCTATTGCACTATTGCCTGTTGCCTTCAAAGATCTGTAACCGCCTTACATCTGCTGCAGCAGGAGTGGCAGCCAACAAGACTTAGGTGTATTTCCTTCCTTTGGTTTCCTTCCTCTAAAATGCTCAACACTTGCTCTTTTTCACCCTACTTTTGCACACTCCCATCCCTAAATAAAAATTCTGTATCACAAATAAATAATCCCACTGTTAGTTCTTCAAAAAGCAGATCTGCTTTGAAGCACCTCAGTTGATGGGAGAACTAAATCTTGTCATCGGTGAAGTAAACTACTGGCCTGCACTTTAAGATAAATCTAAGAAACAACATGGGTATTTAATTCCTAAAACACAGGTACATGTTCAAAGAAAGGCAAATGTAAGGCTTTGAATTTAAATTACATAAGGCCAAATATGTAGCTGACTATTCTTGGAGGGGATGGGGTGGAGAAAGAAGCTGAGAATAGAAACAAGAGTAGGAAGTCACAGAGCAAGCCTGGATAAGATCTGAATGCAATCCTAAGAGGAACCTAAAAGGAGCTTCTGGGGTAAATGTGACCTAAAACTGATCAAATAAATCCACTCTACATATTGAGTTGTAATTATGTCTAAGTAGTTATAACATACATAGTCTCTATGAAAAACACAGAATATGATGCAAGTGTAATAAAGCTTGTAAAAATATTATGGTTGTCAAGCATAGAGAATATTATGACAATCTTAAAAATGCCACAGTAAGCAAGACCATGAACTTGATGAGCAAAGAAACAAAAAGACAGTAAATGCTAAAGTATTAAAAAAAATCTTGATATAAGACAAGACATTTTTTACAGTGACAATAATAACTGAAACCAACTCCCCATGAAAGTGCTAGAGTCCCATCACTGGAGGTTTTCAAGATGCAATTGGACAGGGCGCTAGATAATCTCACCTATGCTTCCTTTGCCACAAAAGGTTGGAGAAAAGGATCTTTCAAGGTCCCTTCCAACCTGGGCTGTTCTATGACTCTAAATGGGACCTCCACAGTAGGTGAAGGGCTACTGAATCATTCTCTTGAATGTCTGTTGTGGCCCAGAAGATCCTAAGTGTTATCTAAGAAGGAAGCTCAGTCTCAGGTTTGCTCTACAGTTGCACTTTATTAGTTTTCTTCCTGTCACAGCTTTCCTTCCAACACTGTTGTAAGGATTTAACATTAAACTTCTCTAAACCAAACTTACTTGCTTTTGCTGCTAAGGTTCTATAAGGGCCAAAGAGCAAACTGCGAGCTTTGCAAACACCAGCTCCCCCAAAATACGGACATAAACTGGCAGATAATTCCCAAGGCCCTAAGATCCGACATGTATCTGGGAATCTCAGCAACTGGAGTATGCCTCCCACCAACCTGCAGAAATGTGAGGATATATACCAACAGGCAGGGATGCAGGGAGATGGTTCCCACAAACAGGAGCAGGCAGCAGGGACACAGCCCGCCACACCTTTCTGAGCACTCCTCCTGTCCCACTGCCAGCAGCACCACCTGAGTGGGGCTCAGAGCTTGGCCAGAGTCCACCTTTGTCCTAGGAAACAGAGCGCAGTACATCCTCCAGATTAAACAAGTCGGCACCAAATAAACCTCTCATCCATTTGGCCTCTGAATAGATGCGATAGGTCAAATGTCAATTGCCTGCCTTGAATATGAAAAATGCAAACGTAAATTATTTTTTTCCTGCGTTGTTTACAGTCTTTGGGGCCAGTGCAGAAGGACAGAGGAAGTGTGCTGTGCTAACTCCTACATCCCATTTGCCTCCTTGTTCAGGGGGGGCTTTAGCACAGGAACTGCACTTCTCTCAAGCCAATTTGACCACCCTGCAGGGAGACCATGCAGGAAGGACTGCTGGCCTTTTCCTCCCAGTGCCACTCAAGGGCCAGGGGTCTGGCCCTACACAGTCAATACAGAAAGAAATGACAGAAGCAGTACAACAAAATAGCAAGATGCTTGACTGGTAGCTCTATTGCTTCCAATTAGATGAAATAGAACTCAATAGCTGCCTTTTTTTTCCCAATTCATTTTTCCCTCATTGCATCAGTAAACCACACACTGCTCATCAAACAGGTCTGCTAGCCCACAGTGAGATTCATGTAGCAGGACTAGATATCTACTAAGACATGAGCTAGCTAGCTAGTTAATAGAAGGATGTTTTGTTGTTCTGTATGTGATTGTAGTGCAAATTAACCTTTGATCAATGGTGTACAGACACAGGCACATGAAGAAGATCACTACTATGGGTGAATTTTATAGCATGAGAAGATTTACTGGCTGGAAATTGACTGTATTCAATTTAAAACAGCAAGTAAAGATGTATGACTTCAGATAAGATGCATATAAATTCCAAACTAAGTCAGGTATCACTGCTATTACCTAAGTCACTACTTAATCTTGACATCCTTAACACTCACATCCTAAAACATGTTCTGCATCTTCAGGATGATTTTTAGGCCATCTTTAAATTCCCTCTGAAATTTCAATATTCTTCCTGAAAAGACACACAAACACTCCAAAACACTGAGTCACAAGGCAAGAACGGTACTTATTTCTGTGTTATTATTCATTTCCCATTAAGTCCTAAGGTCACAGTAAAGCACCTGCCAGGGTGCTTTACACAGAAGGCTCCCATTAGCATCTACAATGACTACACAGACCTCCTCTGAATCATCAACTTCATCACGCTAACTTCACCAAACTTCAAGAAAAAAACTGGTATAAACATGGTACATCCAATAGATAGATACATTAACTCATGAGAAAACTATTCATATTTATTTGGTAAGATCTAAATTTTTGAACTATACTCTTAATATATATTACATAAAGCAACGTCCTTGGCAACAACCCCTAGCTGGCAAATCCCATGTTAAAAATTAACAGAAGCATTTCACAGACCTCCTCAGCTACTCTTAAGACTCCTGGGTGGAAGTTATAAAGTCCTGTTGCATGAAACCAAATGTTGTGCAATGCCTTCCCCTGCTACAGACCATTACCTTTCATTACTGAATCCAAACAATATATGTGAGATGTTCCAAAACCAAACATCCTTTAAATGTACCTTTTCAGCTCTACACTTCACCACTCTGCATCTAGCAATGGCCTTATCAAACGTTAGGTTTGGTTGTCCTTTATTTTCTTCCTGACATGAATAAACTATTGTCCATTATCTTTACCCTCCATGGCTACAGGTATTTTAAAACTCTTTTCAACATTCTTGAATAGGTCATGTTGTCTAACTTGTACTTTCCTTATTTTGACTTTTTTCCATTTCCATCCTTTGTTCATATATTCATTTTTGGTGCCATTGTAATTTCCACATATCCACTTGACAGTAACGACTTCTTATCCAGTATCACCTTCCCTTATTTACATGCAACAGTCCTATTAGGGCATCTAGAATTATAGCCTTGAAAAATTTGCCATAGTACACGTGGCAGCACTAATCTTCCTGTGCACATACTCATGCAAGAAAGACAGATGTGGATAAACTCTAGAGCATAACAAGATCCTTTGACTAGAAGCTGGCTACATTCATCCCACCAAGATGACTCAGATGTATCTTGAAACCTGTGATTTTCCAGTCAACGATCAGCTTTTCCTTGTCCATCACAACTGGGGTGAAGTACACTATGATCGACATTAAGAAAATGTGGTTTTTAAATGTCACCAGAGAGTTATTACTGGACATATAATTACTCCACCATATTTCCTTAAGTTTGAAGTAACAATAATAACTTTATTCTTCCCAGACTTTAGGAACAGACTGTTAAGAAGTTCAACTTATTCTCTAGCAAGATCAGGTAGTCCATGGCAGACCATATGTAATGAATTAGAAATTTAATTTATAAATAATTAAGTTTTTATTCTTCTGAAAGTTCTCTGACTTTGAAACAGCTAATGGACACTGGCATAATACAGGAGCCTTTCTACCTTTTCCATCCTGAAGAACAACGTCTAACCATCAATTTCAACATCACAAAAGAATCAACCCACTAACTTCGTTATACCATATATATGTATCTTTCTCAAGCTCCAAATTATCTTACATATTTGAGTTTCCTATCATTAATATGCAGTAAACTGAAAGATGTACCTCTTACAAAGAATGTAGCATTTGGATTTACTTCATAATGCTTTAGAGTTGTCCTTTTTTTATTTTTGTTGTTCTCTCAACTGCCCTTGCTCTTGTATCGTCCAGGAAATTGGCGCACATATTAATGAGATGAAGCCTACAGACTTCCAATTTTATGCAGACTTTATCCCAGTGTTCCATAAAACCCAGTCTACTTGGCTAACACCAGTGTTTCCCATGTCCTTTCTATTTTCGACCAAGGAACACGAAGATTTTCTCAAAAAGGTCATCTGAGTCCTCTTTTGGTTTCCTTTTCAGTCCTCTGAAGTTTTTCACCTACAGAATGCTGTCTGCAACTGCCTTACTGTTGCCGGAACAGATCTTTATCAAAGCAGCTTCTCCTGCTTATCCATTTTCCCTGGAACAAAACAGAACATCCCACTGTCTACCTGACCCTTGAAGTTCAATAATCCTCGTTAGGATGAAGCCACTGAGAAGGATTACCATCTTCTGCGCCACGGCTTGCTGGAAGCAAGGAAGCATTCCCAAGAAATGCCAACACATGCTGCCTCGTTCCATCACCACTCCCTGGGCATCTGCCCCTGGGTCACTGTTGTAAGAGGCTACAGAATTTACAAAATTTCACCGGCCTCAAACCCACATAGTTTTTTGAGCTACAGAAATGCCACCTTTCCTCTGTTACTGTTTTCCTTAAAACTTCTATTATGTCTTCTTCCAGGCAACCCTTGCAAGCCGCCATCTCAAATGCCCCTCGGTCTAGCTGCAGCACCATGCCCCTGGCACACATTCTTCACATTTTCTTACTCTTGTGGCAAAAAAAACCCTTTCTTATTTATTTATTTATTCTCCCATTTCCTCCGAACCACCACGTTCCTTTTCCACGCCCAGCCTTCCACAGCACAAACCACGTCACACGACCCCTCTCCTCAGCCTCATGGGCGGCCCCAAACCGCGCTCCCCAGACCCCTCCGGCCGGGCGCACGGCAGCCCCCACCCCGGCGGCCGCGGCCGCTGCCCCGAGATGCCCGAAACCCGGCAACTCCCAGTCCCGTCTGCCCAAATCTCCAGTGACCTGACTGAAATGACGCCTTTAGCTAGTCACAGGGGGATGGGCAGGAACCCCTGCTGCTCATGTCCGAGGTGCCCTGTGGGGCGCAGCAGGCCCTGCCGCCCTGCTCCTCGCGACTCCCTCTGCCGCGACCCCCTGCCGCCGGCTGAGGCCTCCGCTTCCCTCCGAGCGAGCACCGCGACAGGGACCGCCCCACGGACACGGTCACCAACACGGGCGGGAAGCCGGCCACCGGCCACCGACCACCCGCCATTGCCCGCCGCCGCCCCCCCCCCCCCCGCGCCTGCCGGGCCCCGCCGCGCGCATGCGTGGGGGCGGCACCTCCCAGCGCGCGGGGGCCCCGCCCTTCCTGCCTCGGAGGGAGGGGTCGGGGGCGGCGGCCGGAGCCAGACGGGAAGATGGCGGACCTGGAGGAGCAGCTGTCCGATGAGGAGAAGGTAGGGGTGGGTGGGGGTGCTGCGCTCAGCCGGCTCGCCCTTTCGTCCGCCGGCCCTCTGAACCGGGAGGCCGTGGGGCGAGCTCACCTCTCGCCCTGTGGTTCGTATTTTTACCGTCGCTCCGCGCCCGGGCCTGTCAGTCGGGGGGGCGGGAGGAGGGTCGGCGCGGCCCGGCCCCGCCGCATCTCTCGCCGCTCCTTGTACGGTGCGGGCCCGGCGGGAGGCGGGGCGCGGGGCCCGGTGAGGCGGTGGGCGCTTAGTCGGCTCCCTGCTGCTGCCCCTGCCCGGGGCGTGGCGGGGGGTACGGTGAGCGGGGACGGCGCCGAGAGGCAGAAGAGCCGCGGAAGGGCTCTCCCCTCCCCCCCCCGCCACTTCCCGTTTCCGAGGCGCCCTGTCCGTGCCAGCCGGCGGCTCCGGAGCACCGGCTCTGCCCCCCCCCCCCGCCCCCGGAGGGACTATGCGCCGCGGCCCTGGCCCCGGAGCAGCGCCGGCCTCGGCCATCGCCTCCCCTTTCACCTCCGCAGGCCCCGGGAGGAGATGCGGTACGGGAGGTTTAGGAAAGGAGCGGGGAGCATGGGGGTGAGGAAGGCTGGTTTGCTTCCTATTAGGAGACAGTAACTAGGGAGGTGTAAGGTCAGGCAGCAGAGGGTCTGTGTTAACGAGATGTACACCTGATCTCTTTATGGCAGTTAGAAACTTTTTAGATTTAAGACAGATTTTCCTATAAAAATCTCACGAGGAGCAGGGTATCTCCTCAGTTGTCAGTGCTCCTTGTCTTCCTCTCTCGGATCCAGCTTCATGGCAGCTGCCTGTTTCAGAGCTAGGGTGTGGTGTTTTGTATGCATGGTGCACTTGCTCATCTCTTTATGTAATGCGTGGTTGTATTCACTTTCAACTTTAAAAACTTAGGTTTTCATGGCTGTGGAAGCTGTGAGATGACTTAGATGTGGGACACATCAATAAATGATGTTTCAAACTTCTTTGATGTTAGAAGAAGGATGTCTGAAATGTCTGATTGGTTACAGTAAGGCAGATTAACAAGTTAACAGGGTTAACAGGGCCACGTTTCAGAACTACAGGTGCACTGATAAGCCAAGAGATTCACAGTGCCAGGATCTCTCTCTCTCTTCCCCAAGAGGCTTTCAGGCTGTGCCTGCCTCTACTCAACTCACGTTTAAATGCCACCTTTCTGTTGCTACAAGTAATAACATAGGCAAGAAGTATATGTGGTAATCCATGATTCTTTTAGCCCCTTATAGAAAATACAAGTAACTAATCCAGTACGTTGTTCCTAGAAGGTATGCTTGAAAATACTTAGACTACAAGTTATCGTGGCATCACTGAATGATTGAGGTTGGACCTCTGGAGGTCATTTTGTCCACCACCACCCGCCCCCACTCATACAGGGTCATCTAGAGCAGGCTGCCCAGGACTGCGTGCAGATGGCTTTTGAAAATGTCCAAGGATTGAGACTCCACAACCTCCCTGGGCAACCTGTGCCAGTGGTTGGTCACCCTTCCAGTAAAAAAGTGTTTCCTTATGCTCAGATGGCACTTCCTGTGTTTCATTTTGTGCCCGTTGCCTCTTGTCCAGTCAAATAATAAAAGATACAGTGACAGTTTTATTTTGCCTCTGTATGGTCTGAGACGTGCTGCCTGGGCTTTTGTGACTAATGAAGTCACCAAACTTTCTTCTGTCTGTTAATACCAGTTTTTCTTTTCTCCCCAAATGGGTGCAGACGTTCTAGAGACTCTTCCTGGCTCAGTATAAGTGAACAGAATCTCTGCCATTGTAAACTTAAATTGATTCTTTTAACTGCTTCAGTCCCATGTAAAATTGATTGTCCGATGTGAGTGGAATTTTCCAAGCCTGGCAGTATATTTTCTTGGCTAATAAAGCAAAGATGGGTAACACTGCAGACTCTTGGAAAAGCAGGCAAATAGCCATGCAGATCTTGTGATGCCTTAAGGTTTTAATTCTGATACATTTAAGTTGTGCTATCACTTTACAATAAAAATGTTATCTCAGATGTTCAGTTTTACTGAGCTAAAAAAAAGTCTGCCGGATAGCATTTGAAAAGCACACCCTTCTCACCCATCCAGTTGAGACTATAAATAAATGTAGGAGTGGAGTCAGAGACACTAACATTCATTTTCATGGGGAATAAATCACGTTGCTCCTTCATATACTTTTTTCCTGTGATATGGAACTGATAGTACTGAAGGCTGACGCAGATGATGATGGTATAGCTATATAGTTTTTTGGATAATGTCAATAGAGATGTAAGTAGAACACTGGTTGAAACTGCTGTAATTCAAGGAGGGAAGAAGGTGAACAAAGTAACACACTTTTTTGTACCAGACTCCTAATAATGCTGTAAAAGCTAAGTACATAGGAGATCAAGTAATGTGGTGATACAAGTTCTGAAAGGTCTTTGGTGCATATCTTTGTGTATAGTCAGTAGATTTGAGTGGTGAAGGCAGTAAGCAATTCCATTTTTAGCAGTTAAACTTCCCTGTTGCTATCTAGTAGTCAGTTTAAGATGGCTGCATTTAGCTCTAATGTAATTCAGGTTTAAAACTTGCAGTGTTTAGCATAATTGAGAATACAGAAAGGGCATGAATTGCAATAGTGGGTCAGTTAAAGAAGCTTTAAAACCAAGGGAAGAGGAGAGTCAGTTACCAGAAGGAACATGATTTCTTAACTGGTTTTTTGAACCCAGTTGTGTTCCTTGGATTCACGTTTTAGCATGAGATTTTTGAAGCCTTGCTTATCTTTCAGTGACGATAGTAAGTGTGAGGATAAATTTGCAGAAGTTTTTTTCAAGAAAAAAACATAATCTGAGAGCTCTGTAGTAAATATGGTGCATAAGATTTTTGTACATCCACAGGTCTGAAGTTGGGCCGTTGCCGGTGAAAGTTACTGACTTTCACATCCAGTACAAGGGATTTTCCAGTGCTAAGACCAGCTTCTGTTGAGACACACTGTTTTGCAGTTGCTTTATTCATGAAGGTCACTGAAAGTTCAGAAGCTTTTAGATAGGTGGAATAACATAAGCTTATGTTTGCTTCAGTCTATAAATAAAAATATGGTCTGAGAGGTGGAAATCTTGAAGCCTTGAACTCTTAAGAGAGATAGCAATGGGAAGTCATTGCTTTTGTACCCTTCCTATGGATAATGCATCCTCACTTAACAAGTTCTGAATGCAAAACCTATTTATTTATCCAGCATATTTGAAGTAGTTTTATTAAAGTCTAGTAACCCTTTTTTGTACTTCTAATTTTATGGCAGTTTCTGTAGAAATTGTTTTCCTACTGGTGGCTGTCAGACTAATAAGCATATGTGAAACGTTTTATAATGAGCATATTAGTGTGAATATAAAAGCTACAGTTTATCAACATGAATATAGGCAATGATTAATGGAAGGTACTGATGTTACTGTAAAAATTGCATTTACTAATGTAAATATTCATTAACAAACAGTGCAAGTGCAAAACAAGACTAAAACTATCTAAATCATAAAACTAGCGTTCTGCAGTCTGGCTTTGGTGACTTGAAGGGATGTGTTTGTTGTAGATATTTTTTTAATATCATTAATATGAATCCTGTTCTGTACAAAGCACAGGAGTTAAATAGCTGTGTTGATATCAAGATAAAGCCTGAGAAAATCAGGATGCCTTCAGGGAGGAAAGCAAAGAATCCTCATAGGAAAGGATAACACATCTCGTTTTTTAACGCACAATTAGCTTTTGCATTCCTTAAAATTCTGAGCATATAAATACAGGAATTGTCAAACATGATTTTAATAAAAGGAACCACACCTCTTTCAGTAAGGTTGTCTCAGTAGTTCCACTTGCTCAGGAAGGTGAGATTTGACAGTAAGTCAGCTTGCTCTAACTAGAGCAAAACTTCTCTTCTGATGAGGAAGTAGTTCCATTTGTGAAAATGAGCTGGCACTGCTTCCAGGCATTTTCTAGTGCATTGGGTAACTTTGTAACTTCTCAAATTAGGTGTCAAAACCTGCAAGTCTAAGTAATGAAGGTGGATGTCTTACGCAGCATAGTTTTGTCAGATTGTTTAAGGAAAACTTGTTTCTTTAGTCTTTGAGATGAAAAATCTATGCCAGTAAAATGTGTTCTCTCGTATGCAACTTCATATTTAAACATAATACATTAGCAATAAGCAGAATTTTCTGACAAAAAAAGTCATTTTTTTTTTAAATCTTTACATGTATTAAAGCAAGATCTGCTCTAAATCGTTCATTTTGGAAGGATCTTAAATTCTGACTTCTAGAATTGCCCTGAATGACACTTGGATACCGTAGACAATTAGAAGTGGAAGGTGTTGGAGTAGAAGCAAGTTTTGAATAGCTTTTTCAGGGTATAATTGCACTGTAATCGGTAAGGTAAACTTAAGGTATAGTTTTGCAAGTGTCCTTGATGTTCTTTGTAGTTCATCAATGTATGCTTTGTTTTATGTTTAAAAGCGCAGCTTTGCTAGTGTGTATAGCAGGAAGACCTTGTGAGCTCTCTGATTTTTGTTTCCATTTAAATTCTGAATGGAACTGGAAATGCTGTAGCAGGTTCCTGTGAAAGGTTGAAAAACCTTTAATACTTAAATGTGAAATAAGTCAGTTACTCTTTAAGCATCTTCTGTTTAATTTACTGTATTATCAAAGCTGTGAAAGTTAATGTTTTTCCACAAGTGAAACCTAGCAGAAGTTGTCCGGAAGGAATTGTTTTTACAAAGGTAAACTCAACGGTTACGCTTCAATAATATTTTGAGGAAATTATTTAATAAGAATGAGGAAGTTGGGAGTGTTTCTCAGACTGACATGTAATTCTGAATATGGCAGTCCTTCCAAGATTAAGATTTTTATGTACATTCTGAGATATTGCAGTGTGTTGTCTTGGGTTAGAAATTATTTTTTTTTAATACCCTTGAGATTGAAGGACAGAACTGAAATTTTAATTGCTTTGGGAAATTACAGAAGTGTTCAACACTGTCTAAAAGAGTGATCATATACTGTATATATAACTGCAAATAATAACTTCATTTATTTGTGCAGTCATACATGCTGGAAGAAGTTTCTGGAGGTAACTCGAATGCTGCTCCGTCAAAGCAGGCCAATGTAGATCAGGTTGCTTAGGGACTTGCTGTCTTGAGTTTTGGGTATCCAAGGAGGGAGACTGCACAGGCTTTCTGGGTGACATGTTGCAATGTTTGACTGCGCCCATGGGTCAGAAATTTTTCCTAATATTTGTTTCAATTTGTGTCCAATGCTGTTTCTCTCTTCCCTGTGCACCTCCATAGAAAGTTACTATGCAAAGCAAAATTGTCTGTGTTCTTGACAAATTAAAAGTAATTATCTGAAGCTTGAAGATTAATACAAATGAAGCCTGTTATTCTAAATATAAGATCAGTGATTTCTAAAACTGCAGTTCATATATTCTTTTGTTATTAGTAGTTTGAAAAAATTAGGTACTCTGTGTGGATTATGACTTTTACTGTGTCACGTAATGCAGTGGCACCTCAGGACCATCGAAAGCCCTGTTGTTGCTGCCTTTGTGCTCGCAGAACTCTAGTGGAAGGTTGCTACCCAGGAACCTCACAGCTGAATTAGATGAGAGAAACAAATTGAACCAGCAATAGAGAAGAGTAATAGAACAAATTATTGGCAAATCCGATAATGAAACCAGAGACAATAATTTGTTATATAACAGGTAAGGTCCTATTGCCTGCCAACACAGTCATCAACCTACACAGTTCTGCTGTGAGATACCATCTTTGGTTGATTTCAATTTTGGCAGTCAAAGAGGAACAGGCTAAGAATTGTAGCTGCATTATTTAGCTAATCAATTCATTCTTCTTGGGCAGTGCTGTACAATATTCACTTCCAGTTTCTGAAAGAGTGTAAAGGAGTTTGAACTACTCATGCAGAAATGAAAGCAGATTTTTCAGCATATGGGAATTACTTTTTTTTTTACCCTTAAGTAAAAAGCTTCTGAAATGTAAAATATTTCAAATACTTTCTTAACTTGACAGAAGGCATTAAAACTTTCAAACTAACAGGTAACTTTGAGATAGAATTTTAAGACATTGGAATTGGGAGAAGGAGAAGTACAGTTAAGGTCACACCTTTTTCTATGACTTCTAATAAAGGCATTTTTTATAGAGCAAACTCTGATATTGTTCCTTTTCTCTCCCTGCTGCTGTTGAATCCAGGCTTGATGTCCTTGGAGTATCTGATTGTAAAAAAATGATCTTGGAGTAGTAGGAAGAGTCACTTTAAAAATTTAGGCTTTGTGGTGGAAGAATGCTTTGCAAATGTGAACCAGGTGCTGCTTAGGTTATAGTAGGTGCCACTCTAAAGATTGCTGAGAGAGAGAGAGGTCTCATTGCTGTAACTGTGGAGCACATTTGTTGGGCTAACAGAACATCCTGATTCTGTATGTGGGAGGTAATGCTATTGGTTTTTAAAAGTCTTGTACATTTCTTAAAGCTTTTACTTCTCAAACGGAGGTTAATGCTTTCGCTTTTCACTAAATGTTAAATTTTATTACTAGTTCAGTTTTCAATTAATGACTTCTGCAAGGAAATTCTGAAAAAAATTTTAATGCTTATTATTTGTTGTCTATCTTATCCATAAGCAAAGTATGCAATGGCTCAGCTTCTAAAGGTTTTATGGCTAAGATTTACTCAAATTTACATCACACCAACGACTACGTTAGACCTTTGTCAAAAGGTATGAGATTTCTATTTCAGAAAGGAAGTGCTAGCCTCTAGCAGCATGCTTTTCAAAACCATATTTTGTTTCTTGGATTGATTACATATGTTGGGGTTTCAACCCACAATGAAATAGGAAGTACCAAAGAATTTGGTTAGAGATGCTGCTATTTTAAAGCACCCAACGTGTAGTCTCCTGAGAGTGGAACTTAATGCGACTTTATTAGACACATCTCCCATTAATCCTCTAAATTTTTTTTCCCTCATCCTCTCTTTTTTTTTTTTTCCCTCCATCTCACATGGGTGGTTTTTTTTCCTTTGCTTTTTTTAATTTTCTCAGAAGCCCCTTTGGAAGTTACTGAAAGCAACTTTTGCCCAACTTGTGAACCTGAGATGTTCTTAATTTCCCCCCCCCCCCCCCCGGTTGGTCATATTATGAGCTCACATGTACATACCTGGAAAAAGCACTACTATGTTAAAGATAAAAACTTGCAGTAAAGATGCTGTAGGGAAGAATGTTCTGTATGATAAATTGGGAGCACGCAGTGCTATTGTTAATTTTAGAATCGTTTTTGCATGTGTGTGGTTTTCTAGATTTATTTGTTTTCCAGCCAACTACTGAGAAGATACAGGTTTTCAGAGAAATATAGATATGGGGGGAAATAATATAATGTATTCTACTGTCTGTATTATAATTGTAAGCAAATTTTTTTTTTCAGTTCAGAGCTTTTAGTAATTGATGGTGATAGCTGAAGCTGAAGTTTCAGGTTGATCTTGATCCTTTGATGTCTACAAAGCATAATTGTTTCACTAATTTGAGACCAGTACAGTTCTTTTAATATGTTTCTAAATTAAAATATAGGAAGTGCATGACATTAGAAAGTATTCAATTAGATATAGTCATGAGTAATAAAAGTAACTGCAAAATGGCATGGGGGAGAGACTTACCTTCTCAAATTTTTTTCTAGCTGGACCTGTGTATGACCCAAGTAACACACATTGCTTTCATCTTCCTCTTTGCTATCTGTACCTGATAAAAAGACTTTCAGAAGTCCTGGTTTGGGTTTATTTTTTAATCCTTCATCTTAATATGATGTGGTGTGTAAAGTTGATATTAAGTTGGAGACTTTTATAATATTTACACTGCTGCTGAAAGACCCTACAGTGAAACAGTCAGCACCTTTCAAAATGGCTATTTTTGTGAAAATAAGCCTCATTATCCAAGTTGCTGCTTTAGGTAGAAAGAATGCAGCTAGAATATCTCACGCTATGTAAGATTTACCTTTTGCACCACTGTTAAGTGCTGCTGCTGTTACATACTCTTAAATACTGTGTATTAAAAATAATTGCGGATAGCACGTGTTCTACAGACGCAGTGCAGCTTCAGGCATTACTGTGAAGGAAATGTCTGTTCAGTCAAAGCCATAGGCATGGAATGTGCCCCTCCTTTCCTGTGCCACAGAACCACATTTTTGCAGTGTTTTCTTCCTCAGCTCTCCCAGAAGCAGAAGTGAATTGAATACTACAGTGCGTTTTTCAATTGAACTTGGTAGGAAAGCAGTTGCAACACTGCTTTTCGTATTCATTCCCTCTGCCAGAGTCACTGCCTTTGCTCCATGTTTGTGTGGGATTCTACATATTTCAGGATGCTTCTTCACTATTTGAAATTATACCCATGGGTATGGATGAGGTTTCATGAGATGCTGAGAAGACAGTTTTCTGCTGACATGGGGTAATCCCTTTCTCACACACGTTTTTCAGTGCTTGTCCAGCCATTTGAAGGCTTATTTACCTTACTAAACTGGTAGCAGCTAGAAGCAATAATTATTTAAAGCTCTCTTGGTAAGTGAATTGGTTGCTAAGTTCTTGCCACCTTCTAAAGCTGTTCTTCAGCTAGATCAGTTTGCTTCTCTGGATGCTTACATAAATAGATGAGCACTGATGATAGAAAGGAATTTGTAAAAATGGATCACAGGGCTTGTTTGGGAGGAGATGGGGAGATTACTCGTAGCAATAGCAGCATGATATTAGATCAGGTTATGCCACTTAGGAAACACTGTCGGCTTGTTTTTATTTTATTTTTGAAGCTGTATTGTAATTCCTGATGTAACATTCTGGGAAGTATCAAACCTAAGAATTTAAAGAGCAATTGGAGCCAGGAATACCAAGTATCTTCCTGTCTAAAGGAGAAGCCAGTTACCTTATTTTTTTTTTGGTTTTTAAACATTGAAGGGTTTGCAGACTCAAAAACTATGTTGATGTTTGCAGTACTGACAGAGCATCAGGCATTGTATCTTGCAGATGATTGAACCTTGATGTGCTACATGTGTCAATGTAGAATTAACTGTGACTGATATAAGATGTTGGAACACTTTTGTTCATTGGAAAGTAAAGCTGCATACTGAAAAATAATGGCTCAGCTGAACTCAAAACACAAGTTTGAATCAAACTCGTAACTCAATAAAACTAGACAAGTCTTTTGTCCAGTGTCAGTCCAGGTAGTACAAGCAAGATCCCTGAATGGTTGCATGTTGTTGTGAATGTGAATCACAGGGTCTTGAGAGAATTGGAACTTAACTAGTTCAAATCAGCTTAACTGTGTTAGTATTTCAGTAACTACAGGCTAATTGTGAGAAATGCCTGTAGCTACCTGTAAATAGAGTTCAGTGGGTCAAGGCAAAGCCGTCTGCTTTAGCTGCCTGCAGAAAGGCTTCCTGTACCCACAAGAACTACAGCAGAAGGCATGACTGTGGGAATAGGGCTCTCTGGACTCTTTACTGTTCCTAGAGTAGAACCAAAGAGCTCCCTTCTCCCAAGTGTCTATCTTTTTTTTTTTATCTATTTTTTTACCAGACATAGGTTCCTGTGAGTAGATTTGTTTTATGAGGAAGTGAGGGTGCTCGCAAGAATTCAGAATATAAATGCATGATATACAATGCTTTGTGCCTGGTGTACACTTTAAGTTATCACTGATAAAAGTAACTTCTGGAAGCTCTTTCTTCTCCTGCGATTAGCAACAAAGTATTGTAGAGGTCTTCTGTTACCCCACACCCCCAAATTTTCATGCAGTTTTTAAATAGAAAGGGCTTTTAGTATCTACCTCACTATTTCATTTTTATTGCTCTGAAGCAGAAACTTTAACCTGTTTTGAATGTAGAGGAAGGGTGGGTCTCCCAACTGCGAGGAGTTCACAGCTGAATTTGAAGTGATGTGTAGGAAAGAGCAAGGGCAAAGTATGTGGTTTCACAGCATCTTGGTTACCAGCATGTTTTTTTCTGCACAGTTTGGCGGTTGATTGAAGGAGTGAGCTGTCAGGGTGCCTGGCAAACACAGTTGTATTTCAGTTAAGTTAAAAAGGGGAAGGGGGGACGACAACGACGACACACAAGCTACCTTGAGTGTTATTGTGAGGTGTACCCTAGCTGGTTATCAGGAATGAGCATATCTTAGCAGAGCTGACTGCGGCAGCGGGAGCCCCTGCACTGCTGTGAGTACATACATATTGCTGACCATATATAGGCACATACAGTGCAGAAGGTCAGGCTTTTTCAACCAGTGTCAGTTCCGATGTGCCAGGAGCAGGAAGAGTGGTTTGGAGGCATTGAAATATAGCTTATTTAAAATAAAACAGAACTTCAGAATGCCTCAGACTAGAAAAGGTGAAGAAGTAGGATTTCTCTGTGTATCTGATGGGTGTCATGCCTTGAGAGAAATTAGATTGTAAAATAAAGGCAGAAGTATGAGAACAAGGCACTTAGTAGAATTGACACCGTTCTGTACATTGCTACCTCTGTGCTTGTGTAATCCAAAAACTGCAAATACTTTAGTAACTGAGTGTAGGCATTTGTTGATAGAGCAATTGTTTTAATCTCTAACAGAATGAAGAATTAGGCATTATTATGCCTCATATCCATCACATACAACAAACCTGTCCTTTTCTCTTTTGCTGAGCCTTTCAGTTTGAATTTTTACCTTAATTGAAATAGTGTAATTTATAAAAATCAAAAAGCTTGTAACTGTTGTGATGAGTAGCGTTTGACTTCACTTGAATTGAGAAAGAAAATCTCACTAGCTCTTACCTACTGATATCAGACTTCCATTTAAGCAGGACTATGAAAATGTGAAAATTAGATAAAGAGAACACATACAGTGGGGAATGCTTCCCTTCTCAATGTTTCAGAAGTTTTGTTTTGTTAATCTTCCTCTCAGCTTCTGTAGGATTTGTTCAATTTAATTCTTAAACCTGCTCAAAGTCATATTTCATGAGAAAGTACTTAGATTTATTTGTGCAATCAGGGATTTTAATATAGTAAATGTGCAATTCCTTACATAGCAAGACCTATTTCTTTGTGAACCATTGGTGATCAGATGTTCTAGATTAGTGAACTCTGAAGTTCAGTTGCTTGCAAGCCGCTCTGCAAGCATTTCACTGAAAACAGTGTCAGTAAATCAAATCTTGGAAACTATATTAATAAAACACTCTCTTAAACTTTAGTTGGTATTTTGGGAGTAACTGGAATAGTAAGTGGAGAAACGAGGTGTTTCCTCAGTCTTGGTTTTTGGGTTTTCTAGAGGAACGTTCAACTGTAATCTTAATTTTTTGTTACTTGCTGTTACATATGTAAGATTCTTAGACTGTGTGTGAGGGTGCTGTTCTCTTGAATGAAAAAGGCTTTGGCATTTAGACTTTAAAAATATTATGATGTTTGTATTTTGAATAATTTCTAATAATTTTTAAGTCTTAGTGTATTGAATAACTAGCATTGTTTTCAACTATAATGCATCTGATTTTTTTTGTTTTCCTAACAGTTTTCAGCAAAAACAACTTCCTATCTCAACCAAACTATACTGCAGCTGAGGTTTTTTTGCCTGTCACTTTGTATTACAAGTAATGTGCCTCTTGCTGTATTTGTATTTTTAATTATTTTTTTTCTTCATAAACATCACCTTTTATATGGACTGTCACTGTTCTTAAATTGTGCTTCAAATTGTAGCTGAGTCAGTGGCTTTTTACTGCCAAAAGGGGGAGATCTTCGTCATATTGAGGCTCATGAAAGGTATTCCTTTATCCCTCGGTATCAGCCTGTTTTTGGAAAATAGAAGTCTCTTTTAGAACATTTATTTTTGCAAAAACTCAGTGGCAATAAAAAAAGTCCTAAGTGCCTGTCAGTGTGAGTGAGACTGCTGGATTTCATTCTTTTATATGGGCTTCATGTATATATGAGTTGGAGAAATACGGCTTTTTCAGAAACTCATCTCCACAGATAATTTAGTTTAACTGCTGAAGAAATGTGGAATAGTTTTAAATGGGCTTCACAAAGGCAAGTTAGCAAAATGCTGATGAGATGTTCATTACAAAGTTGGGTGATTGTGGTTATCTGTCCTATAAAAAGTGGCATCTATAACAGATTATCACACTGAAAAAATTATCATTGCGGAATCAAATTTACTGGTAAAATGTTCATTAAAAGTAACATTTAGGTTAGGTCGTTCTGAGGAAGCATCTGTTGTTATTGAATACTTCTGAATGGATATTACTCATACTGTAGCTAATCTGGCTGATAAGAATAGTGCTTACTGATTAGCGAAAAAAGAAACAAAACCAGTTTTACATTATGAAAACAGCTGAAAATGAGGTGGTATTCCAGTTTTAGTACAGACTTAATATCTCACTTTACCGATATTATCAGTTTAAAGCACATAGTTATTCAGAGTGCAGTTGGGGCACTCAAGTTTTGCTTAATTTTGCTCATTTAACTTCTGCTCAGCCTGAAACTGATGGACCTTTTGTTCCTTTTGTTTCAGAACTCAGAATGTCTCTAAGTCTTGTTTCTTCATGTGCCCAGAGCTAACCCAGCCTTGGCAGGGGTAAGCAGTCCTGCTCACATCTTGGTCAAGGAACCAAGAAACTGTCCCTTCATCTGACTTTGAGCTGGGAGTCAGCCTGATAGTCGTGCTGAAAGCACAACTAAATACCTGCTCTTAAGTGTGAGGCCTAAATTCCAGTCTGATCCCAGAGACTGTTAATCAGTCACTTGATAAAATGTCCTGGTAATAGAGCCTTGGAGCATTTCTTCTCCTTCTCCTTCACAAGTGCTTTAATAGTACTGTAGGTTAGCTATATTTCATGTTCTTCGGATTTCAGTGGATTGAGTGTTGAGCTGTGTACAGAGTGCCCTGACTTCAGCAGGAGAGGTATGGAGTATGTCCTCACTCTGGAAAAGTGTGCAGATTGGTGGCTGGGGTGATCTAGCTAATGCAGATGAGTTTACATTCCTGTGGGTCAAAAGAGAAAATCCAAGTCATGCTTTCTTCTTAATCTGGGCAAGTGCTTTAATAAGCTGCCACAAAAGAAGATGCTTTTGCCTCTGTGTGTCTCTTTTGAGAAGAGCAAACCCGGTGGCATTTATCTCATTATAATGCAAAATTATGTTTACATGGAAAGAGGAGGTCTGGTTCAGGTATTTGAGGCAGCAGATAAGGGCTGTCTGCAATTCAAGTGTAGCATTCGGTTTAGAAAGTTGGGAACTGACAGCCTTTCTATTAGCCATCTCTGAGTGGCAATGTGCTCACTGTTTGTGAGCAGAAAGTTGCCTGGACTACTCATTCGGGATCTCACTGGGGTTTGAACACCTGCTAATCAGGCAGCTAAGCGCTCTCTCAGGGTACTCTAAGCTTGAACCACCTCTTCTAGAGACCAGTCTTTGAAAATTGGGCCCTGTCAAGAACCTGGGGCCCAAGCACTGGCTGTATTGCTACCTATGACTGTAAAAAAAGCTATTTACAGGTCAGCATGCTCAGACAGTTCTGTAGTTTCAAATACCTATACATGTGTAAACGTAAAGCATTATTTTGTTATTTTTAGGTATTTTTAATGTTGTATGTGCTTCTCAAACGACTTCCTTTCAGACAGGAGGCCCAAAGTGCAGGCACTGAATCTCCCAGCTCTTTATTCCATAGAAACATAACTGAAGGTGTTAGAAATGGGAACTATAATTTAGGTAATATCCTGTATTTGAATAGTGATGTCATATGAAGGATGCAAGAGAGCTTTGAATGTTTCATGAGCTTAAATGACTGTAAAGTGTGAAGGATAAGAACTTTTGTCAGGTTAAGTTAGGAAACCAAGATTTCATTAAGTTATTTATTTTTATAATGGATTCCCTTAACAGTTTAAGCAAGAAGGAAGAATGAATGAAAGAGAGTCTGCTGAGTGATGTTCTGCAAGTAAAGTAATAGTTGAAAAGTGTTCAGGTTGCTTCACATGAAGAAAAAAAAAGCATTTTTATGTGCCTTTTGCAAGCAAATGTGTCTGCAGCTGTGCAGTGAACCAGTTCAGGGAACCAGTCTGAATAAAAAAGAAAGATAACCTTTCTAATTTTGCTCACGGTGCAGTTGTACAAGTGCTTGGGCAAGCACAAGAAGGGAGAAGGCC
This sequence comes from Falco peregrinus, assembly GCF_023634155.1. Taxonomy (NCBI): domain Eukaryota; kingdom Metazoa; phylum Chordata; class Aves; order Falconiformes; family Falconidae; genus Falco; species Falco peregrinus. Next base: position 13,405,549 of record NC_073726.1, on the reverse strand, counting down.
AGGGCCCATGCATGTACTTTTAGTGGGAGTGCTGGCTTATGCTGCGTCTTGGCTGCAAGAAGTTGTGGCTGGAGGCAATTGCTCAAGGACTTGCATTGAAGTTCTCAGTGTTTTTTAAACTTTATCTGCTGATACTGTGGTACTAAGAGGCCTTACAGGTAGGTGCAGGTGAAATTACGTGTTCTAGTGTCTACGCAAGTGTTTTTAAGCTTGTGTAATTTATCTATTGCTGTCTGACTATGGGCCTTTTGTAAAGTTTAGAACCATAGGATGTGTAGTAAAATTAGAGGAGAAGCTTTGTAGTGCAAAAGTATCTTTGTCATGGGTTTTGGCTTTCTTGGAATGTGTGTTGATTCCCAGGCATCCATGGACTGAAAGCTGAACTAATTGTGAATATAATATTATTGATCTTATTTTTTATATCAATCTTTTCCTTTTTGCCAGTAATACAAAACATGAGTGACTCCATTTCTCTGTCTGCTTGCATCACACACAATCTCTTCTATTCTGTCTGAAAAAGTGGAACTTTATATTCTGTGTTTCAAACAAAGAGTAGTTTAATGTGAACAAATATACACAAGAGTGGGAGTTGTGCAATTTCATGTCTGGGTATTAAAGTCATACAATGCGTCATTGATTTGAATAGGAATGAATACAAGTTTATACAACCACATAATTGTTTTTGTGTTTCAGGTGCGTATAGCAGCAAAATTCATAATTCATGCTCCTCCTGGGGAATTCAATGAGGTGTTCAATGGTGAGTATCTGTCTGCTCTGTCCTTTCTTCTAAAGCATCTATGTCCAAAATGGTATTGCCAGTTACTCTCCTGAGTTTCATGTAGCTTATATTTTAGCAGTTCACTTCCCGTAAGAATAGCTTTTTTGTAGCCTGGCTTAATAACAGCTTGGAGTTTAAATGCAAGAGGAGGAAAGTACCACTTTGTGAAAATGAGCTTGCTTTCTGGTTTTAATCAGTCATGAATTAACAGTTGCTAGGGGTTTTGTTTAGAAGGCACATGTACTTTTTTTTTCCTGGTCTTTAAGAGACAATTACATTTTTCAAGAGAAATTACACTAAACCAGCTGAAATTAAAATGGTCGTCTTTTTTTTTTTTTTTTTTTTTAAGGAGTATCATTACAAATACTTAACCTTGCATATACAAAGGACTACTGCCTGATGCCAGTTATGGAAAGAATATTAATCTTCTCCAAATGTTTTTAACCCTTAACCATTTAACCCAAACTATTTTAACCCTTAAATTTTGGGCACACTTCACTTTACCAAGTGTACTGGTGAACTGAAAGGAAAATTGAAATTAGCTTCTCTCAACTGTTGTTGCCTGAACGTTGCCTAAGATGTTGTTTTTCTTTGAAAATTTTGTGTTTGTCTTGCATCAAGATGCGTGGGCATACGTATCATATAAGAAGGCATATGTTCTGTAGCTTGCAAATATCTCTGATGCTATTTACATAAATAAGTAAGTTCAGTATACTAAACTTTTAGTCAATGTCAGATTGGAGAGCACTTGAATTTGCTGAAGAATGTAGTGTTTTTAAAGTACCTTGTTCTTCAGTTAAACTGACCAGCTGATTATTATTTAAACTTAGCTTGTCCTGCATTTTTGCAATGAGCAGGTAGCGAGCAGCTCGTTAACCCAGCTCCCTGAAGGTTAATACAATTTTTTATAGCAGTACTGCTATAAACTTTATTAAGCTAGTTCATAGTTTCAGCTACCTCCTCAATAACAAGAGGATACTACATGTTTGAAAACACATAACAAAACATTTCATGGTGTGTGACCAGTGTTCAATGAGATTCAGACTGACTTTTTGAAAAAAGAGAGAACGCTTTAAATTCCAATTCTGCAAATTATGATTCTCTTTGCCGTGGGGTTTTCTGAGTTTGTGGAGTTGTTTTGATTTTTTTGTTTGGGGTGTTCAGTTGTTTGGTGTTTTGGTTTGAGTTTGTTGTTGTTCTTAAAGAAAGAATACTTCAAATACATTTTCAACTCTTCTAAAGACTACCAAGGTACAATCTGGAATGTAATAGCAAGACTAATGATCAGTTAGTTAATGATCAGTGCATTGATTTGTTAGTAAAATAGTGCCTAGTAAATAATAAGCTAGTAAGTAACATCAAAATTTACTGCATAGTAAATATTAAGTCATTCTGACTATTGATGTTATTTGTATGTTTCTTGTGTGATGGTAGAAGAAATGGTATTGTGTTATATTGTGCTCTGACTGTTGTGTCATCAAGGAATGAGAGCAAAAATGGTAAGGCTTAAAAACCAGTAAGCACAACACATACCGTACTAGTGTAGTCAAAATACAGTAACCACTACCATCAGTATAGAGTGAGGGATTTGGTAGTTTACATCTTAAAAGTGAATTCATTCGAATCCTGTGCGGTTCTCATTCAGAACTTCTCTAAAAACTAGTTTGATAAATTCCTAGAGCTGTCACACAACCTTCAGAGTATGAATTATATCTGCTTACCAGACTGCGTTGGAAGGGATCCATTTCTGTACTACTCACTTTGTTCATCCAAATTATGAAATACGAAGCAATAAATTTCCTACATAGTAATCTGTATGGGGTGGTTTAGGTTGTACAGTCTGTTGACATTTGTTACATGACTGAAACAAGTTAACTGTACTTTTATGTTGTAAATATCTACTTTCAGATGTTCGGTTGCTGCTTAATAATGATAATCTTCTCAGGGAAGGAGCAGCCCAGTAAGTACCAGATGCCACATACTCAGTTCCATAAAAGCAAGATGTTTTTCAGTAAGCGATTTATTTAAAAAGATGTGTGCTTGGCAGGTAAAACCCTGTTTTGGGTGTTGTGCGTCTTTGATCAAGATTAAATTCTTGGCAGAGGAGAGATCTGTGTTGTATCCCAGTGATTAGAGCAACTGTTTTGGTAATGGATGACCTGGATTTTGGAACTAGTCTTTACCTCTTTGGATTTAATTTTCTGTTTCTTGGTAGATGTTATAGGCACAGAACATCTGTAAGATTCTGTTTCCTTAGAACCCTACCTTTAAATATCAGAACACTACACCTACTGTATTCTTTTGATGCCAAAACTAGTTTTGTCGGTAAGAATGGAGATGTCTGGCTTAGTAGGTTGGATCCCTGTGGATCTTTTATCTGTTCCTTCAGTTTCTATGAGTTACTGTAAAGCTTACGTGTTTGTCTGTATCAGGATACTTTTGAACATAAATCGTTGTGTAATAGTGGTTGGAATCTGTCATGTGAGCACTGAATGAACCAAGATGATTCCAAGAATTTGGGCCTGCTAGATAATGAAGCATTGATATTTTTTGGTGCATCATTGGCCAGATTATTAGCTATTATTTAAATCTCTTACAGCTATGAGGACAAAGGTTGTGCTTGATACAGGCTTTTGGTTTTTTTTTTCCTCTTCTAGTGCATTTGCACAGTACAACTTGGACCAGTTTACTCCAGTAAAAATTGACGGTTATGATGAACAGGTACGAATACAATGAAATACTTGCAATGTTCCTTGAACTGTTAAAGATGTTCTGGTATTGGAACATATGTTGGCAAGAAAACGAAAAGAAGTGCATCTTCCTTGCCAAAATACAGGGGTTATGGCCCTCCAATAGTACCAGTCGATAAGGTAATCCTTTAGGGCATCTAAAAACCTTGACATTTCAGTCTGTGGTGTTGACCTGAATTCAGTCAGACCTGATTTGGATCTGTAGAAGCAGTTTGCTCCATCTTTAATACTGGAAGATGCAGATTTCTATATTGCATTTGTTTGTTGCAGTAAGAGGGTAAGATTCAGGGGGGGTTTATTGAGTTGGTGTGTCGTGTTAGCTTTGCCCTCACTTCCTGCTATATCCATATTTTTTAAAAAATCTGAGTCTTTGGATATGAGTAAGCTCCAGTTGAGTGTAGGCTATAATTAGATTTGACATGGTATTATTTTTCTTTATTCAATAGGAAATGTAATTAACTAAAATTTTATAATACAGGTTTTGATAACAGAACATGGTGATTTGGGAAATGGAAAATTTTTGGATCCCAAGAACAAAATTTCTTTTAAATTTGATCACTTAAGAAAGGAGGCTACTGATCCTAGACCCCACGAAGTTGAAAATGCCATAGAATCCTGGAGAAATTCAGTTGAAACAGCAATGAAAGCATATGTGAAAGAACACTACCCAAATGGTGTCTGCACAGTAAGTACTAAATTATATAACCACTGTACCACTGTAGATACAAATAGTTAAAATTTTTTTTTAGATTTCTAAACCAGGCAATTTCATTTGTAAAGATTTTAGTTCTGTCAAGGATTCATACAGGGAAATGAGGGAAAGCTTCAGAAGTTTAATATTTCAACTCTTGGATGATTAGTGGGTGATTACTGCAGGTGATAGTGAAGACTTGCATCTCAGTTCTGAAGAACTTATATTTAAATTTCTTAAAGCGTTAAGACCTGTAGACTACTGCAAGTTGACAAAAAAAAGTAAACAAGTAAAAAAAAAAATCCTTATGTCTGACTTGGCTTGGTTTACTGACAAAACTGTTAGTAAAGCAAACTATTTTCTTTCCATCACATCTCCTATATGTTCAAGTGCTATATTCTTACCACCGGAATCAGTGCGTTCTAATGACGTCTTAAAGTAAAAACTCTGGACTAAAATAGCATTAATTTGCTGTTGGGAGCCCTATGACTATTTAAAGTTCAGCAAACTGAGTTAATGGTGGGTGTCCTGTGCTTTGCATTAACCTGATGAAGAAACTAACTAGGAAAAAAAAAAGTTCCAGGTTTTGTAAAGGAAACCAGATCGTGTATTCACTGAGATAATTTTTAGTACTATTTGATTTTAGGGGATAAAGCAGAACAGAGGACCAAACCCACCCTTTTAATCACCTTTCTGCTAGTCAGTAAAAGCTTAAATCATCATTTAGTTGTAGAGTAACTGGTATCTGAAACCCAACTAGTAATATATAGTCACAGCAGTCACTGCTATAGGCATAAAATGTCTATAGTTGCAGAAGAATAAATTTGCAGTATATGAAATTTAAGATGCTTGACCTTGGGATTTTCTAATCTTAAATTTTTCTGCATTGTAGTATACACTTTTAATATTTCATGTATGGAATATTATGTAAGAACCATAATGGTTTTCAAATTAAATCTTACAGTTTCTGTAACAATGATAGAACTAGATATCTAAACAGTTCGAGCAAGACAGATACTGAAACTTTAACTCTGTTTTTGGTTTGGTTTTTTTTGTGTGTCATTTCTAATTAAGGTGTATGGTAAAACAATTGATGGACAGCAGACCATTATTGCATGCATAGAGAGCCATCAGTTCCAAGCAAAAAATTTTTGGTAAGTTTCTGTATGGATACAAATATAATAAAGTACAGCAAACTGAATAACTGCATTAACGCCATTGCACTGATAATCCTTAGTTCAGAGAAGGTGCACACGGATCTGGAATGTCACTTTTTTTCTCCCTCCACCCCAAGTTTTTCTGCCAAAACTATGTAGAAATCTCTTCGATTTTGGTAAGTAAAATGGCAGACTGCACATCTGCATCTCCTTTGCAGAACTTTGGGAACTTTGTAAAATTCCTTATGACTTTTCCAATTCATCACATCAGCACCAATACCAATCCCCGTGTTCCCTACTACAGTTGCTTCTGCTTGTGTTGCTTCCTTTGTGACTGACAGAATAAAACGAGCTCAATGTCTCAAAGAAAGAAGATGACCAAAGATTAATTTACTGTAGGACTTGAGTCATTAGTTTTTGGGCGAGGTAGGTAAAGGTGATCTTGGATGAAATTAACCCTTAAAAACTGCAGCTTGATTCCCTCCCCCTGGTCCCTGTACTTGGTTGAAAGATGTTTTTGACAGTCTGGAATGAACTTTGGATAGCTTCTTGAAGGAAACTGGCCAGAGTTGAGATAAATACCACAGTATCAGAACTGGGTTAAGGGAGCGTCTCCTAAAGATAGCTAATATATGCAGTTGTCTGAAAAAAAAGTATTAAATTATTATTTTATTTGCGGGTTTGCATCCGCTTGAAATTATATTTTGCAGTCCCATGGGTAATGAATGGAAGTCCAGAAATATTTCTGAGGCTGAAGGTGAATATAACATACGTGTGGTAATTTCAGCATGCATCTGTATCAGTTAAATTATTTGCCCAGTATACTGTTCCATAGATTTTCATTGCACAGTTAATAAATAGGCTTTCCTGCTGGCTTAAACTTGGCAAGTCTGCATGTTTTACATCACTATTAAAAGTAACTTGAAATAATACAAATTTTCTTTTTAGTTTGGAAATACGAATGAATTTTGGTATTCCAAATAGATAGTTTAATATTGTAGCCTTTAAAAAAAGAGGAATAGATATGCAACAACCTTTTATAGATGGAGAAAAATCTTTCTTGAAAGTTTTCTTTAATAAAGTTATGGTCAGACATCTATGGGAAAACACTGACCACATTTCTAAGAGTTTTACAGGGAGATAGTCAGACTCAATTCTCATTCTTAGCAAGTTTTAATAAATGCGTATTGGTTTGGGGGATTTGGGGATGGAGGATTGTATTAAAATTTAACCAGTTATCCAGCTGTATGTCTGGTTATCCAGCCCAAGCCACAGCCAGTATTTATTCTCAAGGTGTCCCAGCTTTTTAGGCCTTTGGAAGGCTGGCAACCTACCATGAAAGGAAGTTGGATGATAGAAAAACAATATATGCCAAAGGAAAAATGTTCTATGAATTTCTGAAATACTATCAACAAAGTAGGGTAGGTGGTTTAGTAAAGAATGTTAAAGAAAAGGAAGGGCAGTTAATCTCTTACAAAACATCTTAAGACAGCAGAGCTAAATAAAGTAATGACACGTTATTTTTCATGTAGAGCATTTCCTACAGAAGGATCTTTCTGACCTTGAATTCTGTTTATTGGAATAGCATCTTAAAGACAAAAAAGATACTTCAGAGTAGAAACACTGTGGTCATCTTAAGTTCAAGGACCACAAAGTGACTAAGAAGCAAACAAATCTGTTAGCTAGTCATTGAATCCCACGCATCTAAAAACTAATATTGTACCTAAAATGTAGTTTAGCATGTAACTTTCTTGTAACTAATGTATTGGTCTATGAGGCTACCAGTAACATTAGTGTCACTGAGTTGGGTGACCCTTTCACTTTCCTAGAGATGCCAATAAGCTTCTGAATTGCCTTAGTCTGAATTTTTAGTAATAATCTGTAATTTTGATAGGGTCTGAAATAATAACCAGTTAATGATAATAACTGATTTAATGTTGGTAGTATCGAAGATGTGTCAATATAGATTCATTAGTCGCTGTTAATCTTAAAGACTTGATCTCTCCCCTTGCTGAATGCACTGGAATCTACACCTAACATTAGTAGGACTTGAACTCAATATAGCATTAACTTCTTCCCTTCTTTAAATGCAAACAAAGGAAGAATCAAGAGACAGACGCAGTACATTCTAAATGTAGCTCTAATTTACTAACCTTCTAATCCACTAACCTCATAACTAAATAAGAAAATGTCTAGTCTACAGGAAAGAAATCGGGTGAAACTACTATCACCCCATACTGTTTTCCAGATGTTTGAAACTCTCTTTAAGCAGTTTGGCAAGGATATTGAATTTGTGGAAGGAAACTGGAAGGAAATAGTTGTTCTGAAACAGAAATTCTAGAAGAGCTGAAAGGCTTCCTTAAGTTATAGTTCAGCATAGTGGAAAGTCTTGTTACCTCAATGTTCCTTCCATTCATGTTTTTCATAACCTTATGTGAAGTGTGACTTCGGCTGATCCAGCAAATTGTTCGGGTCCCAGAAACAAAGTATTGACTATATACGCTTAATTAGTAATAAAGGAGGGAAGGAACCTTGGAGGCTTCATGTATTTTCAGAAGTTAAGTCCTATTGTTACAAGGTCCTTACTAATAAATCTCCTTGGTCCACATCCAGAATTGAGGTTAAATATTTTGGGAAACTGTTCTCATCTTGACTGATTATGGGGGCTGAATCTTTAGGGAAAGATTTTGTGCACATGTAGTTGCACAGCATATTTCATTCTCTCTTTTCCTTTGACTATCAGTTGTATGTTGGGTTTTTTTCTTAACCAGTGGGGTGACATCTGGCTTCTGTTTTCTTTTTTTTAAAGGAATGGCCGTTGGAGGTCAGAATGGAAGTTTACAATCACCCCTTCAACCACTCAAGTGGCTGGCATCTTGAAAATTCAGGTATGCTTATCTCAAACTGTGTCCTGATCAGTAAAGTCTCCAGTTATTATGAAGGGAGACTCAGGCCAGTGTATTAAATATTCTAAGAGAATTTGGGGACCCAATAAGCAAAACAGAGATGCCCACTCAGTTACGTGTGACTTAATTGCATATTTACCTAATTTTTACAAATGCAAAATATGTGTTTAATGTAATGATTCAGAGGACTTCCTAAGGTGTAGTCACCTCATATACCTCTTTGGTTTCCTGTTTTTTGAATTCACAGTGACACCAGCCTTTCCTGAGGTTAGGCCCTTTCTGAAGTAGAACTTTTTTTTTCTTTTTAACTGATAATAGCAGGGGTTTGCATGTTACTTCTGAACAATAGGGTGGGAACCTTTGGTTTCAGTCGTTTCACCTGAAATTTTTGAATCCAGCTCTCATTCATTCAGAATTTGCCCTCTCTGTTGGCTTTAGGGCATTTAGAAAGGAGATACTGTCCAAGCAGGAATGCAGAAATCTTGAGACCAAAGGAAGGCTGACTGTCATGTGGTAGGCAGAGGGACTTGACTTTCTGTTGGTTCCCTGGAATGTGTTCACATACTTTGCAGGAGTTTATTAAAACAATTCTGGGATCGGGGCCTAGAATCTTAGTGCAGTCTGGCTTTCAGCATAGTACTTTATTATCTTTTTACTGGATATAGTCAGGTTCCCTTTTCCTGCTCTTTTTGTGCCCCCATGAGTTTTGCACTTCCTTACTACTCGGTGATGACTTCAGAAGGAAGATGCAACAGAATGTTTTTCTAGCCGTAGCCTGAGGCTGTGATGTTATTTCAGGATGTGGTGCAGCTGTCTTCAGATCTGTCCAAGCAGGGGAACCTGAATCTGATTTCTCATTCCCAGTCTGGGGCAAACTTTGTAATAACTGGAATGATAGTCAAATCATGGAAAGCATTATGTTGTCAGATCAAGATTGTCATGGTAAAACCACCCTAAGTACCTTGTAGGCTTCTCAAGACTTTGGGAGAATCAAAGTAAACTGTCACCTAAATCCATCTTGCAGCAAAACAGGGTGTTTCTCCACAGCATGCACTTTTGGTTAAATGTCTTAACAGATTTTCCAGAACAAGCAGGCAGGTGTCTACCTAATTCTCGTAAAGGTTAGCCCAGTAGCCTAGAAAATAGCCTGAACAGGGAATTTAGTCAGGTTTTAATCAGCATCTCGATTTGGGCACCAGCTGATTTTTGTCTTTTATTACTATTACATGTAAATAATCAAGTGTTCTGGGGAGTGATGAAGTGTTTTACTTTTTTTGCTTGTATAGGAACTGCTTGTTTCACCAAGAAATTTTGAACTCTGTTTCAAATATTTAGAAATTATGTACGATTTCTTCAATGTGTGTGGGAGTGTTCCCTCTTACCGTCTCCAAGCAAACAAAAGTGGTTTAATTTTTTTAAGGAGCAAAATAATCTTCTAGAATATGAATTTGCTGCAATATCAGTGAAATTTCAGAGTACTGAAATTTCAGTGGTGTTTGCAGAATCCTTGACAGCTATATGGCCATTGCCCTGTTTCTGGTAAGACCTTTTGTGATTAAGTTGGGGGAAATTCCAGCATCACCTGCTATCTTCAGGTGTGTTCAGTATTTTTAAGGTCACTTGTGCAATTTCTTCCTTTTTTTTAATTCTATTAATAAATTCTAATATAGAGGAGATTCTGAACTGTCATAGTCTCTTCCACTGTTTAATTTTCTTTTAATTATATGTAAGGGGTAAATTGCAAGAGCAGAGCCTTTTACTAAAGCTAAGTCCCTGTGGTGCTTGACATGCTCCAACTACGCATGGAAAACAACTGATAAGTGTACTGGTTACTAATTTTTTTATCTCTTAGATAATTTGTTATTCTCATCCCTCCTTAGTTAACCTTTCCAAGAGGTTCTGTTCATAAACATCATCCTTCTTGTAGTCTTCTGAACCCAGACCTAGCATTCTAGAAGGATGTCAGCAGTGAGGTATAGTACAGAACAGTTACTTCTCATATTTTGTATAAGATATAACACATCCCAGAGTTAGATCTGCCTCTTCATCCCTGTTAAGTTTTTAGGCCTGAGTGTTTGCCAAGAGTGTGACTCAGTGAGACAGGTAAGATGTTTGTGCTGATGTTGGTCTCAGAGCACAGGGGAGGTTTGAGCCCTCTGCAGCAGAATGTGACAGAGAAGGAGGGAGATCTATACTTTTTGGGGTTCTGCTGTTTCATGGGAAGTCTCAGAATTTTGCACTGAGTAAGCACTTCTCATCTTTTAAGAACTGGATTGAAAAAGATTGGTCAAATTTTCACCCAGTAATGTCTGATTTGAAAAGGAGCTTATATTATGCTTAGGATTATACCCTTTGTTGAAAAACAAGCATTTGACAATAAGCAAAGTAATAATGTAAGATGAATCTTGGGAAATAATGTTTTTCTCATGTTGGAAACCTTTCTTTTGCTTAGGTATTATAGCTGTCTTACTCTGTCGTATTTTCTCTATTGTTGTTTATAAAATTGAGGGTTTCTTGCACACATGATCATAATGTATATGAAATTATAGTATTGTTCATTAATCTCCAAATTAAAATTTTATCTTGCCTAAGAGGGTGAGACACAAGTGTTTCAATTCCTTATAACATCAGCTACGTTGACTATGTTGACTTTATCAAAATTATTTAAAAATCTCTGAGGATACCTGTTTAAATGTCAGTGAGCTGTATAACTCTATCAGTTATTGTGAATTTTTACATGTAACAATGTACATGCTTCCATTTTCCAACAGTTGCGTTAGAAACTGAATGTTTTCAGATGCTTCCTAACTGAATTTAGAAATACTGAGTTAGCTTGGGTAGAGTTTTACTGGTCTCCTCCTTCTGCAAAATAGGCAAGGAAGCTGTTCTGTAGATCTAACATTTCAAGAGTAAACAGATTTCATTCTGCTTGGCTATCTAACCTTGGCAAACTTTGTCCCCACAAGCTCCTTTGTCTAGATAAATACCAGCTTTTGTTATGAGCCATATCTAATAGAGGAAAATACCAAAGCCAGGCAGATCTAGAAAGGGAAGCTTAATGTCACACTGTCCCTAGAAAACAGTTTGGGTAAAGCAGAAAAACAACTTCACAGTATACTGAAGCCTCACCAAAACTATTCTCATTTTAAATGTATTTTCACCACTTAGAATAGCCCATTCATTTCGTAAGTTTCTGCTAAGGTCACATAAATAGTATGTTGTCATCTTCATTATGTTAATCAAAACCTAAACTGCTTTGCATGAAATAGTACTAGAGGCACATCAACACAAACATGTTTCCAGAGTAGCTTCTTTGCTATTCCCCCATAAAAATATTTAAATTCTACAACATTTTGGTATTCCCACTTGTTTTTGTTGTTCTATTTTATGTGTGGCTTTATGTTTGTTTTCTATAGGTTTGTTGTTATGACAAATACTACAGTACTTTGATTTTGCTGTATGTTGTTGGTCTGTAGCATTTAATATGAGGTTCTTTGTTTTTCTGTAGGTTCACTATTATGAAGATGGTAATGTTCAGCTGGTGAGCCATAAAGACATACAAGATTCTCTAACAGTGTCTGTAAGTGATCTTAAAGACTTTAGTGTATATATTGAAGTGACTTTTTCATTTAAAAAGAGAAGCAAGATTAAAAAAACTCGGAAGTTTGTAGGCTGCTTTTCTGTTCTGCATGAATGGGAATTAATGTTCTAATTTATAAATATTTTGTATGTGATATTTACTACTTTCGTTTAACATGTAGTTCCTGTTTAAAAAAAATAAAATTAATGTATGCTTGTATGTGTCTTATATAAGCTAACTTTGATGGTAAAGCTTCAATTAGTTTGCTGTCAGTCTTTCTGCACTTCTGCTGTATTTAAACTTTGGTCTGCAGAGTGACCTATAGAATTAATTTTTGAATATGAAGGAGGTTTGAGTTATAATAACCCACCTAAGTAGCACAGTCTTTAGGAGCTTACCCCCTTTGCTCACTGGAAGAAAAACAGTATGCTAAAAATAGTATACAAATGCTACAAGTTGAGAAGCAGTAGTGGGTGTTCTCTGTTCATTTCCTCCCTGTCTGTAACAGGTGCTGTCAGCCTCTTGCTTTTCTGTACAAAAAGCCTTTCAGAGGTGCTTCAGCTTGAGAAGCATAACGCACTTTATATTTATAAAGCATCATATTTTTTAACTTCTTTCCAAATGGATCATTATAGTAATCAGGAGCAGGCAGTGGAAGTAACAATTGTTTGGAAGTAGTACAAGATGTATCCTTTTAAGAGTTGGTAACATTACAACAGGAACAGCTACTTCTTTTGAAATAGTGCTCCTCTTGCCTACTGGAGATTGTATTTATAAACAGTAAGATTTTCTGTTGGAGCGTTCTTTAATAAAACTTGAGCCAGTGAGGTTTAGCTGGCAAAGGGAAAGTGTAAAAGTGAACAGTAGAAGTATTTTAATGCTAATGACTAGTAGTGACCAAATTGGCTCAAAAGCTCAATTCATCAGTAAAGAACATTGTTCATTAATATAAAGCAAGGCTTGTTGGCTTTTCAGTTGC